>NC_084551.2:25450000-26162500 GCF_033978685.3 Nerophis lumbriciformis | reverse complement strand
TGTTTAACTGTGGGCTTGGTTTGCCTTTTGACAACTTTACCCTGTATCAGACAAAATCAATTTACAATATTTCCTATGGGAAATTGTATTTTGAAATACAAAGTGGTCGACCTGCATCTTTAAACATCCATCCATCCATCCATTTTCTACCGCTTATTCCCTTCGGGGTCGCGGGGGGCACCGGAGCCTATCTCAGCTACAATCGGGCGGAAGGCGGTGTACACCCTGGACAAGTCGCCACCTCATCGCAGGGCCAACACAGATAGACAGACAACATCCACACTCACATTCACACACTAGGGTCAATTTAGTGTTGCCAATCAACCTATCCCCAGGTGCATGTCTTTTGGAGGTGGGAGGAAGCCGGAGTACCCGGAGGGAACCCACGCAGTCACGGGGAGGACATGCAAACTCCACACAGAAAGATCCCGAGCCCGGGATTGAACCCAAGACTACTCAGGACCTTCGTATTGTGAGGCAGACGCACTAACCCTTCTTCCACCGTGCTGCCGCATCTTTAAACAGTCTCAGCAAATGTTTTATTGTATACAAGGGGAAACCACCTTAAAATATTCAAAGTGAGGGTGTCTTCTTAAAGTAGTTGGATGGTCAGTATTTTGCTCAAAGGTGTCATTCCCAATTGTACGCTTAATCCATAGTGAGTCCCAAGCCTGTAAATCTCTACAAACTGAGCTACTGCTACACTTTTTCTTCAAATATATTTCAACTGGTCCAAAGCGATGTGGAAGGTCAAGCCTGCAATATTCCTTCCCTCCCTCTCTCACTTTCCGTAGGAACTGTTACCACCAGGAAGGCACTACAGGTCAATCAAAGCAAGAACTAACACATATAAAATATATATCTTTTAATTGTAATCCAACGTCTGTAACTATTTAACAATTTGAAAATGACTTTGTTGGAATTTTTAGATTGATTTACAATTATTTTAACTATTTTTATGTCGGGATTTTAGACATGTTTGAATCTATTGTTGAATATATGTTTTTGCTGCTCCGCACTTACACACTTTGACTGTTTGACACTTTTCCATCTTGTTGTACATGAAACATGTTGCAATGACAACACATACAGCTATTTATTTATCTATCTATCGATTGATCAATCCATCGATCGATTGGTCTGTCTGTCTGTCTATCCTATTTGCTAGAAACCACACGACACCTTTTAACAGCCTTTACTTACACAAAGCTCAATAACACAAACGGTTTTGTTGGTGAATAAACAGAATGTTATATTGTACTGTACTGTGCGTTGATGTAAGAGTGAAGGGTTAATGTGCATCAACAACCTTTATGTTATGATGTTGCTATAAAAACACGCACTTCCCAGCACATAATTTATTTTGTATTTTAACAATTGCCTACATTTTTGTTGCTAACAGCATGATTAAAAGGGACCTATGACGATTTAAATCCACATTTAAAACACTTTCTTATGGCACAAGAATAATTATTTTCCCAAATCTAAAGGTTGTAGGAACAATATTCTATAGCAATTTAGTCCAACCCCTGACTGCCTTCTTTTGTCATTGGTACAGTTAAATGTTTTTGAATAAAACAAATTAATAGATAAGTGCGTGTCACACCTCTCCTGACAAAAGTGCATCAAATGAGTATAATATTGGTTAATGGATGTTTACAAAACAATAGCAAATACAGAATATTAACAATATTTAATATACCCTTTGCCAGTGAGTTGGGGGCAAATGTGTTTCCTGATGCGTTGCTATATATGATATAAAGATGCTTATCATGCAAGGAGTGCAAATCTGCGTGGGTGGCTTCAGTCATGCGTTACACTCTGTTTGATCAAGCAGGCAGACAGATGTGAAGGATGGCGTCTTGCTCAGAGATCTGTGGGTCTGAGTACGGCGAGCAAGCCCAAGTCAGCGGGAACTACCAGCAGTACGGTGTCCGCTCCTACTTACACCAGGTAGAACAAAACCATAAAACTGCACTCCATAGAGCGTGAGAGAACAATATAAAAGAATCATAAAATAATAAAATGTCTTTGTTATTCAGTTTTATGAGGAGTGCACAGCTTCCATCTGGGAACGTGATGAAGATTTTCAGATTCAGAGATCGCCTAGCAGGTGGAGCTCTTTATTCTGGAAGGTGAGGTTATCCTTCAGCATGCTGAAACAACATTTTAACTGTAAATATTCCAAAACATTTCATTATTTTTCTACCTCAGGTCTGTCTCGTGTTTGGCACTGTGATCCTTTTTGCTGGCCTGATTGTCATCATGGTGGGCTATGCTACTCCGGCTAGGATTGAAGCATTTGGTGAAGAGGATCTCCTATTTGTGGACAGGTACCTGAAAGAGAATATATTTTTAATTAAAGGGTATTGGTGTAAAGGTAGTATTTGTTACACACACACCTCTACCATGCCCTTGGGGACTGTCGAACAAAAAGTTATTAGGACATTTAAGTTATACTGACTTCTTTAGCAAGATTGTGCAGCATTAAAAACTCTCATTGACTGACTCTCATTTGTGGTTAATGTTTTTGTATTCTTTATGCTGACATGACTCATATCCAAACTGAGCTATTTAGAAACATTAAATTAAATGGTCTCACTTGAGTACTGGAGCCTATCCCAGCTGCACTCGGGCAGAAGGCGGGGTACACCCTGGACAAGTCGTCACCTCATCGCAGGGCCAACACAGATAGACAGACAACATTCACACTCACCTTCACACACTAGGGTCAATTTAGTGTTGTCAATTAATCTATCCCCAAGTGCAATTTCATTCTGTTCTATTGTAAGTGTGTTGCCATAGCTCGGAAGTAGTCTGTTGGCATTAAAGTTGTATGTGTCATTCTTGTCTTTTGTTGAGCACTACACAGTGTTTGGCTGTGAGTATTGTACTAATTACTCACTAGCTGTTTCATTGTAACATGCATTTTAGTTGTATTTTTCATTGCCAAATTTGAAGGTGTTAAGATTGGCATGTAAAATCGCTAATGCTAATCAGTACTCAACGACGTCGCGGCTCGAATGGTGCAACGGTCGTCCAGAAACTAGAGCCAGTCCAGTATGAATATGCCTGTTGTACCACTTAGGGTTTGAGCTGGTGCAGAGTCTGCAACCGTGCGTGATGTCATGTTCAAACTGGGGCTGTCAAATGATTAAAATATATAATTGCGATTAAGCACATCAAAATTTATCACGATTAATTGCTGATGAATAAAATTGTTCGTCATCAATAAGTGTACCCTAGAGAGATCATTTTTAAGTTTTTACTACCTTGACTGGACAATTAGTTTGCTTTAATTAAAATGTTTTTCAAACATTATGCATTTTTAAACAGCTCAACAAATAATGGACATAAACGTTCTTTTAATGAGAATAATAAAAAATAAAAATTAACTGCAGTGCGTTGGGCTCGTGTCAGATTTGGTATTTTGTAGGAATGCATCATTTGTATTCCTGCTGTAGGAGCACTTGCATTCAGAGGAGGAGCGACACCATGTTTAGATACCAAGTTCATGCATTAATAACATAAAATGTGGATTGTTACAATCTTGGTCTGATTGTCAAAGACGTTAGGTAATGTAAAATGTGATATTGCTACCTGAATACATGCTTCTGCTATTCTGTACATTACATGTTGCACATGTTAATGATATTCAAATCTCTGCATGACAATGTTTTAACCTTCTCTATTAATAAAATAAAATATTCAGTCTGCTAAACATTCTGTAATTGCGGACTATTAATCAGAACAGGTTATAAAAGAATATACACTTTATTTCAATCTGCCAGAAAAACATTTACAGTATTTAGGCAAGAATAAATTATATTACAAAGCATCTTTGACAAAGCATGATCGTAATGTAAGACCATTTTTCATTTAGTTATGTAGTTAGACCGGATGTGACTCGTAGCGCTATTATTGTAAAGCCGGAAGTATGTGGTTGGTATGACAAGAGGTGTCTTGACATGTTTTGACGAAAGTCTCAGATTTAACAGTGACTTTAGACTTCCTGTCTACCGTATTTTTTTTGCTAAGCTTTTATTTTATCTTACTAAAGCAGTTAGTGTAACATTCTACATTTCATAAAATCAATCTACTCAACTGTAATGTAATGACGGACGTGAAGCTCCTCCTCTTTACAAGTGGCAACGTTCGCCAACAAACGTTCGCTCCAATGATGTCATCTCACTGCTATCAAAGATAAAATTATCTTTTCTTGTCAAGTGAACGACTTGCCATGGATGATACAGCTTGTCAGAGCAAACTATGTGTCACAATGGGTGGCCGCCGGGGACGATCCCTTTCAGGCGATCAGGCGCTTAATTGATACACCTCTCCCACCTAGATGCCTTAATCAAAAGTTCATCAATTATACTAATCTACTAAGACTCAAACTAGCGTCTACTGTGATTGCAGGATCATGATGTACTCTATTTCATCATCCTTAGTTACCCTAATTACAGTACCTTTTTGTTACCCATCAACAACATACCTAATACCTTTCTCTTTTTTCAACAGCCAGGCAGTCAGTTTCAACCATGCACTGGATGTTTGCAAACTGACTGGGGCTGTACTATTCTGTGTGGGAGGCACGTCAATGGCTGTTGGTCTCCTGCTGTCTGCTTTTGCCAAAAGCTACTCCAAAGAGGAATTATATCTACAGCAAAAGTTTAAAGAAAGGCTGGCAGATTTGCATTCAACAGTTGGTAGGGTTAAATTATTTACCTGTTAAAAAGGTTCTCCCACTGTTTTGCATGACTAGCAAACACAACACTTGTGTTTTTGTCACAGGTACACCCATAATGAGAGCACCAACTCCCGGGGAAGGAAAGGTGCCAGTTACACTTTCCAAAGTCCAGAACATCCAGCCGGTAACCCCAAAAACAGAGACCTGACAACAGTCTGGCTCAAAGGGGTTTACAAATAGTGTGTGAATGAGGAGTAGTGGGATTCAGATTATTGGTGAGTGCATACCATAGGTCCATAAATGCAGAGATGTATAAATGCTCCTAAAAGGTCAGCTTACGTGACTGATAATGTCACTTTCCTCATTATGTTTGACATATTTCAATATCAGGATTAGAGGCAGAACAGACAAAACAAGGGAAGTTTAATGTGCGCCGGCTCTCAGACATCCTTACACAACACATAAAGGTTGTGAGCACTACCCACGCAAAAAAAATAAGAAGACAAACAAAGCAACCCAAGAACAAATCAATAGAACACAGCCGCTGAACAAGCTAACATTTTTCTTTTAAGTGGCGTCACATCGTGTAGAGCTGCTGCTGGGGGGGAGCAGAACAGCAGCAGGCATTATTGACGATTAGCTTTCATTTTAACAATGGTCACTAAACACATAAAAACGTCAGAGCTGCACAAAATTCAGTAGTAGACTACCCAGGCGTTCGACTCATTAAATCACTGACATTAAACGTTTTACATTTAAAAAATAGGGTATGCAGGTCTTACTGTATGTTAGCTCATTTAGAACAGGGGTGTCAAATTTGCGACCAGCAGGCCTTTTGCGGCTGATAAATATATTATAAATATTTCCTAGGTGATTTGAGTTTGAGACCCTTGACTTAGAATCATTGGAGCAAATTAGACAAGCTAAACATAACAGCACCCTTACAGTACAATTCTCACATTTTCATTATTTTCTTTAGTAATATCTGACTGGATTAGTAAGACCAGGCAACCTGATGAAAGACATAGGAGATGAGACCAAACATGCACAGCAGCACAGATTGTCTATAAAAAACACATATTTCAACACATCTCTCTAGATTAAGCATAAACATTCAATAACATTTTTGAGAAAAGTGTTTATTTAGCATGCACTTTGTTGCACCCGATTGCACACAATTCGGGGGTTAATCAAAACAGCTTTAGGGTTCTAAAATAAAAGCAATAGTCATGGACCACCAACGCAAAATTAATCTCAAGCTGGTAGAAAACACATGTTCCTTTGAAGAGCAGAACATAAAGTACACCAGTCGCATGGTGTTGCTTGAAAACACACATATACACATGCACAATTGTTTGAGATTTGATGAACAGATTCAGATGAGCAGCTAACTACAATAATCTGTGGCATAAATTTTGAATACATTTGTCTACTTAATCATAAAAAAATTTACAGACAGAGAAAACCTTTAAAATACAAGTAGAGTGGAAAAAGAAATTGCTTCTATATTAAAGCTACTGTCATATACTGTATATATCTGATTTATGACACCAAAAGACTTCTAAGGTTTGCGAATAAATAGATATGATCAAAATAATCTCACAGAGATCCCAGAACCATTTTCAGAGTTAATGAGCAAGCCAATTACGTGATCCGTGACGTAGCGTTAGGAACTACAGAACCCTTCCCTATCAACAACAATGCTAATCAAGCAGACTTTGTGAGAGCCAACAACAATTACTTTGAGAAATGTTATGATCCAGAATCTTATATTTTTGAGCTCAAACACAAAAAGGATGAGCAATAAGTTTAAGAAGGCAAGTGCTGGACTAATTAAGTTAAAGTTAAAGTACCAATGATTGTCACACACACACTAGGTGTGGTGAGATTATCCTCTGCATTTGACCCATCACTTTTTTGAAACACTTTAGCATCAAAAAAATTGCTCTGCACTAAACATACAAACTAACCATAATAAACCAAAATAAAACAAACACGTATTGTAAGATTTACACTCTCGCTGGGATGCCGACCGACAGGACGCATGCATAATCCCATTTGGATGAAGACTTTATCACATTCCTCATAAAAGGTTAAGAAAGTTGCAGTAACTAGCATCTTTTTGTGTCTTTTCAACATCTCGTGGGCTGTCAAAGTTGTCCAGCCTCTTGGTTTATGGCCACATGTGTTTACTACCAAGTGAGAGATGCATGAAACATATTCTTTGTCACAAACATGCTAAATGTTTGAGATGAAGCAGAAGCAGCCACCGGCTCGGTGTGTGAACAATAGCAGCGCAAACTAGCATTAGCTCACTGCTATCAATGCACTGCTAAAATAGGCGGTCTGGATTGATGCTTTTAATGACAACATCTCTCATATTTGGTAAATTTTCATATCGCAATATATAAATGGAATATTGTTAGCGGTTTCTGGCTGTTTTCTTGAGGGTATAATGGTCACAATAGAGGACCCTCGTTCTGTTGACTCAATTATTAGCTATTTATTCATGATTTCGAATGCATAAAAAAAAGCCAAATGTATGTGTTCTTGTCTTACATCAGGATTGTGAATGATAAACAGCACATTTCTTTCCAATTTGTGTGTATGTCCAGTATGACTGATCTGATAATATGGTGAGAGTGCAGAAGCGTTCCTATCATCACATAGAATTTACGGAATTTGTCGAAGATATTCGGAGCGGAATATTAAAAATGGCCGACTGAATTTGTGGCATTTTGTAATGTTTATATAGTATTTTCACATTCTTTGCGGATTGTAAATAACATTGGATATGGTTTAATAGATACAATGAAATATAATTAAGTATATGAAGTCAACTTGTTTTCCCACTCTACTGGTACTTTAATGTCGAATGCCTCTGAAGTTGTACAATTTAGAAATGACTAAGACTGTCTTGAATTATCTCACACACACCTCTAATATATCATACAAAGAGTCAAATTAAACATTGACCATCTTTTGTAAAAAACATGTGTTTGGCTTTAGAGTTTCCAAATAAATTGCTCTTAATTATAAGAGGTTCCACTGTATAATATTGGTCGGAAATGCAAGGACATACGTGTTACATGTTTTCTGTGAGTTGTTGGCAAATGCTAAATTACGCTATTTTTAGAACAGATTGAGCAATACTGCTTTTTAGTAAAGAAAAACAGTGTTCTCTTTTGCTTGTTTTCATCTTTCGCATCACTGGTGCAGGTACCTCCAGCAAACCTTCATTAGCAATGAAAATGTCCATGTAAGTTGACCTTTTACTAACATTCCTGCTGCTACTTCCACCCTTTCTTTTTCACTCACTAAAGTCAATGTTGTTTTCACACAAAACACAAAGCTAATGATATTAAATATGCCAATGTTTAATATTTCAAATGTTACCCAATCAGGCATAAACTGCAATTTTACTGTTCAAGACCATAAACTAAGGGTTGTTCTAACACCTTCCCATTGTAGTCAAAGTGTTAGCGTGTGATCAATAAATGTGCTCTCTCGTAGTTCCATGCTGTGCATTGTGTTTGGTTTTATCCGTTCATTGACCAAATCTGAATTCCATATTAAACATATTTTTGCTCCTACTATCAACAAATATATTAGGTTTATTCTTGTAATTTACTTAGACATTCAGAGAGTCTCATGATGTACTGTAACTGTGCATTTTCCAGTAGGGAATTTAAAATGCATAAATAACAACTGAAATTAAGAAAAGTTTACAAATATCCATAATGCAGTACAGTATGTCTATTTTCAAACATAATAAAGGTGGAATATTTGCTGACCAATACTGTGTGAAGCTTTTGTCAACACATTAAAAACCGGCTGTATCACACACTCCATATTGTCAGGAATATATTCTGATGAGCAAAGTATTTCAAACTTTGAATTACCGATATGTTCCAGCACACCCAAGCCTTCATTACAATCCATCAAAAAAGTCATTTAGTAAGGGGAGGTGTAGGAACGATAAGTGTATTATTCGTGGTCTCATTAACACAGCCAAACACACACACACACACACAGGCTCACACGTATACACACACACACACACACACACACACACACACACACTAAAAGAAACCTCCACACTAGATAAGACAAAATTGATGGCATATCCGGAAATAGTGACTCATGGAGACGCACGCACACACACATCCACATATGATGACTCACAGATACCAAGACTGCATGGATGCCAAGTTAATAAGAAAAGTTGCTGGTGAGAGAAAGTGAGGCAATCACCACATGGAATCTAATAACAGTGGCGGATAGTCCGAAATATTTTCTGAATTAGAATTATAAGGCAACTATCTTTCTACCCCTGTTTTCTATTATGTTTCTGGTCACAGAAAAGCAGGAATCTATTCCACAATCCATGGACAATATTATGGAATCACAAGTCTTGGAAGACGTTTGTTTAGTTGTAGTTGTAAAATTGCAGAAAAAAAGCGGATAAAAACAATTGGAATTTTTAATGGCAACTTTCTGGCCTTAAGAAACAGTGAATTAAACCAAGATTAAGATTAATCAATTGTGAATTGTGTTAGCAACAGTTTAATTTTATTTTTATTTTATTTTTTTTATTTATTTATTTATTTTTTTTTTTGTCCTGTCCAGCTTCTCAGGCAAATCATATAGTTGATGTAGATGCCCATGTCGGCTGTTCAGATTTACTTTACAAAAGAGAAGTGTAGGATACTTCTCTTGTTGCCTTATTTGTATTTGACTTTATTAAATGTATTTATATTATCATTTAGTGCAGTTTAATTTTAGATCGAGCAGAGTGGAAACATTATGGAATCACTCAACTCTGAGGAAAATATTATGGAATCATTAAAAGCATCCCATCCATCCATTTTCTACCGCTTATTCCCTTTTGGGGTCGCGGGGGGCGCTGGAGCCTATCTCAGCTACAATCGGGCGGAAGGCGGGGTACACCCTGGACAAGTCGCCACCTCATCGCAGGGCCAACACAGATAGACAGACAACATTCACACTCACATCCACACACTAGGGCCAATTTAGTGTTGCCAATCAACCTATCCCCAGGTGCATGTCTTTGGAGGTGGGAGGAAGCCGGAGTACCCGGAGGGAACCCCCGCAGTCACGGAGAGGACATGCAAACTCCACACAGAAAGATCCCGAGCCCGGGATTGAACCCAAGACTACTCAGGACCTTCGTATTGTGAGGCAGATGCACTAACCCCTCTCTTCCACCGTGCTGTCATTAAAAGCAAGCATACCAAAAACACTACAACACAGCAGTAGTACTTTGTTACAACGCCTCTGGCTTGTATAAAATCTTGCATTCTCTGAAAAAAAGATGGTTTGACAAAAACAGACTATCTTTGAATCTCAGTTAAACTAAAATAATGCTATTCGGTAACAATAGAAGAGAAAGTTCAACACAAATACAAAAAGAGGAAGCAGACATCGACAGGGTAAAATAAATCACATTTTTGGGTGTAATAATAGATTATAAAATGAACTGGAAACCTCATGTCAAAAATATACAACATAAAGGAGAAAGAAACACGTCAATAATGAATGACACAAAATATGTTCTGGACCTAAAATCTCTTCATATTCTCTACTGCTCACTAGTGTTACAATATCTGAGTTATTGTGTAGAAATATGGGGAAACAATTACAAATGTGCACTTCATTTACTAACGGTGTTACAAAAAAGATCAATTACAATAATGCATAATGTTGGATATAGAGAACATACAAACCCTTTATTGAATCAAAAATATTGATATTCAACAATTTGGTGCATTTGCAAACAGCTCAAATGGTGTACAAAGCAAACTGTACCCTGCTACCCAAGAATGTTCAACAACTATTTTCAACAAAAGAGGAGAAATATAACTTTAGAGGAAAATCTAATTTAAAACATTTGTATGCGTGTACAACACTTAAAACATTTAGCATATCCTTATGTGGAATACAATTATGGAATGGATTAACAAAGAAACCAAACAAAGCACCAAAATGATTCAGTTTAAAGTTAAAGTACCACTGATAGTCACACACACACTAGGTGTGGTGAAATTACTCTCTGTTTAACCCATTCCCTTGTTCCACCCCCTGGGAGAGCAGTGAGCAGCAGCGGTGGCTGCACTCGGGAATCACCTTGGTGATTTGATAAGAGGCTGTTCAAACTACAAGTGTTCACAAAGTACAAAGAAAAACAATTATGATGAACATCCTGCGATGAGGTGGCGACTTGTCCAGGGTGTACCCCGCCTTCCGCCCGATTGTAGTTGAGATAGGCTCCAGCGCCCCCGCGACCCCAAAGGGAATAAGCGGTAGAAAATGGATGGATGGATGGATCCTGAACCTTTTTTTTTTAGATAATGATTATTTATGTAATTAATATTTGTTTACTTACCTATGCTATATTATTTATTTATTCACTTTTCTGTTACAAACAGAGAACAAGGAAATGGAATATAATTGCTATGATATGAAAAGGGGTAGGATTAAATAAGCTCTTCCTTTTCCTACTCCTTTTTGGACATACTGGAATCCAACAACTGGAAATATGTGATGCATTACATTGTATCGTATGCATGTTCGAAATAAACTGTAACTGAACTGAACTGAGGCATGGACTTTAACGGGTGACAAACAGTACTCTTCATCAATCTTGCTCTAAATTGTCAGATCAGCTTTGCAGGCTGCAATCTTGTCATAGATCAATTTCTCCAATTTCCATTACAGATTTTCAATTGGATTGAGATTCATACTATTTGCAGGCCATGACTTTGATCTTATGTATCTCTCTTCATGAAAAGTATTCAGTTTTAGCTCTACGGCAAGATGCATTGTCATCTTGAAAAATGATGTCATCTTCCCCAAACATCCTTTTGATTGATGGAATAGGAAAAGTGTCCAAAATGTAAAAGTAAACCGGTGCATTTATTAAAGATATAATGGCAGCCATCTCCACGATGCAGTTACTTGACATGCAGCCCCATATGATCAATGACTGTGGAAATGTACATGTATTCTTCAGGCAGTCGTCTTCATAAATGTCATTGAAACGGCGCCAAAAAAAGTTCCAGCATCATCACCTTGCCCAACGCAGGTTTGCGATTAATCACTGAATATTAATCTAGTCATCCATAGTCCACAATTACTTTTCCTTAGCCCATTTTAACCTAGTTGTTTTCTGTTTTAGATGTTAATGGTTTTTCTGTATTTAAATCAAATTTTCTTCACAGAGTTACTTACAGTTCGATCACAGACGATGACTCCAATTTGCTATTTTGTTTTGCTGTTCATTTTCTGTCCTGACACTTTGATGTTGTCCTTGGTCTACCAGTATGCTTGCCTTTTACAGTCGTCCCATGTTGTTTGCACTTGGTCCAGATTTTAGACACAGCTGACTGAACAATCAACATCTTTTGAAACACCGCAATACTTACCGTCTTGAAGAAGTTCTATAATCGCCTCCTTTGTTTAAATTGACATCTCTCGTGTTGGAGCCATGATTCATTTCAATCCAGTTCTCCAAGGTGTAAGCACTACTTTTTAGCTGCAGACTAATGAACGTATTTAATCTGATGCAGGTGTTAGCTTTGGAAATGAACATTTGCAGGGTTTCTCCTCATAATTAAGTGATTTCATTTTTTTTTTCACTCTGCCTGATCTAACAATTTAACTGTTACTGACTACCATAATTTGTATTCTTGGTTTCGTTTAATGTATCTTAAAGCAAATAAGTCACCATTTGAAATGGCTATAGATTTGCTTCATGTATGGTATCTAATTTTGCAACCAAATGAACATCCGCCAAGACTGGTGATTCCATAATTTTTTCAGGGATGTAGAATCCAACAGCTGGTAGCTGATAGTCCCAAATCTTATTGTTTTCCTAATTGAAATTAAAAGGCAACTATCCCTATGTTCATATCCTAATATTTTATATCCTGTTCAGGGTGACAGGAAAGCAGGAGTCTCTTCTAGCAGAAAGCACATGTCTCTCTCTATACAGAAGAGTATGTGCCCTGTAATTAACTAGGGACCCATCCAGGGTATAGTCTTCCTTTTATATAGTCCACTGGAATAGGTTCCATAGCTAGGGATGAGAATCAAAAACCGGTTTCTAGTGTATCGATTCAATGGAATCGCTTGTCATTCATTCAAACAGTTCTTTTACTGATACTTCCTGGTGGGGATGACGTTGCGTAGTGACGTCAGATCGAAAAATGGCTACCCATCTCCCTGAAACTCTGAAGAAAAAGTGTTGAAGAACCTGATGACTGGATCATTGGTGATGCAATCTGAAGAGAAAATACAGTGTTACCGGTTTTAGAATGGCCGACGTACTGTATATGTATTTGTTTTTTGATGAAAACAAAGGTTTGCCCCAGTTGTATTATACCCAGGCATGTGATTTTTCCTTTTATAGTCGAAAATCCGTCTTTTTTATCTCTGTAAAAATATAAAAAAATATTTTCTGTTTTCTACGTTTTTTCCGACCTTCAATGTGTATTAAAATCTTTATCCATCTCTTTGCCATACCTGCCAACAACTACGGTTTTCCCGTAATGAGTACGGATTTTGATAATGCAGTGGTAAAAACTAGGGTTTTTCAATTTAAGATTAACTTAAAAATTGAAGTTACGTAGCGAAGCAATGGACAAAATATACGGGAATTATCAATGATGATTGGTTGGTTTACGTATAAGAATGTCCATGATTGGTTGGTTGGTTGGTTTAATATGATAAGTCACGATTGGTTAAGATTGGGGCAAAACATTACGGACAGGCCAATCAGAGGCAAGATTGGGCGGGTCATCGAACCAGGAAAGGAAATCACAACAGACATCCCAAATGACGACAACAGAATCGGAGAAGATAAGAGAGAATATTCAAGCGGGCGATTTATATATTAAACAACTAGTGGAAGATGGCAAAGGGATTCTCTTCCTGAGATTTTTCTTACCCCCTTTGTACCCCCACCAGACCCCGGCTTATTTTCAGTATTTTTCATTAAGTTCAAATCACATGCCTGTATACCGCTTTGGTTATTTTACGGCAAAACAGTGCACCTAGTGAATTTGCTTGCTGACCATTCTGCGGAATTGAGTGCCCAAAGAAAACAAATCCCATATGTCGGTTACTCAGTCTTGTCGTGAGTGAAATGGTAGTCATTCTCTACCAGCTATGATATCAATCACTGGTTGACTCTGTCGTTGTTTGTTAACCAACACAGTTACACCATAAGTCTGTGTACTACTTTTATTGAGCACAGCTACAAAATAAGCCACCATAGGGCCAAAGAAAGTTGCAAGTGACAATGTGTTAATAAAGAGTGAGAGAAACACAATTAAATTCAGGAAAAAAGTGGTAGCAAAGTATGAATGTGGTGTTCCGAGGATCTTCTCTTAAAGTTAAAGTACCAATGATTGTCACACACACACACTAGGTGTGGTGAAATTTGTCCTCTGCATTTGACCCATCCCCTTGTTCACCCCCTGGGAGGTGAGGGGAGCAGTGGGCAGCAGCAGTGCCGCGCCCGGCAATCGTTTTTGGTGATTTAACCCCCATTTCCAACCCTTGATGCTGAGTGCCAAGCAGGGAGGTAATGGGTCCCATTTGTATAGTCTTTGGTATGACTCTTGCTCCTCCGTCTCAACTGTTCGCCGTTTTCGCCAACACAAATGTTAAATAAAGGTAAAAGTGATGTTAAATGTTAATTTATCTTTTTAATGTGTCCTTTATTTCCCTTTTTCTGCATAATAAACTACAAGGTGATTGAAAAGTAACTCCCATTTTCAAATACTATTTACAAGTCATTATTTATTGTAGTTTTTTTTTCTAAATTGTTTGTGCTTGTTGTTCAGTATATTACTTTGTGTGACTTTTTTTCATGGTTGGTTAAAGCACTGCTTCTAAATTATTTTTTGTCACGACCCCACTGGGTGACAGAAATTCAACCCCAACTCTCCTGAATTGAATTACTATTGAAAACTGAAAACGTTGATGTATTTTCATCTGTACAAAAAATGTGTAAAGTTACATTCTTTATTATCTGCCGCAGACAGTTACTCTGTACACATGTGTTTCTGTGTACTTATTATTCCTACTGGGTAGAACATGGGGGCAAGTTGATTTATTGGACACTGCTGCCATATAGCTGCAGGCCTGTGTATCGTACTAAAATAAATACTAGAGCGAAGACACAGGTAATGAAAATCTCCCCTGATGCTCACGACCATCCTGACACCAGGGTACCGACGCACTATTTGAGAAAACCTGGGTTAAAGATTCAAGTGTGCTGTATCAAAGCAAATAATTTGGAAGAAATCCAGGGACGAATATGATAAGTTGTGTCTTCCATTCCGCAAGAGTACATTTCTTGGCCAGCCCGAAAAGCTAGTATCAAAATCTGGTGCCCATATCAAACATTTTGATAAAACCTCATGCTAAATGTTTTCCACTTAAATCAACTTCTTGTAAAAAATATAGTTAATACTTAACTTGTAAAATATATTTTTAAAACAGCGAGTTTCTTTTCAATCAACCTGTGTAATAATTAGCTCCAAAGGAATATATGTCTGTCAGTTAGTTAGTTAGCAACATCACTCAAAAAGGTATTTACTTTAAAATAAAATCCAAAATGGGATAGAAATAAATGATTAGATTTTGGGCTTGATCCAGATTATTTCCACAATGTTACCTTATGTTTATGTTTCTGTGTGTGTGTGCGCGTGTGCGTTTGTGTTTGTGTGTGTGTGTGTGTGTGTGTGTGTGTGTGTGTGTGTGTGTGTGTGTGTGCGTGCGTGCGTGCGTGCGTGCGTGCGTGCGTGCGTGCGTGTGTGTGTGTGTGTGTGTGTGTGTGTGTGTAGCTAGCTACCCTGTAAAGACAAAGAGAGTGGATGACTGGCAAGAGTGTTCACTCTGTTTTTTTTCATTCTTCTATAGATAACTCAAAAAAGTATGGGTGCATTTCAGGAGTCTGGATTCAGGAGTGTTTTACTGTTGTGAGGTAGGACCTGGCGGAGGTCTATGCTTTGCAAGTGTTTTTCAACTTCTCTATAAAATGTGTTTTATGTTAATATTTTTGAGTGTCTGGTACATATTTATTGGATTTTGCATTATTTTGGGGGGTAAAATTGCTTTTGTTTTCATACAATTAGCTCTTTGGCCCTTCATTTTTGAACAAATTACTAACACAAACCGAGTTTGTTGGTATTATTGTTTTTGTTCGGGCCTAATTTCCTTTGTCTGCAATGGCTAAGACCGTAGCACATTAGGATTTTAATTTGTCTGAAACTTTTTCAAAATCTTAGCAAAATTACATTTCCTAATCGACATTGATTCACCCACATGTCAAATAAACTATTTAGCCATATTGATAGTAGTACAAAATTATTCTGTTAACATACAGCAACATTTATACTACCTTTACATTTTCTTTAAAACTAACAATAAAAAATAAATGCTATCAGTTTTAGAACCATAGCAAAGGCTATATTTTGTCTTTAATCATCATCATGCTCTTGCATTCTTCAAATTGTTCTGTAAACAAGCTCAGCATAAGTTTATGTGTATTTGTATGTTTTATTAATGTTATTAGCTAAAACCTCTACAATTTACCAACAGGAACCATTGTTCAGATAGTCTACTACACTGATGCAGAAGTCCAATTGTTGCATGGCCCATATAGCTACACTATAGGAACATTTATTTGTTAAGTTTTGTGTAATGCTGCCTATTAACAACTAACATTTAAATAAAATAAACAGCAATCCACACATAACTAATTAACTTATAATAATACAAAAAAGAATACTACTAACCTTGATTTTCTTTTGTCCTAACCATTCACCCAAGTCATCAAACTTGTAGTTAGTTTGGATCACCAACAATTGTAAGATACTAAAAGTGAGGCATAAAATAAAGGTTTATTTTTACTAATTTAAACAACGGTGATAGAATAACTGCAGTGGTAAATCAAGCAATCAGTCAATTAACCGAACCAAAAGATAATTTAATGTCACCATCAACACATTTATGTAAACAGTGGTTCAACAGTTTTACAAAGAAGACATTAAATTGCATTATCATATCCTATCCTATTTTGTAATGTAAATCAAAATGTGTATGCTTACAGTTCATGTCATTAGTGTCTTTAGTTCCCTGAAATAGCACGCATAACCAGATTATAGCTTTATTTACTAAAAGGGGAACTGCACTTTTTGGGGATTGTTGCCTAGTGTTCACAATCATTATGAAATACATGACGATTGATGCTATTTTAATTAATGTTTCTATCCATTCTAAATATTAAATAAATGTGATTAAAAAAAATTGCTCACAATGGAGCCTATGGGAGCAGGGCAATTCCGCCTATGAAGCCCTTAAAAATCCAAACACCTCTCTTAAGGTATATATACATAGTGTAAGTATGTAGTAGTAGTAACGAGCACATTATAATAACATTTAATATTTACATTATTTTGATCATTGATAATTTCACAATGTATGCTTTTTTTTTTCCTTCATCACTGATTATTACTCACTGCAGACTTCATGAGAGCCAACAAACATAATAAAACATCACTTACTGTGCAATGTCTGCAGTCATTAGGATGCCAACTGCTAGGATGTTCATATATTCCCATTTAGTTGAAGATTGACTCATAATCCTCACGAAGAAAAAGGACCTCTTTTCGTGTTGTTCTTGACAGTTTCGGGTCTTAAATGGTTGTCAAAGTGTACCAACTTGTCGGAGTACCTACTGAGACTTATTCTGTCCAGACGAAATGCATTATTTATGATCTACAATAAACTTCCAGGGAGCAAGAAAGAAAGAAAGCAGCAGACCACTCGATGATGTAAACATAGGCACACACGATAGTGATCACGGTGCCGCTATAAATAGTTTGTCTGTGTTAGCGCTTAAAATAACAATATCACTAATACTTAATAATTCAAATCACAAAATGTAAATGGAGTATTGTTGGCGGTTTTTGAATGGTTATTTATTGGAGTTTATGGGCGAAATGGAGGATAATGGGAACTTTTAACTTTTATTTACAAGTTAGAATGCCTTAAGAAAAAATCTGTTGTCATGTCTTTTGTAATGATTGTGAACAATAGGCAACATTTCAAAAAGTATAGTTCCCCTTTTGACACAACCATACCGATTTATAGGTAAACATCAGTGACCTGTAGTCAGAAGAGGCAGGTGAGGCTCACAAACATGACAACATGAAATAAACATTGATATTTGTCAATTGAACTGTGTCATATGCATATTGTGCTGTATTTTAATTGTTTAACAATTTCATCAGTAAGGACTTTTACAACAACGTAAGAGAGCACAGCCACATGGACTTTGTACACAAATGAAGGTAAGCCCACAAATGATTTTCAGTTCTAAAAATAAACAAATGGGTGGGAACATTTTAATGTATTAACTAGTTTTACATTGAATATAGCTCAATAATTACAAGTTTGAAAAAAGTCCTCACAACCTGTCACTAATTATTGGTTAACATAGAGTATTTTAAAATTGGACTATATCACCAAATGAAATATCAGTAGGAAAGTACTCACTGCAATGAATGCACATTTGCAATAAAAAATTACAGGAAGATATTGCTGATGGTTATCAAGAATATATTTTTTATGTTTTATGTATGAGTTTTTCCCTAACATCAAAAATCCAAAATGAAAACAATCTGAACGTTGTCGCAAAGTATTGACTTCCTTTGTATCTATATATATTTGTTTAATTCTACAGTAAAAACTAACACTTTTGTTACGATAATAAGGGCTTATTTTGTCATTATTTCCTACTTTCCAACCTTACTGTTTAGTTTTGATTAAATGATGATTCCACTCTGTATATCTGATCATAATCTTCACTTTTTAGTTGCACTTTTATCTCCAGTATTTTGGTATTCCATGTAGGTCTCGTAGTTATTGATTCTTCTGCTATTGACTCTTTTAAAGTTCACCGTGGTGTATGCTCTCTTTCTCATCCTCATCACCATCTTTTATGACACGATCTTTGGTCTCTTTCTCCTTTTGATTGTCTTTGGTGTTGCTGTTAATATTTGTGTCACACTCATTATTTTGGGCCTCAGCAGATGCAACTGACTTATTCTCATCTTCAGCCTCATCCTTACTCTCATCTGGTACCTCATCCTTACACTTATAAGTGACTTCCTCTTTACTCTCATCTTCAGCCTCATCCTTACTCTCATAAGTGACTTTACTCTCATCTTCAGCCTCATCCTTACTCTCATAAGTGACTTCCTCTTTACTTTCATCTTCAGCCACATCCTTACTCTCAACTGGTACCTCATCCTTACCATTATAAGTGACTTCCTCTTTACGCTCATCTTCAGCCTCATCTTTACTCTCATAAGTGACTTCCTCTTTACTCTCATCTTCACTCTCATGAGTGACTTCCTCTTTACTCTCATCTTCAGCCTCATCCTTGCTCCCATCGGGTGCCTCATTCTTACTCTCATAAGTGACTTCTTCTTTACTCTCATATTCAGCCTCATCCTTATTTATCATCCCCTTACTCTCATTATTAGTTTCATCTTTTTTCTCTAAAGTGTCTTCCTCATTGCAGTCATCTGCAAGATATTCCTTATTTTCTTCTACAACCTCCTCTTTTTTCTCATCTGCACACTCCTGTTTACTCTCATCAGCAATGTCTTGCTTAATCTCACCTGAAATCTTACTTTCATCTGCTACCTCCTCACTGATATCTGCATTCTTTTCCTCTATCTCGTGTGCACCCGTCTCCTTACTATCACCTGAGACCTCCTTATTATCATCTGACACATCAATTCTCTCAACTGGGGCCTCTGCATTCTCATCCAAAACCTCGTTTTTCCCTTCTGAAACCTCCTTACACTCATCTAAGACATCCCTACCCTCATCCAAAGCCTCTTTACTCTTAGTGTCACCATCCTTCTTCACTTCTTGTACCTTTTCTGCCTGCTCTGACACTTCTCTCTCATTTTTGCTCTTTGCAGATTCATTTTCTTCGTCTGTGTCTCCTTTTCTTTGAAGATTCATCTCCTTATCTGCTTGCTCCTCTTTGCTAACTGAAGTGTTCTTGTCAGTGGTATTTTCCACAAAGTCCTCCTCCTTCTCTTCAGCCTTTTCACCATTGTCCTCTGATGATTTTGTATCATCTGATGTAGGTTCCTGCAACACATTACCACAAAGACTTGTTAACATTTTATGGGAGCATATTGGTTATTTACTGCTGGATACTTGCATTACATAATCTCATAGATTCTCTAATGGGACACAATTCTCCCAAAATACTCTAGATCATTGAATAATAATAAAAGTTCAATCAGTTATACCGTAATAATACTAATATGAGAAAATATTTACACCTATGCTAAGACTTTGGAAGAAAGGCTGCACACATCAGCTGATTACTGCAAAAACAATTGGCATAGATACCTATATTAACAATCAGGGATGGGTATCAAGTGTATTACTTTTAAGGGCACCAACCGAATTGTCTCGGTGCTGCCAGGTATCGATTCACCTAAAATCAAACGGTGCCATATTTTAAAACCTTTGTCGCATGTGACGTTGCAGACTAAGCCGGCTCAAACACTTGGCGGGCAAACAAGCACTCAAGCAGCACTCAGAATGGAATCGGTCGGACTGCCTCTAGGTAATGTTGCAATTGTACATGTCAAAAAAGCAAGTATGCCTGATAGAAAACACTCCAACGTACAATAAGGCTCCACTTTTCAAAATCAACATGGACATGTTACTGATTAGCAATAAAGATTTTACTAATATTAATGTTATATTTCTTTGATATGGACATAACAGTTATATTGGACAAACCAGATGCACTGTCTTTAAGTGTTATAGCAAGAAAATGCTCATTTTCAACACCTGTCCACAGGATGCTCGTAGGATATAGAATGTTAAAAAATGTAAAATGTTACAAAATATACAATGAATCAAATTTACAATACATTAATAATGTGTACTACTTTGATCTGATTTCTGCCACAGTTTCAGACACCTGGTGAAGAGGTTGAGATCGGTTTGCCGTGTTAATTCAGTGGAAAGAATGCTCCACAGTTTGGCTTCGTTAGAGGCAAAGGTGGATTGTCCAAAAAAAATTCTGAATTTAGGAACCACACAGTCCCCACTGACTGAGGATCTGGCGTTGGGTCTACGAGAGCCTTGGCGTTAGACAGCCAGACTCGAGACCAGCGGTGGCACGTGATTAGTTAGACATTTAAAAAACATCTTCAGTTTGCTAAAATGTACACCCTTTTTCAAATGTACAAAGCTTGTGTTTCTTAATGACATCACAATGATGCCACCTCACAGGTTTTCTGTCAAACACCTTGATTGCCTGGTTGTACAGGGAAATGACTAGCTTCAGGGCTGTAGGTGAAGTTTGCGAACATGAGGTTAGACAATAGGAGAAATGAGAGAATATAACTGCGTGTAAATAAAACAGAGCAGCTTGACAAGACAGTTCCCTTCTAATGAAACGAAAGCACTTCAAATTTGACTTGACCTTTTTACACACACTTTTTATCTGGCTTTGGAACTTTAGATTATTGTCAAGAATTATTCCTAAGTACTTTGTCTATTTAACTTCTTGGATAATGTCATCATTTATACATACCTTAAATAAATTGTTTGAAGGTTGTGCTTTAATTGAGAAACACATTGTGATTGTTTTCTTAACATTCAGTGTTAATTGGGATTGAAATGTTAACTAGAGATTCTGTCAACTGCTGCCCAGCTAGAGTGTAATTCTTTGCAGTCACATAAATAACTGTGTCTTCTGCATAAAGCTGGCAGTTGACACCCTGGCAACAGTTTGAAAAGGCATTTATATACATGGCAAACAACAATGGCCCTAGTACGGAGCCTTGTGGCACTCCCATGTCATTAGAGCGAAGACTAGATTTAATACCATTGACCTTATCATATATGTACAGTATTTGATAGTTCATGCACTGAATCAATTAAAAAAAACTGTTCAAGGCATTAGCCATAGACTCATTTTCAATAATTATGCCTTCTTGTACTTTTAAAGAGTGAATGTTTTGGTGTTTTTCTTACTTGGATTAGTTAAGACATTTATATGTTGCCAAAGTTTAGAGCTACTTCCCTTTACCTCTTCAATGTTTTAGTAAGATAATTAGTTATGCTTCTTTGTAGTTGATTAATAACTGGATTTCTGAGGCCAGTACAAGCCAAATGATCAATTGCATTTTTTGTTTTTAGGGATTTTTTAAGTGCTTTTTAAGGTTTTTTCATTGTTTGTTCACATGTCGATTTCAACACCTCCAAATTTGGTAATGAAAACTACATCTGAGATGTGCGTTACAATCAAATGGCTGGCCTTTAATAAGTACAAGACTTACAGTTTAAACACATTTTTAAATACTTTTTTTGTTTTTCAGTGAAGTGTACATTAACATAAGTGAGAGGGATCCTAAGACAAAATATGTAGAACATAAAACAAGAAACAAAGGCGTACAAGAGGAAAGGGAAGGTGTACATTGTAAAAAGGTATCGTGCGCATTCTGAAAATGTTTATGTCAACTGACAAAAAGAAACAGATATTAAAGACGAAAAGTAAAAAATAAGACAGTGATAGTAAATGATACTAGCCGTAACGTTTGTTCAACATTGTTGCTATGTTAAATAGGAAAAGAAGAGAGCCACAGAAAAAAGGGTGTAATATTATGTATTTTTTAGAGAGGTGGAGTTTATTTACCACTTATCCCCGAATGAGCTCATTCCGTCGTAAGCAGGCAGGGCCCGAAGGTTTTAGGGCTCAACAAAAGACTAGATTAAGCCTAATGGCAAAGACTACTTTCTGACTAGGCAACACACCATAGTCTATACACTACTGTAATATAACGTCTTGAAATTGCAACTGAAAGCAGAATCTCGTGTATGACACTTGCAAATGAGACTCAGAAGTGTACAAAAACAAGATATAACAACTGGACTGCACAGTTATCATTATCAGCTCACTGTCAAACATTAAAGCAGCAATAAGTAACTTTTCAACCTTCATAAAATATTGTCATAACTTTTGAGATGATACATCGACTTACAACCAGTTAAATGACATCTCTGTCGTGGCCTGAGGGGGTCTGTATCGCTTTCACTGACAGTAAGCAACTTTGAGGAGGGTGGCAAGAACCCTGCCAAACACAAAACTACAAATGTGCTGACTTGCTTTTACAGCATATGTCACTCCCCATTTCACCATTCATTACAAAGACGGAAGTCGATGCGAACGCCTACGTGCGATCACGGCTATCATGGCCGAAGCTGTAAAACAACAAAAAAAAAAAAAAGTTTTGTTTGAGAAGACAAAAAAAAGTAATATGTTATTTTTTTTGCAACTTATGTAAAAAAATATATTCTTAATGTATTATATATACACATGTACAAACCCTGTTTCCATATGAGTTGAGAAATTGTGTTAGATGTAAATATAAACGGAATACAATGATTTGCAAATCATTTTCAACCCATATTCAGTTGAATATGCTACAAAGACAACATATTTGATGTTCAAACATTTTTTTTTTTGCAAATAATCATTAATTTTAGAATTTGATGCCAGCAACATGTGACAAAGAAGTTGGGAAAGGTGGCAATAAATACTGATAAAGTTGAGGAATGCTCATCAAACACTTATTTGGAACATCCCACAGGTGAACAGGCAAATTGGGAACAGGTGGGTGCCATGATTGGGTATAAAAGTAGATTCCATGAAATGCTCAGTCATTCACAAACAAGGATGGGGCGAGGGTCACCACTTTGTCAACAAATGCGTGAGCAAATTGTTGAACAGTTTAAGAAAAACCTTTCTCAATTAGCTATTGCAAGGAATTTAGGGATTTCACCATCTACGGTCCGTAACATCATCAAAGGGTTCAGAGAAACTGGAGAAATCACTGCACGTAAGCAGCTAAGCCCGTGACCTTCGATCCCTCAGGCTGTACTGCATCAACAAGTGACATCAGTGTGTAAAGGATATCACCACATGGGCTCAGGAACACTTCAGAAACCCACTGTCAGTAACTACAGTTGGTCGCTACATCTGTAAGTTCAAGTTAAAACTCTCCTATGCAAGACAAAAACTGTTTATTAACAACACCCAGAAACGCTGTCGGCTTTGCTGGGCCTGAGCTCATCTAAAGAGGAAAAGAACCATCCGGATTGTTATAGGCGCAAAGTTAAAAAGCCAGCATCTGTGATGGTATGGGGGTGTATTAGTGCCCAAGACATGGGTAACTTACACATCTGTGAAGGCACCATTAATGCTGAAAGGTACATACAGGTTTTGGAGCAACATATATTGCCATCCAAGCAACGTTACCATGGACGCCCCTGCTTCTTTCAGCAAGACAATGCCAAGCCACATGTTACATCAACGTGGCTTCATAGTAAAAGAGTGTGGGTACTAGACTAGCCTGCCTGTAGTCCAGACCTGTCTCCCATTGAAAATGTGTGGCGCATTATGAAGCCTAAAATAGCACAACGGAGACCCCCGGACTGTTGAACAACTTAAGCTGTACATCAAGCAAGAATGGGAAAGAATTCCACCTGAGAAGCTTAAAAAATGTGTCTCCTCAGTTCCCAAACGTTTACTGAGTGTTGTTTAAAGGAAAGGCCATGTAACACAGTGGTGAACATGCCCTTTCCCAACTACTTTGGCATGTGTTGCAGCCATGAAATTCTAAGTTAATTATTATTTGCAAAAAAATAAATAAAGTTTATGAGTTTGAACATCAAATATCTTGTCTTTGTAGTGCATTCAATTGAATATGGGTTGAAAAAGATTTGCAAATCATTGTATTCCGTTTATATTTACATCTAACACAATTTCTCAACTCATATGGAAACGGTGTTTGTATATTCATATATTACTCATTGTTAAAAGCGGCTCTCTGAGGGCAACCATAACTGCGATGTGGCCCTCATTGAAAACCAGTTTGACACCCCTGGTATAGAGCAAAAACAATGCAATGACTGCAAACAGCAAATATAAAGTTTGAGTAAAAGATGTAGGTTCCTACAGTAGAAAGATCATTGTTGTGGTATCATTATGTCAGTTTGTATGTACGTGACAGTAGTTTCTGACGATTTACGACGCTATGCGCTGGTCCTCATGGGAAATGTGGTCTTCCTTCAGGCAAAACACTACCGCTTTGGTCTACTAACCCCGCCAAAATCAAACAAAACTGAAAGTTCTTCCAGTAAATGGGACTTTAAATAATAAAAAATAAGAATTGCATTTTTTTTTTACAAATTCACATTTTTTAACACATGAACACACACACAGAAGTACCAACAATTGGTACAGTATCGATTCAAATGTGAAAGATACTCATTACTATATGACAATATTGCAAAAATATCCTTCCAACAGTCTTTTATGATCACTACTGTACCTCTTCAGTTGTCTGGTTTTCTGGGGATTGACTATCAGCATCATCAGTCTTTGAATCCAAGTTATCTGAGAAAGGAGGAATAGACAAAATAAGAGAGGGGGTGAGGGGTTAAACCTCATTTGCATTTTGGTTGCTAAGCACAACAAACAAGTGACTTCAGAAAAATGTGATTGAAAACCATCATTTACACAAAGGTAACTTTCATCTATTTCATTGATCATTCCATGGACTATACAATCAGCACACAGCACAACTGTTTTTTTTTACGTCTCACACCCTTAGTTGTGTAATCTGACTGATGTTCATAATATTTAAAACATAATAGCTGAAAGTTCCCCTAAATTGTGACAATCATCTCTTCTCAAGTTGAATGAAACATGGATATTTTGTCCTCTATTATTTCCACAGCTCTCAGGCTTAGATAAACACAGCCCAAGAGGGACGCCTGGTGGTCACAAAGAAAAACACACGCCGACTTCATTGCATGAAAGTAAACAACATGTCCAGACAATGAAATTGTTCCAAAGAGAGCCAGTAGACATTTTAAAAGCTCCCAGGGGCAGGATCACGACAGGAAAGCCGAAAGTCGGAGGCAGATGAAAACAGTAAATGTCATATGAACACTGCCATCATTATATTCACCAATGCGGAATGAGTTAAGTATATTAAATCATAATGTTACGCCTGCTTTTTTAAAGAGGTAATTCACCTATCTTAAAAAAAACAAAAAAGCATATATTTTCTTACATGAAACCAAGGGTCCCCAAACTACGGCCCGCGGGAAGTCCCATGTTTAAAAAAATAAATACAATGTTTTTTCTTTAAATTATAATTTTTTTTAATTTGTCCTTTCTATTCCATTTTCTACTGCTTGTTACTCTCTGTGTCTCCTAGCCGCTCAGGCAAATCATATTGTCTAAAAATGTATTTTCCCATCGATAACGTGACATCATCGTGCTCGCAATATATATATATATATATATATATATATATATATATATATATATATATATATATATATATATATATATATATATATATATATATATATATATATATATATATATATATATATATATATATATATATATATATATATATATATATATATATATATATATATATATATATATATATATATATATATATATATATATATATATATATATATATATACATATATATATACATATATATATATATATATATATATATATATATATATATATATATATATATATATATATATATATATATATATATATATATATATATATATATATTATATATACATATATATATATATATATATATATATATATATATATATATATATATATATATATATATATATATATATATATATATATATATATATACTGGAAGTCTCTGCAGAGAGTGGTGAGGACGTCGGAAAAGATCATCAGGACTCCTCTTCCTTCTATCCAGGAAATCGCAAAAAGCCGCTGCCGGACCAGGGCTCAGAAAATCTGCAGAGACTCCTCCCACACCCACCAAGGACTGTTTTCACTGCTGGACTCCGAAGCAGAACCTCCAGGTTCTGTAACAGCTTCTTCCCTCAGGCCATAAGACTCTTGAACGCATCATAATAATCCCCTCAATTCCCTCCCCAAAAACGGATTAACTCGCTGGAATATAAAGACAATATAACATACATCCATAAACGTGGATGCATATGCAAAAGTGCAATATATTTGTCTGTACAGTAATCTATTTATTTATATCTGCACCTTATTGCTCTCGTATCCTGCACTACAACGAGCTAATGCGACAAAATTGTGTTCTACTGTAAAGTTCAAATTTGAATGACAATAAAAGGAAGTCTAAGTCTAAAATATATATATATATATATATATATATATATATATATATATATATATATATATATATATATATATATACACATATATATAATATATATATATATATATATATATATATATATATATATATATATATATATATATATTATAACCAAATGCAGCCCCCGAGTCAAAAGGTTTGGGGACCCCTGCTATTAACTATTAAAAAAAATCATGAAAGGACTGTTTAGTCCGTGGAAAGAGATGTTGGAACAGCCAGGACAACTCTCATCATGTTATCATTAGTCTCTGCAGTAGTATTTATGTTTCTGCTGCACACAAAATGTTTTAATTTTCCTGAGGGAACTCTCCTGAAGGAATCAATAAAGTACTATCTATCTATCTAAAATGCCAATTTTTGTACTTTGTTTTTAATTATCTACTAATGATTTATTAACTATACATATAATTATTTAGTATTGAACATCTATTATCATTTAGTTTGTTCGAATGGTACAAGCGGTATAAAATGGATGGATGGATGGACTTTTTAAAATTCATGTTAACTAGTTTACTTTATTCACTTTATTTTATTGTGATACTGTACATGCTTATTCAACAGAGAAGTCAGCCCATGTTTGCAATAATTGCACAATTTTTTTTATTATCTCTGAATGATGCGACTTAAAATGTTACTGAGCAGTTTTCTTACTTTTTTTGGTGTGGATTGCTATCATACAAATACTCTAAAATGCTCACCGAAGTACTGTGGGCTAACAGTAGAGCGTTCAACATTGGAGGATACAGAGACAAAACGTCCTGCAAAGACCTCCAGATAAATCTGTAGTCAATAGTGCATCATTGTGGGTCCAGCTAGTATAAAAGCAGCATTCTACAACACCAGAGGAGTAAATGATTGGCTTGTTCATTTAAAGCAATCAATAAGGGAAGGCAGGTTTGGTGAAGTGCAAAATGAATACACAATATTCAGCTTCTATATAAACATCAAAGACCTGAGTGTAATTACACTTAAACACCAGTCAAAGAATGCAACTTTTCGCTCTGATAAACACTGTAATTACACACTTGTTTGGAAACATGAATGTGGAATTTCAAATCCGAAATAAACAACACAAGACTACAAAGGCAAAAGGGAGTAATTAATGTGGGTAGTTTTGCTTTTTCCATCTAGCTTTTAAGGCACACGTACTCAATGGAGATGAGAAGAGTTTAGGAAGTCATTTAATGCATTTAAATTGCAAAACTGATCAATATAACAAGCTATACTGCAAGATGTAACGTTATGGTAATAATAACAGACCTATTTAAGAATACTTAATTGAAGTTAATTGAAGTAACTCCCACCAAGGTACCCGTGGGGTCTTAAAAAGTCTTAACCCTTGTGTGGTGTTCGGGTCTGTGGGACCCGTTTTCGATTTGTATTAAAAGAAAAATGATACAATTAATAAATTTTTCAAACTGAGACTCACTGGCTTTGGCTCATTTTCTGTGAAGAACATATATATGAATACATATTTAATGAACACACACCAAAAAAAAAAACCTACACATTTCTATTACATATAAGTAATAATAGAAGTGTGGAAATTGATGTTCTATGTACCACACGAATATTGCACTTTTGCATATGCATCCACGTTTATGGATGTATGTTATATTGTCTTTATATTCCAGCCACTTAATCCATTTTTGGGGGGAATTGAGAGGATTATTATGATGCTTTCAAGAGTCTTACGGCCTGAGGGTTCTGCAAACCTATTTCTAGAGTCCAGCAGTGAAAACAGTCCTTGGTGGGGGTGGGAGGAGGCTCTGCAGATTTTCTGAGCCCTGGTCAGGCAGCGGCTTTTTGCGATCTCCTGGATAGGAGGAAGAGAAGTCCTGATGATCTTTTCTGCCGTCCTCACCACTCTCTGCAGAGACCACCAATCTGAGGCATTGCAGGCTCCAGTCCAGACAGAGATGCTGTTGGTCAGAAGGCTCTCTATAGTGCCTCTGTAGAATGTGGTGAGAATGGGGGGAGGGAGCTGTGCTCTTTTCATCCGACGCAAAAAGTGCATGCGCTGCTGAGCTCTTTTTACAAGAGCTCTGGGGTGTAGGGACCAGGTCATATTGTCAGTTATCTGCACCCCCAGGAACTTGGCGCTGCTTACCATCTCTACCGCTGTGCCGTTGATGAAGAGTGGAGCGTGGCTGGACTGATGCTTCCTGAAGTCGACGATGATCTCCTTGGTCTTGTCGACGTTCAGGACCAAGTTGTTGGTTCTGCACCAACAACCAGATGTTTCACCTCTTCCCTGTAGTCCATGTCGTTGTTGCCACGGATGAGGCCCACTACTGTTGTGTACTTCACAATGTGGTAAGTAGTGGACCTGGCGCAGCAGTCATGGGTCATCAACGTGAACAGCAGCGGACTCAGGACGCAGCCCTGGGGGGAGCCGGTGCTCAGGGAGATGGCACTGGAAGTGTTGTTGCCCACTCTCACAGACTGCGGTCTGTCTGTGAGGAAGTCAAGCAGCCAGTTGCAAAGGGTGGTACTGAATCCAAGGGGGGCCAGTTTGCTCACCAAGTGCTGAGGGATGATGGTGTTGAATGCTGAGCTGAAGTCCAGAAACAACATCCGCACGTGTGTGTCCTTTCCTTCCAGATGTTCTAAGCTGAGGTGGAGTGCAGGGAAGATGTCGTCCTCTGTGGAGCGGTTAGGGCGATAGGCACACTGGTATGGGTCGAATGTAGGGGGAAGTCTGGAGACAATGTATTCCTTTACCAGCCTCTCGAAGCACTTCATTACAGATATTTTTTGGGATAAGGTAAACATCTGTTCAGTATTTTAACATAAAAGTGTTTGATTGTGAGGCATTAAAAGCCACAAAAGGCAACGGGTCCATCAGACCCACAAACACTGGCTGAGTAACAACAATATGAACAACACACAAGGGTTAAATTCAACAATTTGAATTTAAGACCGTAAATTGTCTATATATACCCAACATTTCATAACAGGACTTAATTACGATTTTGAAAGGTCTCAAAAATCTTATAACGTTACTTATATTTAAAACATGCACAAACTTCAGTCTTGCTTTTAAATATTTTTTGATTTATGAGGACGCTATAACATAACTACAAAACGGAACTAAAGTCGGCTTCCTGTGCTGCCAGGTTGGATATGTATCCGTAACTACCCCCCGGCACCCCCAAAAAAAGAACCAAAAAACCTTTGATAATATGTACATTTCGTGTACTGGGGACACATTTTCTGGGCGCACATAACATTGCTGAAATAATGTGTATGCAATATGTAACAGGGGTGTAAATAAAAAAAAGTATTTTCAGATTAATCACAATTCTTATATGTAACAATTATTAATCGATTAAAGACAAATCAAAAATCGATTTTTTTTCTTCAATCTGTCCTGTCCAGCCATTCAGGCAAATCACATTGTTGATGTAGATGCCCTTATTTGCTGTACGGAGAAAAGAGAAGTATTGGATAATTCTCTTGTTGTCTTATTTGAATTTTACTTTATTGAATGTTTGGAAATAATTTTTTATAGGTGATATAGAAATTAACCAGAGCTGTTTATCTATTTTATGGAGGAATGTAGTTAATCATAGAACTGGCCTCCAATGTTATTAAAAAAGTATACATTTTGAATAGAGAATCATATTGAATCGAGAATCCATTCTGAATCGAATCGTTACCCCCAAGAACCGAATTGGAATTAATTGTGTGGTGCCCGATTATGTACAAAATAACCACATTGTGTTAGTACATCAGTTGAAAAAAATTACTAAATTACATTAATATAATCCTCTAATTTGATATTTATATTATTATTCTTCATTTCACCTTTTGATAGATTAAAGATTAACACCAATGGGAACTTTTTACAACTATGCTGGGCTCAGTTCCACCTATTTGACTGATGAACAGTATCACATCATTTATTCAGGAAGTATAAATAACGACAAATGAAGATAGAAAACTAATAACCCCAACATGTAAGCGTAAAAAAAATAGAAGAAATAAACATTTTCAGAATGTGCTTGGTCTATTTTTAAACAAAGAAAACAATCTGAAGTTGTTTTTGTTTTTAAGTTATCATACTGTGATTTTACCAGTCCGGCCCACTTGGGGATACATTTTCCTCCATGTGGCCCCTAAGCTAAAATGAGTTTGACGCCCCTTTTCTTGAGTATTTATCAGTAGCCAGCGAGAAGGTATCTTTTTGACATGACATGGGTAAACAGAGGTCACCACACCGCAAGTATATTACCCGAGGGGGCGTGGCTATAGGCTAGAGTTTCTGAGTTATTTAATTTTACACTACAATTTCAATGATAATATTGTCAGTAAATTATCTACTAAAAAACAAACAAAAACATCTCTGGTACATTACATGGTGCATGTACGGTAAGTGTCAAAAAGACAGCCAAAAGAGGTTGGTAGATGGGAATAATTGTAATGTTAAACTCAAATTTGCAATTCCGTTTGAAATTGCGTGTGAATGCCCTACGCAATCCGCCGAACAGCCGATACGCGTGAACGGAACTGAAATGCTTCTCCAGGAAGAGTGGAGTTTGTGGATGTTGGATGAGGAATGTGGGATATGGAGAGTTTTGTACATTTCCCATTCATTTTCAATGGGGGGAGATTCCTGGTTATTCCGGGTAATAAGGGAATTTTCGAAACCGGGAAACATGCTGGCTTGACTGCTCAGGGAGAGTGGAGTGTGTGGATGGTGGAACGATTCAAATCGGATGAGAAATGTGGGATAAACAGTAGATTTAATATTTCCCATTCATTGTTTATGGGGGAAAAATCCTAGAAATTCTGCGAAAACCAGGAATTTTGGGAAAGGGAAAACATATTTTGTGTTCGATTTATCGGAAGAGTTGAAATGGTGGTTTAAGGGGTGGTTTAAGGTCGCAAAATAGTGCAACATTTTAAGAATTTAGGGCATTGTAGAACTATGAATATGTCCATTAATTTGAATAGGAATGTCCTGGAAATTTGGAGAATTTCTGGAAAAACAGGAAGTTTTGAAAATATTGATACTAGTTCAATTGTCCTAGATAATATGAATGGGTTGGTGTTGGAATTATGTTGTTTTGTTTTGTTTTGTCAGTAAAAAATACAATCATGTGTGATTACGGACTGTATCCCTGCAGACTGTATTGATCTATATTGATATATAATGTAAGAACCAGAATATTAATAACAGAAAGAAACAACCCTTTTGTGTGAATGAGTGTGAATGAGTGTAAATGGGGGAGGACATTTTTTTTGGGTTGGTGCACTAATTGTAAGTGTATCTTGTGTTTTTTCTGTCGATTTAATAAAATCTAAAAAAATTTTTTAAATTTCTTGTCCGGCCCGGTACCAATCGATCCACGGACCGGTACCGGGCCGCGGCCCAGTGGTTGGGGACCACTGACGTAAGACATGAATTCAGATGTATGTTTTTTTTAATGCATTCTAACTCGTAAATAAATGCGAGCAAAAGTGCGCTTACAATGGAGCCTATCCTCTTTTCCTCCCATAAAGCCCTCTGAATAGCCACCCAAAAACTGCCAACAATATTCCATTTACATTTGGCGACTATTAATTATATTATTATTATACATGCATGATTATAATGTGTACTAGTGATATTGTTATTATAAGCTCTAAGGCAGACAAACTATTTATTGCGGCGCGGTGATCACAGGGAGCTAACCAGGTTGTGTGGCTATGTTGACATCACCCAGGATTGTTCTTCCAGGGTGCAGACGGAACGACAGGAAACGGCGTGCAGGTAAGAGTAGGATTTATTCTCATAAATCAGGCTGGAACAAACAAACACAAGAAAACAAACAAAACAAGCGTGCATTTTGCACTGGAAGCTAACGGGATAGCTACACAGGAAAAACCGAAGCGGAATTTAGCGAAAGAAACTCAAGGATTAAACGTAACAGTTGCATGAGAGCAAACAAAAGCACCAGAATGAGTGAGGCGAAAAGGCAGGACTAAATAGCTCTCTGGTTAGTGCCCAGGAACAGGTGAGCGTCCCGAGGCAGGTGAACACAATGAATAACTATAACAACCAAGAAGACACAAAACCAGGGTGCTGAAACAAAACTTAAACAACAAGGGAATCAAAACGTATATAATAACTATGATCCGGGCAATGGAGCATAACAGTTTATTCTAGATCAGGCCTGGGCAATTATTTTGACTCGGGGGCCAAATTTAGAGAAAAAAATGTGTCTTTGGGCCGGAACTGTATATCAGATTTTTAGAAACTCTAATTCAAATATTTACAATAATGTCTAATTGAATGCTGAAAACGTTATGACAGACCGTCTTAAAAAACGGAATGGAATTAAAAACATTTTTACTGAATGAGACACCCAGAATGTACATGAAATAAAGAATGTGGGATTTACAATATTAACTTTGAATGATAAAACACTGAATATTGACAACATATGAACGTCACATCCCCTTTCGATCGACATATAATCAAGCCAAACGCAACAAAAATGCAACAAACAGCGAAATATGTAAAAAAACAAAAAAACACCAACAATCTGATATATCACTAAGCTTTAGAACTTTGTTGTAAAAATCTCCTTCTGCAACTGTCCCTGACCCCCGCATTTCAGGCTGGCCGCTCTGGAAACACTCTGTGGAAACGCTCCCCACCCACACTGCGTGGTGCCTCGTCTGAGCTGCTGTGACTTAGGTTATCATAGTAACTAATTAGATTACCATAGTAAATAATTAGATTACCATAGTAACTAGTATATCATGCAAAAGTGCAGATTCCAAACATTGAAATACGTCGTATAGTTCAAGACTTACGCTAATTGGAAAACATCACTGCACATCATAATGGCAGCTATAGTTTCCATCTTAAATATCTAAAAAAAATTTGGGGAATGCCCGGAGGGCCAGATTGAAAAGCTTAACGGGCCGCATGTGGCCCCCGGGGCCTTAATTTGCCCAGGTCTGTTCTAGATCATAAATAATGCCACTCACGTATCAATGTGAAATGGGCCTTAAATTGTATTCCTGATGGTCTTGAAAAAAGTCTTAAAAAGTCTTATTTTAACTTGTTGAAACCTGCAGAGACCCTGTCACACTCATTTAGCTTATGAGTTTAATTGACTGTTGGCCTGATCAACTAAAGGTTTGCGTGTACTAAAACACCTACAAACTTGAAGCACATGTTTGCAAAGCTTAACTACTAAATTCGATTGAGTAAAAATCTTAAATGCGCAAAATAAAGAGTGCAATCCATTTAGCGTGTCTGTCTTTATGAAGATGCAGAATATATGCTGATTATCAGAACGCCCTCAATACTGGGAAGAGGAGATACAAATATTATAATTTAGCACCCACAGTGTGACATATCAAGATGAAAACTGTTCTCTGGGCGGTATTTTCCATCAGTAATTAGCACGTTTGAAATGTGCGTGCAAACTGGCCAGTTATTTACAATTGGCATGTGAGAAAGGAGGCTATCGGGCAGCAAAGACAGACGATTGCGAAAAAAAATAGTACGTCTATGTATGTGTCAACATATTTGAACAGTCAGGAGAAAAAACATTAAACATATCGTCTATTCAGCAATATCAATATATTATTTATTAGCTGCTGGATGACTTAAGAGGCTAAATAATACAAATTGGAACAATTTGTTTTGGCATCTCCGGCTAATCTTTAAAAATTGTGTTTGTTTTATTATATAGGAAATATATTATTGCAAAAACCTTATCAATCGGGCGGTCTGCACCACATTTGCGCTTGTTATCAATTGTAGATCACTCGCAACATACCGACTAATAGTACATGCACTTATAGGACAATACCGAGCACCCAAGTGGGATTGATGACAACTTTCTATCTTTAACTTAATTTTTGAACAAACTATTTTGTTATGTTTAATTTTGTGGCAAGTTTGGTCTGTTTTACATGGCAAATTGTCACAAATCATATAATCTTTAATCAAAGAAGTCTAACCAAGATTTCACTGACCCGATAAAAAACTAATGACACAATCATCTTAACTTTAACCACACTACACACAAGTGAATGAAGTGCATACTTACTCAACAGCCATACATGTCACACTAAGGGTGGCAGTATGAACAATGCCAACACTGTCATAAACATGTGCCATATAGTGAAACCACACTAAACAACAACAACAAGTGAAGTGAAGTGAAGTGAAGTGAAGTGAATTATATTTATATAGCGCTTTTCTCTAGTGACTCAAAGCGCTTTACATAGTGAAACCCAATATCTAAGTTACATTTAAAGCAGTGTGGGTGGAACTGGGAGCAGGTGGGTAAAGTGTCTTGCCCAAGGACACAACGGCAGTGACTAGGATGGCGGAAGGGGGGGATCGAACCTGGAACCCTCAAGTTGCTGGCACGGCCACTCTACCAACCGAGCTATACCGCCCCGACAAACACATTTTGGAAGAATATTTGCACCGCAACACAACATAAACACTACAGAACATATTATTCCCAGAATTCCCTGCAGCACCAACTCTTCCAGCACGCTACAATTTAAACAAACGCCATTGGTGGATCTACACCTAACATCCACTGTAATGATACCACGTACAATAGCATATCTAGTCGACACTACTATGATTACATCACACAATCTTCTTTCGTTTTTTTATTTATTTATATTATGTTTATAAACTCAGGAAATATGTCCCTGGACACATGAGGACTTCGAATATGACCAATTTATGATCCCGTAACTACTTGGTATCGGATTGATACCCAAATTTGTGGTATCATCCAAAACTAATGTAAAGTATCAAACAACAGAAGAATAAGTGATTATTACATTTTAACAGAAGTGTAGATAGAACATGTTGAAACAGAAAATAAGCAGATATTAACAGTAAATGAACAAGTAGATTAATAATTCATTTTATACCACTTGTCCTTAATAATTTTGACAAAATATTAGAATGATAAATGACACACTATGTTACTGCATATGTTCGCAGCTAAATTAGGAGCCTTTGTTTGTTTACTTAAAACTAAACGACATGTTGTCTTGCATGTTCACTATTTTATTTAAGGACAAAATTGCAATAAGAAACATATGTTTAATGTACCGTAAGATTTTTTGGGTTATATAAAGCCAATAATTACATTTTTTGTTGTCCCGAAATACTTTTGGTACCCGTACCGGTACCAAAATATTGGTCTCGGGACAACACTAATACACACACACCGAGCACCCGCTGGCAGAAATGTAGATCGGCGCCTATGCATGCAATAGTAGTTACAATAGTTTGTACACACTCTTTAGCAAGTGTTATTTGATCATTAGGAGACCAAACCTAATTGTGTTTAAGAGATGCCTCACAGTGCTTTTACTAGCAGTGATGTAACTTTATTGAGAGAAACAAAACCCACACACACACGCAAAAGCCAATTCTACATTTATGACTTTAGTTTACACGGCCATGTCTTCATGTACCACTTAATGAACCTAAATCACTCCGCACAGCCCATCATCATGCGGCACAACGTAGATTTCTTGTTTACACCCGGTTGGATTACTCCACCAAGCACGTGGCTGAGTTATGGTGGTGTGTAAAACAACACGAGCGCTAACTCTGAATGGCAATTAAGAAATGTTGCCACTCAGCAAGTGAGGATCCAATCACTGACCAGGGTCCTGTTAAAACATTTAATGAGAGTATAGCCTGAATCCGCAAGAGACTCTTAGCTTGTTTATGGCAATTTGACACATTAAGAAAAAAACAAATCCATCTGCTGGATATATACCCGGAAGGATTTGCTGCTCCATCTGGTATACTCTATTCCTTACACACACACACACACAGAGACACACACACACATAACGCACACACACACACGCCCGCACGCACACACTAAATTTCATTACCGTATATGTACTTCATAGGATTGTAATACATATAATGAGCACAGCGTGTCACTAAATTTAGGGTTACACGCTCTCTGCATATATCATTCTTAAACATACAATTAGCTCTGAAAAATCACAAATCATCAGGGGCGCCGAAAAGGGGGGGTAAAGGAGACGGATTCTAGGGGCCCATGATGGAGGGGGCCCAGAGAGGCCCCTAATGATGATGAAATTATAATACAGAAAAAATAATGACACTGTGTTGGGGGCCCTGTAAAGATTATTTTCATGGGGCCCAAAATCCCTAGCGGCGCCCCTGCAAATCATCATCTTCACACCATATTATTTGCAATGTCTCATGTTAATAATACCTTTGGCATTTCATCTCATAAGCATAGAAGCTGGTCAGAATGGTAATAATTTCTCTTGATTTTAAGTATTTATCGAACATGTTTATTATTGCTACCTCAGCCTAGAGTTAAGGGAGAGGAGTAATGTTTTGATCACCATTTGTTACTAGCAGTTTATGCAAAAGCAACACCATCTTTCAATATACAACTATATACAATGTAGTCAGCAACAAACCGATATATTTCAGTGAGGATCTGAATAAATGCGTGAATACAATACTTTTGTAGGATGTCTTTAGGCTTGTTCGTAAAAAAATAAGCTATCAGTACTTACTAATGTGCTCAATTAATGCAGACTTAGCCACCTGCAACAACATTTTGATGGCGATACTGTGCAAGAAGCGTCTTTGGAAGTATTAATGCATCCTAAAAGAGGCACACAGAGTCCGATGCTCTTTTTAAACTGTATTGCCGACCATAACACACCAACTGCAGTGATCGGCTCCAAAACGGCACATACTGTACATTTCGATGTAGCACTCGCCGCAATAGCAACACCAGACTTCCTGACCATTCTCGTCAGGACTAGAATAAGTCATCACTAGTCCCGGAGAGCGAATTGCATTCACATAACCCAAAATGGGTTAACAATAAAATAGGCATTCTTTGTTAAAGGGGACCTATGATGATTTTAATGTACATTTAACACACTCAAAAGTACCAATTTTACACCGTAAACTCATTTTAGATCGGGGGCCGGCCACATGGAGAAAAATCTACTCCCAAGTGGACCGGACTGGTAAAATCCCGGCACGATAACTTAAAAATAACGACAACTTGAGATTGTTTTCTTTGTTTGAAAATAGAACAAGCACATTCTTAATAGTGTACATATCATAATGTTGTTGGGGTTTTTTTTACACTTACATGATGCGGTTAATAGTATTCTATCTTTATTTGTCGTTATTTATACTTTCTGAATACATTATGTGATAATGTTTGTCAGTCAACTCATTGGTGTTAATTTTCAATCTATCACGATAAAAAAATATCAAAATCAAATTACAGGATGTAGTTTGATAATTTTCTTCGACTGATGTACAAACATGTGGTTTATTTTTTTTACACATGTAGCATAATCTACAAATAATTGCTATTGTGACATCTAGTGGACACATTTAGAACAGCAGTTTCATTTAAAAAAATTTGGCTCATTTCTATACTTAGCAAACTCATCCCGCGGGCCGGATACAACCTGTTTGCGGCGGGCCGTACGTTTGATACCATTGGTATAAACAATACACACCTAGTTGTTTGGCCTTTGCGATGGTCTGAGCTCTATTGAATGCTGTTCTAGCTATTGTTCTGGGCGTAGAACTGTTCTGCATCACAACAACAGTAACATTTTGGTTAGCTTTTATTTCAGTCATTACTCCTTGTGCACATAACATATACCCACCAAATATTGAGCCAAAATTCAGTTACAAGAGCAAAAACCGGTCTGTTCTTGCATTCAAAAAGTTAACTTTTCATTTTGATTTTGCATTTTATGCATTTTAGCTGCTTGAGCATTCTAGACAGATATGAACAAACCTTGTAGAGCCCGTGTGTCTCAGTGCAAAGCAGCCAGGCAGATTAAACATGACAGACATGAGGAGAATGTGTGTCAGACCCAACACTCTGCATGTCACAGTTAGCTGAGTTATGTGTCGCATCTGAAACACTTGTTAACAGATTAATGTGGCAGATTAGCGCTGCCACCCCGCACTTTAAACCCCTAATCCTGCATCAAAGGGTCATGAAGAACCTTTTCCCTGCTGCAGTGAAAAGGGGAGATGTAAGAACCAAAAGAAAGGAACAGATTGGGAAAGATGGACATTTTTACTTAAACACTTACACAGATTTTCTAAGAACGATCCGTGCAACAGGACAAATAATCCTGTTCCTCTTTTTAACACAGCCACACCATAATTGTCTTTGTGCACATGCCTCTTGTCTGCCAATGCTGTTTCCAACCCTGTTCCTCTCTGTCAGGCATTATAGACACATATGCTAACATGGATAATTCCCTCTGGCAGCATCGCCTTTTATGACACCAGAAGCATTTGGCTGATCTGGCGGGATGACTTAAGCATTGGAGAAGGCACGCACGTACAGTTCATGCATATACAGACTCCCACACAGCAGCTTTCCTTATCTTAAAATTGAATTACCATTACATCCAGAATGATGGATTTTTTTGTCAAACTACAACAAATACGCCTGCAGTCTTACCATTCATTCAGAATTTGACCAAAATATTTAGAAACGACAGTATTTTTGCATGCTCCTCACGTTTCAGCAAACACTATTAATAAACAACAATATCTAATTTAAAGTTGGATATGGTAAGTAATCAGTTTACAGCTTGTATATAAATGTAGACGTACTAGTTTTATATACAAGCTGTACACTGATTACCTAGCATATCCAAGTTTAAATTTGATATTGTTGTTAATTGATAGTGTTTGCTGAAATGTGAGGAGCATGTAAAATATTTCCATCCATCCATCTTCTTCCGCTTATCCGAGGTCGGGTCGCGGGGGCAGCAGCCTAAGCAGGAAAGCCCAGACTTTCCTCTCCCCAACCACTTGGTCCAGCTCTTCCCGGGGGATTCCGAGGCGTTCCCAGGCCAGCCGGGAGACATAGTCTTCCCAACATATCCTGGGTCTTCCCCATGGCCTCCTACCGGTTGGACCTGCCCTAAACACTTCCCTAGGGAGGCGTTCGGGTGGCATCCTGACCAGATGCCCGAACCACCTCATCTGGCTCCTCTTGATGTGGAGGAGCAGCGGCTTTACTTTGAGACCCCCCGGATGACAGAGCTTCTCACCCTATCTCTAAGGGAAAGCCCCGCCACCCGGCGGAGGAAACTAATTTCAGCCGCTTGTATCCGTGATCTTGTCCTTTCAGTCATAACCCAAAGCTCATGACCATAGGAGAGGATAAGAACGTAGATCAACCGGTAAATTGAGAGCTTTGCCTTCCGGCTCAGCTCCTTCTTCACCACAACGGATCGATACAGCGTCCGCATTACTGAATACGCCGCATCGATCCGCCTGTCGATCTCACCATCCACTCTTCCCTCACTCGTGAACAAGACTCCTAGGTACTTGAACTCCTCCACTTGGGGCAGGGTCTCCTCCCCAACCCGGAGATGACATGTGGAACGTCACCTCGCATGTAAAATACTGTCGTTTCTAAATATTTTGGTCAAATTCTGAATGAATTGACACAGTTGACACACACACACTGGAAAAATTATGTATTTTAGTGGCCCCCGCCTGTTATAAAGCGCCCGCACACCCGTCAAAATGAAACGAGGACTCTTACGTAAATAACTTTATGTTCTGGTATCACATAAGGGTTAACAAACCTGGTATAATGTTCCACTTTTCTTATTACACAAACCAAAAAGTCTTGCTTGTTAAAGGTGTGTCATTAGCTGGAGGCCCGACCAAAATCCAAGAGGTGGGGGGTTAGCGGGGGGTGTATATTGTAGCATCCCGGAAGAGTTAGTGCTACAAGGGGTTCTCGGTATTTGTTGTGTTGTGTTTATGTTGTGTTACGGTGCAGTTGTTCTCCCAAAATGTGTTTGTCATTCTTGTTTGGTGTGGGTTCACAGTGTGACGCATATTTGTAACAGTGTTAAAGTCGTTTATACAGCCACCCTCAGTGTGACCTGTATGACTGTTGATTAAGTATGCGTTGCATTCACTTATGTGTGTGTGTGAAAAGCCGTAGATATGATGTGACTGGGCCGGCACGCAAAAGCAGTGCCTTTAAGGTTAATTGGCGCTCTGTACTCCTCCCTATTTCCGTGTACACAGCAGCGTTTTATAAATTCATGCATTTTACTTTTTGATACCGATAATTTTGAAACCGATACCGATAATTTCGGATATTACATTTTAAAGCATTTATCGGCCAATAATATCGGCAGTCCGATATTATCGGACATCCCTACATAATACATAATACAGGAAATATAAAAGCAGTGCATAGTAAAATACATAACACTGGACATTACAAGACTGGACATTACAAGACACAGAACACTAATCACAGGTTAAAAGCAGATCTGAAGAGGTGTGTTTTGAGAAGGCTTTTGAAGGTAGGAAGGTCTGAGCATCACGGATGGGTTTGGGGAGAGAGTTCGATGGAGAAGGCTCTATCACCGCAGGTCCTGCTTCCAGTGCCACCCACACTGGTTTAAATGTAACTTAGATATTGGGCTGGGTTTGGCTTTGAGTCACTAGAGAAAAACGCTATATAAATATAATTCACTTCACAAATCTAAACCTAAATCTTACATATAAATCATAAATATAAATATGAGCGCTAAATGTTGAATCTAATCCTAAATCATTCTAAATCCTAAATCATTCTAAATACATTCTAAATCTAAACGTGAGCCCAAAATCTCTCTCCAAGTGTAAAGATGAATATTTATAGGGTGTCAGTATTCCATCAATCCGACGCCTCGCAGCCACAAAACCACGCCAAGCATTTCTGCCTATCTACACCTTTCTTACTGCGGAAGAAGGAAACATGACAGATGCTTAAAGACAAATATTGCCAATAAAGTTGTGTATTTAAAAAAAAAATGTTTGTCTCAAATGTATGAGTGTGCTAGATGTGTTGCATTAAGACAATTAGACACTCAAACATGTCGACGCTGCACTCCTGCATTTGACAATGAATTGAATTGCTTCTTAATGAACCCATGCATGCAGTGTGCATGAATACATCTATTTCTATTTGCATGTGTCTTTCATCATTTCGCTGTGCTCTTACTTCGTGATGGTGTCACATACAAACTTTGCTGCAGCAGCCAGCTGACACGCTCGGTTCTTAATAATATCTCCTGATGATGAGCTAAGTGGTAAATATATGATTATAGTGAGTGTGAACTAAAGTCATTTTTCAATCATCTTACTTCCTTTTAAATCACGTTTCTCGGCGAGCCGAGAGGCGCCCATTACTCAGACAGTGTGCTGCCAGTAGCAGGAAGATGGTAAATATGCATATTAAAAGGGGCATATCAGCATGCGCCAGATCCGAACCTCTGACCAAATGATGATTTCACACTCACTTTGCACGTCCTTTGTAGGTGTACTAAATAATGACGCAAAACAGCACCCACAAAACAGTTTTAGCCTTGATAAATCACACCGCGTGTGCTAAATAATAAAAAGTGCATCTTCTCCTCCAAGTATAGTGGGCATTCCTATAATTGACATATATTCTGCATATTTATAAAGACAGACACACCATATAGTTTGCGCTCCTCAGTTTGCTCATTTATCCCTTGTGTAATGTTCATATTGTTGTTACTCAGCCAGCGTTTGTGGGTCTATTGGACCCGTTGCATTTTGTGGCTTTTAATGCCTCACAATCAAACACTTTTATGTTAAAATACTGAACAGATGTTTATTGGGATAAGGTAAACATCTGTTCAAAATACTGAACAGATGTTTATTGGGATAAGGTAAAAACATCTGTTCAGTATTTTAACATAAAAGTGTTTGATTGTGAGGCATTAAAAGCCACAAAATGCAACGGATCCATCAGACCCACAAACGCTGGCTGAGTAACAACAATATGAACGTTGCGCGGAAATTTCTCTGCCAGTTTCTGCATCCCACAGGGATTCTTCTTTTGTGTTTCTGCACCTACGGTTCCCACACAAGGTTGCAACATTGTTTGTCAACACTGTCTGCTCTCATTTTCTCGCACATTTGACCCCCTGATGTTCTGTGTACCTACACTCTGTCTTCCTCCTGTCTAGGCCTGCTGTGTGTGTGTGTGTGTGTGTGTGTGTGTGTGTGTGTGTGTGTGTGTGTGTGTGTGTGTGTGTGTGTGTGTGTGTGTGTGTGTGGGGTACACAGAACATACATTTCCACACTTCTATTAGCCCCGGGTCCAGTGGACCCGGACATCTTATATGTGATGGACATGTGTAGGGGGGGTGTATGGTGTGTGGTCATTAAATATGTATTCTGATATATGTTCTTCACAGAAAATGAGCCAAAGTCAGTGAGTCTCAGTTTGAAAAATGTATTAATTGTATAATTTTTCTTTTAATAAAAAATGAAAACGGGTCCCTCAAACCCGAACACCACCCTTGTGTGGTGACAAAAGCTGATCAAAAGCTTTGTGTGCTATTAGGTTTGCACGTGTTTTAATTATGGCTGTCAGCGTTAGTGCATGTGATTAATAAAAATAAATGACCACGTTATCAAATATGAATGAAGATTTATCACATTCGGGTTAGGGCTTAACCCGGAAGACGCACGCATTGTTACATAGTCTGTGATCGGGATGAGAGGCGGCCAATTTTGCGGCAACACAGAACTTTAGATAAAACTGATGTAACTTGTTGGTATTACAGCGACAAACAATCAATGGCGCACATTAAGTTTAAAATACCATCTTAAAGCAAAACACGTACTTGAAGATGGCGCAGATAGCATGAATGCTAGCTACATCAACAACAAGCAGAGGAGAACGCTACACTGGCAGTTTACTTGCGTCAATGTTGTCAACAAAAGTAGCACAGTTAAGTTAAACACATGCTTTTGCCAAACGGACAGCCACCACGTGTAAACCACCTAACATCTGTGAAAACCAAGTTCTGCAAGAAGATGTCCTTCATATCACCACAGCTGATCTGACGGACAATACCTTGCGGAGGCACAATTACAGCAAGGATGAACCAACTGTTCTACACAATAAAAAGCATCAAGTTGCATCTACTGGCTGAATGTGAATGTGAATTTATTTTGCTTACTGGAGAACATTGGACATCTGTAGTCACAACAAACTGGGGTCACATTGTACCAAAAAAAAGACCAGCATTGTCATTTGAAGAAGTAAAGAATCTTGTTTGTTTAAACAACTGGTTAAACTGCACTATGTTAAGCTCTTTATAAGTGTTTACTACATTATCTAATAGTAATCGTACCTTGTTTGCAATATTATTGCAAGAATTAAGTTGCACTTAATTCTTGCTATACTTACTGTCACCAGGTTTTGAGCAAATCAATGACGTTTCTGTATGACATTCCGACTACCAAATTGAATGCGTATCCAAATATGGTGGTATTTTCTTAAGCAAATGTTATTTATATAAGCAAATAGTAACCCGTGAATAATCACAATTAAACTTTGATCATTGACCTGATTAAAAAAGTTAATCATTTGACAGCCTTAGTTTTAATACATGCAAACCTTTAGTAAATCGAGCTCATAGTAAATATGCAATACTGTAGTAATACCACCATCATTTGCATCATTGACAGTGTTGAGTGTTTTTTAGATGTGGAAAACACACCAAAAAAAACATTTTACATTTTTAAAAATAATGTGTTAACGTAAATTTAATCACACTCGTCTGTCTTTGAAATGGAAAAGGAAACAAGACTACTGGATGCATTGTCTCTCCATCACACAACTTACAGTAAATTGAATTGGGGCCTGTCGCATTAAAAAATGGAGCCTCATTCATGAAAAGGAGGTAGAGGCCTTTTCAGAACGGGTTTTGTGTAGATTAAATATCCTTGAGGCTTCAGAACTAGCCCTATATAACTGCCTTTATTTGAAAATCACTCTACACCTCCCCTATTTCCAAGAGGTCTGACACAAAAGGGATGTAATCCTTGAGAGACACTTTTGCAGAAAAAGACCTTGGTCCATTAAGGACCAGATTTCTAGCAGCTTTAGATATATATTAGTAGTGTTGTACACCTATACATCTCTGAATAAAATAGATTTTTACAATGTGAAGAGAAGTGTGTGATAATGGGATTTGTGTTGCTTTTCACTGTGAGCAGGCACACTTTTAGAAAATGTCTCACAAAAGGTAAAGAAGAAGGAAGAAAGACCACAAAAGTGTAAGAACCCTGATTCAAAGGAGTAATGTAATGGATTTTGTGTTGAATTTAGAGTAGCTGATGGAAAAGACAGTGACATTATGACTTGTTTGAGGAAACACAAGATAAGGTAAGATAAAGTATTATTTTCACCTAATCTTGGCATGAGCATGATATCACCAACGTGCCACATGCAGTGAGACAAATGCTGCCAACACCTAATGTGTTGTACCTAATGTGATGACTGGCAAATCTATATATAACAATAGTATTTTTGATAATATAGGTCATTATTACTATTATTCATTATCAACGGTGTTATTTTTATTGGTATCTTTATTGCTCCATTTTGTAGTGCAATAATGTTCATTGTAATTTACGTGTTATTACTGTTTACTTCACTAACTGGTTCTTTGCTGTAATTTTTCGTATCATATTCATACATATCATATTTGCTGATGTTGATCTGTCGTTGTTTTTGTTGCCAATCAACCTGTCCCCAGGTGCATGTCTTTGGAGGTGGGAGGAAAACTCAGCTATTTATATCTTTTAAATATACAAATCATTTGAGTTAACTACACTTCCTTTTGACAAGAATGTCCCTCATTGATTGATTGGCTTTCACCTCTGTAAACTTGTGTTTCTTCTTTTTACTTTGGCCTCCACCCTCTGGAAGCCATGGACTCTTTGACCAATTGGACTTGTCTGCTCTTTTATTATAAAGAGAGTGAATAATTCTTGATCGAGCTCACTCCTGGCAGGGAATTGCTTGTGGAGATACCCGCTTAAATACGCAATCGACAGAATTGTGCGGGAGTGAGACCAACGCTGTAATGTTTACCTGTGACCTGTTTTAATACATGCTTGTGAACACTTCCAAAAGACCCGAAACCCAGACTTTGTGACAAGGTCCAGCCGGCGGGGAGATCACAGCATGACAGGTTAAGTTGTCCACATTTAATTAAGTTGTATTGAATGGTGGGAAATGAGGGGAAATGGCATTACTTGTGTTCCTAAAATAATGGCCTTGACAGCAGGGAAGACGTGCGAGGGAATGAAAGACAAGTGTGGGTGGGTGTGCATGTTTGTGTATTTGTGTGTATGTGCTGCCCCTCTTCAGCGACGGATGTGCTCTGCGAAAACCAGAAAAATCCATAAATTATCCGCAACATTGTTTAAAGCGCAGGGTTTAAAGCGTTGGAAAAAAGTAGCGGCTATCTACCGAAAAAACTGTAACGCTGTTGTTTTCTTCAGAAAAAACTACGTATGAAATGAATAAATTAATTCAAATATATGTTCTATTAGACGTGCTCATATAGATCAATTGCACCAATTTTACTCATTTTTATCGAGATAGCGAGCCTCTGGAATAGGTCCACTTCTACATACGATCCATTTTCATCCAGTTTATTGCTCCCTCTCTCACAGTACAGCCATGTAAACAAAGGTTTTAGCCATCACAAATGGCGACCGTGACCCCAGAATGCATTGCAAGATCACCTGCACTTTTGGGTCCAATAATGTGATTGGCATGTGCCATTTTATAAAAGAATGACCCATATGACAAACTTTTGCCAATCAACAAGTGGAGGTAAAAACATCAGACCCGACCAGGCCTGTCATGAAATTGCATTTTAACCAATGCATGTCATGTTCGGAACAGACTTCCATTAAGATTACGGTTAAGCCTGTCAAACAATAGACAGCATCCTCGCTTTTATACCTCATTTTGGTCATATCTGCTGGCCTCGCCTTCCTGGACTAGCAGGCTCTTTTGCTGATTTTCAGAGCAGCAATTTGAGGCACTGGCAAGTTCGCTTCTGCTTTGATGACTCTAAATGGAGAGATTAACCAAATGATTTGCAATTATCCAAACCACTTTAGCATATCCTGGCCTTCCGTATGTTCATGCATTTTCCCTTCTCCAACACATCTCAGACTATTCATCATATTTGATTGCACATGCACTCTCTCCCTCCATCTTCCCTCTCCTTTAAGTTCAGCTTACATAACATCCCTTTTTACCTCATCTTGTAATAATAATTATTGAAAACCAGCCACATTGAAAAAAAAACAAAAAAACAAAACATCAAGAGTGCTTTTCTATTTCTGGCATAGGAGTTTGTCTCTAGAATGAAAAAGTGTTTCTAGTTTTTTGTTTTTTTTGAGAAAGAGAAAAACACACTCAATGACCTTTGCTGCATGAGTTGTTGCACAACCCCCCCATCATCCCGCTCCCTTGTCTTCACTGTCACTTGCATCTGTGTTCACTCTAATGAAGCAGAAAAGTCTGGAGCTTTACAAGACATCCCGCAGAAACCGCTGGATTTTTTTTTTCCTTCTTCCCTTGGCTCCCACCAGCTGATAGACAGTGAATAATGGCGGCACGCACAAAACATGACCCCGCTGTCACATAGTCAACATAGAACACACATACAGTAATCTTAAAATTCAGAGTCGCTGTATCTTATTTGTCATTTTTCACATTACTATTTTTATAGCGACTCTTTCTTTTTCTTTTGTCACCCATATATTTCTAATGACTTTTACGATGGGAACTTTTGCTTGTCAGGTTCTGTTTTCTGCTGTGTTACTTCTACAATCTCTGCCAGTCAGACAATTTTTTTGGCTTTGTGTTTACATCTGAGAGAGCCAAGGTACGGTTTCTGAAAGAGAAACTATCGCCTCTGAAAAGTTGACATATGTTGCAGCTCACTAAACATCATGGATATTGAACACAATGCTTCCTGGGAAACTAAAGTGTAGTAGACATAACTGCTAAGGGAATAACAACAAAGTTATTTATTTTGTGTAATCTAATAGTGATGTAAAGTCATTTTTTATATGTTGTATAATAATTGTTTTAGTATTTTCTATTTTTTACTAGTTATTTTATCCAAGTGTGTTTAGGGCACGGACAGAGACAGGAGCGTAGCACTAAATCCTGGGCCCCCATACACAAGACTCCTAAAGGGCCCCCTATACCACCCGAAACCCAATATCGCTGCCCATACACTTGGTATGTTTGCGTGCACTAAAAAAATAAGTATTGCATTGAGTTGTTTAAAACCAGCTTTTTAAAACGCATGTAAAAACCTTATTTAGGTTTTGGACTTTTTTTTTAAATGGGATTACCCTATCTAGAACAAATATCTAGATAAACCCCCTAATAATGTGGTAATGCGTAGTTAAGAAATTGTTTTTTGTCTGTACAAATCCAAATGTAAACTGGCCGGAATATGATTTTAAATAAACATATACGCTATTATTATTCACTTAAATATGAAGAAAAATCTGTAAAATGTTCCTTTACTTCAGCGTGTACAATAGAGATTATTTGAAACAGGATTATCATACATTTTTAATACAAACATGATAAAAAAAATGGTGATAATGAAATTTGGTTGTACTTCTGCAATGACAATAAAGACCATACCATGCATACCATACCATAATACATTATCATTGTTATGATTAGATTTAGACTTAGATTTAGACTTAGACTTCCTTTTTTTCGTCATTCAAATTTCAACTTTACAGTACAGATAAGAACGGAATTTCGTTGCATTAGCTCATGGTAGTGCAGGATTAAAAAGCAATAAGGTGCAGATATAAATAGATAGATTACTGTACAGATAAATATATTGCACTTTTGCATATGCATCCACGTTTATGGATGTATGTTATATGGTCTATATATTCCAGCGAGTTAATCCATTTTTGGGGGGAATTGAGGGGATTATTTTAATGCGTTCAAGAGTCTTACGGCCTGAGGAAAGAAGCTATTACAGAACCTGTAGGTTCTGCTACGGAGGCTGCGGAAGCTCTTTCTAGAGTCCAGCAGTGAAAACAGTCCTTGGTGGGGGTGGGAGGAGTCTCTGCAGATTTTCTGAGCCCTGGTCAGGCAGCGGCTTTTTGCAATTTCCTGGATAGGAGGAAGAGGAGTCCTAGTGATCTTCTCCGCTGTCCTCACCACTCTCTGCAGAGACTTCCAGTCTGAGGCACTGCAGGCTCCAGTCCAGACAGAGATGCTGTTGGTCAGCAGGCTCTCTATAGTGCCTCTGTAGAATGTGGTGAGAATGGGGGGAGGGAGCTGTGCTCTTTTCATCCGATGCAAAAAGTGCATGAGCTGCTGAGCTCTTTTTACAAGAGCTCCGGTGTGTAGGGACCAAGTCATATTGTCAGTTATCTGCACCCCCCAGAAACTTGCTGCTGCTTACCATCTCTACCGCTGTGCCGTTGATGAAGAGTGGAGTGTGGCTGGAGTGGTGCTTCCTGAAGTCGACGATGATCTCCTTGGTCTTGTCGACGTTCAGGACCAGTTTGTTGGTTCTGCACCAGTCAACCAGATGTTTCACCTCCTCCCTATCCATGTCGTTGTTGTCACGGATGAGGCACACTACTGTTGTGTTGTCCGCATACTTCACAATATGGTTAGTTGTGGACCTGGCGCAGCAGTCATGGGTCATCAATGTGAACAGCAGCGGACTCAGGACGCAGCCCTGGGGGGAGCCAGTGCTCAGGGAGCTGGCACTGGAGGTGTTGTCGCCCACTCTCACAGACTGGGGTCTGTCTGTGAGGAAGTCAAGCAGCCAATTGCATAGGGGGGTACTGAATCCAAGGAGGGCCAGTTTGCTCACCAAGTGCTGCGGTATATTGGTGTTGAACGCTGAACTGAAGTCCAGAAACAACATCCGCACGTGTGTGTCCTTTCCTTCCAGATATTCTAAACTCAGGTGGAGTGCAGAGGATATGGTGTCCTCTGTGGAGCGGTTAGGGCGATAAGCAAACTGGTATGGGTCGAATGTGGGGGGAAATCTGGAGACAATATATTCCTTTACCAGCCTCTCGAAGCACTTCATTATGATGGGGGTGAGTGCCACGGGGCGATAATCATTGAGGGAGGAGATTGTGGGGTATTTAGGCACTGGAATGATTGTGGCCATCTTAAAACTTGATGGTACCACAGCCTGGGTCAGCGAGATGTTGAAGATGTCTGTGAGAACCCCAGCCAGCTGGTCTGCACATCCCTTAAGCACCCTGCCCGGAATGTCATCAGGTCCTGCTGGTTTCCGGGGGTTCAGTCTCCTCAGGGTTTTCCGGACATCCGCTATATTCAGATTGAGCGGCTGCTCATCAGGGCGAGGGATGGATTTCCTCGCCGGAGTGGTGTTAAGTGCCTCAAACCTTGCAAAGTGGTTGTTTAGGTCATTAAGGAAGCTGATGCTGTCGTCACAGGGACGGGGGGCAGCTTTATAGTCCGTGATGACCTGTATGCCCTGCCACATTCGTCTAGTGTTCGTGGGGTTCTCGAAAATGTCCTGCACTTTCTGACTGTGAGCACGCTTTGCAACCATAATGACACGGTTCAGGTGAGCTCTGGCTGTTTTAAGTGCTACCATGTCGCCAGATTTAAAAGCCTTGTTCCGAGCCTTCAGCATTGCACGTACCTCTCTGTTCATCCAGAGTTTCTCGTTGGCCCGTGTGGGGATGTTCTTGATCTCACTAACATCCTTCATGCACTTCTGAATGTATGCAGACATAGACTCTGCATACTCCTCCACACATGTGTGATGATTGTCGGTGGCGGCTGCCTTGAACATGTCCCAGTCTGTGCTTTCGAAGCAGTCTTGTAATGCTTCCATTGCTCCTTCTGGCCAGGTCCTCACCTGCTTCACTGTAGCTTGCTTTCTTTTCAGCAGGGGCTTGTATGCAGGAATTAGCATCACAGATAGATGGTCTGAGGAGTCGAGGTGGGGTCGGGGTGCAGCTTTAAACGCGTGCTTAATATTGCCGTACACCATGTCCAGCGTGCTTCCACCCCTGGTTGCAAAATGCACATATTGATTAAAGTCTCCTGCCACGATGTGTGGATGTGTAGATTGCAGTTCATTGGTGGAGCAGAACAAAGCATTCAAGGCTTGTTTGGTGTTAGCACTGGGAGGAATGTACACTGCTGTGAAGATCATAGCACTGAATTCCTGGGGTAAATAAAATGGCCTGCACTTTATAACTAATAATTCTACATCGGGAGAGCAGTGAAATGAGACTGTCTTCCCATTGTTGCACCAGTTGCTGTTAGTGTATATGCAAACACCACTGCTTCCGGATTTACCAGTGAGAGTGCTGCTCCTGTCCGACCGAAACATAGTTAGCCCCTCGATGCTAACTGCCTCGTCCGGAACGGATGGTTTCAGCCACGTTTCTGTGAGAAATATGGCGCAGCAGTCCCTCATCTCCCGCCTTGCATTTAAATCCAGGTTCAGGTAGTCCAGTTTGTTCTCCAGGGAGCGGACATTTGAAAGCAGGATGGAAGGAAGCGGCGTTCTGTGAGGATTAGCTTTTAGCTTTGTTGTTAACCCCGCTCGGCATCCCCGTTTCTGCTTCCGATCACACCGCTTACGTCTCCTCCGTCGACGGTCCCCGCTGGTACTTGGCTTCGCTGCTTCACTGGCCGCTGGATGTAGCCGGCGTAGTATTCTCATGCTACCGATAAGGTCCAGCTTATACGCATCTTTTGGTCTGAAACTGTTTGATTTATTTACATCTAAAATTGTCTGGCGGTCGTATGTTACTATGGAGTGACTATGCTGGAAGTTAACTTTGAAATGTACATAATTTACCGATATATTTGCCAAAAAAGTTCCATTAATACCACGGGCCTCTGCAGCCACAGCCGAGCAGGGCGCTGCCATCTTGAGACATATCATATGCATGTATCACATATGAAACATGCATATGTGATACACTAATTCACATTATTATGATACAATCATACATTATTATTATTATGATTGTATAATTATTAGTGCATCCAGGGGAGTTAGGTCCCCCATCTTTAAAACACGGTGCTGCCTATGTTTCTAATTTTAGTAAAGGGTCTTTGAACGCATCACAGTTAATGATATGCAAAAGTGGAACGTATAACATAACTTTTTTCTCTGCACCATAGATTGATTTACTGACTTCTGGAACAACCAGGTGAACTTAATGTACTTTCATTTTCTCAACCCGGTAACCCGGTGCGCCTTAAATATGTGTTAATTCTGGTTGTACTTACTGACCTCAAACCAACTTTATGTGGTATATGGTATAATGATAAGTGTGACCAGAAGATTGCAGTCACACATAACAAATACTTGTGGACTGCAGGTGGATGCCTGTTCAATAAATGACGCCCCCAAGCTACAACAAAGATTTGATGTTTCATTGAGACTATAGAACATTACACACATCACTCAAAAATCTGTCAAAATGTTTTAGTACGACTTTAGTAAACTACGAAAACGCACCGCTTATGGATTGGTTGCATACGGGTAATATTATTGTGTGTGTATAAGGACCCCAAAATGGCACCTATTAGGAGAGACATTATCTGGTGTTTTGTTTCGCCCTATGATGCAAAAGCAACTTGTCTTACCTATTGGTACCTGCTGATGTGTATTTGGGTTCTGCATAGGACATTAATGCTCCACTGTTGCCATTTCTAATATAAAGTAGCATACAGTTCTAAATTGTATCTGTCAGTAGACTCGCGATGGAAATGCTTAAAAACTACAACATGGATGACGGGGAGAAAACGCAGTCAAAGTGGAACCACGTAAATAAGACTGCCCACAAAACTGCCTGAAGAGATGCTCAGAAAGCGACTTGAAAACAGTCTGTAAAACATAATCTATGCTAAATGTTGACCAAGAAACCACTATTACATGTTATGTAGACCACAAGGAACATAGAAAAAAAGATCGTAATATGACCCCTTTAATGCGCCTTATAATCCGGGGCGCCCTATGGTCTGAAAAATATGGCATTACAAAACCCAAAACCAGTGAAGTTGGCACATTGTGTAATTCATAAATAAAAACAGAATACAATGAATTGCAAATCCTTTTCAACTTATACTCAATTGAATAGACTGCAAAGACAAGATATTTAATGTTAATTTTTTTTTTGCAAATAATCATTAACTTAGAATTTAATGGCAGCAACACATTGCAAAAAAGTTTAGCACAGGGGTAACTTTACCACTGTGTTACATGTCCTTTCCTTTTAATAACACTCAGTGAATGTTTGGGAACTGAGGAGATCAATTTTTGAAGCTTTTCAGGTGGAATTATTTCCCAATTTTGCTTGATGTACAGCTTAAGTTGTTCAACAGTCCGGGGTCTCCGTTGTGGTATTTTAGGCTTCATATTTGTTGTGGTATTTTAGGCTTCATATTGTGCCACACATTTTCAATGGGAGACAGGTCTGGACTACAGGCAGGCCAGTCTAGTACCCGCACTATTTTACTATGAAACCACGCTGTTGTAACACGTGGTTTGGCATTGTCTTGCTGAAATAAGCAGGGGCGTTCATGATAACGTTACTTGGATGGCAACATATGTTGCTCCAAAACCTGTATGTACCTTTCAGCATTAATGGTGCCTTCACAGATGTGTAAGTTACCCATGCATTGGGCACTAATACACCCCCATACCATCACAGATGCTGGCTTTTGAACTTTGTGCCTATAACAATCCAGATGGTTATTTTCCTCTATGTTACGGAGGACACAACGTCCATAGTTTCCAAAAACAATTTGAAATGTGGACTCGTCAGACCACAGAACACTTTTCCACTTTGCATCAGTCCATCTTACATGAGCTCGGGCCCAGCGAAGCCGGCAGCGTTTCTGGGTGTAAAAAATGGCTTTCGCTTTGTATACTAGAGATTTAACTTGCACTTACAGATGTAGCGACAAACTGTAGTTACTGACAGTGGTTTTCTGAAGTGTTCCTGAGCCCATGTGGTGATATCCTTTACACACTGATGTCACTTTTTGATGCAGTACCGCCTGAGGGATAGAAGTTCTGTAATATTATTGCTTACGTGCAGTGATTTCTCCAGATTCTCTGAACCTTTTGATGATATTACGGACTGTAAATGGTGAAACCTCTAAATTCCTTACAATAGCTCGTTGAGAAATGTTGTTCTTAAACTGTTCGACAGTTTGCTCACGCATTTGTTGACAAAGTGGTGACCCTCGCCCCATCCTTGTTTGTGAATGACTGAGCATTTCATGGACGCTGCTTTTATACCCAATCATGGTACCCGCCAATGGCACCCAATTAGCCTGTTCACCTGTGGGATGTCCCAAATAAGTGTTTGATGACCATTCCTAAACTTTCTCCGTCTTTTTTGCCACTTGTGCCAGCTTTTTGAAATATGTTGCAGGCATCAAATTCCAAATGAGCTAATATTTGCAAAAAATAACATCGTTTTCGAACACTAAGTATCTTGTCTTTGCAGTCTATTCAATTGAATATAAGTTGAAAAGGATTTGCAAATCATTGTATTGTTTTTTTATTTATGATTTACACAACGTGCCAACTTCACAGGTTTTGGGTTTTGTATATGTTTACCTTTCTTATATCACCTCATCCTTAGTCCAAAATGCTGGTGTTGTGAGTGAATGTTTAAAGGTGAGCTTTGATGATGTTATGACGTCGATGTTGAGTGAAATGTTCCATGCTAAGTTTTCCGCTATCCAGGTGGAGCAAACCATTTTTTATAGTGGCTATAGGTAACCATAACCGTTAATTTAATTCAAGCAAACTTGGTATCAAATTTTCATGGTATATGGAAAACACGTTCAAACTTTACAAAAGCTTTGGGGGAACTGGTAGAACATCCCCACTTCACACGCTGCAGTATATTTGATGCACATTACTTACAGTTAGGGATGTCTGATAATGGCTTTTTGGCCGATATCCGATATTCCGATATTGTCCAACTCTTAAATTACCGATACCGATATCAACCGATATATGCAGTCGTGGAATTAACACATTATTATGCCTAATTTGGACAACCAGGTATGGTGAAGATACGGTATTTTTTAAATTAATAAAATAAGATAAATAAATTAAAAACATGTTCTTCAATAAAAAAGAAAGTGAAACAATATAAAAACAGTTACATAGAAACTAGTAATTAATGAAAATTAGTCAAATTAACTGTCAAAGGTTAGTACTATTAGTGGACCAGCAGAACGCACATTCATGTGTGCTTACGGACTGTATCCCTTGCAGACTGTATTGATATATATTGATATATAATGTAGGAACCAGAATATTAATAACAGAAAGAAACAACCCTTTTGTGTGAATGAGTGTGAATGGGGGAGGGAGGTTTTTTGGGTTGGTGCACTGATTGTAAGTGTATTTTGTATTTTTTATGTTGATTTAATACAAATTAAAAAAAAAGAAAAAAAAAAAGAAAAAAAAAAAAAAAGATACCGATAATTAAAAAAACGATACCGATAATTTGCGATATTACATTTTAACGCATTTATCGACATCTCTACTTACAGTATATTCAAATCACCATGAGCGCATGAAATATAACTCCCAAACAAACTGAAAATAATGAAGATATAGGCCTAAATTAAAAATATATATATAATCTCTTTAGTTTGTGTTGCTTTCTTAGCGGTCTGTTTGTCTTTCTTTGTGTAAACTATAGTCAATATCACCCAAGGAGGGTATTATTAATGGTTCATGGTTTTCTACAGCTATAATACGACAGGTCTAACAATCAGGTGCATCAAACGCATTTGTTTTAAAGCCATTAATTTGTACACATTCTTGACAAAAAAAAAAAAAGAAACACGCACACATGCCTTTGTCTAAATGTCAAAAGCCTGATGGAAGTTGAAAACACAGCCAGCATCTATGACACGCCAGTGGATGATGTCATGCGACTTACGCTGCAAGAGTGGTCACATTGGAGGTCAGCCATAACCTGTCGAGTCCTCTTATCTGTAAACTTCAAATGAGTGCGCTTTAACCGGAAATTGTGGGTATATTTACTATATGGGCGCAAAGTGAAGATGACGTAATGTGTTTCTTGTAAAAGTGGTGAATGTCATCATGCCAGCCAGAACCTACTTTTACAAGGTGCCGCAGAGCAACAGCGCCTCTTAGTGGCCCTTTACGAAGGCAGCAGGTTACGTAAGATTGAAAGGTATAAGCATTACCTCATCAGACTGGTGGTTGTTTACACAAAATGTTACGGTCCATTTAATGCAAGTGGAAGAAAATAAATAAGTGACATATCGATGGGCGGGTGGATTGCAGCACCTCATTTAGCTACTATATGAAAGAATCAAAGCATTAAAATACAAATGTTTTTGTGTATTACCATTGTCACTGAGGCCCAGCGTCATGCTCTGTCCGCTCCTCTTCTTCCTGAGGGATAGGAGTCTGGCCTGAGAGATCTCTCTTACAATGGAGGACAGGTGCTCCTTGTTGTGGTTTGGAGGCGAGGCCTTCCATTCGCTACCTCCACTGTCACTGCACCGGACCACGGACTTACTCTGGTGGGAGATTAGGAATGATCAGATTGTGTGCTACACACTGCAGAAATTGGAATGTATGGTGATCAGGAGCAACTATGGTCAACAGTGTGCCTGAGATTTCACACTAGGTTTAAATTAATTGAAATGTGAATACAGTATGTTGAAAAGTGCTTTATATTGGTAAGTCAAAAACATTGTTATATTGCTGTAATTAACCGATACAAACAAAGTAAATAATACTTAAATACATAAAGTCTTCACCAAGTATAGGTCAAATAATGTCACCTCAAGTTGTGGTGATAGTGATTGCTATGAAAAAAAATCTCATTCTTACGTTTCCATTCTGCTTTGAGAATCTGTATATTGGCGGCAGTGTGCACATTTTCATTCTGCACACAAACAAATACATCACTTTAGTTATAGTTCACTAAGATGTAGATTAGTTCTTAGAGCCATTTTTTCCCCCCAAAATTCCCTACAACTATTTGTGTCGGTTAAGTCTCTACCTTTGCACACTAACACAATAAAGGGGAAACAATTTGGCAAACCATGCACCCTTACTGGTATATTTTTTAGACAAATACACAGAGTTTATATATAGAGCACACTTTGTACTCAGGACAATTCAAAGTGCTTAAGAGAAATTACAAGAAAGATTATACAATCATGAATAAAAATAAAATCATCATAAAAATGATCATTCATTCATAAAATCAAAAGATTAAATACTTTTAGTTGTCACATCTACAGTTAAATAAAAGTGTTTTCAGCCTGGATTTGAACAATACCAGAATGTTGGCCCTCATCAGTCAGTTTGACTAATAAAGTCTCAAAAAGACTTGAAATTCATCAGGTATTACAATGATGCCCGACTAAACACCTACGGTAACTTGCAGTAGTGTCAAACTCGAGATGCAATTACATGCATTTTTTTCTGTCAAAATGGATTAAAAAAAAATACATTTAGTAACAAAGATGAAGTACTTTATTGACACACATAATTTCCAGGCTTTAGCAGGCCATCTAAAATGATGTGGCTGGCCAGATCTGGTCTCCGGGCCTGGAGTTTGACACCTGGGCTTTAGTGTGTCGAAGTTGTAAAATGGCTGCAATAAATCAAGTACTTATAAAACTTTGAGCACAATTCTATCCCAGCTGACTATGGGTGAGAAGTGGGTACATCTGAGGTCAACAGTCAAAAACAGAACACAGACACACAACCGTGTGTCTGTGTTCACACCTATGGACAATTTAAACTCTCCAATTAATTGTGATGCTGACCCCAAAACAGGGTTTTTATAATAATGAGATTCCATCCATCCATCCATTTACTACCGCTTGTCCCTTTTGGGGTCGCGGGGGGTCGCTGGAGCCCATCTCAGCTACAATCGGGCGGAAGGCGGGGTACACCCTGGACAAGTCGCCACCTCATCGCAGGGCCAACACAGATAGACAGACAACATTCACACTCACATTCACACACTAGGGCCAATTTAGTGTTGCCAATCAACCTATCCCCAGGTGCATGTCTTTGGAGGTGGGAGGAAGCCGGAGTACCCGGAGGGAACCCACGCAGTCACGGGGAGAACATGCAAACTCCACACAGAAAGATCCTGAGCCCGGGATTGAACTCAGGACTACTCAGGACCTTTGTATTGTGAGGCACGTGCACTAACCCCAAAAGAACACATAAATAGTAAAATTTGGTTTGACTTCTGGCTTTGCGGCGTAGGTTACAGTTCATAGTATTATATAGTGCGTACCCATTGACCCTCCGTGTCCCTCGGGTTTTGTTGAAGAGGAGGTCACTGTAAGAGAGCTTCTTAAATCGCTCTCTGCCCACGGCCACATAGAGCTGACCGCTTTCCAGCTCAGTGCCATCAGTCACCTGCTGGCCCTCATAAGTGAAAAGACTACAGCAGAGAAAGCGGGAAAAAACAAAGATTCCATTTTTGCGCCAACAACAACATAAACAATACAAACCATAGAACTTTAATGTGGAACTGCAATTTTGGGGGGATTTTTTTTTCCTATCGTTCACAATCATTATGATAGACAAGAAGAGAGATTTATTTTTTGAATGCATTCTAAATGAAGCCTTCTAAAAAAAAACATCCTAAATACCGACACCAACTCTCCAATTACCTGTCGTGACCTAAATATTAACCAAACATTTAGCAATATTGTTTTCATAAGCACTAACACAGACAAACTAGTGGTGCCGTTATCACAGAGAGCCAACTAGCTTGTGCAGCTATATTGACATCATCAGCTGGTGAGCAGCTTTCTCGCCTCGGAGCTCGTGAAACTTTATTCTATCCATCCATCCATCCATTTTCTACCGCTTATCCCTTTTGGAGTCGCGGAGGTTCTAGATCATAAATAATGCCTCTCACCTTTATAGTCAAAGGATGAGGACATAATCCGACAAGTTGGTCTACTTTGGCATCCAATTTAGACCCGGACGGCGAGAAACACACAAAAAGACACTTGGTTCAACCCCCCTTTTTCTTTGTGAGGATATATTCGTCATCTAAACAGGAATATATCAACATTCCATTAGTCGGCATCCCAGTGAAAACAGACATTGTACATTAAGAGATGTTTTATGATGTTTGTTGTCTCTAATCTCTAGTCTGGAGTGAATACTGATCAGTGATGTTGTCAAAGGAAAAAGTGAATGTTGTGATGTGTTTTTGAAATAAATGGGCTCTGTATGCCTAAAATGAACAAAATACGTACATATTAAATGTTTCGATAAATGTGCCTGTTACTATATTACATATATACTTACAGCATGTAAAACAGAGGTATTTGGATGGTTTTTAGGGTGCTTTATAGGCCGAATAGAGCAAATACAATTGGATCAATTGTTATCTGACTTTTGCTAGTGTTTATTTACAAGTCAGAATGCATTAAAAAATGAAAAACATGTGTCCTTGTCTTACATAAGAATTGCATACGATAGGCAACATTTTAAGAAAAGTGCAGTTCCCCTTTAAACATACACAATTGCAATATATGCTCAACAGCAGTGTTCTCCAACTTTTATCAAAAATGCTGTATGAATAACAATATGTAGATACACAGGTTAATTATATATTAACTTTGTATTAATTATGCGCTCAGCAGAGCATTTAATTGTTCTGTCTATATTACTATACGTTGCTGGCACACAAAAGTGAACAAAGACATTAGTTGTAGTGAATAAGTAGTAATAATAATGTGAGATTATATTGAATTATATGAAAAATGATCATTTTAGTGGCACACTTGATTATCTCTTACCCAGTGGTTGGGTATTACTAAGATACCATATGCAGAAAGTTAACACAAAAGAAAATATGAACGCCACATTGACCAAGTAATGGATTTCAAGGTGTGCCCAATGTGTTTGTAATCTTTTTTTATTCAGTTTTAAAACTGAGCATAATAATAACTGTAAGCTCTCTGTGGTCAGATTTAACAGCAAGTAAAATAAACAGATAAACCTTTGGTCGATGATTGAAAAACAAACCATTTGTGTTTAATACCTTCTCACACCGCCGAGGACTCTCAAACCCATCTTCTCTGTGATCATCTCGAGAATTCTTTCAAACTGGCTCAGCATCCTCTGGTGGATCAGCAGCCTTATTGCAGGGTTCAGAGTGTCCCCGTTTGCCACCACGCTGGGTAGGAAGAATACCATAACGGTGAAGAAATGTCATTAGCGGAGACTGGTTCACTCACTCAGCAGTTCATGCGGTGCATTAGCAGTTAGTGACGTTGAACTCGGCTGCTTGCTGTCATATTACATCTAGAATGAATTAGAATTACTATTCAATTGAACTTACTCATGCATATCTAATGGCTTACTAACATATGCAAGATATGAATAGATATCTAATTTTGTTAAGATATTGTGGCACAAACGTGCCATTTGTATGAGAGTGTCACCAAACTCACAAGATTGGACATGGCTCCTTAATTGGTTTCAGGAATCTGGCTGATACGGATATCCGATTTGGTGGAAGTGGTTTGACCTGGAAAATTCATAAAAATTAAAATAGTTGTGAACAACCTAACATGTTTGCCGATCATGCAAAATCATTAATGCAGTGGTTCTTAACCTTGTTGGAGGTACCGAACCCCACCAGTTACATATGCGCATTCACCGAACCCTTCTTTAGTGGGGAAAATAAAATGTTTTTTTTTTTTCAAATTCAAGACAAAGTTATATGTTTTTGGTAACACTTTAGTATGGGGAACATATTCTTTCTTTTTCTTTCTTTCTTTAGTTTATTTCGAACATGAACACACTTACATCATAATACATCACACAATTTCATATCATTTCATTTTACATCATGCCCGAAAAGGAGTAGGAAGAAGCAAAGCTTATTTAATCCTACCCCTTTCCCACTTCAAGCGTTTACAAATATATAGAATCATTTACTGACCTTTTTATATAATAAAATAACATCTATGAATTAGTATACAACAGTTTTGTAATATGTAATTAATTAATTAATTCAGTCATTATTAACATACTGAGATGAAGAATATCTTATTTTCAATAAGGTTGAAAGTATTTCTCATAATTCTTCGTTTTTGTACTCTGTAAGCACTATTATTTTGAACAACCTCTTAAACTGGATCATATCAGTACAATTTTTAACTTCTTTACTTAATCCATTCCATAATTTAATTCCACATACTGATATGCTAAAAGTTTTAAGTGTTGTACGTGCATACAAATTCTAAGTAACAAAGACTTAATTTAGAGTTATTTGGACACTAGGGGAACATATTCTAAGTAATAAAGACTTAATTTAGAGTTATTTGATTAGGGTTAGGGTCAGGGTTAGAGGGTTAGGGTTATAATAAGGCCATGCTGAATAATGCATTAATAAGTACTTAGTAATGACTAGTTAAGAGCCAATATGTTACTAATTAACATGTTAATAAGCAACTAATTAATGGTGAATATGTTCCCCATTCTAAAGTGTTACCATGTTTTTTTACTGGTGCATAAAATGAACCGTGCATGAACATCACTTTGTTCAAACAACAAAACCAACACAGTGCATAAACTCACAATAAATTACACACCTGCAAACCAGTCAGCTGTTGCCGTATCCGTAATACGCCGATAGGTAGAAGTTTGTATTTACACGATGAGTCGGGTGTGTTTTGACCTCCGCCGAGCCTCTGAGGCCAACTCACCAAACCCCTAGGGTTCGATCGAACCCAGGTTAAGAATCACTGCATTAATGTCTTGTTTTTTTATGTAGTGCAGGGGAGCACCAGCAACTAGACCTGTGACAAAAACAGCTACCGGAGACATCAAAATAACCGGCCGCCTGTTGTCGAACTCAATTCCATGATTTAATTCCACATACTGATATACTGAAGATCTTAAGCGTTGTACGTGCGTACAAATGTTTTAAATGACATTTTTCTCTAAGATTATATTTCTCCTCTTTTGTTGAGAAGAATTGTTGTATATTCTTGGGTAGCAGGTTATAGTTTGCTTTGTGCATATTTTTAGCTGTTTGCAAATTCACTATGTCGTGGAATTTCAGTATTTTCGATTCAATGAATAAAGAGTTTGAATGTTCTCTATATCCAACATTATGTATTATTCTAACTGATCTTTTTTGTGACACAGTTAATGAATGAAGTGTACTTTTGTAGTTATTTCCCCATATTTCTGCACAATAACTCATATATGGTAACACTAGCGAGCAATAAATAACATGGAGTGTATTTTGGTCTAGAACATGTTTTGCTTTATTCATTATTGACGTGTTTCTTGCTACTTAATGTTGTGTATTTTTTACATGAGATTTCCAGTTCATTTTATCACCAATCATTATACCTAGAAATTTGGTTTAATTTACTCTTTCAATTTCTAGTCCGTCTATTTGTATTTGTGTTTGACTTTCCCTTCTACTGTTGCCAAATAGTATTATTTTGGTTTTACTGAGGTTTAAGGATAGTCTGTTATTTTCAAACCATCTTTTTGATTTGTTTATTTCTTCTGTTATTACTTGTATTTGCTTCTGTGTGTTCAGTTACAATATGATAAATCACAAATTTCCAGTTTGTCATTACAACATGTCTGAAAAGGAGTAGGAAGAAGCAGAGCTTATTTATTCCTACCCCTTTTCCATTTCATAGCGATTACTAACACATGTGTTCACTTCCTGTTCTTAATTTGTACACAATTTAAATCCATAAATAATAAAGTTCTCAATAAATAGTTACAAAAAAATATAATTCACATAAGCGATAATTCAGATAATCTAATTGTTCAATACAGTTTAAAATGTATATCAGGATTCTTCGTCGTTGTGCTTTGTAAGGACTTTGAGCTGTTTGAACAGTTTCTTAAAATGGATCATACCAGTACTTAATTTGATTTCTCTGCCTAATCCATTCCATAATTTCATTTCACATGCTGATCTTCTAATTGTCTTAAGTGCTGTATGTGCGAACAAATATTTTAAGTTACATTTTTCCCTGAGGTTGTTTTTTTCATAATTTGTTGAAAAGACTTGCTGTACATGTTGTACTTATAGTTTGATTTGTACATACTTTTAGCTGTTTGCAAATGTACCAAGTCCTTGAATTTCAATATTTTGATTCAATAAATAAAAAAATGTTTTTTTGTAACGCAGTAAGTAATGAAATATACTTTTGAAGTTATTTCCCCATATTTCTACACAATAACTCAGATATGGTAACACTAGCAAACGGCAGATAAAATTAAGTGATTTTTTGGTCCAGTACATAACTTGCTTTGTTCAATATTGAAGTATTTCTTGCTCTCAAACATTCTATTTTTTTCACCCTTTCAATGTCGAGTCCGTCTTTTTGTGTTTGTGTTTGACTTCTCTTCCACTCTGACCGAATAGCATTAATTTAGTTACTGAGATTCAAAGATAGTGTGTTTTTGTCAAACAATCTTTTTAATTTGTTATTTTCTTATTTTATAAAGATTGAACAATTTTGGTCCCAGTATTGATCCCTGATGATCAATGAGTTAAGACAATTAGCTGCCATAAGCCTTAAATGTGATCATGGTATTTATGTCCATGACATCATGGATGTTTTGTACTTCAATTTTATGAACATGTCAGTCGCCAAAGGTTGGCTATTATTTTTGGTGTTGACAAAAAGTATTTAACAAGCTTATTAAATGTGCTTGTTGTTTCATTACCTACATACATACTTACTGCATGTATATAAAACGGTGTTGGAGTTTTTTGTTTATACTTTATAAGCTGAATAAATCATATTGCAGACTCTTAGTAGTAGTTTTTCACTATTTATAATGTACAAAAAATGGAAAGATATGTGTAATCTTTTCTCACATAGGGATTGTGGATAATAGCCAAAAAAGTACAGTTCTCCTTTAACATGTTAGCCGTTTGTTCTGCCTGTGTCGCGTCAGCTAGACAGATTTTATCTTGATTTACTGTAATTTGAATTATCATTACAATCTGTGTCTGTGCGTATGTGGTGGAGCTCACTTTTCATTTGTTCTTATCCAGAAATTTAAAGAAGAAAAACAATAGAATTTCAGCAGATCAAGTGTTGAGACTGTTTTTCCTTTCTGAATTTAGAGGATTATTCTTAATTACAGCCAAAGAAAGCAGCCTACTGTAATATAATGTAGTGGTTGCTTAGAGAAAACACAGCCGGTCCCAAAACACAGAGCAACCCAGTGTAACGCTATATTTGGCTGTTATGAGGGACACAGATAAGGAAAATGGCATATTAAAAGCCTTTATGAGTCCTCTTGGGTTTCTGAATTCACCATAGAAACATATGTCTACATACTGTAACTTAAGCTGTGATTTTTTAAGAAAATCTCGCACAAAACCTAATAACAAATGTAAATAGGAATGAACATATATATATATACACTTTTGATTATTTAGTAGTAAAATCTTTACAACAGTGTCTCTGAGCTATTTCTACTTCACAAGCTATTTGTTAGAGACCCCTGCTTAGGATAAAACAAAGTATTTGTCACATAAAGAACATATTAGATTTATTTGTGGCAAGTGCCTAATGTTAATATCCATTAACTAATAAAAAACTATGTCAATGCACTTTTTAAAGTGGCTTCACTCCAGCATGTACAAAAGAAAACAGAAAGAATAAAACATTTCACAGTGATATTTTCATGTTGACCCTATTTTTCTCATAAAAAGTAAGGATAAGAATTAAGCTGCCACCTATTCAGGCAGCTAAGAGTTCTTGACACTGATTGAGTCAATCAGCCAGGTTAAAAGGGTTGGGGGTCCTTTTAGAGGATTGGTTCCATTTATGTTAACAGGTAATCAAGTACCACAAAAGTCATTTTTGCTGGCTGAGGAAAGACCAAATCAAGAACATGAGGAACATTTTCCTATCAGTTGCGATGGTAGGTAAACAAACAAAAGGTGCTCAGACCTGAACAAGAACCTACTCTGACTACGTGTTTCCTCCAACCACCCAATTTGACCACAATGCGAAAACAGTTAAACTAACTTTTCAACACATCATTAATACATTGATAATCATAACCAGTCCTGGGCGATATGGCCTAAAAAAAACCAAAACCTCAGATTTTTTTCTCCAAAAATTTGATTTACGATTTTGATCAGATTCTTTTTTTTTTTTTACCTACCTTTTAAAGAACCGGTTTTATACAAATTACAGAAATAATTCAAAAAAAGTGTTTTCTTTTATTTGATCAAAAACTGCTAGTTTTAAATTACAGTGCATGCACTACATCTAACTTTGAGAACAATTCTAATTTGAATCATGTTGTTCTTCTTAAACCGGATATGAATTGTACTTCTTATGCAATCATTTTTAAAGAACTAAATTAAGAGCTTCCTCTGGGAAGCAATATTCATGTATTGAATAAAAAGTGGTACATGTCTGCTGCATGTTTGAAAACATAGCAAAACAAAACAGGTAACATAAATGTACTGTAAATGATCGAGTGAGAAATCTGCCCGTATAGAACATGCAAAACCTCATTTAAATAAGGCGGTCTGCACTACCTCTCAATTCTACATGCAGTGTTATAAGATTACAGGCCCACTAATAGTACACCCAATTTTATTGTTTGCACATGCTGTTTAGCGCATGGTATTTGGATCTTAGAAGATCAGGCTCTTAGTATTGGCGTCTCCCGGAAAACACCTTCTGCATGCCAAACAGTTGGTTCCCTTGTCTGGATCTTACTGAAGGAGCGCCCCTAAATTGCCCAGTAAAAGTTGCGTGTTTCAGGTTCCACAGCACAGCAAACCACCAACAGTTAGAACATGACACTTTGGATGTGAGGACATGAGTGTTTCCATGGTTACAGTTAGTAATACGTGCTAAATCCTCATTTAAAAAGGGCGGGCCATACCACTTTTGCACTTGTTATCAACGGTGCACTTAATAATACACCCACAATATGTTCACTAGTAGTACATGCATTTTAGTTTATATTTGATACTTTACAGTTGTTACTTTGGGTCTTAGTTTATCAAGCCCTACGTGTTTAAGGACGGTATGGTATGGTTTGGTTCCAGCATGATGAATTAGTTACGTTAAGGAACATCACATGGTTACATTTGCATTATTCGACATATTCAAAAAGAAGTAGACACATCTTATTTAATCAAATGCCTTCTCCATATCTATGACCCTCAGTTTATACACACTATATATTTTACAGGTTGACACTCATAATATTTTGTTTGTTTACATTCAACATGATTTTTATTTACTTTCTGTGTTTTTTCTCTTTCTTTTAAGAATTGTTTTATAATTAAAGAGAAAAGAACAATGATAGCTTGTGCAGTGATCAGGCATCGACTGCGAAATAAAAAAATTAAAATAAAAAACATTACTTATAATTGGAAAAGTTACTTTTAGACTTGCAAGTTTGAACACAACTGATGTGCAGGACTAAGTTGTTTTGATATTTTTGGCAGTAGTTGGCTCGTAAGGTGCCAGTTCAAAACGACTGTCTTACACCAGGAGTAGGCCATTAGAGTAGACAAGTGAGGCATGACGAACAATACAAAGCAAATAATCACAACAATAAATACAAATTGTTGAATTAGCAATTTTCTGATCAAATACAGACACGCGGCCATTTTTTTCAGCATATCGCTGGTATGTTTAGTTTGCAGAAATGTACAGCCTGTGTAATGTATTTAATGTAATTGTGATATCAATATTCTTGCTAGTCAGAGAATAAATACAGAGAAACCACACAGAGAGAAGTTTATCTTCCTCAATGTGCTTGTCACTGCCGTCTTTCTACAACGAAGCACAGCTACAATGGGTTTGGACTTTGAGCATAACAATATCACAAGCAACTGACAGAGTTTTAAAACTAAAAGAAAATAAAGAGGACTTTTACAACACATCAGCTGATTCCTAGAGAAGGGTATAGCTGCATGGACTTCTTATACAAATAAAGGTAGAACCACATATAATGTTCAGTATTATTTTTTTTAAAAAGAGATTTTTTTTTTAACCTGCGGGGTAGTATTCTCTTCTTGTTATTGTTCTCCCCAAAATTACCAAACTTTGTTAAAACTGTTTACCATACAATAAATTAAAATGACAAATAATTAAAAATGCAATGGAAACTCAAGGGAGAAACGTGCATGAGATTGTAAATTTGAGAGCTGAACAACCTGAATTTGAACGTCATGCGTGATGTCAGGTGAGACCTTAGTGAGTATCAAAAGATTAACTATGTAACCAACTCCAGTCTTTTGTCATCACTTGTCAATGTTAAGGTGTTAATTCATGTTTAATATTATAATGTTGCTGATTGTTTCAGTTCAACCCTGGAACTGATCATTTCTTATTCATAATTCCATTTAGACCTTCTTCTTTTAATGAAGGATGTGCTTAAAAATGTACCTTCAATTACTTGCATCATTGGACAGTACTTGGACATAGAACTACATTTGAAAATTACTAAAGTAGCATTAGTAAAATCATGAAAAATAATGTAGGTTTTCTTCATCATATTGTATTACATTATTACATTACACTGTAAAATACATGTTGCAAAAATGTTACTCAAATACGCTTATTGTGAGAAAAAATATACACTAAGTATAATTGAATAGACACAGTTTTTAACGTAATTAAAGGGACAGTTGCATTACCTGGATTGCTGGTTTGAACTAGATAATACAGTCGGTTTAATTAAAGACATCAACCATAACATAACATAATGACTGATGACATTATTAAAGTAGGGATTTCCATCCATTAAAATTTGAAGTGGCGTTGATGATTGGACCTGCAATGTTCATGTAGACATGACCTTTGAACACAATTTGAGTGTGTGCTTGTCACTGCATTTAATAAACAAAGACAAACACAAAATAAGTTACTCAAACAATACTTTTTGGCTGTACCTGAAATGGAAGATTTTTCAACATCCTCTTCTTTCTGGAACCAATCTGTAAATAACTATAGACAAGAGATACTAATAATTAGCACAACAACCATAGTATTTGTTTTTATTTTTCTCAAATATTGTCATTTTCGGTGTAAATATGGTGACAAACTCAATCATTAATCATAAATAGGGTGCCTGCACATAAGGAAAAGATAGAGCTGTGCAGTACAAGCATAATATATTATTCAAGTTAAATCGTCATCTGAGTGTATTCTGCCATGGGCTTGAAATCTTCATTTACAGTGAAAGAAGTCTGGTATGCAGAAAGAAAGATTATGCATTGCCATACTTGCCAACCCTCCCGGATTTTCCGGGAGACTCCCGAAATTCAGCGCCTCTCCCGAAAACCTCCCGGGACAAATTTTCTCCCGAAAATCTCCCGAAATTCAGGCGGACCTGGGTCCGCTTTCCCACAATATAAAGAACGTCTACAGTAAAGCAGTGCGTCTGCCGTAAACAGCAATGTTGTGACACTCTTAAACAGGACAATACTGCCATCTAGTGCATTAGATGAAAGCACTTTTGTGCGTGCCACACAGCAATGCATCATCAGAGAGGGTGTTGAGCATGGTTAGAAAAATAGTGACAGAGAATAGAACAAGGATGGACAATTCAACCCTTAACTCAACAATGAGTAGATGAGTGTTCTGTGTGTGTATATGTGTAAATAAATGAACACTGAAATTCAAGTATTTCTTTTATATATATATATCCATCCATCCATCCATTTCTACCGCTTATTCCCTTCGGGGTCGCAGGGATATATATATATATATATATATATATATATATATATATATATATATATATATACTGTATATATATATTTATATATATATATATATATATATATATATATATATATATATATATATATATATATATATATATATATATATGTCTTAATAAGGTTATCCAAAAAATAGTGCTCGATACCGTAGTAGAGCGCAATATATGTATGTGTGGGAAAAAAATCACAAGACTATTTCATCTCTACAGGCCTGTTTCATGAGGGGGTTCCCTCAATCATCAATCTCCTGATGATTGAGGGAACCCCCTCATGAAACAGGCCTGTAGAGATGAAATAGTCTTGTGATTTTTTCCCCACACATACATATATATATATATATATATATATATATATATATATATATATATATATATATATATATATATATATATATATATATATGAAATACTTGACTTGGTGAATTCTAGCTGTAAATATACTCCTCCCCTCTTAACCACGCCCCCAACCACGCCCCCCGCACCCACCCCCCACCTCCCGAAATTGGAGGTCTCAAGGTTGGCAAGTATGTGCATTGCATCGACACTTGATGATTGAGGGAACCCCCTCATGAAACAGGCCTGTAGAGATGAAATAGTCTTGTGATTTTTTCCCCACACATACATATATATATATATATATATATATATATATATATATATATATATATATATATATGTATATATATATATATATGAAATACTTGACTTGGTGAATTCTAGCTGTAAATATACTCCTCCCCTCTTAACCACGCCCCCAACCACGCCCCCCGCACCCACCCCCCACCTCCCGAAATTGGAGGTCTCAAGGTTGGCAAGTATGTGCATTGCATCGACACTGCAGGTGAGATAACTTTATGAACCTGTTGGCCACATCATTAGGTACACATGCAATGACGATTAAGAGCTATATTAAAAAATATGGCTTTACAATAAGGATGCAATAGTCATTGGTTGCCACTGTGTGTGGTTTGCAGTGGCAGCTGTTTATTGTGATCACTGTAAACCTTTGTTTACCGCTTTTAATTGGTTCCGGTTCTGACCGTGGTAAATTACAATACCCAAAACCAGTGAAGTTGTCACATTGTGTAAATCGTGAATAAAAACAGAATAAAAGGATTTGCAAATCCTTTTCAAGTTATATTTATTTATTTATCTATTTATTTATCTATTTATTTATCATTTAACTTATATTCAATTGAATAGACTGCAAAGACAAGATATTTAAGTTTTAAAGAGTTTAATGGCAGCAACACATTGCAGAAAAGTTGTCACAGTGGCATTTTTACCACTGTGTTACATGGCCTTTCCTTTTAACAACACTCAGTAAACATTTGGGAACTGAAGAGACCAAAGTTTGAAGCTTTTCAGGTGGAATTATTTCTCATTCTTGCTTGATGTACAGCTTAAGTTGTTCAACAGTCCGGGGTCTCTACGTTGTCGTATTTTACGCTTCATAATGCACCGCACCACATTGGCATTGTCTTGCAGAAATAAGCAGGGGCGTCCATGTAAAAGACATTGCTTGGATGGCAACATATGTTGCTCCAAAACCTGTAGGTACCTTTCAGCATTAATGGTGCCTTCACAGATGTGTAAGTTACCCATGCCTTGGGCACACATACACCTCCACACCATCACAGATGCTGGCTTTTGAACTGTGCGCCGAGAACAATTTGGATGTTTCTTTTCCTCTTTGGTCCGGAGGACGCGACATCTACAGTTTCCAAAAACTATTTTAAATGTGGACTCGTCAGACCACGGAAGACATTTCCACTTTGCATCAGTCCATCTTAGATGAGCTCGGGCCTAGCGAATCCGGCGGCGTTTCTGGGTGTTGTTGATAACTGGCTTTCGCTTGGCATAGTAGAGTTTTAACTCACACTTACAGATGTAGTAATTACTGACAGTAGTTTTTTGAAGTGTTCCCTGATCCCATGTGGTGATATCTTTTACACACTGATGTCGTTTTTTTGATGCAGTACCGCCTGAGGGATCGAAGGTCACGGGCATTCAATGTTGGTTTTCGGCTTTCTCCTGATTCTCTGAACCTTTTGATGATATTACGGACCGTAGATGGTAAAATCCCTAAATTCCTTGCAATAGCTTGTTGAGAAATGTTGTTTTTAAAATGTTTGACAATTTGCTCATGCATTTGTTCACCAAGTGGTGATCTGCACCCAATCCTTGTTTGTGACTGACTGAGCATTTCATGGAACCTGCTTTTATACCCAATCATGGCACCCACCTGTTCCCAATTAGCCTGTTTACCTGTGGGATGTTCCAAATAAGTGTTTGATGAGCATTCCTCAACTTTCTCAGTCTTTTTTGCCACTTGTGCCAGCTTTTTTAAAACATGTTGCAGGCATCAAATTCCAAATGAGCTAAAATTGGCAAAACATAACAAAGTTTACCTGTTGGAACTTTAAGTATCTTGTCTTTGCAGTGTATTCAATTGAATATTGGTTGAAAAGGATATGCAAATCATTGTATTGTGATTGTATTTACGATTTACACAATGTGCAAACTTCACTGGTTTTTGGTTTTGTAAATTCTGTGAAGTCGAAAATTTAATAGCTTCATAGCTGAAAAAAAAGCCTGTTTACGACCTTCTAAATGCATTTTTACTGTTGTGAGAACCTGCTAAACCAAGTGGTGTCCTAAGTGCAGCCCATGGGCCATTTGCGGCTTAAGATCAAGTTTTTTAGGCCTGCAGCAGAAACTGATACTGATTACTAATATTAATACTTGTGTCACCATTATTTTAATAGAGAGCTGACAAAACTTTAGGTTTTGTCTATATATATTATATATAATGTCTCTTTTTAGCATTTTTTTTTTACAAAATAAAAACATCAAAATGACTCCGGCATACTTTCAGTATGTGGCCCTTGGTGGAAAATGTTTGGACAGCCCTGCTCCAGACATGAACAAATAGGAATGTGAATCTACAACAACTCACAACTCACTTAGTCACCTAGTATGGAGGGCCAAATGGGACAATATTAAATAAATACATATTTTTAAAAATAATTACTTGAATGTGACATCAATTAATTCTTTCTATTTATTTTTTCTTTTAATATTACTATTGTTTATTGCAGAAGAGATTGCTCTTTTTGTTTGAATAGTGTAGATCAGTGGTTCACAAACTTTTTTCACCAAGTACCACCTCAGAAACCACTCTCTCTGGGGGTACCGGTACTCTCCAAGTACCCCCATAATGACCAACATTAAAATACAGTAGCGTAGTAGGCCTAAATATTAATTAAAAACATGGCAGAGGTTTTATTTAACAACTATATGTAATATTTTGTCCACTGTTTTGTCCACATTACACACTGTTTGAACAGTCACACTGTGTTTGAATATTTGGATTCTTTGGCGTACCTCTGGATCAGGGGTGTCAAACGTCAGGCCCGCGAACAGGTTTTATCCGGTCCGCGGGATGAGTTTGCTAAGTATAAAAATGAGCCAACATTTTTGAATGAAAGAAAATGCTGTTCTAAATGTGTCCACTAGATGTTGCAATAGCAATTCTTTATATCTTTGTAGATGATGCAACAAATGTAAACAAATATAAACCACATGATGCACCAGTCGTGGAAAATGAGGAAATCACACAAGTAACATCCTGTAATTTGATTTTGATATTATTCTTTTATCTTGATAGATTGAAAATTAACACCAATGAGTTGACCGATGAACATTATCACATCATTTATTTAGAAAATATATTACGACAAATAAAGGTATTGTACTATTTACCGCAACATGCAAGTGTAAAAAAAAAAAACAACATTATGATTTGTACATTTTCAGAATGTGCTTGTTCTATTTTTAAACAAAGAAAACAATCTGAAGTTGTTTTTATTTCTAAGTTATCGTGCCGTGATTATACCAGTCCGGCCCACTTGGGAGTAGATTTTTCTCCAAGTGGCCCCGGATCTAAAACGAGTTTGACACCCCTGCTCTAAATGGAGCCCACATATGTGGAATGCATACCACAGTTTGAGAATCTTTAGTATAGATGGTTTTTTTGTGTGTTTTAAATAAATTGGAGGAAAAAGTACAATCTTTAAATAGTTTTTTCAATCATGAAATTATTAAACAATGAATTAAATAATTAAATAAATAAATTAAATCATGAAAGAATTACATATACTTTTACATGAAATAAATTAATAACACATTTACGTATAGACACATGTGTACAATCATTTAGCGCAGGGGTCACCAACCTTTTTGAAACCAAGAGCTACTTCTTGGGTACTGATTAATGTGAAGGGTTACCAGTTTGATACACACTTAAATAAATTGCCAGAAATAGCCAATTTGCTCAATTTACCTTTCACTCTATGCTATTTTTAATAATTAATGATATTTAATATTTATCTTTGTGGAAACACTGATCATCTTAATGATTTATCACAATAAATATATATAGAAACAGATAAATATCAATATGCAACACTTTATTTTTATATTTTCTCTAAGTGCACATTTTTCAAATTGAACATTTTCAAATGATCACTTCTAAGACAGTCTTGTGAAATCACAATATCCCATTTTAACTAGCTAGCCACTAACATTTTTTAACAAATCATGAATTACTTTGCACCATGTTTGTACAAATAATAACTCATGTAAAATACAAAAGTCAACTCTCAAATTTTTAAATAAATCATGTCACACTTTGAACTGGACACCAAATCTGTTATCTGTTTCTTTGTCAGTTAGTGAAGACCAAGTCTTTAAAATATTTTCTTGGATTTTTCAAATTCTATTGGAGTTTTGTCTCTCTTAGAATTAAAAATGTCGATCAAAGCGAGACCAGCTTGCTGGTAAATAAATACAATTTAAAAAATAGAGGCAACTTACTGGTAAGTGCTGCTATTTCAGCTATTTTTAGAACAGGCCAGCGGGCTACTCATCTGGTCCTTACGGTCTACCTGGTGCCCGCGGGCACCGCGTTGGTGACCCCTGATTTAGCAAGTGATTTATTTATTCAAGAGTGTCCAATTGGCCCTCCAGAGGGGTAAAACATGCCTGCAAAGTTGATTTACTGCTGCAGCACCAGTGGCACAAATCTCATTATCTACAGCAAAAGCTCTCTTATTTTTAGGCCATCGCAAAGCACGCGTCTCTCCTGATCTTATTTGCCCAAAGCTGCGACTCACTTGCACGGATGCGACTGAAGCCAGAATTAAGACGCGCGCATATGTTATGGGCAGCTCAGAATGTGACTTACTCTAACTTTTTAAACCTCTCCCGGCCAGCGGCGACGTACTGCTCCCCGCTGTGAAGGCTGTCCAAACAGTCCACCTTGTGTCCTCCGCGCGGCGTGTAGATGTTCCTCACCGCGCCAAAAGGCGCCTGGATGCCGCCCGTCACTTCTCTCAGCAAAGTCTCAAAGGTGCACACTCTCTTCTGGTTAATAACAATCCTTCGAGCCTCGTAGAAAGGGTCACCATTGCGGTACATGAAGACGTTCTTCACCACAGGCTGGGACAGAAAGTTGGGCTTCTCCGACCCCATCCTTTGGTGCGTAAAAGTATTACGCACCTTATTAAAGAGGGTTTCTTTATGATCAAGTGTGATCCAAAGCACAGGGTAAAGGATTCCAAGCCATCAGAAGAGCAATTAGAAAACGTCCATCTTGACCAAACCAAAAATGTGGTCTCTTCACAGAGCTCCGTGTCCTGGCACTGCTGCGCCGCAGGTAGCTGCGCCAAAAAGGAGCTCGACTTAAGAGGCTGCCTCTCCTGGGAGCTCGCCTATCGGGATGTATCTATGGGAACACGTTGTATTTCCCAGACGCAATCAACAGGTCGCTGCAATGATTTAACTCCACTATAGCGATATTAATTGTTTGCATCCTTTAATATACGTGCAGCAAAGTAAATATAAAAAATAAAAATAAAAACTGTCGTGCGCGCTGTGGAAGCAGCCAAAAACGCACAAACACAATCAGCATGTGTGATGTTTAGATTGCTTCCCTGCAGTTTTAATTGGGCATCAGGAGACCCAGTGGAAAGCATAGGTGCTAGGGACATCGTAAAAGTAGAACAAAAACATGTTTGCAGCACAGCTACAATTAGATCTGCACGTTATGTTCTTTAATGTTGCCAAGGAGCGCATTTCAATTCAAGCACCCAAAACTCTCCCTTATAGAGTCCTCCCCTCACCCTATTTAGACCACGACCTCGTTTAGCATCCATAAATGGATTTATGTCCTTGTGCCACACTGATGAAATCACCCACTTAAATGCAATTACTGCATTCGGACAACAGGAATTGATGATTGCATACTAACCTTATTGGTCGAGGAACACATGCAGTTCTAGCCTGTAGCCACTTGATGGAGCCAGAGTTGTGTAAACATGTTTTAAGATGCTCCTGCCATATATTCTACTGGCAAAATTACAAATAAAAACAAATATACAATTGTATTGTTACATGAGATCAATACGTGAAAAACAGAAAACTCACGAAGGTGAAATCTCTCATTATTCACAATGTGTATTTTCACTTGATATTATAAAGGTTATATATTTACAAGTTTTGGAAAACCTACTTAAAAGATTTTTTTTTTTTTTTTTAATAATCTAAGTAGGCTATATTGTTTACTAATATACATTTTCATCATTATAATAACCAGCCTATCTTATTAAAAAATATTTTGCTAAAAAGTCAACTGTAGGTTTTCCCTTTAACTTTTATTATGTCTGCAACTGAAGAATATGTAAATAGTCCACTATTATTTTATTTTTTTCGATTATTCGAATAGCCAAACAAATGTCGCTTACGATCTCGTGTACATGTTTGAGTTTGATGTTGTCCGCAACTTGATTTTGAATTAAAACCTACAGTGACTTCAATTTTAACAAAACAAACTCATTACTGAGAAACTAATTTGTTTACTTTATTACACAAACTATATAACTACAGTAAACAAAGTAACAGATGTCCTGCATTACATTCAATGTAAAAAATATATTTGTATCCAGTATTGCTAGTGATGAGGTGGCGACCTGCAGGGTGTAATGTAATGTGAAAATGTTTTTCAAAATTGTTTTTGCAAAAAAAAAAAAAAAAAAAAAAAAAAAAAAAAATCACATGTACATGAGTGTTCAATTCTTTTTTGTTGACACACCTTTTGCAGCAATTCCAAAAAAAAAAGCACAGCGTTTTAAACACATTTCATTCAAGAAAACTAATGGTCCAGTCACAGTGTTGAAACTTCCATCCATCCATCCATTTTCTACCGTTTGTCCCTTTTGGGGTGGCGGGGGGTGCTGGAGCCTATCTCAGCTACAATCGGGCGGAAGGCGGGGTACACCCTGGACAAGTCGCCACCTCATCACAGGGCCAACACAGATAGACAGACAACATTCACACTCACATTCACACACTAGGGACCATTTAGTGTTGCCAATCAACCTATCCCCAGGTGCATGTCTTTGGAGGTGGGAGGAAGCCAGAGTACCCGGAGGGAACCCAAGCAGTCATGGGGAGAACATGCAAACTCCACACAGAAAGATCCCAAGCTTGTGATTGAACCCATGACTACTCAGGACCTTCGTATTGTGAGGCACATGCACTAACCCCTGTACCAACGTACTACCCAGTGTTGAAACTTGAAAATTATATTTCTAGGGTACACTTATTAATGATGAAATATTATATCTCTCTGCGATTAATAGTGATTAAATTTGAGTTAACTATAAACAAACTATGATTAATCGCGATTAAATATATGAATCGTTGGACAGCCCTAAAAACTTGTTTTCACATTGTCATTATGGGGTATTGTCTGTAGAATTGTGAGAGGAAAAAACAACTCATTCCATTTTGGAAGAATGCTGTAACATAACAAAATGTGTAAGAAGTGAAGCGCTGTGAATACTTTACAGATGCAAGGTGGCTGCAATTATTTACCTAAAGGGACAACGGCGTGGATGGTGTGGCTCGGTTGTTAGAGCGGCTCTGTTCGATCCCCGGCCTCCACCGTCTTAGTCGCGTTTGTTGTGTCCTTGAGCAAGACACTTCACCCTTGCTCCTGATGTGTCGTGGTTAGGGCCTTGCATGGCAGCTCCTGCCATCAATGTATGAATGTGTGTGTGAATGGGTGAATGTGGAAATAGTGTCAAAGCGCTTTGAGTACCTTGATGGTAGAAAAGTGCTATACAAGTATAACCCATTTACCATTTAACAAAAGTCTAAACATTACCATTTCTGACGAGCTATTAATTTTTATAATCAAAGTTAAAGTTAAAGTTAAAGTACCAATGATTATCTCACACACTAGGTGTGGTGAAATTTGTTCTCTGCATTTGACCCATCCCCTTGTTTACCACCTGGGAGGTGAGGGGAGCAGTGGGCAGCAGTGGGCAGCAGCGGTGCCGCGCTCGTGAATCATTTTTGGTGATTCAACCCCCAATTCCAACCCTTGATGCTGAGTGCTAAGCAGGGAGGTAATGGGTCCCATTTTTATAGTCTTTGGTATGACTCGGCCGGGATTTGAACTCACAACCTACCGATCTCAGGGCGGACAATCTAACCACTAGGCCACTGAGCTTGTCATATATATCTGTGCAGCCCTAATTTGTTGCTATTTAATTATTCCATCCATCCATCTTCTTCTGCTTATCTGAGGTCGGGTCATGGAGGCAGCAGCCTAAGCAGGGAAGCCCAGACTTTCCTTTCCCCGGCCACTTCGTCCAGTTCCTCCCGGGCGATCCTGAGGCGTTCCCAGGCCAGCCGGGAGACATAGTCTTCCCAACGTGTCCTGGCTCTTCCCCGTGACCTCCTACCGGTCGGACGTGCCCGAAACACCTCCTTAGGGAGGCGTTTTGGTGGCTTCCTGACCAGATGCCCGAACCACCTCATCTGGCTCCTCTCGATGTGGAGGAGCAGCGGCTTTACTTTGAGCTCATCCCGGATGGTAGAGCTTCTCACCCTATCTCTAAGTGAGAGCCCCGCCACCCTGCGGAGGAAACTCATTTCGGCCGCTTGTACCCGTGATCTTGTCCTTTCGGTCATAATCCAAAACTCATGAACATAGGTGAGGATGGGAACGTAGATCGACTGGTAAATTGAGAGCTTTGCCTTCCGGCTCAGCTCCTTCTTTACCACAAGGGATCAATACATTGTCCACATTACTGAAGTACTGAAGTTGATCCACTCTTCCCTCACTCGTGAACAAGACTCCGAGGTACTTGAACTCCTCCACTTGGGGCAAGATCTCCTCCCAAACCCGGAAATGGCACTCCACCCTTTTCCGGGCGAGAACCATGGACTCGGACTTCTCATCCCAGTCGCTTCACACTCAGCTGCGAACCGGTTCAGTGAGAGCTGAAGATCCTGGTCAGATGAAGCCATCAGGACCACATCATCTGGAAAAAAGCAGAGACCTAATCCTGCAGCCACCAAACCGGATCCCCTCAACGCCTTGACTGCGCCTAGAAATTCTGTCCATAAATGTTATGAACAGAATCGGTGACAAAGGGCAGCCTTGGCGGAGTCCAACCCTCACTGGAAACGTGTCCGACTTACTGCCGGCAATGCGGACCAAGCTCTGACACTGATCATACAAGGAGCGCACCGCCACAATCAGACAGTCCGATACCCCATACTCTCTGAGCACTCCCCACAGGACTTCCCGAGGGACATGTTCGAATGCCTTCTCCAAGTCCACAAAGCACATGTAGACTGGTTGGGCAAACTCCCATGCACCCTCAAGGACCCTGCCGAGAGTATAGAGCTGGTCCACAGTTCCACGGCCAGGACGAAAACCACACTGTTCCTCCTGAATCCGAGGTTCGAGTATCCGGCGTAGCCTCCTCTCCAGTACACCTGAATAGACCTTACCGGGAAGGCTGAGGAGTGTGATCCCACGATTGTTACAACACACCCTCCGGTGCCCCTTTTTAAAGAGAGGAACCACCACCCTGGTCTGCCAATGCAGAGGTACCGCCCCCGATGTCCATGCGATGCTGCAGAGTCTTGTCAACCAAGACAGCCCCACAGCATCCAGAGCCTTAAGGAACTCCGGACGGATCTCATCTACCCCCGGGGCCTTGCCACCGAGGAGCTTTTTAACTACCTCAGCATTTTATAATAAACATATTTTCCCTCATAATCTCAATATTAATTTTGAAAAATTAGGAGATAGTATGGTTAATCATAGGTCAACAAAGTTAGTAAGTGTACAGTACAGTACAATAGTGGTAATTAGCATATGGAAACACTTGCCTTACTTTTCAAACAGTCTGTCTCCTTTATTGTGTTGTAACTCATTTGTATACACAAAGTGTATAGGAGGACCAGGTTGAAATAAAGAGTACACATGATGTACTTTTGTACGTAATTGTACTTTATATGCCATTATTGTGAAAGTCATACAGTCAGAAACATCACAAGGCACAATACAGAGGCACAGGCGTACAGTTTGGGACTATTCAAACCCTTTAAAATGATGAACGCACCACAATGTTGAAGCACATGTCATGATCGACTCATCTGAAAAGGGCTTTTATGATATGGGATCGGACAAAAGTTTATGTGGATTATATTCATGTAATGGAATGCCATGAACATCCTTAAGGCTAATAAGTATCAACTTCACATAGTAGTTACTGTACACTGTAATTTTGTTTGATTTGTTAACTTGCATAACATACAATACAACCTCTACAATACACAAACTCACACACATTTATATGTTTTAATTTACTTTATAATTTACATACACACTATATATCTTTGCGAATAGCAAAGAGCAGCTTTAAAACAGTTTGAGTGATACTTGGTAAGTATACAAGTAAAGCTATATGCTTTTTTTTTTTTTTTAATTGAACCAGATTTAACATGTGTTGAGTCAGTATATGCAACAAAAACAATACAAAGGACAATTTTGCAGTTTAAGTTAAATTTCAGTGAAAATTGGCTTGTATAAGGAGAAATAAATCAATTCATTACAGAGTCTTTGGTTGTGTAACCCAACAACAGTCAGTTGTTATTAATCACTTGTTATGGTGACTGAAAAATCAATGCAGATTAAATATTTAATGCCACTGTCAATTATTTTATATGAATGAAAAAGTCAGTTATGGCTTTTGTATAGGATATATATTTGTACCTTGAACTGTTCATATGCTACATTAAACATACTGTATACTCTATATATGAATGTATATTTCAGCAGACCTTCATTTAAAACTTGTGAGAAAATTCTTCAGTTATGAATTATTCTGTTAATATTTGGACTACAGTACTCTTTCAGAAAATTACTATATTTTAATAATAGTGTTACTTTATTCTAGTAATTTCAGCTTTATAGTTTGTTTTTCTTTTTCTTTTAATGTAGTCCTCCCTCGACACTTTCATATTGATGACTATGGTTTTTTTTGTCATTAATCAAACCAGCTCTTTTAGAGTAAAACTTGACCAAATATCACTGTTTAGCTTATCTATATAACTTATATAATAGCTTTCCTGTAAATACTTCACATGTAAACAAAGGTAAATTTTTGACGTTGTGGCATTTGCAGGAAATGCATGTGTCTTAACAGTCATTTAAAGAAGATATTTACATTAACGGAATACATATTGGCATTGTTAAAAGTATGTCATTACAAGACTGATTGCTGAACATTTGACAAGATCTGACTCCATACAACACGGTGCAAATACATTTTAGACTTCAAAAAAAAAAAAGACTTCAAAACATCCTTCCTTAACTTAAATCATTAATCAAAACAAATCATTCTCATCACAAATCAATGTTTTTCCCCCAATAAAAGCTTTTTATGCATATACAAATATACGCTTTTATTGTACATGGTACCATACATCCTGTCATGTCAAATGTAATCTAGTGTGTCAATGCATTGTCAGCTGTTCCCCCTTTAATGGGTTTTAGTAATTAGATAACATAAATTAAATTATTACAAGTGCAAAATCAAGATGACCAACATACTAGTAAGTTACACCGTGTCTTCTTGAAGAGAACTTTTGTATTTAGAGAAGTTGCAGGTTGAAATACCACAGTACCATTTGCCAGTTCGCTGCTGTCAAACCAAAGTGGGTTTACTCACAGCTTCACACCGTAGAAATTAAAATCACACTACATTTTCTCACAACTTTCTCACAGCTTCTTTGTACTTCTTCAGACCTTTGCTGTGCAAGCATTCAAACACACTCCTACCCTTCATACAGATGTCCACTTCCTGTTTTACTTAGTTCAGCATTCAGACAACCAGCCAGTGATGAAGCTACGGAATAAGACAAAAACAATGCAGTTAAATAAACCGTCCGATAATAGCAAACACACCAATTTGTCAATTGAACGCTCTTTTTTTGAAACACGAACTATGCACTTACTGTGAACTGACGGACCTCCCCATTGTCAACCAAATGGTGTTCTGTCTCTGGGGTGATGGCATAAGCCAGTCTCTGTTCCAGTAGAAAGGTGCACAATTATTTAAAATATATATATATATATTAAATGATGCAAGATTGAATACAGTCGTCCCTCACGGCGTCACTACAATGCAGATTTAATATATTGTGTATATATATATATATATATATATATATATATATACATATATATATATATATATGTATATATATGTATAAACATTCGGCACGATACTTCATGCTAACTGAGACTGCTATCAGCTAACAGCTATCAACAGCAAAGTTGAGATAAACTCGTTTGATTCAAGATGCACCTTATTTTTGACATTAATGACAAAGCTTTTTTGCGTGAGCTACATTATGTGGAATGATAAAGCAGCACACGCAATGCCAACAAAATGAAATGCCAACAATATAGAAATTAGTATTTGTACGTCATGGCTGTGTTTTAGTGGCCGGGTGACAGCCCTAGCAATGACGTTTGGAGGATCCTCGGTGAGTACTATAATCAACAGTAAAACACACTCAGGGCTATTATATTGGATGAAACGTGTGTAAAGGTGACCATGTGGGTATTATTTCAAGTTAAGAGGGCTTTTATTAATGTTCAAGAAACATATTTAGAAGGTTGTTATAACTGTTTTTTATGCTTTAATTATGAACATATTCAATTTATTGATACAAAGCCTACCTCACGGAATTTCATTTATCAATTTATCAATTATTACCAATTAACTGCCATAAACGAGGGAAGACTGTACTTGTTGTTAGGCAAACACTCTTGATCATGAGCCATGTAGTAGCTCAGACTTACATCACAAAACTTTCCGGGCAGAGTACAAAGTTTATAGAAGGCGTAAAGTGGCACCATGGACATCGATGAAATGGCCAGACCCCATCCCAGCACGTTGGCCCAGGGAGGGAAGGTGTAGGAGCCATAGCTGGGAGGGTTGAATGTCGCAAAGCTGACTACCACCATAAACTGAGAGAGAGTTGTTTGAAGAAAACATTTAGTTACATTTACATTTTTCATATGTCTGCTGATGTCACTGCAATAATTCAAGACCTTAGACTTTTACACAACATTTATAAATGATGAATGCATTTTTTTAAATGTTTGAGTATAATATAGTATACTCGTTGTACGATTCAGTATCGATTCTCATTTAAAAAAATCGATTTGTATTTGTATTTTTTATTTTTTATTTAATTTGTTTTAATTTTTATTAATCAATCCAACAAAATAATACAAAGCAATACCATAAGAATGCAATCCAATTCCAAAACCAAACCCGACCCAGCAACACTCAGAACTGCAATAAACAGAGCAATTGAGAGGAGACACAAACACGACACAGAACAATCCAAAAGTAGTGAAACAAAAATGAATATTATCAACAACAGTATCAATATTAGTAACAATTTCAACATAGCAGTGATTAAAAATCCCTCGTTGACATTATCATTAGACATTTATAAAAAAAGAAAAAAAAAGAACAATAGTGTCACAGTGGCTTACACTTGCATCGCATCACATAAGCTTGACAACACACTGTGTCCAATATTTTCACAAAGATAAAATAAGTCATATTTTTGGTTCATTTAATAGTTAAAACAAATTTACATTATTGCAATCAGTTGATAAAACATTGTCCTTTACAATTATAAACGTTTTTTACAAAAATCTACTACTCTGCTTGCATGTCCACAGACTTGGGTAGATCCTGCTGAAATCCTATGTATTGAATAAATAGAGAATTGTTTTGAATCAGAAAACTATAGCTTTTGAATCGAGAATCGCGTTGAATCGAAAAAATCGATTTATGATCGAATCGTGACCCCAAGAATCGATATTGAATCGAATCGTGCGACACCCAAAGATTCACAGCCCTACATCGTGGCATACAGTGGAACCTCGATTTAAGAACCCCTCATTGTACCAACGTTTCCCTTTAGGAACCACAACCTGAATATAATTATATGGTGTATGAAACATCGAACGGAGCCAGATGAGGTGGCCTCCCTGGGAGGTGTTTAAGGCACGTCCAACCGGTAAGAGGCCATGGGGAAGACCCAGGGCACGTTGGGGAGACTATGTCTTCCAGCTGGCCTAAGGAACGCCTTGGGATCCCCCGGGAGGAGCTGGATGAAGGGGCTGCAGAGAAGGAAGTCTAGGGTTCTCTGCTTAGGCTTCTGCCCCAGTGCTCCAACAACACAATCTTGAATAAGTGAAAAAAGATGGCTGCATGGATGGTCGAAACCTGTCTTAGTGTACGAATGTTTCATCCACTCATTGTGCACCTTTCAGTGCAGCCATTATGTTCCCGGCGGCACAGCCCTTGTGGACAGGCTAATCGATCACAGGTGCTCATTGTTTGTCAGCTCAGGGGTGCTGCTGTTACATACTGTGCTACTTTGTGTGCGTTGTATGTGTTGTTTAGCCTTTTTACAACCTTTTTCTAGTTTTGCTAGCTCCAAAGAAAGCAATGGACAAGTGATGTGTGGTTTGAATCATTCAGGAAGACTATTTACAGTGACACTGCCGCGCTGTTAAAGTTAAGGAGTTTTGTGATTTCAAACTGTGAGACCACCACAAGGCTAGTGACAGAGTGTGTGTGTGTGTGTGTGTGTGTGTGTGTGTGTGTGTGTGTGTGTGTGTGTGTGCGTGCGTGCGTGCGTGCGTGCGTGCGTGCGTGCGTGCGTGCGTGCGTGCGTGTGTGTATAGCACCTTATATTGTTTTCAAAGTCGTTTATCAAAATATTGACTTTTGTCTAGCCCGGAACACATGATTATTTATGTTTACATTGTTTCTTCTGAAGAAATTTGCTTCAATATATAAACTTTTCTATTTACGAACCCTGTTCAAGCACCGATTAGGTTTGTGAATCGAGGTTCCACTGTAGCTGTTTTTTCTTCTGTTAGCTATGAGACTATCTTTTGGTAAAAGGAGGATGATGAAACAATGCTTGGATTTCAGTCATCCCGATTCTAGAGTAGACACTTCAATTTGTGTCCAAGTTACTCAAATGCTGCACCTTTATGGACAGGTAGATCTTTTGAGAATTAGGTTTGGATGTTCTCTATTTGTGCTACATTGCACTGTTCTACCATGTCAAAACGATCACTGTGAAAAACAAAAATGCTATCAGAATTTTGCACAGAGCAATTTATTAATTTTTATTTTCATAATATTAAATAGTTACTTACCAGGAGGAAGCAGGGGCTTACAAACTTCCAGCACAACCTCCAGTACCTCCCTGGCCTTTGACCAATCATCTCCTCGATGTCGTCACTGAAACGGTCCACTCCTTTGGATAACAACACACAAAACACTGTGAGATTAAAACTAGAGAGCCACCTTTCATTTGAAAAATAATGACTCCATAGTGGATTCAACTTGTTGTCATGAGAATTTACAGGAGCTTTGTATAAATAACTTTGGGTCCATTTACGAAACACTGATGCATGGTCATGATGCACATATTAAATTTTTTTCTGATATTTCTTTAAATGTGGGTATAATTTTTCACAAAATAAATTGTTTCATGTACTCTAAGAAGAATGATGTAGCACCAAAAAAGGGGGGTCAGCGGGGACTGTGGGGATATTTGATTTACGACCCGGAAGTGGGGGAGGGGGCTATGACCCCCAGGACGTGGGCATGGCTTCCACATAGCACCAATTTGGGGGAACGATTGGGGGATGACGTCACACTGATAGGGCGTGGCCTAAACAGGAAACAGGAAGTATATACTGTATGTAATATCCGGCCACCATTTTAATTTTGTAGTTTTTAAGCTTTAACTTAAAACATAGTTGACATACTGTTTTACATATTATTATTTTATAAACATTATTTAGTTATGAAAAAAAAAAAAAAAAAACTCTCTGTGGAATACACAGTTTCACACACACCCCTTCACACACACACACGCATACTTAATCCCATAGACATGGCACGTGTCTCTCTCCTACATCAAAGACAATTATCTACAGCTAATAGTGTATAGTCTGGTATTCAAATTTTTGGTATTAAATTTTTTACGTGAAATACTTCAATTTGATTTTATTGATCTTAATCCATCCTTCTTAAAGTGGTATCTAATTTATATTTCCACTGTTTTAAAGTTATCATACAACTTGATCATTTATTCACATTTTCTTAGGAAAGCCTCCAACATTGTTTGTTTTAACCCCCATTACTCACAAGGCAATTTGTATGCATATACACTGAGAGACAGGAACATCAAAGCCCTTTCCACAGAATGTGTCATATATTTAATTGGAAAAACTGCAAATTAAAAATAAATTAAATTTAGCTTCTTGATTTACAATATTTAAACAAGTGTAAATGTCTATTTTATGGAGCTTTTAGACAATCAATGCATTCCTATGGTTTTAACATTGTTTTCTTATAGCAAAACTTATTTTGTATGTTGTTAATATTTTAGAGCGTATTTTTTATGTGTCTCGTCCTAACCCTTTACTAAAGCAATGATAATAATGATAATTTTAATAATAATAATAATAATATTTAAACTATATTTGCAATCTAGTGGTCAATATCCTTAGCTAGAAGACAGTACAATTGCAAAATATCATTTTTTTATTATTTTTTTGGTAGCATTCTGCTATAGGCATAAGAGCTGAGTGTCATACTCATTTTACTTATTGAATAAATGAATAATTTTTAAGGCAATTTTACAACTATTCATTATGGTAAAGGTTCCTCGTTTAACTGCTACAAACTATCTACAGTATCTCCCTTACCTGAATGCATCAGAATGGCCTTTTAAAGGTGTAATTAACAAAAAATAAGCGTGTATTTACTTCTAAACACTGTCCTGCTTTTTAAACACTACAAACAAAAATATTATATTACTACCAACATTTCAAAAATCAACAGTGGGTTTTAACATTACTACACATAATACCACATATAAAAAAAATGCACATACAGCACGCACAAATATAGAAATGTCTAGATTATGACTTATGTGCTTAATCAGTTTTAGCTATATTATATAGTAAAAAAAATAATGTTTTCTATAGGACTTGATACATAAAAAATGCGCTATAAAATACGACCATACAAAATATGTTTTGTTTTAAGAAAAACAATGTTAAAACCATAGGAATGCATGATTGTCTAAATGCTCCACACTTGTTTAATTATTGTAAACCAAGGGGGGAGGAGTATATGTATAGCTAGAATTCACTGAAATACAAGTATTTCTTATATATATATATATATATATATATATATATATATATATATATATATATATATATATAAATAAAATAAATACTTGACTTTCAGTTAATTCTAGCTATATATATATATATATATATATATATATGTATTTTATTATATATATATATATATATATATATAAATATATATATATATATATACATATAAATAAAATAAATACTTGAATTTCAGTGTTAATTTATTTACACATATACTCACATAACACTCCTCTCTACTCATTGTTGTATTTGAAAGTGCAATGCTTTGCAGCCAGTAGCACAGCCTTTGAAGGAGCATGTGCAGTGTAATATTCTGGGTTGGAGTCGATAACCAGGTGAGGTGATGAAGTTACGTCTCTTTACTTTATACTTCAGAACCGACTCCCGCACTTGCCCATGACAAACTGGTGCTTTGTTTTAAAGATGTGATATTTGGATTTACGCTATATGAAAACAAATTTGAAAAGGAATTTTACCATTGCAACCTCATTATACTGTTGGCTAAATTGTATATTCATAAATGTAAGTTTCTCAATACCCGACCTGTTTTTTGTGCCTTTAAAAAAGATTTAGAACTCTACGTTAAAACACTCTCTACCTCTAACAACCAAAAAGCTGTGAAAACGATGATGCTGTGCTCCAAATTTGGATTATTTACGGAACTTGTGTGAGCCTATGGCTTTACATTTTGTTACACATATATATATATATATATATATATATATACATATATATATATATATATATATATATATATATATATATATATATATATTGCATTCTTCTTTAGTTGCTTTATTGAGTTTACAAACCCCCTGGCGCTGTTTTGTACTGTTTCTGTACTTGTTTTGCTTATTATTTTTTCTTTGATTGTATGTAAATGTTGAATGTTATAATTAAAGGTTTTTAAAAAAAAAAAAATACAATGACTCCCACACTTGCCGCCAGAGTGCGCAATACAACGTAAACAGTTGGCCAACCAAAAAGTAACCACAGAACACTATACGGTATAGTGTTCAGTGGTTACTCTTTGGTTGGCCAAGCGGACGTGACGACAGGCTGTCCTCACTCAGGTCCGCACGGATCTGGAGGGGGCGTGCCTCATGTCCGGCTGGAAATCGGGAGAAATTCGGGAAAATGGTTGTCCCGGGAGATTTTCGGGAGAGGCACTGAAATTTGGGAGTCTCCCGGAAAATTCGGGAGGGTTGGCAAGTATGTGCTTTGGCAGAATTTTGGTGACTATGAAAACTACAAGTTGTGATACCCCTTTCTGACTGAAGGAATCATAAATCATTTTGATTTAAGAACCACAACCAAGACTGCAGACAGTTTAAAAACTACAAAATTAAAACGGCGGCCGGAAATGGTGTTTACTTCCTGTTTCTGGTTTAGGCCACGCTCTATGTGTGTGACATCATACCCCTAATAGCACCCCCCAAGATGTGCTATGTGGAAGCCATGCCAACTTCCTGGGGGGTCGTAACCCCCCCTACTTTTGGGTCATAAAGCAATTATCCCCACAGTCCCCGCTGACCCCCCTTTTTTGGTTCTACATCATTCTTCTATTATATCTTATCATGTCACAGTTGTCCAATTGTATAGTATTATACAGTTCCTATAATGTAAAAAGAAAACCTACCAAATTCCAAAAGATAATATGTTTGGATTTAATATGGTCAATGTTGGCTGGTAAGACCATTTCAATGTGTTCTTAAGCAAAGTAAAATGTAAAGAGAATTTGCTTTCCCACCCAGAAGTTATATCTCACTGGTAAGATTTGTATTGCGAAGGACAGCAGAACGAAAGACCAATGTGGGCAGGGTTTGGAAAGGTCCTTGTCAAAAACTATGAGAAAAGAAAAAAAAGGCTCATAGTGGCCGTAGGCTTGATTTATGAGGCCTGCCAAGGTCAAGACCCGTCAAAGTGGGGCAATATACAGACTCCACCGCCTGAGGGCGAGTTTGTATTGAACCCACCCGGTGAGGCTTAGTGGATATGTGAAAAGGAACCCAGGACAGAAGTTCAGGTCAGTTTTTTTCTGACATTCACATTATATTCTTTGATTATGTTGCTGTTTTAAAATGGGTCAGTCATTACCACACATACTAAAAGTGTCCTGATCCAATATTCATATAGGCCCAATATTCCCAAAAAATCAGTATCAGATTATATCGGCTTGCATATCAACTCTCAAAAATAGGCAGTCTTGCTTGTGCAATGCCGGACACCAAGTTAACAGCTAAATGTCTTCCAATAAGTACACAAAGTTGATATTTTCTTCTATCTTAGTGAAGGGCCAAGCTACAAGAAGTCAGCAGCTATACGAAAAATAACCTCAAACGCGAGAGATTCATAATAAGTGTCGTTAATTGAACAATATTGCAGTCTAAAACACCACTTTTGTCAATGAAAAACAAGTATCAGATAATTATAGTTGTGTATTACTTACACATACAAAGTCTCCAAGGCAAAAGCATATTTAATAAGTATCCAGTAGCAAATGTGTCCGTATCATTCGACTTACTGCATCATTAACTCAACTTCATCAGTTACTGTGGCCACTAGGTGTCATTCAAAAATAAATTACCACTCCGCTTCAATTCAAAGACAGCATAAGTTCAGTCCAAACGGTTATTAATAAATATGTCAGTGTTTTTCATATCTACCATTGTTCTCGGTTCGACTCATTTCTAAGTATGTATGATTTCTGCTTACATCGTATCGGATCAATATCGGTATTGGCCAATAGTCAAGGCTCCAATATCGGTATTGTACCAGAAGTGAAAAATTGTATCGGCACACCCCTTGCACATGCTATGTAAATGTTCCTAGATGGTTGCACAGTGGGTTAAAATTACACGCCATCCATTTATAATGGCAAAATTCACAAAACCAGAATGCATTTCCATATAATTTAAAATCTATCTGCGACATTAAGGTTTGTTGACAAAAATATTTTTGAAAAAGGCTTAAAGTAACAATTTTCAAGTAGAGTGAAATGTACTTGAGAAACCTTTGGTAGCAATATAGATGCAAATTGTACAAATCAAGCTAAACAACATGTAACAATGTAGGAGACTTGTGCAAAAGGGAGTGCCAAAGGTGAAATGAGGTCACCGCAGTTGTCAACCGTGACAACGTGGCTATCAGCCAGTTGAGTAGTTCATGACAAACGGGAATTCCCTGTATCCCACATGCAGTTATCTCCAAGACCTGGACCACAACGGCTCAGTAACACAAATGTCACACTGTTTGTGCACCACAACAAAGCACACAATGTGAAGCCGCTCATTACTGCAGTAGTGGCGAGAGTTAGGACCACAATAATCTGCAAGTTCAATTTTCTATTGAAAACATTGTGTTTAGTTAAAAATCGTCACCTATATTACCTATCTATTATGTATGCATTTTACCTGTTGGGTATGTAAATAAACATCATTTCTTATTTAATATTATTCAATTATTTCCACTTTTAGTTTTTTTCTGTCAGGTGTCGCCACGACAAATTAATTGCATGAATATTTTTTAGTTGATTTTAACTCAGAATGCCCTTTGTGGTGCAACCCTGGCCTGGAATCAAACGCATGCCCTTTACCATGAAAGGAAGAACATTCTACCATTAAACCACCAGGGATTGTTCTTTTTTATTATTATTGATTCATATTTAGGGACGGCGTGGCGCAGTGGAAGAATGGCCGTGCGCGACCCGAGGGTCCCTGGTTCAATCCCCACCTAGTACCAACCTCGTCATGTCCGTTGTGTCCTGAGCAAGACACTTCACCCTTGCTCCTGATGGGTGCTGGTTAGTGCCTTGCATGGCAGCTCCCTCCATCAGTGTGTGAATGTGTGTGTGAATGGGTAATGTGGAAGTAGTGTCAAAGCGCTTTGAGTACCTTGAAGGTAGAAAAGCGCTATACAAGTACAACCCATTTATCATTTATTTATCATATCATTGGTGAATTCAAGTCAAACTTTATTTGTAGAGCACATTCAAACAATGCAAATTTAATATCATGTTATAGTAGAATTAGAATGATCATTGCTAATGTTATTATTAGCAGTATAATGTTATTATAGCATTGCATATATTAATGGCTGTGGTGGTGTATTAGTTATTTTGCTTTTCTTTATTGTTTTTAACTACTTTTTGCTTGCAGTATATTGCAGTTACATACTTAAAAAATGCTATCCTGTTCATTTTAGGGTCTTTCAAAATGATATTGTACCCCAGTGGGGCACTATTTGTAAACGTATTGTAATGAAATACTCCCTGAATATCAAGTTGTGTACAAACTGTACATAGTGAATCTGCATTCTTCTCATTTTTGCCGATATGCTCAGATTATGCCACCTTCTCCCTGTTGCGCTTGGTTAGGGGTCAAGGGTGTACTCCAACTTGTTAAGAGGAGTTCCTGAATTTGTGCTGTGAGAAGTGCAAAAGATCTTGTGGAAATCTTGTGAAGTTAATTATATATATATATTTATTTTAAAGTTAAAGGCACACCTTTTTAATCAGGTTTTTTTTACTGATAATTTTAAACTCTTCTTTAGTTCTTTAGCTTCATTCTGTTAATTTCTATTTTATTGCTTTTATTGCCACTAATATTGTTTATTCTCACAAATGGTTTTATTAAAGTATATCTTATTTTTACATATAGTTTAAAACCTGTTTTAAATTTATATTTTTTCAATGAAGTTAATTGTATTTATTCTCCTGTGTGGACACCCCAAAGGTGGTGTTTTTCCTCAATCATCAGTGTTATGCCATGTTTTGTTAATGTCAATAGTCGTGTGTTTTTATTCTTTTTCCTTTTAAATGCTGTAAAGCATTAAAGTTGCAACTTGCCTGTGCATGAAAAGTGATACATAAATAAAGTTTGATTGATTGATTGATCGATTGAACGATTAACGTACCCGAGACGGTTCACAAGATTTATTATTGCCATAAAAATGAAACTAGGGATAACTCACAGACACATTATCCTTATTGTATGGCACTTCCACATCTTGCAAGAGTAGAACATTAGTCACAGCAGTTAAACATGTGTAAAAGTCTGAAAAGATTGAAATGCAGGAAAAAGCATTTTGCATAGTGTAGCAAAATGGACACAATGATTGGACATACTGCAGTATTGGCGAACTGTACCAGACAACTTTATGACAACATGGTCAATCAGCAAAACAGGATGCTGAAAAATGTTGACTGTTGGCCAACTATTTATGGAACTTATTTAAGAAGTAAGAAGAGCCATGTGTAGATCTTGTCATCTATGTCAAGGTAATTCTCCGACCTCAATAGTGTATGTAACTCTGCCTGTCAACATGTAGGGAATACTTGATTACATAGAAAGTCATGATATCAGGCCCCTTTAAAGGTAAGTGAACAATCAACCAATCAATTTTCATTTACATTTTCTGCAGCACTACAAAGTTCGATGAAATATGAAAATATGATGATGTCCAAAGCAGGTGGCACATTTAGGTGGCCAGAGACTGAAGAGGAAAAAAAACATTGATATTTGTTGATATGTTCGTAGCTCTACACTTAATAGAAGTCGGTCATATTGAGTCACAGCACAACCATAAAGACATATTTTTCATCAGGGCTCTAATAGAACAGCAGCATTGCTGGCCACGGCCACATGAATCATCCTTTTTTCACTTTTTCCATCTCTCAATTTCTCTTACCGTAAAACCACGCAATCCCGATGGCTTCAATAAGCACTCCAAAGAGAATCGATGTCCCAGCTGCAAAGTGGTCCAACAGAGTAAACACGTACATCCCGCCCTAGAGTGACATAGAAAGAAAGAGTCATCCACCATATATATATATATATATATATATATATATATATATATATATATATATATATATATATATATATATATATACGTGTGTGTGTGTGTGTGTGTGTGTGTCAAGTGCTTATGAAACTAACTCTCACTAATGGTGCAAAACTTACATTTGTAACACAAAAGAGTGAGATGAGGAAGGTGACGACCACAATGAAGAGGGTAAACAGTTCTCTGTGCTTGTGAAGGAATTTGAACTCATCAATCAGCCCCGTGATGACAGACTCCATCCCACCCATCTACAAGACAAAGGACAGCATAAAGTCACCAAAATGCACATTTAAACTACCACAACCATCATGTAACCCATTCAGCATCCTCCAATTAATGATATGGTATACAGTATGTATATGTATCATAACATGTGTAAAACAATCTGATTAAAGAAAAAACTCAGCAACAGTTTCTAAATGTGACTAATCTAATTGGCTAACAGTTACAAATGTATGTAAGTGCAAAATTACAAGTATGTTACCTTATACTGCTGGTTGCATATGACATCATATCAATGTTTCTTTTTCGCAGCTTTATTCACACAATGGTCAAGCAGCTTGAGCGTAGCTTTAAAACAAGTGAGAGTGAGTGAAGTTCTGTTCTTGGGTGTTCCAGTCTTTCAAATAGAGAGTTAGCTTTCATAGAATCCCAAAAGAAGTGGTTCATAAAGGTAATAAAGTCAGGGAAAAAGCGAAATTGCGTCAAAGGAACTGGCTCTTAAAAATATCACTTTCCTCATCTTATGGAATACAATCGAGTTGTGCTTGTGTCTGCAGTGATCTCTTTGTAAAATGTTTGTATGAACATTTGATTGGTTTGAGAAACTTTTTTGTGAGGCAATCAAGTTTATTCTCTACTATATTTATGTATGCTATGGCTCCGAGGTATTTGTCCTTGGCCTCAGCCTGGACCCCCTCTCCAAATGTAGCTTACCACCACCGCCGTGTAAATGTGGAGTGAATGTGAGCGCTTTGAGTATCTAGTCGATAGAAAAGTGCTATACAAATCTAATCCATTATTATTACTATTGTTATTTTGTTTCAATAGAACATAATATTGTTCCATAGAATTTTACAAATTATAATGCTGCAAATCTCTCTGTCATACTTATTATTTATTTCAACTTAATGACATTTTCAAAACTGTAGACCTCAACATAGGTGTTAGAAATGTTTTGTTTTTTTATTCTTAACTGACTTGAAATATTTACCATAATTAAGGTGGTTTAAAGTGGCAAACATTACAGAACATGTTCAAATAATTTTGGATCAAAACAATTATATTTTACATGTTCATATTTCAATAAACATGTAACGTCAGCACTGATAAATAGATAAGTAATAATCAATGCTTCTGTATTTACAACCTGATTGCGACTCCGTAAATCGCAACCGCTCACCATTGTTCCCTTGAAGCGGTTGATTGCTGTGACGTTCACGTAGGAACTCGTTTTTGAACCTTGAGAACCGATTCACACATTATTATTTGAATTAGTACTCATTGTCTACGTAGATTAGCCGTTCAAAATATTTGATCGTTTGGCTAGAGTTTAGACCCCAAATTTATATTAATAAGACTGTAAAACTGAATGATTTTGTGCTGTTTGATGGAATAGATAAAAAAAAACTGCATACTCACAGCACTGTCAATGCCCAGTGTCAGCAGCATGATGAAGAAGATTACTGCCCACACCGATGACCCAGGCAGTGTTGCAATGGCTTCTGGGTAAATAACAAAGACCAAGCCAGCCCCTAAAAAAATAATGAAAACTGCATCAAACAATGAAAAACCCAATTTGTGTTCTGACTTCACTTTGTAAATGGTTCACATTCAATGACAATTCGGTTTAGGGTATATTTTAGTCATGTGTGCATTATTACAAAACGGACTACAAAAAAGCTCGCCATGTTGGATTGGTATTGCTTTTACAGTGAGCATAGAGCAGGGCTCTCCTTCAAATGCCGGCCAAAGGGCCAGATCCGGCTCGTGTTTAGTTCAAAACTTTGTAGACAAACATTTTTTGGGAAATTCTTAAAAACACTTGAGTGCTCCTTTTTTATAAAGAAACTTGTACAATTTATTGGCAGATTGGCAACAAATTACAGTCCAAACTTGTGATTCACACAACTAAGGTATTTCTCAAGGCACCTGTTTAAATCATCTTCTTTTTGGCAGTTACATACTGTTTTCGTAATGTTATAGCTTGTCTATTTTAGATCCAGTCCGTAATCATTTAGTCAACACATTTAGTTATACTAGTAGTGTTCCTAAATGTTCCAATTTAGGTTCTCTCTTTTTCATCACTGCTGGATATTCCACTGCTGGCCCATGAGTTCAGTTCAAAAACTTTGTGGGAGAATCACTTTTGCAGCAGATTCTTAAAAAACACGAGAGCGCTGTCAAAGATGACCAACCTATCTTTAAAAAATAAAAAAATGCATAAGGTCAATAAAAAGAGAAGAGCGCCTCTGTAACTCTGACCGAAAAAATTAAAATAGACCAAAACCAATTGTCTACTGTAGAGGATGCTGGTTCTCCGGAATATCCAAAATGAGACCAACAGTTAAGAGAGAAGTCCGGTCCCTATAGCTTTCTGTAAATGTGAACCCCAACACAGTTTAGTTGAATATCCCTGTGTATGTTAAAATATGTAATCCAGTGTTATTGCCCATTAGACATTTTAAGGACAATTATAGTAGAATGTTGGTATAGATCAATGTTGTTAGAGATCAGTTTTTCTCAAATAGTGGGGAGTCACGGTGCGATGCCAATGGGGAGCATGTGACCCCGGGAAACATGCTTTATCAGTACCATACAGTATCATGCTTCAAACCCAGCTTAAAAAACGGTGCACTTCAAAACATGTTCATTGTAGCCATTAATCTTGACTTTTCATTTTGATAAAAAAAAACAATTGTTCTATTCATTTTTTTTTATAGTATAAATTGTGCTCCCAAATTGTTGTTGCTAATCGAATTCGAACAAATTATTCATTGAGTTTATTTAATAAAACAATTTGGTATCAAATGGTTCAAGTCGGTCAAAAAACAATTATAGTTTAAATAAGGATTTCTGTTGTAAGTTCATCTACAGGTCTTTAATTTTGGTTTTATTCAATGTTAGTAAGTTTACAATGTTACGCAGAGGTGTGCTTTTTTTGTGAGCAAATTATTTGCGGCGAAGAGTGGGGGGGTACAAAGTATTTTCTTCTTCCTATAGGGGGCGTAACAGAAAATAATGGTGAAGCACTAATATAGATACTGTTGCTGTCTGTTGTTTCAGCACCATGGACAGTGCACCAGGCTTCTCAATACAAGACAGCGACTGACATTTAACAGTCACATTGGTAATTAATGCATGATTGTAAGTTGCACAGAGCTCAGACAGATACCAGATCAATAAGTCAAGTAGACTAGATTTGACTATTGAGCCCAACAAACCCTCTGTACCTAAACTCCACATCACATCGCTGAAAAATAGGGTGCAGTGATGGCCAATGGGATTGATTCTGTACGGGAGGGACATTTGTGGAGAACCATACCATCCCTTACAACCTTGTCCAGGGGGACGTTGTGCTTGTAGGACATATAGCCAAGGAAGGAGAAGACCACGAAGCCAGAGAAGAAGCTGGTTAAAGAGTTGATGGAGGTGGTGATGATGGCATCCCTGCATTATGAAAACCAAATAAGGTGAAGATTAGAACGTCAAAAAGAGAACATTTGAAAAGGTTGAGGTTACACATTCCTAAAAGCAACACAGCAGTCCATGAAATCAGAGTCAGATAGATATACTGTAGATGCATATTAATGTGTAAGCATTGATGACATGTAGTGTATTGCCTCTTTATGTTGGGTGAAAAAAATTGGTATATATATATATATAGTTACATACATATATGTAAATATGTAAATGTATATATATATATATATATATATATATATATATATATATATATATATATATATATATATATATATATATATTTAGATACATATATACATATATGTAAATATATACATATATATCTATATATATAACTATATATAGATATATATCTATCTCTCTCTCTCTATATATACAGTATGTATATATAGATATGTATATATATATATATATATATATATATATATATATATATATATATATATGTATATATAGTTTTTTATATATACATATATATATATATATATATATATGTATGTGTGGGAAAAAAATCACAAGACTACTTCATCCCACACATACATATATTGCGCTCTACTACGGTATCGAGCACTATTTTTTGGATAACCTTATCAAGACATATATATATATATATATATATATATATATATATATATATATATATATATATATATATATATATATATATATATATATATATATATATATATATATATATATATATATATATATATATATATATATATATATCCACAGGACCTTCCAAAGTATTGTGAAATGGAGTAATGGACAACGTGTCAATTTTTAAACAAAGCATAAAAAGCAAACAAACAAGCCTGCTCAGGGTGCTGATGATGTTTTAAAGAGCAGAAACATTTTACTTGTGCAACCTGCTGTCTGTTGCACAGTGGGGTGTCAAAGACATGTCAGGTTTCAAGCAGCTTCAAAGGTTATTGTAATTCACCTACTGAATGTGTGTGTGTGCGTGCGTGCGTGCGTGTGTGTGTGTGTGTGTGTGTGTGTGTGTGTGTGTGTGTGTGTGTGTGTGTGTGTGTGTGTGTGTGTGCCGTGGCAACTTCCCACCTGGAAGTCTCTTTACCTGTAACAGTTGTTGCTGAATTTGTTGTAGCTGGAAAAGGCGATTAGCACACCAAACCCAACTCCTAGCGAGAAACAGATCTGCGTGGCGGCATCGATCCAAACCTGGGGGGCGACAGAACAGACGCACTTGTGTGAAGCAGCAAACAAAAGGCACAGGAGAGGAAAAAAGCCATTATGAGGGATAATTGCAGGAAACTCTTTCAAAGGCAATAGATGAAAGACGCTTGTGAATACGGGGGGTAATTTTGCAAATTACTGCGCCATGTATCTATTTAATCTAATTCTCCAATCCCCTGGGATGCATATCTCGCTTATTCGTACTCCCTTTTTTTTTGTTCATAACTGAGTGTTTAGTTATGGGTACTTGTTGAGCTCCTTTGCAAGAAAATGTAAATAAGATCTGAAACATTTAAAGGCGAGAGTAAAGAGATATGCAGAAACACAGTGTTTAATTTATTGCTCTGCACTGTAAATGTAATGCACACATTTTAGCGTATTTTAGTCCTCATTTTCCATAAAAACTGACAATGTTGTCATTCTGTGAATGCTGTTAGATAAGTTGCTACACTTTAGATGCATTCACAGAAATAGCAGACTAAAAAAATAGTTTAAATACAAATGTATGGCTAGGTAAGGACAGGTGGGAAATGCCAGCTCTAAGCTTTGTGTGCCCCTCAACAAGATTTGGCCATGGTTTTTTTTATGATAATATATTTTTTTTTTACTATTGATTTTATTAGTGTGTAATCAAATACAAACTCCAAGGCTCCAAATGTCACTAGTTTTTGAAAATTCAACTAACGTCCCGGCGGCCAAATTTGGCCAAGGAATGACACCAAACCGGCCCGAAAATAAAACCGACCCCTTTTCTACTCTGTAGCAATTACTAACACACACTATATTGCCAAAAGTATTTGGCGACCCATCCAAATGATCAGAATCAGGTGTCCTAAGCACTTGGCCCGGCCACAGGTGTATACAATCAAGCACTTAGACATGGAGACTGTTTCTACAAACATTTGTGAAAGAATGGGCCGCTCTCAGGAGCTCAGTGATTTCCAGCGTGGAACTGTCATAGGATGCCACCTGTGCAACAAATCCAGTCGTGAAATTTCCTCGCTCCTAAATACAAGGTTTGTATGTTCTCTATATCCAACATTATGTATTACTCTGACCTTTTTTGTAACACCGTTTTTGAAGTAAGCACACTTACGTAGTTATTTCTTCATATATTTCTGCACAATAAATCAGATGTGGTAACACTAGCAGGCAGTAAAGAATATAAGGTGATTTTTGGTCTCGAATATATTTTGCTTTATTTACTATAGAAATATTTATTGCCACATTATGTTGCATATTTTTTCTATATGAGATTTCCATTTTATTTTATCATCTATAATTACACCAAAAAATGTGATTTCCTTTACTCTTTCAATATCTACTCTGTCTATTTGTATTAGTGTTCGACTTTCTCTTTTACTGTTACAAAATAGCATTATTTTAGTTTTACTAAGATGTAAAGATTTTTGTCAAATCATCTCTTTTATTTGTTCATTTTTCTGTTTTTATTTGTGTTACTACTCACAATCTTTTTGGGTGGCACTCAGCATATATGGTAATGTACCGTATGTCCATCCATCCATTGTCTATACCGCTTGTTCCTCTCGGCGTTGCAGGGGAGCTAGAGCCTATCCCAGCTGCACTCGGGCGAAAGGCAGTATTATACTCATTACGCATACATTAGGTTAATGGACACTCTAAATTATGTGAATAATGTAATAAATGTGAATGGCTATGCCCTGTGATTGACTGGCGACTGGTCAGCGAGGATTGGCTTTAGCACACACTAAGCCATAAAACATTTTGTTTAGTTTTTGCTGTATTTGCTTTATTCATTCAGGTCATCTTCTCCTTGTTTACACTTCCACCCCTACTTTACATGCATGTCCTTACTATCCAGTTGGCTCCTACCTTGGCATCACAGAGTTTCAGGAAGTCTACAGACAGGTAGGCCTTAATGCCATCTATGGCTCCCGGCAGGGTGACTCCTCGGAGCAGCAGCACAGTCAAGACCACATAGGGCATAGTGGCTGTGATCCACACAACCTGAGAGGGTCACAGAAGGCAAACACACACACATACACACACACACACACACACACACACACACACACACACACACACACACGCAATTAGAACAGGTGCATGTTTGAAACAGTGAGATAGCCACGTGAGAAATATGTCTCTCATCAAGTGATACACACACCTCTGAATGCTTTGTGTACTTGAATTTGCAAGCATATTTAAAATACCAGGTATTCAGGAAGAAGCCGGGCCTTCCTTTTCATGTATCACAAATCTGGCCCAGGAATGACGCCATTCAAAACTTGGGAGACAAACAACTTTGCAGCATATTCCTAAAAACATGAGAGTGCTCCTGTCGTATAGAGGAACTTGGGCCACTTTAACTGAGGCGTTCCTCAAGGCACCCTTTTAAGTCCTCTACTTTTTGGCCATTTTTTTTCTTTCGTAATGTCAATAATGTAATTAGCCTGTTTACTTCAGATGCAGTCAGTAGTCATTTGTTCAACTTCTTTAGTTATACTAAGGGTGTTCCTCAAGGTTCTATTCCAGGTCCTCTCTTTTCCATCATTTGGGCTATTCACTTGGTGGCCTGTAATTTCAGTTCAACAAAACTTGTGAGAGACTCACATTTTTGCAGCAGACTCTCAAAAACACTAGAGTGCTGTCATAGAGATGATCTTTGACTAGCTTTTTTTGCAGAAGGTCCTTAAATACTTATCCCCTCAACTCCCCCCAAAATGGATTAACTCGCTGCAATAAAAAAGATAATACAACATACATCCATAAACGTGGATGCATATGAAAAAGTGCAATATATTTATCTGTACAGTAACCTATTTATTTATTTATATGTGCACCGTATTGCTTTTTTATCCTGCACTACCATGAGCTAATGCAACAAAATGTTAAATGATAAATGGGTTGTACTTGTATAGCGCTTTTCTACCTTCAAGGTACTCAAAGCGCTTTAACACTACTTCCACATTTACCCATTCACACACACATTCACACACTGATGGAGGGAGCTGCCATGCAAGGCGCTAACCAGCACCCATCAGGAGCAAGGGTGAAGTGTCTTGCTCAGGACACAACGGACATGACGAGGTTGGTACTAGGTGGGGATTGAACCAGGGACCCTCGGGTCGCGCACGGCCATTCTTCCACTGCGCCACGCCGTCCCCCCAATGTTGTTCTTATCTGTACTGTAAAGTTCAAATTTCAATGACAATAAAAAGGAAGTCTAAGTCTAAGTCTAAGTCTAAAAACACCAGAGCGATCATGTAACTGACAAAATAAATCAATCCAAACTAAATGTCTACTGTAGAGGATGCTGGTTCTCTGGAAAATACACTAATACACGACTAATAGTGAAGGGAGAAGTCCGGTCTCCTGGTCCTTAGCTTTCTGGAAATGTGATCCCCAAAACAATTTAGTTAAATATCCCTGATGTATGATTACATAAACAATTGGGTTGCCATTCTCTACCTTGCCAGAAGTCTTGACTCCCTTCCACAGACTGAAGTAAAGCAGAACAATGACCACAGCCAGACAGGAAGTTAGCTGCCAGCGTGGACGACCTAGGTTGTCAATACCATTGCTGTCTTGAATGTGGAGCACCCCTCGCCTATGGGGAAGAAAAACGTCTGATGAGAATTAAGTCTGTTTATTGATCCATCTTATATAACATAATTCTTTTAACAAATGGAATGACACAATCTTCTAATGGCAGAGGTGATTATGCAATAACTCACAACGGATGGTTTTAAAAACAATGTGTTCTTTAAAAAAAGAAATACAGACGGCTGATGCCATAATTTCCATTGATTAAAAGAAGGTCTGACAGATAAGACGTAATAAGATGTTTAGCACACGCAGTCAAATTGTCTGCAGGTGATTCAATGTAAATAGCACACTGCCATTCAAACCAAGATGTATGAAAAGCTTTGACTGTCACAACAAAACCACCCCCTCTCACGGGAATAGAAGACACCTGGCCAGCATCTGCTCACAAAGAATGGGTAACTACAGTACATTCGCTAGATGCTCAAACATCTTTGAGGATTAAATGTTGAAAATTGTATGAATATTTTACATTAAAGTACTTTCAAAATAAATTACGGATGAATGGATTCATCAAAAATGAATGTTTACTTCTGTGACTGACCACAACCGCAGCATGGCATCTCATGTTCTGTCACACAACTTTTAGGTTATAGGGGTTACTATACAGTATGTGGTTGTTGAACACTTTTAACATGCTAAAACGCTGATACACAAGAGATCCTGATAAGTAGTATAAAAATAGAAATTATGTTGTATGGCAACACCCGGTATATTTTCATATTAGTGGTCTCAAACAATTACAATATTTAATTAGATTAACTTAAGGGTTGCTATGGATTAATTTATTTTAACCACAATAAATATAATTATTTTTACAATCGTGTTTCATTTTGCAAGAGCGAAGACAAACAAGAAAGAAGGATATATATATGCACTTTACATGTTCATGAAAGACCTTAAACATCATATTCATGTTTTTCTAAACACACATACATTTATCTACATTAACGAGGAAAATACTGCCCGAAATGCATTGCCAGAGACATTTCAGGGAGTTTGAGCAGGGCGATTGTCATATAAAAATATGTCACACTTTTTTATTCATTTGAAACTATTTTGGTACCTTTTTAAAAAAAAAAAAACCTGCATGAGTGTTTTTACTAAGACAAATTCATGGGGAAAAAATGTTCGATAATATCTATTTTAGTAGCAGATAAAAATGTTAAGATCATTAAAGCATTTTTTTTTAATCATCCCAAATCTACTTTGTCTTTGATTCAATTTCAGTACTGCCGTCTTTTGAAGCGAATACTAACTGTGGGCAGTGTGGCAGCCAGTACGACAGAGTGGGGAATTATGTATATTCTAATCAGTGACATAGCAGGAAGCAGAGGTCAAATTTCATATGAAGCGCTCTCTCATTCACAGAATGACATTTTACCGATCTGTGTTTAGAAAAGGGCCCTGAGTTTGAGATATTATGTGCTGAAGATGGGTTGATTGTGTTGAAATTTCTAATCAGATTAATGATTCTTAATCTACTAATTTCAACCACCCTAATTAATGTATATCAATTGCTTGAATCAGAAATCCCCCATCACAAAGAAAATGTAAATGTTTTTAGAAGCATATTAATTTAGAAAATGAGGGTGGTTATTTTATTTGAAAAATAATGTTTGAACACATTCATTTAACTCTGATGTCACAAGTTGAGCTATCACGACCGGCATTTGTGAAACTGAGACTAACTTAGCAAGCTTTCTCAATGAGGATGCTAAAAGAAAAACTTTTAGGATAACAAGATAATGGGGTGACAAGAAACTGAAATAATGACAGAAACTACATAAAATCTGTTTATTTTGTCCTGAATGTTAGTGAATTTTTGTTGTGTTTCGTCATTTTGGATAAAGACTTGAAGGAACGCATTGTTGCTATCCATATCCAGGACTAGGTGGCTTGGACTACCAATCAGTGGACACTTAAAACATTCTGCCTATCACCAGGGCCGCCCCATAGCTAAATTGGGCACCTAAGCAGGATGTTTTGTACCAAAATGAATTCATGGGAAATTGTTCAATAATAATTTTCTTTAGTGCAAAAAAATTCAACATAATTAAAAAATATATTCCTGACACATTTCCAGCCAGTACTCGATCCCAGTAGGACTATTTACCAGCCTAGCAATAACATTGCCCGCCACAAGGGGACAATGGGAATAACCAGGGAAATTTGCCATTATAGTCTTAACAGTGACGAAGCAGGATGGGGCTAGCAATACATTTGCGATACAATTTCACATAAAGCACCTTGTCATTAATTAATTGACAGTTTACATCCGCTTATTTTTGGAAAATGAGGGCTGCCACGGCTCGCAGGGCTCTGAGTATAGAAGGGGCGACCCCGCCTGTACCCCACATCATCATGTTATAATTTTTCCCTTTGGAAAGCAACCTCTGGCTCGTAACGACGGTGATGTCGTACTCATCTTTGTTTAACACATATTACATTAAAAAAAAATAGCATTAGATTACTAAATACTTTGTAGTATAATGTCAATGCCCCCTGGGTCCACTGTGGGATTGCAAGCGCGAGTGTAAATGTTTGGATGTAGAACCAAGATCCGGGTTGACTTACTCAAAGTACTCTTGAGCCGGAGTGGCCTTGTAAATGTCACTGATGGTGCTGTTGTCAGTCCAGTCAGAGCAGTTTGGACTGTTCCATGTGTTGTTACAATGCACCCACGGGAGCTCGCCAGTGAATGAGGAGAAGAGGTAGAAGAGAGCCCAGGAGATGATGACGTTGTAGTAGAAGCCAACATAGAGAGAAATGAGGATCACTGTAAATCCGACACCTGTTAAGAGGAAGATTAAATATTAAATGTGCATTGTGACAGGGAGTTTTTCATTTGATTAATCACTCAAAATCATTGTGTTAATCATGTATATATGCAGAGTAATCACCCAATTTATTTTGATCGCACATAATAATACCATCGAGACAGTGCGATTGTTAAATGGTGGGCTCAGGTCAATGCCTACGTTAGTGCAAAGATGAGTGAAGACACTCCGACTGGTGGTGTTTCTGGCAATTTACTTCAAAATAAACCCAAACGGGACTTTAAATAAAACTGTTCCCAATGTTTTGAGAAAATAAATGTAGTTCATTCAAGTAAAATAAAATGTTCCTTATGACATTCTGACAATAGAATTGCATTTGTGTCCGAAAACTGGAGTCTTTTTAAAGTTAATTCAAATTATGCACGCGAGTAATAACCTGTGATTAATCCTGAGTAATCTATATTCAAAAGTGTAATAAAATAAATCATTTGACAGCACAAAAAATATACAGCATACAAGCTGGCATCTGTTACATTTAATCAAAAACAAACTTCAGAAGTCCATTTGATCAGATTAATATGAAACGGAACACTAGCACATCTGAAGACTTACTTATCAACACATCTACCCTTTTTGTATGACTAATATCTACAACTAAACATAAGTGTCAACCTTTGCTAAGAAGCCGTGACTCCAGCCGTGACTTATTGATTTTTTCCTTGCCTGGATGTGATATTTGTGCGAGAACGATGCCTGTTATTAGCGCCACATGGCGTCTTGGTGTGCTTCCATCCCCGCCCGATTCTACTCCTTGCTCCCTTTTCTTTGGATGCATTGATCTCGAGAGGAAACCAGCTTGTTGATCAGAATAATTACTGTCAATATGGGCATGTGTATGTGTGCATTTGAATAATTACTGTTATCCCCCCACTGAGAGGCAGAGAATGACAGTGTGTGGACCGTGTGATTAGAACGTCAATGTCTTCTCTGAGGACCCTGATAGACGGCACATGTTCACACGCTGAAGGCCCACGCTTGCATATACACACTCTCGAAAAGCATATGCACAACTGTGAGACACCTTCAGCCTTACAGGGACATGATTGGACACCCAATAGAAGTATGGTTGCATGCTGAGATGCAACAGATGGTCTTTTCATAACATTTTAGGAGGTATTTCATGCATAATCACTGTGAAATGTTAGGAAATGTTACACAAGGTATAAAGCAACTTAATGCAAATGAAATACATCCTTGGAAACTAGTATGTGATTTTTGAAGAGTACATGTAGATTGCAACCTAATGTCCGGAAAAAAAAAGTATAAATATATTCAGACAATCTTGAGTCTAAAAGCCTAATTTTCATTTGCTTTCCATATGAGTGCCACCAGAACCTGATGTTCTGGGAGGATAAACAATGCCTGTCGCGGCTCGACACAGACGAGCAAACAAAAGAGCGACTGACATGTGGATGGGCAAGCAAATGCGCAGGCGAGCAGACACACCGACATGTAGATATCAAAGGCAAGTCAACTCGCTGACAATTTAGTGGGAAGGTAGATGGACAAATGGACAGGAGGGTGACATTGATTGATTAAGTGGGGATAATAAATGCAAAACATGCACATACACTGACAGGCCATGATATTACATACACCTACACGGTATAATAAGATACAATACAATACATAACATGCATGTAGAGATGTGCTGATCGATTAATATCAGACGATCTTCTTAAAAAAGTATGGTGATAGCCATTGCCAATTAATGTCTTTCAAAGCCTATCACCTCTGGCTAATATTGTATTTATTTTTAGTCACCTGGCAGACAAGCTATCAGCTAAAAGTGTGTCTCCATGCACAGTGTGGAGCCGCTCCTCTAACTTAATAATAATCACTGCCATTACTTTAAAGACTTAGACTTAGACTTAGACTTAGACTTAGACTTCCTTTTATTGTCATTCAAATTTGAACTTTACAGTACAGATAAGAACAAAAGTTTGTTGCATTAGCTCGTTGTAGTGCAGGATAAAAGAGCAAAAAGGTGCCGATATAACTAGATTACTGTACAGCTAAATATATTGCACTTTTGCATATGCATCCACGTTTATGGATGTATGTTATATTGCCTTTATATTCCAGCGAGTTAATCCGTTTTTGGGGGGAATTGAGGGGATTATAATGATACGTTCAAGAGTCTTATGGCCTGAGGGAAGAAGTGTTTACAGAACCTGGAGGTTCTGCTACGGAAGCTGCGGAAGCTCTTTCTAGAGTCCAACAGTGAAAACAGTCCTTGGTGAGGGTGGGAGGAGTCTCTGCAGATTTTATGAGCCCTGGTCAGGCAGTGGCTTTTTGCGATTTCCATTACGGCAAATTAACTGCATTTATTAATATCAAAATTAATATTATCACTGGAGGACAAGGCTAAACATGTTACACATCAAAAACAAGCAGAAGCAGGCATGCAAATTGCTAGGCGAGATGCTAATTTACAGAGACACAACAGAAGAAATAAGTGCTAAGTAAAGTTGAAGAAGTGTAGATGGATCCATCTTACAGCAGAAAGTACCGTAAGCATCTATTAACAGGAAATCAATAATTAGATTGATAAGAGTCTAGAGAGAGAATATTATGACAACAACTGTTTGTGTGTCAGCATTGTCACAGTCAGTACACAACAATTGGTGAAGTCGACATCAAGGGTATTATCAATATATGATCAAAACAAGAGTGATTGGGCCAAACGTGGTATTTTCTCAACACCATTGTTTTGTTATTTTTGTTCATGTTTACATATACAGAGAATACAGAAAAGTCCCGAGAGACAAGATAACTTTGAGGGCAAAAATTATTTCAATGAGCGGTTGATAGTAGTTTTTGATTTTGTTTATACTGACTGGGTTTATTAAAACAATTGCATGTATTAAGATAGTAGAATAAACTAGCGTAAGTATTGTGCTGATTTTGTCAATCTGTCAACAGCACTAAAAAAAACATTGGAAAACATTACATTTAGTACATACTGTATAACAGTAGTCCCCAACCTTTTTTGCACCACGGACTGGTTTAATGTAGGCATTTTTTCAGGGACCGGCGTTCCACTTGTGCTAGATAAATACTGCAAAAATAAGTGCATGAAAAATGCAAGTCCCTATAATACTCAATTAGTGGGAGCTTGTTCCTTTGCAATGAGATTCAGATGGAGATTAGCTTTCGGCTACAATCTGTCACATTTGTATTTGATATGTTCATGAATGTGCATTGTATCATGGTACACAGTTATAACAAATATAACAACTTCCTAGCAGGAGTTTTATCGTACATCTATAAACAAGCTTATTGGTGTGTCTAGTGCAGGGGTCGGCAACCCAAAATGTTGAAAGAGCCATATTGGACCAAAAATACAAAAAAAAAATCTGTCTAAATAGCTTGTTAGCATCGATTAGCTTGCAGTAATGCAGTAACCAAATATGTCTGATTAGCACTCCAACAAGTCAATAACATCAACAAAACTCACCTTTCATGCACAACCTTAAAAGTTTGTTGGACAAAATGAGACAGAAAAAGAAGTGGCATAAAACACGTCCTCGAAAGTCGGAGAAAGTTATACATGTAAATAAACTACGGTGAGTTCAAGGACCGCCAAAATTAGTAGGACAAAACGGCGCTCGCCAAATACTCGAATCAGTGAAGCATGTTTAATACAAACAGTGTGCTTTATAACAATTAGGGAGGTTTGTGTCATGTTTGTCCTCCTACAGAAACCATATTAAAACAAAAAATCTTTTTCCATTTTTCATACATTTCTGAAAAAGCTCCAGAGAGCCACTAAGGCGGCGCTAAAGAGCCGCATGCGGCTCTAGAGCCGCGGGTTGCCGACCCCTGGTCTAGTGGGACAGGTCAAAGTTAAGTTGGAGAAAATGCAGTCCTTTATAAATTATTTCATGTTTCTCTGTGGCCCGGCAGCAAATGCGTTATGGACTGGTCCCGGTCCCTGGACCGGTGGTTGGGGACCACTGCTGTAAAATATGTATCGCATTGGTATCGACCAAGCTCACTCACCGAAGAACGGTATTGAAATCTGCATCATAAAACCCTGATTGGAATATCCCTATATACAGTAAAAGAACATCTGAATTAACAAGGACAGTGTTATGTTTATTATATTGGCATTGTTGGTATTTGTGGTTTAATACAGAAAACAACATCAGTCTGATTTAGTTAATCACAAAACTGAGCATTGCACTTAAAATAAAGGTTACTGTAAAACAGTAAATCTATGTCTGTGTGCGTTGTTGTTGTCCTACCTTTGAATATGGGACATATTTTCCAGACCCCTGCTGCCCCTTCTCTGTTGTACTGTCCCAAAGCCAGCTCCATGTAAAAGAGAGGCATGCCTGCTATCACCATGAAGAACAGGTACGGCACCAAGAATGCACCTGCACACAACAAACACACACAAGCATTTTTGTGTAATTATTAGATGCAAAATGCAAGGCTATGCTCATTTCTCTCTAAAAATGCATTGCCGTTCTTTTTCTAGAATACAAATGCATTACAAACTATTTTGATAGATGATATTTTGGAAAATCAGGACACGTTTAGCAGCATGCAGCGTCCTTCAGGACAGAGTGTAAATCTAATGAGAGCTCTATGTTAAACAGCCATAATTAGTGGCCATGATTGTTAGAGCTAATCTATTCACAACAGCTGTGGTTGCTTTTTTATCCTTATTTTGATCTCTGTAAAGGCTTGGAAGATTCTTAATGCATATAAGAAGCTGGTGCACACGCTCACACACACACAGACACACACACACACACACACACACACACACACACACACACACACACACACACACACACACAGTTGCATGTATGAGTGAAGAGTACAAAAAAACACAGCTCAAATATTTGAAACTTTAACATTCAATTCACCTTTTCAATAAAATCATAAACACAGACATGTCATCGTTCCTTCAATTCCACTTCAGCTATTCTAATAGAGGCGGATTATCTCACACAGCCCTCTCCCCCAACCCCCACCCCCAAGCATCAACCTCACCTCCTCCATTTTTGTAGCACAGGTGAGGGAACCTCCAGACATTGGCGAGGTCCACCGCAAATCCGATCACGGACAGCAGGAAGTCAATTTTCTTCCCCCAGGTCTCTCTTTCAGCCTCACCACTGGGGCTGGTCTGAGTTGAGGATGGAGCCACAAGGGTGGTGGAGGTGAACTGGACCCCATTCTGCTCCTTCACAAGGACCAGCTCCACCTGGAGGGTTAGAATCACACACAACAGTCGTCATGTTTGATCACACTCAATTGCAAGCACTTTGTCTTTTGACCTCAGTTGGTATTTCCACCAAAAGCCAGTTGTTGGGTTTTCTTTTTTTATATTTACTAGTGATGTCAAACGATTACATTTGTTCATCCGATTAATCACACTTTTGCGCTTTGATTAATCGTGATTAATCACAGTGAATTACTTGCATGCATAATTTAAATTACCTTTAAAAAGACTCCAATATTTGGAAACAAATGCAATTAAATTGTCAGAATGTCATGTGGGTAAAAAATTTAAATGTTTTACTTGTTATTTATTTGCTCAAAACTTGGGATCAGTTTCATCTAAAATCCCGTTTGGGTTTATTTTGAAGTAATTCGCCAGCAAGCCCACAAGTCGGAGTCTCTTCACTCATCTTTACACTGACGTATGCATTGAGCTGATCACTGACAGTAAACAACCTGCTCCGCCTTTCAGGTAACCATCCACAGTTAAGGAGCATGTGCGGTCAAAAAAAATTGTGCACTTTCTATCTGCGTTTTAATGTTTTGTGATTAATCACATGAGTAAACGTGTTATAGGGAATCTATGATGAATTGTGTCTTTTCTGACTTATAAATGTTCTCACAGTACGACAAAAACGTCACAGCGTCTAATCCAATGATTCTTAAACTGTGGTACATCTACCACTAATGGTACGCCGGCTTTATGTAGTGGTACGCCAAAGAATAATTAAACTTTTAAGTACATTTTCATTTAATCTTTAAAAACTGTTTTTTTTATATTCTCTTTAATCCAATGTTTATTTAACTTTTATGAATCATTGATTTTATTTGATTCCTTATTTAAGTACAGTTTTATCTTCCTATATTCAAACTCTGTGTTGCAGTTTAAACCATGTGTAATGTTACAGTAGCCAAAAGTATTACATATACTTGTTAAATACAACCTCTGGCTTATTTTTAATGAATACTTAGGCCTACTACACTACTGTATTTTAATGCTGGCCATTATGGTGGTACTTGAAGAGCCAAGAGTTTTCTGAGGTGGTACTTGGTGGAAAAACGTTTGAGAACCACTGGTCGAAACATGAAGTTCATGTATTTTGGCCTGAGCTTGCATGCAGTTTGGGTGTTTTGGTTCGCAAAATAGTGGTGATGACTTCGACATACATATTCAAATAGTGTACATTTTCAAAAGATGCATTACAACACATTTGAAAAGGGTGGGGTGTGGTTTCATTTGCAATCTGGGAATGCCTCCACAATTGAACATCTTGCAGACAGATTAAAAAAATAAAAGTTTTAATGCGAAACAAAATGTATGATTTGAACTTTGACAGCACCAATATAGCCTAATAGACTCAACTCATCTCATTATTAATATTATTGAAAAGTTAAGTGACCAAATATGAAAACTAAATCTAATATTTTAGTCCTATATTAATGCAAACTACAACCACACTAATGCACTATGTTGCATATCAATATATCAATAAATCAATCAATCAAATTATATTTGTATAGCACCTTACAACATCAAAATTGTGGCTTTACAGGCCAATCAAGCTAAAAACAAATAAGAAAAAGGTAAAAGCAAATAAACTAAATGCATAAATATAGATTTATAAGTGTCAATCAAAACTCAGTATTTACTGTAAATGCACAAATATTACAACTATTGTACTGAATGCTACTGGACTGTGTGAGTGTACTAATGCTGTGTAAAACAATTAACTTGTTACTTGAAGAAGTATACTATTGTTTCAAAATTTTTCAACAGTCAATACATAAAGCAGTTAATACGCACCACATGTGTACTGTACTGACCTCTTTGGGACCCATTGCATTAGATGGGCTTTTTTCTGGGGCTACAACTGACGACATCAGGCTAATGGGGACTTTCTCCTTCAGCATGGAGAGATGCACCGCTTTCAGAAGGTAAATGACACTGGTTGTGGAAGACAGGTAATGTAAGGTATTAAATGTGAACACATTTACTTGTTTTGTCTGTATGATTTGTTACATACGTAAGTGTGATTTTTTTTTTTTTTTTTAACTTAATACTTTGTTGCCTGCTTGGCACACAAAAACAAAAAGAGTGGCAAAAAGCAACAGGAGTGAGGTAATGTGGACAAGGACATGCATTGGGGGAAAGGGGGGGGGGGGGTGGGGCTCGTCTCTCAAGGCCATCACTGCATGCTCATTACACTTCACACTTGTTGATCGCCATTTTGCTCATCATGATAAGCGCAATACACCATTCACCATATTAAATCAAAATTGCACTTTTGACTAAAATAAACTTTGCATGTGGCATGCCATATAAACTTAATGTAGTGCACATATTAACACCAATGTTAATTACATAATAAATATTTAAATAAAGCATTCTTAAAATAGTATCCCATTTTAAATGATTTCACCTGAAAAAGCACCCTCTCAGCATGAAATATGGCAAAAAAAATGTACTTCATATCTGCATTTCTTTATGTTGCAAAATCAAAGCAGTTTTTTTTCCATCCTCATGTTTTTGGGGGTTGCAAAACTCACCTTTGCCAAAGAACAAGTGATAAGCTCCTTACAATGTGAACAGTCTAATTCCAGCTGTTTTGAGGTTCTTCGGTATGGTGCAAATTAGTTTTCACCATATTTACCTAAAAACATAAAAAGTTAGAAAACCAAATGCAACAAAAATAAGAGGAAAATTCAGTGTGAATATTTGGGATAAAGACTGCTAGTCTGATGAAGTGCCAGCCTCCTTGGTTACAGTTCAGACCCACGGACACCAGAGGACCATGTGGTCTGCTGTGGTGATCTGTCTGCAGGACCACTCTTGAAATATGAGAAACAATCAACAACACTCCCCTACATCGTCACTCTCACCCCTCCCAACTCCCTCCCTTGTCTGTTCCTCCTCTTTTCTATCCAAGTCAGTGTAAATTCACCCATTTGATGATATTCATCATGCCTGTCTTTGGAAATTAAGGGTATGTAGGCTCCTATGGGTAAACAATTTGAACTAATTATATTTTATTTATATTCATATTATCATAATACAGCACAAAAAGCATTTTTCAACATGTCTTATTTATTGTTTTGAAATTAAATCCATTTTATTTGCTTTTATTATTTGTATGTGAATTTATTCAACCAAGAACAATATCTAATTGTTGCACTTTACAATGTATATATATATTTTTTGTAATTCAGTTTTACATACAGTACAGACAATTATGATGGCTGATAGAGGCTAACGACCGAATGCTCAAAATGATCCAAAACCAAAAACGCACAAATTTAATTTTTTTTAAAAAAGGCAGTGGGAAAATTTTACAAATTAACATTTTTGCAATCATGCTGCAAATCAAAACCACATTCTGAAAATGCTGAACCATTACACAAACCTCTAAAATAACTGTGTGAAATAAATACTGTGAGTAGCCTACACATAATATAACTTACAAACCCCGTTTCCATATGAGTTGGGAAATTGTGTTAGATGTAAATATAAACGGAATACAATGATTCGCAAATCCTTTTCAACCCATATTCAATTGAATGCACTACAAAGACAAGATATTTGATGTTCAAACTCATAATTTTTTTATTTATTTTTGCAAATAATAATTAACTTAGAATTTCATGGCTGCAACACGAGCCAAAGTAGTTGGGAAAGGGCATGTTCACCACTGTGTTACATAGCCTTTCCTTTTAACAACACTCAGTAAACGTTTGGGAACTGAGGAGACACATTTTTTAAGCTTCTCAGGTGGAATTCTTTCCCATTCTTGCTTGATGTACAGCTTAAGTTGTTCAACAGTCTGGGGGTCTACGTTGTGGTATTTTAGGCTTCATAATGCGCCACACATTTTCAATGGGAGACAGGTCTGTACTACAGGCAGGCCAGTCTAGTACCCGCACTCTTTTACTATGAAGCCACGTTGATGTAACACGTGGCTTGGCATTGTCTTGCTGAAATAAGCAGGGGCGTCCATGGTAACGTTGCTTGGATGGCAACATATGTTGCTCCAAAACCTGTATGTACCTTTCAGCATTAATGGCGCCTTCACAGATGTGTAAGTTACCCATGTCTTGGGCACTAATACACTCCCATACCATCACAGATGCTGGCTTCTTTTCCTCTTTGGTCCGGAGGACACAACATCCACAGTTTCCAAAAACAATTTGAAATGTGTACTCGTCAGACCACAGAACACTTTTCCACTTTGTATCAGTCCATCTTAAATGAGCTCAGGCCCAGCAAAGCCGACAGCGTTTCTGGGTTTTGTTGATAAACGGTTTTTGCCTTGCATAGGAGAGTTTTAACTTGCACTTACAGATGTAGCGACCAACTGTAGTTACTGACAGTGGGGTTCTGAAGTGTTCCTGAGCCCGTGTGGAGATATCCTTTACACACTGATGTCGCTTGTTGATGCAGTACAGCCTGAGGGATCGAAGATCACGGGCTTAGCTGCTTACGTGCAGTGATTTCTCCAGATTCTCTGAACCCTTTGATGATATTACGGACCGTAGATGGGGAAATCCCTAAATTCCTTGCAATAGCTGGTTGAGAAAGGTTTTTCTTAAACTGTTCAACAATTTGCTCACGCATTTGTTGACAAAGTGGTGACCCTCGCCCCATCCTTGTTTGTGAATGACTGAGCATTTCATGGAATCTACTTTTATACCCAATCATGGCACCCACGTGTTCCCAATTTGCCTGTTCACCTGTGGGATGTTCCAAATAAGTGTTTGATGAGCATTCCTCAACTTTATCAGTATGTATTGCCACCTTTCCCAACTTCTTTGTCACATGTTGCTGGCATCAATTTCTAAAGTTAATGATTATTTGCAACAAAAAAAAATGTTTATCAGTTTGAACATCAAATATGTTGTCTTTGTAGCATATTCAACTGAATATGGGTTGAAAATGATTTGCAAATCATTGTATTTCGTTTACATTTACATCTAACACAATTTCCCAACTCATATGGAAACAGGGTTTGTACATTTTCCAGATTATAATTGAGCCAAATGTGGGCACAGGCATTATTTAGGGCGGGAGGGGGACATGTCCCCTGCACTTTTTAACATACAAATATAATGTTACGCTATTGAATGTAGACAAGTCAAACACCAACACCAGGTGGAAAAACGACGCTCAGGTTGATGCTTGACACTTGTCAAGCTCATCGATTGGCTTTTTGGGGATGCCTTCTGACCAACATGAGATGACAGCAGCTGACCAATCAGATGCGAGCAAGTTGGCCTCCACACGGCAATATGAAACACGAACAAGTAAGACAAATACAAATCTTACCATGCCACCCGCACGCAAGCCAGTTTAGCACCCTGACCCCACAAACTTGTAAAATCAACATTTTGTCCCTGGATTTGAGATATTTCCATTTTTAAAATAGATTACCGACACACCCACAAGAAAGTTGAAGAGGCGTAACAAAAAAAAAAGTTGCTATGTCTTTGGTAAACACTTTCCCTTAATATTTACGATAAGGTGGTACCTCGGTATTTGTTAGTAACCAACCTCATAAAAAACAAATCAATATTTCCCACAGTTAAAAAAAACATGTGAATCCAATACTAACAAAAATATTAACACAAGAAAATACATTGTCATACATCAGGATTATCAAAGATTTGTAGCCCATAGGCCCATATTTTGTGACCCTCTACTTGACCTCATTGTTTGATGTAATTTCTACCCCAGCCCCTTGTTATTTTTAAATAATTTATGGCAAATTTGGATCCCACAGGACCAAGGGTCTTCAACGTTTTCCAGACTAAGAACACCCAAACTAAAGGGAGAAATAGAGTGGGGACCCCTACCCATACAGTACACCTGTAAAGTATGCACAGCGCTTCACCTTTTCCACATTTTGTTATCGTACAGCCTTATTCCTAAATAGTCTACATTTATTTTTGTCTTCAAAATTCTATTTAGCTTTTTGCAAATGTATTAAAAAAAAAAAAAGAATAACAAATCACATGCACATAACTCTTCACAGCCTTTGCCATGAAGCTTGTGAGGTCAGGTGCATCCTGTTTCTTTGGGATGTTACTGCAGCTCAATTGTTGTCCATCTGTGATAAATTCAGTTGATTGGACACCTGTCTATATATAAGGTCCCACACTTGATAATGCATGGCAGAGCAAAAACCAAGCATGAAGTCGAAGGAATTGTCCGTAGACCTCCGAGACAGGATTGTCTTAAGGCACAAATCTGGGGGAAAACTACAAAAAAGTATGCACAGTGACCTCCATCATCCGTAAATAGAAGACGTTTGGAACGACCAAAACTCTTCCTAAAGCTGGTCGGCAGTCTAAACTGAGCGATCAGAGGATAAGAGCCCTAGTCAGGGAGGTGTTCAAAAACCTGATGGCCACTGTCAGAGCTACAGCATTTCTCTGTGGAGAGAGAAGAACCTTCCAGAAGAACAACCATGTCTGAAGCAATCCACCAATCAGGCCTGTACGGTTTAGTGGCAGACAAAAGCCATTCATTCATTAAATAATGCCAATTTGCAGCTGAAAGACTCTCAGATCATGAGAAACAAAATTATCTGGTCTGAGATGAGATGAGACAAATATTGAACTATTTCGCGTGAATGGCAGACGTCATGTTTGGATGAAACCAGGGTGGTGGCAGCATCATGCTGTGGGGATGGTTTTCAGCGGCAGGAACTGGGAGACAAGTCAGGATAGAGGGAAAGATGAGAGATCCTGGATGAAAACCTGCTCCAGAGCGCTCTTGAACTCAGACTGGGGTGACGGTTCATTTTTCAGCAGGACAACGACCCTAAACACACAGCCAACATATCAAAGGAATGAAGTGGTCCATCCAGAGCCCAGAATTTAATCTGATTCAACATCTCTGGGGAGATCTGAAAATGGCAATGCACCAACCTGATAGAGCTGGAGAGGTGCTGCAAAGAAGAATAGGCCAAACTGCCCAAAGATAGGTGTGCCAAGCTTGTGGCATCGTATTTAAAAAGAGTTGAGGCTGTCATTACTACCAATGGTGCATCAACAAAGTATAGAGCGAAGGCTGTGAATACTTACGTACATGGGATTTCCATCCATCCATTTTCTACCCCACGTCTCTCTCGGTGTCGCAGGGTGCTGGAGCCTATCCCAGCTGCATTCAGGAGGAAAGCGGGATACACCCTGGAAAAGTCGCCACCTCCTCGCAAGGCCAACACAGATAGAGAGACAACATTCACACTCACATTCACACACTAGGGCCAATCTAGTGTTGCCAATCAACCTATCCCCAGGTGCATGTCTTTGGAGATGGGAGGAAGCCGGAGTACCCGGAGGGAACCCACGCAGTTATGGGGAGAACATGCAAACTCCACACAGAAAGACCCTGAGCCCGGGGATCAAACCCAGGACATTCTTGTTGTGAGTCAAACGCACTAACCCCTTGTTCCACCGTGCTGCCCCACATGTAACTTCTTTGTTTTTTTATTTTACATACATTTGCAAAAAACTATGAAAAAAACATTTTCACATTGTCACATGAACACCTCTGCACTAGGCATTAACTACAATAATGGTGAAAACACAAACATTACAGAAACAGGGAACACAAAAAGCAACTCCTGTTAAGCGAGTAGAAATTTCTCTGGTCATCTCCTGAGGAAAGGAGTAATGTGTCAAAATATACCTTTTCATAATGACTTTCTACCATAGCGCAAGGTAACTTTAGCTGCGTATTTAAAATGTGATCCTGAGGTGACTACTGTGTGTGGCCCAGCCTCAGCCAGACTCTACCTGCAGGTAAATTGAGATTGAGACCCCTGATGTAAATGATGAATGAAATGAATAAATACACATTTTTCATCACGTTTACATTTATTGAAGCCTCTTCTTGGCAAAGATGAGCAGATGTCACCTTTGTACTGTGAGTTATTTGTTGTTCTTGTTTTATTTTTATCAAAGTGCTAGCACCTACAACTTTCTTTGGCCCCATGGCGGCTTATTTTGCAGCCATACTTAATAAAAGAAAGCATAGACTGAGTCACAAATGTGTGACATCCTTTGTTTCGGTACTCAATACCACTGAATGATAAGTGGGCGAATAAAGTAGTGTGCTACACGGAATGTTTGGCTGTATGATAAGGCATACATAAAATGGGGCACCATGTTTGTGTAATTTACCAAAAGTGCAGTGTATAAAAACTTAGGTAACATTGTATTATAGAGCAACCAATTTACACAGCTAATATTAGCGTAGTGAAGGTCTGGCTCCCCTGATAGTGTCACGGCCAGGGCACATTCCAATGTGCCCTCATCTGTGCGCTCTGCTGACTGTGCCTCCAGGAGCGCACCTGCGCGTGTCAGTCCTGCTGCAGCCGGCAGCTGCAGTCAGTCACCAGTAATCAGCACACCTGAAGTTGATCAGAGGTCCTGCTTTCAAAAGCCTGCACAACCTGCTATCCCGGGCCGGAACGTAGCCATCCGTTCGTGTACCGTAAGCCGACTAACCATGCGATATGCACACTTTGCTCTCTGTGTTTTTCTTCCCCGTGTTATTGTCTCATGTCCTCTTTGTCGATCCTACTGTAGACCTCCATTCTTGCGTTGACGTGCTGTGTGTCTCGTCATTCCTAGTTACCTTTGCTTCCCGGACTGCCTCTTGGATCTCGTCCTACCGCTTGGACACGGACCTCCTATGCACTGCTATAGCCCTCCAACTTCCTGCTTGCCTCACGGACATTCGAGATAGCCTTTCCTAGTGATGGGTTGATGAGGCGTCATGAAGCGTTTCGACACATTGCAAAACTGTATTGATACTGTGTCGATACTGTGTCACTAAATACTGACATCTGCTGGACATAAAAAATCCCTACAGGCAACCTATGGACCGACTCAACTGACACTGATTTTATGACCTAGTACAGTGGTTCTCAACCTTTTTTCAGTGATGTACCCCCTGTGATTTTTTTTTGAATTCAAACACCCCCTAATCAGACCAAAGCATTTTTGGTTGGAAAAAAAGAGATAAAGAAGTAAAATACAGCACTATGTCATCAGTTTTTAATTTATTAAATAGTATAACAGTGCAAAATATTGCTCATTTGTAGTGGTCTTTCTTGAACTATTTGGAAAAAAAGATAGGTTTTTATTTATATTTATAAAGGATTTTTGAATTGTTACTATTTTTAGAATATTTAAAAAAAATCTCACGTACCCCTTGGCATACCTTCAAGTACCCCCAGGGGTACGTGTACCCCCATTTGAGAACCACTGACCTAGTATATACAATAATATAAACCAAGTCATTGTATTTCATTTAGGATTATTTCATATCTTCATTTAAATAAAAATATAATTTTATCTTTTTTAAATACAGTCAATAAATAATGCGAACATGTATCATAACATGGAAATCTAAGAGAACGTGTTGTGAATGAGGATGCTTGTGGACTGGGAATTTTTTTATTTATTTTTTTTTTTTTTACACATTTTTATTTTTTAAAAAAAAGAGTTTTTCCAACGTATTAAATTTTAGACGATTTCTCTTCTTAGTTATTATTTCTCCGGCTGTAGAAAAGACCCGCTCACAGGGCACAGAGGAGGCGTCAGTGCGACACAGTTTGCGTATCGGTCACATGACCGAAACAGCTCATGATCGGTCACGTGACTTTCTAAAAGCGCTACGCGCACCGACACAGGGTTTTGCTCTATGAGCTCGACGCATGCGCCGATGGCCGATGCATCGGTGTTGCCGGACCCATCACTAGCCTTTCCCCTGTGGGACTTCCTGCTTCTCACTCAACATTATGGTAACACTCAACAGCTAATCTCCACACATAGTCTTACACACACACACACACACACACACACACTCTTGGATTGTTGTCACACTCCATTCTCTAGTTTACATTATATTAGTGTTTGTTTGTTTATATATATATATATATATATATATATATATATATATATAAAATCTCAGAGCCATAGTATGCCCCTTTGTGGTCTGTGCCGTCTACTCTCCCTGTACACAACAGATGGCCTGGGAAACTTCTGTCTTGTTCCATGAACTTGCAGCTTTTCTCTCATTCAGTTATTTGTTGGGTTTGTGTGTGTATTTTTATTATCAATTTGTTTTTAGTCTTGTAGTGTTTAAGTGATTTGACTATTTTGAATTTGCGGCATTTTCATGTTGCATTCCTGTGTCTGGAGCTTTTAGACATTGCTGACATGACACCCATTACTAGTTTATGGTGTTTTATTTCCTGTCCAGTGCTATTATTTTTGTTCCATTTGCCTCCGCTGGACTGGGCTGTATCATTTTGCTGTGTTTGCTTCCGTGCTGTATAGCTTTGCAGAAGCTTCCGGTGTACTTCCGTGCTGCACTATTTTTTTTTATGAACAAATACATGTTACCTACACTTTGCCTGCCGTCTCTGGATCTGCGCTCTACAGTTGCTTGGTGTGATAACCAGATGTCGAAACGATCAAACTACTGCTGCACCACTACGTGAATATGTAAAACTACTAATACCAATACAATTAAATATGTAACAAACACACATCCACTCATCTTGTCAATTGAAAATCTTATTTCTTGCAATGCCCAACTGACCCACAGCCAGTTCTGACACCTCGGCCTCACACATTACAGGCTGAACCATAAGAGACCGGAGGCAGCAAATAACACAATCATCCAGCTCCCCACGGACAGATTTATGATCTTCATGTTCAGCCTGTTTGCAAGTCGATCATGATGATCAATCAGCCACTAAACGGCCACTAAAACACCCACGCGCCCTCAACGTGGAATTATCCATCAAGACTCCGGCCTCATATCGGAAATCATTGGGTCCATGTAAGCAGAGCTGGATGGGTGAGTTTTTTCCCCCCTGACAACGAGGTGACAATAATGTAGTGTCTTGTTTTCATAAATGCAACAGCTGTGACCCAGAGAGAGAAAAGGCAAGGTGGAGGAGAGAAAGGGCAAGGAATGAGGTGAAGACAGAGGAGGTACAAGAGGAATGGGCAGAGGGTGAAATGAAGTAGAAAGACAATAATTTTACTTTAGCACAATATGCTAGGTCAGGGTCTCCTCGTCATATACAGTGTGTTAAGAACTATTCCCAAAGATTTTTATTGGCTCACTATTAAAACAGCTGACATAAAGCTTGTCTACACTGAAAGTGTTTTTTTCCCCATTCCAACCAAGTGGATACACAATTCACTTCGTTGGATCTGGATCTTAGAAGAAAGTAAATAGAGGAAAAAGGCACAAACAAGAAATGGGGACACATTCCTTGTCTATTGAGGCCATCACTGCCGATTCCAGACAATTAAAATGTTGCCCCCAAATCCAAACGACCAGATTACCTGCTGAGCAGCACAGTGGGGGGTCTTAATGCAGTCTAAGAGGGTAATAAAAGAGGATGAATAAAATCAAATCATTCATGGTGAAGAGTGGACATTAACTGAGTGAATAAAACTCACTAGACTGCGTATGTCTGCATGAACACACATGGGCCAACTTGCTTTATGATATGCATTTTATATTTGATACAGATTAGTATATAAGCATATTTAATTAAATTGTCTCGTGATCCTGTTTATTTAGAAAACAGTGGGTGTGAATGACAAAGGGACCTTAAAAGTGAGCCATTTGAAATTTACATGGGCATGGATGTTTAATATGTTAAGACAATACACTGTTCTTAAAATAACAGTATGGAAACTTGGTACATAAGTTGCTCTCCAACTTTTGTTGTGTTGACCTGCAATGTTTAGAATTTGAGTTGATTGCCATTGTGTCCAACTACAGTATGTGACTGTTTATATTTTGTTACTGAGAATCTCTTTGGCTTGTTTATCTGTGACGCCGGAACATGTTTTTAAGATTGTTTAAAAAAAAAAAAAAGGAAATATAATTGAAAAAAATGTGTGTTACAATAGCAGTAATCATGTTTACATGGCCTGTTCAAATAATATTTGTGTGATTTATAGTTTTTTGTAAATTAATTGATTATTTAGCATAGATTTCTCGGCAGCCAACAGAACGATGTTCATTACGATTGCAGTGAATATTAACGTTTCATATTCCAAACTGCTGAATCATCGTATCATGCCGGTCAACAGTAGACAGTAAACATTTAATCAACCCGAGCATATTGGTGTGAATTTCAATAATCACTGAAATATACTGACTTGTATTTTTCTAAACTGTGAAATACTGTTGGGTCTGTCATGAATGATCCCATATGACAGTTTTTTAGACTTATTTTTCTTGTGTATTATTTCCTGTCCCGGTGCTCTTATTTTGGTTCTACTTCCTTTTGGAATTATTGTTGCACTGCACCTTCACACCTGTTGCTCTTTGCTGGATGATTGCTTTTTGTTCATGTGCATGAGTTATCCTGCTGCCGCTACATGCTTTGCAGTAGCTTTTTGTTTCAGATTTTTTTTTTTTCTCTTTACCTGAAGAATTACAGTTGTTTTTTTGTCTCTGCAATCTGTGGTCACACCAACAACAACCACTGTAAACAGTACGGAAACAACACATTTACATTACATTACCCTTTACTGTAAATGGAAACAAAAACAAAACAAACAAAAATATATATATATATAGTATCTTACCAAGCTGTCAACGAGAAGCTTTTTGAAAGAAGGACCAATTTATTCCATAATTGATAAATTGAATTAATATGAACTAACAGCTAATTGACCTCGCTCTAGAGCTCAATGCAATACTTCACCTTTTTGTGTGAGGAAGGTGAGGGGACCTGTCCAGAATTACAAGATAGGTTATGGTTAATGATCCCAAGGGAGTTGGAACACATGTAGCCACCAACAAATGAATATAGTAAGACTTTGCAGTAGTGGATTTATATCTTGCATTTATATAGTACTGTTTTATTTAATATTATCTTATGTTTCGCAGAGTTATAATACAACTGTCAATCAAATGCTAAACATTTCATAATGTACACACTAAAAAATGTTGGGTTAAAAAATAACCCAATTTTAACCCAACTGCTGGTTCAAAAAAGGATGAGCCCCTTATTTGAGTTATTTTAACTCAACATTTTGGGTTAATTTTTTCAACCCAACTTTTGCGTTGAATTATTTAACCCAAAAGTTGAGTTATGCTAACTCAATGTTGGTTGATTCATAATCCAACTATTGGGTTTAATGTAATTAACACAAAAGCTGATTTATGCTCACTACAATGTTGGATTGCGCAATTTAGCGGTCCTTGATCCAATAGTTGGTTACAAATTATACATGAACTGCTAGTTTGTCCTACTCCTTCCCAACTACTGATCACAATTATTTTTATTCCATTAAAATATGCTTAATAGCAAAACATTCCTTTTTTTTTATTTTTATTTTTTTTACAAGAATTGCCATCTATGGTCATAGTAGTCGTATATAGCATGCTCAAATATGTTCATGTATATACGATGTGTGATTGTAAATAAAGTTAATGAGATTAATCCATAATAAAATTCCCTTCAATAAGAGTAACTTTTTAATAAAAAAAAAAGCCTTTTACCCAAAAATGCGTTACTCTTTGAAAAACAACCCAAAAAGGGTTCATCATTTTAAAAACCCAGAAATGTAGTTAAAATAATACCCTTATAACCCCAAAAATGGATTGCTCTTCATAATAACAACTCCAAAATCTAACCCAACACTCGCAACTCATAAATTGGGTTATCAAATTAACCCCACATTTTTTAGTGTGTATGGGGGCAAACTGACAAAAATCAGCAAGTGATTAAAACATTAATATTTCCCCCATTCTATCTCAGTTATTAATTGTTTTGATCAATCAGGCGTTATATGTTGTCTCTCAGACTAGCTTAAGATAAAGTAAAAACAAACACATTTGTAAAACTCAAGTAAATCAAAACTATTTATAGCCTAAATTCAAATTCACTATTGCGGAATGAGAATGTTTTCTAAGTAACCGCTAGAGGGAGACAGATAATGCCAGTATTATTTTCTAGGACCTGTCGTCCACACATGTGAATGTCACATTTTTGGTTGTGCAAACCACAATACCACATTTTTCTCTACAAGACCCTGGTTTCCACTTACGAGGACATTATCAGTGGTGGAAGAAAAGTGCATCACATCGCGTTGGATTCAAGATGGCTGAAAAGACTAGATCCTAAAGTTCAGATAGAAACTTTCAACTTTTTTTTTTGTACTCAAAAAAAATCCATGCCTTACAAGAGTTTAGGTCTTTGGAAGCCACAAGCTTTGCTCAGTTGTTCCACAATTAATGCATAATACTGTATATGCATTTGAAATACAATCTAGACAAAAAAATGTTTGTGTGTATATATATATATATATATATATATATATATATATATACATACATACATACATACATACATACATACATACAGGTAAAAGCCAGTAAATTAGAATATTTTGAAAAACTTGATTTATTTCAGTAATTGCATTCAAAAGGTGTAACTTGTACATTATATTTATTCATTGCACACAGACTGATGCATTCAAATGTTTATTTCATTTAATTTTGATGATTTGAAGTGGCAACAAATGAAAATCCAAAATTCTGTGTGTCACAAAATTAGAATATTACTTAAGGCTAATACAAAAAAGGGATTTTTAGAAATGTTGGCCAACTGAAAAGTATGAAAATGAAAAATATGAGCATGTACAATACTCAATACTTGGTTGGAGCTCCTTTTGCCTCAATTACTGCGTTAATGCGGCGTGGCATGGAGTCGATGAGTTTCTGGCACTGCTCAGGTGTTATGAGAGCCCAGGTTGCTCTGATAGTGGCCTTCAACTCTTCTGCGTTTTTGGGTCTGGCATTCTGCATCTTCCTTTTCACAATACCCCACAGATTTTCTATGGGGCTAAGGTCAGGGGAGTTGGCGGGCCAATTTAGAACAGAAATACCATGGTCCGTAAACCAGACACGGGTAGATTTTGCGCTGTGTGCAGGCGCCAAGTCCTGTTGGAACTTGAAATCTCCATCTCCATAGAGCAGGTCAGCAGCAGGAAGCATGAAGTGCTCTAAAACTTGCTGGTAGACGGCTGCGTTGACCCTGGATCTCAGGAAACAGAGTGGACCGACACCAGCAGATGACATGGCACCCCAAACCATCACCCAACCATGCAAATTTTGCATTTCCTTTGGAAATCGAGGTCCCAGAGTCTGGAGGAAGACAGGAGAGGCACAGGATCCACGTTGCCTGAAGTCTAGTGTAAAGTTTCCACCATCAGTGATGGTTTGGGGTGCCATGTCATCTGCTGGTGTCGGTCCACTCTGTTTCCTGAGATCCAGGGTCAACCCAGCCGTCTACCAGCAAGTTTTAGAGCACTTCATGCTTCCTGCTGCTGACCTGCTCTATGGAGATGGAGATTTCAAGTTCCAACAGGACTTGGCGCCTGCACACAGCGCAAAATCTACCCGTGCCTGGTTTACGGACAATGGGATTTCTGTTCTAAATTGGCCCGCCAACTCCCCTGACCTTAGCCCCATAGAAAATCTGTGGGGTATTGTGAAAAGGAAGATGCAGAATGCCAGACCCAAAAACGCAGAAGAGTTGAAGGCCACTATCAGAGCAACCTGGGCTCTCATAACACCTGGGCAGTGCCAGAAACTCATCGACTCCATGCCACGCCGCATTAACGCAGTAATTGAGGCAAAAGGAGCTCCAACCAAGTATTGAGTATTGTACATGCTCATATTTTTCATTTTCATACTTTTCAGTTGGCCAACATTTCTAAAAATCCCTTTTTTGTATTAGCCTTAAGTAATATTCTAATTTTGTGACACACGGAATTTTGGATTTTCATTTGTTGCCTCTTCAAATCATCAAAATTAAATGAAATAAACATTTGAATGCATCAGTCTGTGTAATGAATAAATATAATGTACAAGTTACACCTTTTGAATGCAATTACTGAAATAAATCAAGTTTTTCAAAATATTCTAATTTACTGGCTTTTACCTGTATATACAAACCCCGTTTCCATATGAGTTGGGAAATTGTGTTAGATGTAAATATAAACGGAATACAATGATTTGCAAATCATTTTCAACCCATATTCAGTTGAATATGCTACAAAGACAACATATTTGATGTTCAAACTTATAAACATGTTTTTTTTTTTGCAAATAATCATTAACTTTTGAATTTGATGCCAGCAACACGTGACGAAGAAGTTGGGAAAGGTGGCAATAAATACTGATAAAGTTGAGGAATGCTCATCAAACACTTATTTGGAACATCCCACAGGTGAACAGGCAAATTGGGAACAGGTGGGTGCCATGATTGGGTATAAAAGTAGATTCCATGAAATGCTCAGTCATTCACAAACAAGGATGGGGCGAGGGTCACCACTTTGTCAACAAATGTGAGCAAATTGTTGAACAGTTTAAGAAAAACCTTTCTCAACCAGCTATTGCAAGGAATTTAGGGATTTCATCATCTACGGTCCGTAATATCATCAAAAGGTTCAGAGAATCTGGAGAAATCACTGTACGTAAGCAGCTAAGCACGTGACGTTCGATCCCTCAGGCTGTACTGCATCAAGTGACATCAGTGTGTAAAGGATATCACCACATGGGCTCAGGAACACTTCAGAAACCCACTGTCAGTAACTACAGTTGGTCGCTACATCTGTAAGTGCAAGTTAAAACTCTCCCATGCAAAGCGAAAACCGTTTATCAACAACACCCAGAAACGCCGTCGGCTTCGCTGGGCCTGAGCTCATCTAAGATGGACTGATACAAAGTGGAATAGTGTTCTGTGATCTGACGAGTCCATCCATCCATCCATTTTCTACCGCTTGTCCCTTTTGGGGTCGCTGGAGCCTATCTCAGCTACAATCGGGCGGAAGGCGGGGTACACCCTGGACAAGTCGCCACCTCATCGCAGGGCCAACACAGATAGACAGACAACATTCACACTCACATTCACACACTAGGGCCAATTTAGTGTTGCCAATCAACCTATCCCCAGGTGCATGTCTTTGGAGGTGGGAGGAAGCCGGAGTACCCGGAGGGAACCCACGCAGTCACGGGGAGAACATGCAAACTCCACACAGAAAGATCCCGAGCCCGGGATTGAACCCACATTTCAAATTGTTTATGGAAACTGTGGACGTCGTGTCCTCCGGACCAAAGAGGAAAAGAACCATCCGGATTGTTATAGGCACAAAGTTGAAAAGCCAGCATCTGTGCTGGTATGGGGGTGTATTAGTGCCCAAGACATAAATAATAAATGATAAATGGGTTGTATTTGTATAGCGCTTTTCTACCTTCAAGGTACTCAAAGCGCTTTGACACTACTTCCACATTTACCCATTCACACACACATTCACACACTGATGGAGGGAGCTGCCATGCAAGGCGCTAACCAGCACCCATCAGGAGCAAGGGTGAAGTGTCTTGCTCAGGACACAACGGACATGACGAGGTTGGTACTAGGTGGGGATTGAACCAGGGACCCTCGGGTTGCGCACGGCCACTCTCCCACTGCGCCACGCCGTCCCTGGGTAACTTACACATCTGTGAAGGCGCCATTAATGCTGAAAGGTACATACAGGTTTTGGAGCAACATATGTTGCCATCCAAGCAATGTTACCATGGACGCCCCTGCTTATTTCAGCAAGACAATGCCAAGCCACGTGTTACATCAACGTGGCTTCATAGTAAAAGAGTGCGGGTACTAGACTGGCCTGCCTGTAGTACAGACCTGTCTCTCATTGAAAATGTGTGGTGCATTATGAAGCCTAAAATACCACAACGGAGACCCCCAGACTGTTGAACAACTTAAGCTGTACATCAATCAAGAATGGGAAAGAATTCCACCTGAGAAGCTTAAAAAATGTGTCTCTTCAGTTCCCAAACGTTTACTGAGTGTTGTTAAAAGGAAAGGCCATGTAACACAGTGGTGAATATGCCCTTTCCCAACTACTTTGGCACGTGTTGCAGCCATGAAATTCTAAGTTAATTATTATTTGCAAACAAAAAAAATAAGTTTATGAGTTTGAACATCAAATATCTTGTCTTTGTAGTGCATTCAATTGAATATTGGTTGAAAAGGATTTGCAAATCATTGTATTCTGTTTATATTTACATCTAACACAATTTCCCAACTCATATGGAAACGGGGTTTGTATATATATATATATATATATATATATATATATATATATAATGTGTGAATATATATATATATATATATACTGTATATATAATGTGTGAATATACTTGCACACACACATATACTCAGTCAAAAATAAAGAGTTAACTCGTTAACCACAAAAACTTATCACAATGATGTATACACACAGACTAGTCACACAATTTATTTTGAATGTACAAATTAAAAAGGCGGTGCAAATAAATTATGTTTATTCAACTAACACATTAATAAAAATGTTCCTGTGTGACATTCTGATATTTGTTTTTTTTTGGTTAATTCAAATTACGGAAGCTGGTAATAAACTGTGATTAATCGATTAATCAAAATTTTAAAGTGATTTGTTTCTGATTCAAAATATATTTGACAGCAATAATATATATATACATAGCCCCCACCAGGCACAAAAAGGAATTACACCTGCTGTTTGCATGTGTTTTTTAATTAAATCCAAGAGTCACATTAACAAGTTACATCATCGCTGTCCTTAATAGACACATTTAAAGTAGCTTGCCATAATGACTCTTCTTTAAAATGCATTGCTAAAACAAAACAGGTGAAGAAAAACTACAAAAGAAACAGTTTTAGTCCGAAAGCAGTGAGCCATCAGAAAGACATTCACTCTGTAAAGAGTACACAACATTTTTCTTCTTAGGCTCAATGTTGGACAAACAGTTTTTAGCAGGCAGCATAAATACAAGTTTCCGAATTACGGTAAGGAACAAATAAAAGTTTTCTCCCCAATAAGGACATTTTGCAGGTGTAAATACAGACATAAGCTATATGTTTCACTTGATCATTTAAACTTTTAAAGTACACACAGAAAATAAAGCACAGGGAGGATTTAATGTGATTCAAAACGTTTCACTTAAGGTAAAACCCTTGTTTGAGTAGTACTTCACAGTCGGTTTCCTGTCCAGATTTACAAAATCTGAATGGTGTTGTTTTACATCAACATGGAAAATATCCATTTAAACATTTCAATACATTTTCCACTCTGCAGGCCAAGCTTTTTTCTACTCATTTAAATCGGTTACAAGTTGCCAAGTTTGCAAAGTCATTCATTTCCATGCTGTAAATGTTCAACAGTCCAAGACAAAGCATATGAATCGGTCTAAAAAGTGAATCTTAGGCATACAATTGAATAAAACTCTGAATAAACGTGAGGTGCAACTTTTTCTAATTGCCTAATCCTATTAGTGTAGCGTATAATAGATAGAACTATTCCTAACAAAAAGGCAAACTAACTTAACATGCTTCATGTGACCTTTCTTTATAAAATAAAGAAGACTAAAGTGCATGGACCAATACAAACTTGAGAGAGCAAAGGCTCAACGAAAATGAATACTTAACTGATTCATTGTTTATTTTTCTTAAATATGTGTACAATCTGGAGCTTTAAGCAATGTGGCCCGTCATTCGATGCTCAGGTCACCTCAAGGCCTGACATGTTTGTACTCGCAGTACGCTTAGCTCAACATGTACACCCTAAACAAAAAAAACCTTAAAGAAAGGGTTTAAGAAGTGTACATTTTACAAACAAATCTTCATTTTGCTTTAAGTAGCTTGATTGTGACAAGATTGTCTATACATTCTCTTATTGTAAGCATAGAAACTATATAGATTCAAGGCTATCGGTTTTCCCTAAAAAAATCTGCATTTAGTTTTGGAGCAGTCAACTATTAGCAGAAATGGGAATATTTTGACGGTAGAACTTTACACTGCGGTGGAGAAATACAGCACTTCAGTATTATACAAAGAAAAGAAACGGAATGTGGCTCATTTCCCCCCACCGACACTTTGCAGAGATCACAGATTTCTGTAATGGCAGTGAAAATAAAAACAATAAAAAATCATTCATATACGTATATCAAAAATTCACAAAATGTCCTGCATTTGGAATATTCAAAATACATATTAGAACTCTTTAAAAGTACAATATTTGAGGAGGCTTAAGAAAAGTGAACTATTGCTTCACTGAAAGCCAGAACAGGAATACATGCAAGAATGGAATAAATCAAACAGTGTAAATAACTAACAAGATACAAATACATTTCTTTGAGAAACAACCCATTTAAGATTAATCTGCTTAAGATAGGTGCCAATTTCCCTTTTACTATTTTAATCAACATGACAACAATTGTGAAAGAAAGAAAATAATTTTTTGGGGCAGAAATTGTTAAGTAGTTTCAAACTGGATCAAAACATTTGTTTACTTATTATGTTGCATGTTAGTGTACTGGGTTAATAAAACAATAGGACCCTTAGATATTTTTTTTCCCTGGCAATTGAATATGCTGTGAACTGAATAGGAATGATGACAAATGTAGGGCAATGTAAGGCAGAAAGGGAATTAGGTATGACATGTCTTTTGCAAAATGTATCTTAGCCAGCCAAACCATCATTTCCCTTTAAAGCCATTACACCACTGACTGAAGGGACAGTACAGGCATAGTAGGTGACATCTAATCACCAAACATATTTTTGGTCCACGTTATGTCGTCACAGCATAAAAGACACTTGAATGAGTGTAAGAATGACTGGGTAGAACAGTATTCACGTCTTACAGTGGAAAAAAAACTAAAAAAACTAGGACATGCACAGAACCAGTCAAGAATGATGACATCATACAAGTCTGTCATTTTTGTTTTGTTGAACCCTGAGCTAAATCAAAAATATAGTATAAATATATGTAGAGAACAGGCTCTTAGCAAAAATGTCATTCAACTCTGTGTCCCGAGTTCACCTCAAATGTGGCTTGATGCAGTAAAATTGCTTCAAGTGATCCAGCAATTGTCACTGGTCAACTCGGGTGGTCTTTCGTTACATAAATATTCCTTAATACTGCCTAAAATAAAACCTGTCCAAACACACTGCACTCGCTAAATAAAAAGGCAGCTACCTTTTAAAAAAAACTGCAACAAGGTAAAACAAAATTACAAACACGATTTCCTTTCATTGTCGAGGCATGATTTCCACTTGCTATAAACATGCAGAGCCTATACAGAATAGTGGCGTGAAAAAAAAGACCAAAAAAACCTAAACCCAGACTATAATAATTCAAGTATGTATGTATTGTATCCTAAACAGCCAACTTGGCCTTCTGACAACCCTTGCTACAAAAACCAAAAGTAATTAAAGTAATAGAAAACTGCGATCATCATGCAGAACCTAAACCAATAAATTTGTCTGGACATAATACTAGCAAAGGGGTAAGGTAAACATCTGATTTGTATGTACTGAAATATAGTCCCTTACAGTTTAAAAATGCAACTACCGGTACTACCAAGTATGCGTCACACAAAAACATCTTCTCTCCCGGAGAGACATTTGTGTTTTCCCCTACAAACACTACCAACTCTTTTTAGTTGTGTTTCTTTAAGAGTCCATGTATTGAGCGGTCATGGTCTTTGGGGCTGAAGTCGGGGCATATTCCATTTGTAATTTTGTCGGCAGTGGCACGCACATTGTGGATTGACAGTTTTGGCTTTGTTTGTTGTTGGATTTTACCACTGTTGAGACCAGGATTTTCTGTGTACAGGTACTCCTCTGCAAAGTCAATGTGTTCCTCCACAAAGCTCCTGAAATTCTCTGCAAATACACAACGGGAGAGCGCCAAAAACAAATGAGCAGACAACCTAATTTAAAAGGGACTTATTTTGTGATGAAAAAACTCACATACCAATGCTTCAGTCATTTAAACAACTGAACATTGTTTAACTTTTAAACCAAAATGTCTTTAAAAAAATACAAACGTTTAATTTGTTTTCATATACAGGCGCATCTCAATAATTTGATAATGTCGCACAAAAAGCATTTTAATTCAGGAATTGAATTAAAACAAAAAGGTACTAATTAAAGGCTACCGTTTTTGACTGTGGATCAGTAGTTTACAGTATTTAACTTTCTGATAATTCAAATAGATGTGTAGTAAATGTATAGAATGCTGTCAGTGTTGCAAAAGGTTTGCAGTATAAGCTGCACATAGGGGTGCCATACTAGAAGGGGCACCAAAGCAATGAGCAGGGAATTATTCCGAGTTGGCATTTGCTTTATTTAACAGCGGTTTGTGCATGTGTAAATGATATAATCAATAACAGAGGCACGTCAATGCCACCTCATCTTGCCCCTTTCTCGCTCTCCCTCTCGCTCTCTCTCATACACACGTCATGCCGCGGCTCCTCTGTACCTCCCCCAAATGTGCATAGGGCCCTCTGCTTTGCATCAAGAAGCGCATATGTAAACTGTCAATTTAGAAATGACAAAAATGTTACTTAAAGGAATCTTACATCTAACATATTCCTATCCACTTCTTACTATCTCATTGATTTGAATTTGAAAACAATAATTCCCTGGTGATTAGTCTCACTCCTGTGGCACACAGTTAGTACCTGTCTCAGAAGATGGTGGTCCTGCGATCGACTCACTGACAAAGTAGAGTTAGAATAGTGTAAACTTTGTTTTAATGATGTTAAAATTTTTATTTTCCACAAAGAAAATATTTACAGATTTTTTTACTATTAATACTGGGTTTTTTTTAACAAAAAAGGATCAAATTGAAGTGCATGTTACATGCTAAAATGTTGCCGTTTTAGGGGGATCAAGCACCATTTAAATTAATTTAAATTCCTTTCAACGGGCAACGTTGATTTCAGATACGAGAGTTTTGAGCTATAACCTCGATCATGGAACCAATTGCTCTTGTAAGGATATTACACTGTATAAGAATTTTATATTTTGAATTAAACTACTAAAATAAATTTGCTTTGAAAAATATTCAAATTCATTGAGATGTGCCTTGTTTTTGAATTGTGCTCTGTAAATAACCTTGCCATGCCTTACTGTATATAAGATTGTTAGTTCTTACCAAATGTGACCTTTTCCGTGTCTTCACTGTCAATGGCAGCAAACAGTCGTGTTACAATGAGGTGACTCACTCCCAAAGCGGTCTGCAGAATAACTGCCAACTCTGTCTCTGTGATAGCGCCATCCTCGTCTGCTTCAAACATCTGGAAAATACGCCATATAAGCAAAATATATATAAATTGCTTTGGACTGTTGCGGTCACAAACTTTACCTTGGCTTTGAGACTATAAAAGACTTATTAGAGCACCATTAGATGTTTATAAATTGTGGTAATATCTTTGAATGTAAAACATTTCATGAGACCCTCATTCATAAAGTACATTGAAGACGGACTAAATTAAAACGGACATGATTTAAGCAACTTCCTGCTACCAGACAAAGAGTTTAGTTGAATAACCTTAAAAGCAAACTCAATACCAATCACTTTTAACATTACATATCCGTTTGTTTTACACCAAAAACAAAATAAAAATGATCCTAGAAAGCTGTGTGGATATTGTTGGTATTCTACTGAAGAAGCGTTTATGAAAACGATTCAAACCAGCAGTTAGATTGGTTTAAACCAAAATAAAACTCACCTTAAAAGCCAATTTCATGGTTTCCAGAGTTTTAGCAGGTCTGCATACAACAGATAAGGCTATCACGTATTCTCTCACATCCATGCTGTTTTCTTCATGCTAGAAAAGTGAAGGTAGCACATAAAATATGAAATCAGTGATCATGTCCCTCAATGTATTCATTTAGGTGGCAAGAATGTCAGTTAACATTAGCATTTATGAGATAGCACAATAAACATATGATATGCAGGTATCTCAATTTTTAATACTATTCCGTTCCAAAAAGTTAATAGCACAAAAACTGGGCACTTTTTTCCCCAGAAGAAATAATCCAATTAATCCATTCCAGACATCCAAAATGTTAACACAAAACATTGTTAATATAGAACAATTAAGAGTTTTGCAAACAGAACATTTTGGAGAATGCATATTACTGAAATGGATAAAAGAACATTTAAAATCTTTTCATCTTTTTCAAAACCTCTTGTTCACAAAGAGGGCAATCAGCAGCAAGCGAAGAAAAAGCCAAACAGACCAGTTAATACGTTGCTACTAGGGATGTAACGATAAATCGTATTAGTAATTAACCGTGGTAAAACTCCTCACCGTTAGGATTACAGTTTTAAATCAAAATGATCTCAAAACTGTGATTGATAAGCACACTTTGATAAATGTACCCATCTGTTATACAGATTATTTACCGGAGAAGCAAGCACGTGCTTTAATGACTGTCTAGCAATCTTAAATGCTAACATGAATACAAGACAATAACAGCATACCCCATTCAAAACGTACAGTATATAAAAACATTGCTGTCTAAGCAACTAAGCTTTTCAATTGTGCACATTGAACCTACAAGCTGTGTTCTCTTAGAACAGAATGGTGGAACGGAGGAATATGACATGGATGTGTCAACAACAGGAAATTAACCCGTGTGACATCACAAACTGGTAATGCCACACTCGTTTTGCTTTATTAAAAAATATTTTAAACCCTTTACAAATTAAAACAGAAGATAAACATATAAACACTCAGATATAATATGGCTCTTAGGAAGCAAGAAAGTATATACTTTGTCTCATTACAATTTTTAAATAAAACTTAGTAAAAATACTTCATTGTTAAGGGTACTATTTAACACATTCAACACTACTGTTATAACGATACCTGTGATCACAATATATATAGTTAAATCCCTTGTTGCTTTTTTCTTGAACATTTTTGAAATATATATATATTTTTTACCATATTTTTGTGCTGGCAGTGGCACTTGTGTTATATTCAAGAACAACAACTGTATGCACACACTAAGTTTACATCAGATGACACAATTAGATGTATGCACGAGACGAGCGCTTCACTCCACAACACATTCCTTTTACCAACTTTCCTTTGACCCGTGGTGGGCTATTTTGCAGCTGGGCTCAATAAAAAAGTATATAATAAAAATGCAGACGGTCTTAAAGCATATTTGCCAAACACTCACAGAATTATGCAGTGTTTGCTAGGATGAAGAAAAGAGACAGTCAGGCTCCTTCCTTTATCAGTGATCTGATCCAGCCTTACACCCCAACTCGGGCTCTGAGGTTTTTGGATCAGAATCTGCTGAAGGTTCCACACAATTGTTTTCGGACTAAAGGTCATCAATCTTTTCAGGCGGTTGCTCCAATGCTTTGGAATGATTTTTCGTCCCCATTGCGCTCAGTTGACATCTTTAAAAGCAAACTTAAAGACTGTTACGGCTTTTAATTAGCTTCTCTTGGACTGCTATGATTTTTATGTTGTCTTATATATTGTGTTATAGTGTGTTTTTATATTGGCCTTTTTTCTTGCACGTGTTTTCTTATACATCAATTGTGTAGGAAAGCACTTTGTGGCATTTTGTCTGTGAAAGGTGATATACAAAAATGTACGTATTTAAATGTACTTACATATATGGCGTTGTTCATCGTTCTGTACGTGGTTTATAACAAATAAACTACCCGCACACACAATATAATAATGATTCAAGAGTTCCCTGGCTGTAATCTGTATACCGCGTCCCAACTCTACAATACTCAAAATCCATTATACACAGAGACTGAGTCCCCAATGTGTGGAAGTCTTTGTTTGGGCAGTCTGTTCAGCAAAATTATTTGCAGGCAAACAGATATAACGGAGACAGGGCACACAAAAAGACCTTTCTGGCAATAATTTCACTGAAAAAACTGAATTACATAAAACATATAATAAATAACATTTCTCAAACTTATAAGACAATTAGCCTAGGACAGTAAGCTCTGACCTCATCAAAAAGGGCAAACATATCTCGTAGCATGTCTGAAACAGGCACATCCAAGAACTGAGCCAAGTCTTCCAAGCAGAGCTTCTGTTCTTCTAGCTTCCTGGAACGGTTCCCATACTCCTGCAGAACCTTTTCAGTGTTTTGGGGTTTCAGCCTGTAATGGGACATACAGTTCAATCAATACTGTGCATCATTCAAAAAAGCAAAACATTTAGAAATAAGAATCTTAGCCCATCTGTCAATTGTTTAACTTCCTTAAAAACCTTTATAAATCTGTGTATCATATTAGTATTGCTTCCAACACAGTTGTTTCAATGACTCATTAGTTTTCCTGGAATTTGATTTATTTAAGAGGCCACCATATCGGGACGTGTAATCAATATGTAGAAACAATTTCCTTATACGATGGTAAAATCAAACTCAGTTTCCGGTACTGTGAATTTGGGATATCTTACCCCAATCTCCTAACAAGTTTAGCAAACTCCAACAGGCAGGTGTCAACTGGTAGTCTCAGCTGGCCGTCTGCCATGGCAAGCTGGCAGTCCTCAAATGAATAATCTGTAATGGGGACTCCTAAGGCTCTGTGCAAAATAAAGACAATAACAAATCTTCAATATACAATATCTAGACCTGCTAAAATGTATTCATTGACCGCTGATCATGTTGCCTTTCACTGGTTTTACTTCCAATTTCAGTTATGGACCGGAAAGGCTGTGTTTGATCGGCTTGTAGTGCTGTACATTATTTCCTGTCTATATATGAGTAATAGAGGCCAGACAGCCTACCTTTACGAACACCTTCTCCTCCAACTGTTGTATTATAAAATGTGGTTTCTCAAAAAGTTGCAGTTACTTCACAAGCCCACTACTGGTGGTGTATAAAGTAATGCAAAAGTTTTTAGTTTTTTTTTATTTATGTTGTAAAAATCTAACTAAATAATAAAAAAAAACAGCAAAAAGGGTCAAAAAATGGAGCGACAGATACATAAAAAAAACCCATTGCTTTGATAATAAATGGGTGAACGCATGCAAATGCATTTGCTGTAAAGCTTAAGTCAAGTGTAGCAGTTGGTGTAGACTGGTTAGCTGTAAAACTTTAAAGTAGACATATACATAAGATTGTTTTCTGAATTTACAACTTACTTGAATTAACACTTCCCACCACCTTCATAAACAGTAGTTAAAAATACAAATACACAACACTAAGTACTTACTCAGCCATGACACGCCTCACATTGATAGCAAAGAGAGCAGGATTTCTTTTCTCCTCCTCAGAGGGTGTATAAATTGGAAGAAACTGAGGAAAGAGAATGCTCAATAAATTATTTAAATATATTATAATGTAATGTCAAACACTGTTATCCCCTTTAAAAGATGTGAAATTAATGCAGGGAAATTAATAGGAATAGACATATCTTATATCATGTGAGGAACTATGAGATGCAGACTAATCCAGAAATACACCAGTAAGTACGGAAAAGGAAAACTGACAACTGCACTTACTTCAGGAATTACAAATTTGTACAGCAAAAAAGTGGCATTACTGTGTGAGATGCATAAAGTGCCTCATAGTACGCTTATATTTTCTGCAAATAGTTTTTTCAGAGAACAACACTAAATAAATTACACAGTGATATCATGTAAAGCAGTGTACATCTTATTTGTGTAAATGTACTACTCCTTAAAAATAACATATGAAGCGGGTTATACTGAAAACACAATTGTCAAAAGGAATGGTTTTAGGACAACTCTGTAAAAGGCCTTGAATCGCCCAGTCAGAGCCCAGACTTTAATCTCTGGAGAGATTTGACAATGGCTGCGCACTGAAGCTTCCCATCAAACTTGATAAAGCTTTAGAGGTGCTGCAAAAACGAATAGACGAGACTGTCCAAAAATTAGGTGTGCCAAGCTTGGGGCAATATATTCAAAAATAATTGAAGATGTAATTTCTGCCAACGGTGCATCAACAAGGTACAGAGCTAAGGCTGTGAATACTTATGTACATGTGATATCTTGGTGTTTTATTTTTAATACATTTGCAAAAAAAAAAAAAAAGTATTTCACATTGTCATTATAGCGTTTTGTGTGTAAAAGTTTGAGGACTAAAATGAATGTAGTCCATTATGGAATAAAGCTGTAACATAGCAAAATGTGGAAAAAGTGAAACACTATGAATATTTTCCGGATGCACAGTACGTTGACGCTTGCAGGTAAACAAAAGTAGAAGACAGAGGAATTAACTACATTTTTAATTGAGGTTATCCAGGATAGGGATGTCCCGATCCGATATTTGGATCGGATCGGCTGCCGATATTTGCCAAAAATTGCGTATCGGCAAGGCATGGGAAAATGCCGATCCAGATCCAGTTTAAAAAAAAACTCCGGTCCGTGTTTTCCAACGCACCGATTTAAATAATACATTCCCATACCTGCCAACTTTTGAAATCAGAAAAACCTAGTAGCCAGGGTCCAGGGGCCGCAGGCCCCGGTAGGTCCAGGACAAAGTCCTGGTGGGGGGTTCAGGCTTCGCCCCCCGACGCAAAATGATTATTAGCATTCAGACAGGTTAAAATGTTGCTAAAACCATCACTTTTCTATCAGTCACAGTGACTTTTCAAAACAAAAATATTACAGCAAAAATCATATGGGTTGATTGACATGTTGATTCTGTAAGCTAACTTCAATAGTTTGAAATTATTTTGACAATTAATGCCAGTTATCCTGTCAACCTTTCACAAGACTTCAATTTGTTGATTGAAAGTATAAACAGTATAAACACTTTTTACAGTAAACAAATGGTAAAACAGTACTAAACAATTCCATTAAAAAAAAAATTGGTGTCATTATTAACCTTCTGTCCAAGCTTGTATAATCTACTGCCTTGTTCAATTGTATAAAATATTCTGTGCCTAAAATTCACATTTCTATCACAATTATCATACTGTAAACATGGTAAGCTAACTTCATTAAAATTAATAGTCCTGTCAATAGCATGGAATTACAATTCAAATGTAGTTTTTTTGGAAGCCTTTCAAAAGAATTCAAAATATGAAAAATTAATGAAAATTAATTTAAGCCATCAGACACTTGAAAAGTGGCACATCACATCTCTAATGTAATCATTTTAACTTTTCAACAGAAATAGCACTGCAACAATATTAAGGACATACTTCTGTATTTTGGTAGTTATGCTGTCAACATTTAACAAGATTTCTTCAACTTGGACTTGAAAGCATAAATAGTATAAACACTGTTAACAGTACTAAACAATTCCAATAGATAACATTGGTGTCATTACCTTTTTGTGGCTAAAATCCGAAAAACGTTGAAAGTTTTCCACTTGTATCGCTAGCAACGGCATTAGACTTATGTTTTTTTTGTCCCAACGTGGTCTTTTACATCGCTAATTCCTCCGTGTCCGATCGAAAAATCTTGTCTGCACAAGGTGCAATTCGCGTAGTTTTCACCCTTTTTGGAACGGATAATTATTCCCGGATAGGCTTTTGAATATTCTTTACGGAATGACTGCAGTTTTCTTTTCGGTTTAAGACTCGTTTGCGATGTTTCTCCGGCTGATTCCATGATCGTTCGCTCCTTTGGAAACAATGGCAACAGGTGCCTCATGCTTGGCAGCGGCGCTATAAATAGCCTCGCGCATTTAAAACATTTTTTTTTTTTAATTAATGAAAAAACGTATTTTTTATCACTGCAACCGTAACCCGGAATAGGTTGATGAAAACCGTACTAATTACGGGAAAACCGGAGTAGTTGGCAGGTATGCATTCCACTTTTCTGCTGCTCCGTAATTTCCGTTCCGCATTTTCCAGCACACCTTCAACACATCCACAGGTCTGTGAATTCTCACGCAGTTGCTTTTAGCTGCTGGCATTACACGACAGGCTCTTCTCACACTTTCCTGTGTCTCCCTCTCACAGACAGCAAGTGCACCTTCTTACACACGTCACATACTGTCACGTCATACGTCACATACGTATACGTCCTCCCCGAGCAGAGAGGTAGCAGCATGGCTAACGTTAGCTGTGATGCTAGCGCAGCCGTGCGAGCAACGCTCCCTCTAAGGTGCTCGCCTGTGCAATTGCGCACTGTTTAAGCGTCCTCTGCGCATAGCAAATCTATGCCACGCACAAAATCAAATTAAAAAATAAGCGCATAACAATTTGACACACGGACACGACAGAGAAAACAGTTTTCGTCATCATTGTTCAAATATTGTGACGTCTGTCGAGACGCTTATCTCCATTCGGTGCCACACACCCACACCATCAAAATGCCGAAGCAAAAATTTCCACATCAACACCGTATGAAAAAATTAGTTACTTTTTTTAGTTGTGATTTCCTTCTCTGCATGAAAGTTTAAAAGTCGCATATATTAATGCAGTATGAAGAAAAATATTTTAATGTAGACATGCAAGCCTTGAAAGAAAATTTTGAAAATCAAGACTACATTTCCTGCAAATGGGTGCATTTCTACCCTATATTTTAACTTTAGATTTATTCTCATATCAAACTCTTTTGGCTGTCTTTTTGACACTTACATTCGGCGCCCCCCTCCACACACTGGATTATAAATAATGTAAATAATTCAATGTGATTATCTTGTGTGATGACTGTATTATGATGATAGTATATATCTGATAGTATATATCTGTATCATGAATCAATTTAAGTGGACCCCGACTTAAACTAGTTGAAAAACTTATTCGGGTGTTACCATTTAGTGGTCAATTGTACGGAATATGTACTTCACTGTGCAATCTACTAATAAAAGTCTCAATCAATCAAAACACATAGAATCATCATACTGCTGTGATTATATGCATCAAGTGTTCATACAAGGCTAAGGCAAAATATCGAGCTATATATAGTGTATCGCAATATGGCCTTAAAATATAGCAATATTAAAAAAAGGCCATATCGCCCAGCCCTAGTTTCAATGATGCCATTTCTGTTTGTCATGTATAATTTTGTCTATTTTGTGTTTATCCTTGAATAAACAGGTCAGTTTCTTGTTACCAACCATTGTGTATTATTCAAACTCCCCTAATTCAGCTGGCTAGTTGTTATCAAGAGTACTAAAACCCTTTTCAACATGATTCTGACAACTAAGTAGGCTAAATAACTTTAAACTTTAATACATGCTCGGATAGGCCAGTATTAGTATCGGTCAGTATCGGTATCGGATCGGAAATGCAAAAACAATATCGGTATCGGATCGGAAGTGCAAAAACCTGGATCGGGACATCCCTAATCCAGGATCGTTTCTTTGTTTACCTATTTAGCACCTTTGGTACATTGGAAGCTAGAAGCGCACAGGATACAACATCCAATAGCACAATGAGTGAGGAGAGGAAGTGAATTTCAGAGGAAACACGTTTAAAGGGAACTGCACTTTTTTTTTTGTGGAATTTTGCCTATTCACAATCATTATGACAGACAAGAACACATCTTTTTTTTCAGGCTTTTAAAGATGATAAAAAACGCTTGGAAAATGCGGCTAATGCATTGTAGCCTTCAAAGCAACTTCGAAACCCTCCATCAACGTTTTATATACACACTGCAAGTCTATATATAATATAGTAGCAGACATTTTCATAACAAAATGTAATATATACAATATCTACAGTATTTTGGTCATTTTAATCATTGCGGGAACTGATTTCTTCCACGCATTGATTTCCATTTTCATAGCAGCGCACTTCCGACTTCTGGGAACAACTGTGTGTTCCTACTTCCGGGAAAAAACAAGTGTTTTCTAATCATGGCAGAATTTGTAATTGACAACGAAAACGACTATTTTGGTCAAATGAGGATTCAAAGCCTTGTCTTTTTGAAACTAAAATAAACGGAGGATGAACTGCTGCTTATAGAAGCGAGCACAAAGGAAGGGTGAGACATTGGAGCAAACGGAAGACGAGAGTGAGGTTGGCTTGATTTGAAGCTGTAAATGTTGAACTTGAAGCCAAGCTATTTCGACAAAAAAGTGCTTACTCAAATAAACAGGGAAAAAACTCCCCGGCCAACTGGAACCAACGCACAACTGTCCATCGAATGGGTCACACTATAAATATTAAATATGATACACGCAGCACGTCATGCGTGTTATTACTACTACTACAGTACATACGCTGTCTGGCAAGCTGTGTACATACAAAACATGAAATGTGGGCTAATACTTTACAGATACTATAATATCATTGTTCATGTTTTTTAGTCAGTATAAATTGGTGTCTATCGCAAGCTCAAATGCGTTTTGTGTTGACATAGAATCCAGCTTATCTCTTGCCATAGCTAGCTTTTACGGTAATACCGAAGCATCCCGATGTGTTACTACGCTAGTAAAAGAGTTCCTCAGTGTTGGCTTTTACAACGTTGCTACAGCTTGGTTATTATACAGGTTACGTAACGTGAATGCAGTATTGTGTACGGCTTTTGAATGCATTTTAAATGGATTTAGAGGTAGAATTTCTCCCATGCATTGTTAGCCACCAAGAACATGCACATTTTTACAAGTTAGAAAGCGGAAAAAAACATACAAACTTTTGTCTTCTTGTCATACCGGTAATTATTGTTAATTGGCAAAATTCCCCAAAAAAGTGCAGTTCCCCTTGAAATTCTATAGAACACAATGTCCAAGAGATAAGGCCGTGCTGGAAATATTGTCACTTTGGGAACAATTTGACATTTTCAGTTAGGAGTGTACTCTTCTTCTTTTTTTGTTGCCAGTGGTTGATACAAGCTATGTGGTGACTAACAGTATATTTTGCAAAAATGTGAGGAGAGTACTTACTTTTGTAAGGTAGTGTATATACAAACAAACGGTTTTACACTTACCTCTATTTCAAACTCATTGTGTAGCTGGCAGAGTGTCAGCCACAAGATCTCAAACCTGGATTAAAAGAAGTAATGAATAAAAACAAATGCAAAGATTAGATTGAGAGGTAACCGAGTAAAGAAACTAAATATACAGTAGTAAAGGCAGTAAGTAATATTTTTCGGATAAACAATGTTCTTGTAACAAAAAAATAAGATTGTTGGTTATGTGTACATAACCAACTGGCTGTATTGAAAAATTCCATAGACCGTGGCATTGTACATTCAAAGAAATGACTTACGCTCCAGGCCCTTGCCATGTCCATGTGATTGTGTCCTTGAAAAAAATAGAAATACATCAACATCCACTTCAAGTACATTTTGAACAGTCTTTTCTAAATTGCGTTACAGGCCAATACAGGAAAGTACATAACATCCCTTCACTAAGATATACAGCCTCTGAATATAAGTATTTAACAAGTCACCATTTTTATCACTAAATATATTTTCAAATGTGCTGTTGGCATAAAAAAAATCACCCCATGTTGGGAACAATCCAAGTAGTCCATAAATACAAAAGAAAGTAGAACAAATAAGCTCAGAAATTAAAGGAATTTTGCCTATTATTCACAATCATACATGAAAGACATGACAGCAGATGTATATTTATTTTATGCATTCTAACTTGTAAATAAACATACATAAAAGTCTGCTTACAGCAGAGCCAATGGAAGGTCCTCTATTTTGCCCATAAAACCCAATAAATAACCATCCAAAAACCCCCAACAAATCTTCATTTACATTTCGTGACTTGAATGTTAAACTATTAGTGATATTGTTATTATAATAATAATAATAACTGGGATTTATATAGCGCTTTTCTAAGTACCCAAAGTCGCTTTACATGTCGAACCCATCAATCATTCACACCTGGTGGTGGTAAGCTACTTTCATAGCCACAGCTGCCCTGGGGTAAACTGACGGAAGCGTGGCTGCAATTTGCGCCAACGGCCCCTCCGACCACCACCTATCATTCAATTCACCGGTGTGAGTGGCACCGGGGGCAAAGGGTGAAGTGTCCCGCCCAAGGACACAACGGCAGCGATTTTTGGATGGTAAGAGGCGGGGAGCGAACCTGCAACCCTCAGGTTTCCGGCACGGTTGCTCTACCCACTACGCCATGCCGCCCCCAAATATATTTATATTTGTATATTTTATATATATTTTATATATATTATAAGCACTAACACAGACAAAACTATTTTCAGTGTGTGAGATGTGTGCAATGTTGACATAATCGACTGATCAGCTGCTTCCTTGTTTCCTTACTCGTCAAACTTCATTCTAGATCATAAATAATGCCTCTCACCCGGATAGTAGAAGGTTGAATATGTATTACAACAAGTTTGTACACACTGACAGCCAATTTAGGCCCGGAATGGTGAGAACGACATAAGACACTTGGTTCCACCTCCCTTTTCTTTGCGAGGATTACGAGTCATTCTTCCTTTAAATGGGAATATAGCAGTCGGCATCCTAATGACAGCAGATCTTGCACAGTAAGTGATGTTTTATTATGTTTTTTGGCTCTCAAAGTCGTCTGCAGTGAGCAGCAATAAGTGATGTTAAAAAAATGGTTTTAAAATAATGCGCAGCATATGCTTAAAATGATCAACATACGTAAATATTGAATGTTATTGTAAATGTGCTTGTTAATACATTACATATTTCCTTACATCATGTACTGTATATAAAACCTTAATGGAGGTGTTTGAATGTTATTTTAAGGGCTTTATAGGCAGAATAGAGCGACTTCAATATGCTCCATTGTAACAAACTTTTGATCGCATTTGTTTACCATTTACATTGTTAAAGCTTGTTTAAAGTTTGCCGAACAACATTTGGACAAGTCAGTTAAATACTTGGAGAATATGGTCTGGTCTAATGAGAGCAAAATTGAGCTGTTTGGATTCCATAATGCACACCACATTTGGAGGACAAATGGCACTGCACATCACCCCAAAAACAACATACAAACAGCGAAGTTCGGGGTGGGATCATGATAGTGTGGGCTGATTTTTAGCAAATGGTACTGGCAAACTTCACATTATTGAAGCAAGGATGAATGGGTATCAAAACATTCTTAACAAAAATTTGCTGCCATCTACGAGGATGATAAAAATGAAACGAGGGTGGACATTTCAGCAGGATAATTATCCTAAACATATTGCCAAGGAAACTCTCAATTGGTGTAAAAAAATAAAAATAAAACTGCTAGAATGTCAGTCAACTGACTTGAATCCCATCAAAAATCTATTGAAAGAACTGAAACTCAAGGTCCATAAAAGAAGCCCACAGAACCTTCAAGATTTGATGACTGCGGAGGAACGGTCCAAAGTTACACCATAGCAATGCATGTGACTATAGTTTCTCCATAGAAGAGGCATCTAGAAGCTGTCATTGCAAACACATGCTTTTGTACAACATATTAAATATATACTAGCTGGTGTGTTTATAATAATTTTTCCCAGTGTCATTTCACACTATTACGTGCAACTTAATTTCTGATCTTATTGGCTCTACATTCCTCGTATGTATGCATTACTTGGGTTGTTATCAACATCGCGTGAAATGTCAATAGCACCTTTGCAAATGTATTTAGTGAGAAAAATGGTGACGTGCGTGTACTAACTCAAATATTGTTTAAAAGGGGACCCCAACTTTTCTTACATATTGGTACCTGTTTGTGTGTATTCCATAAGAGCCGTACATTTAAAATCAAACCATTGAGGCATGGCGAGATATTTATAAAACAATCTTGACTTCCTTCATACTTTCTCCAAAAGAGCAGTTTGGAATTTTCCCAATATGTGATGTCAGCGGATATCTCCATACATGGAAGAAAATGTTCCTGAAGATCTTTGCGTGAGTTCGCCATTGCAGTCTGACGATGTAGTCAATAAGCTCCTTTTTCTCTGTCCTTTTGTTGTGGGGCAGACTGGTTTGTATATGCACATGCATCTACCACTGTTGCCATTTCTAATGCAAAGTAGCTTATAGTTCAAACTTATAACTGTCAGTAGACTCAATATGGAAGCGCTAAAAACTACAACATTGCTGGTGGGGAGAAAACTTTGTCGAAGTGGAGCCATGTAAATAAGACCGCCAACAAAATGGCACATCCCAAAGAGACTGTTAGAAAAGCAGCTTGAAGACGGTCTATAAAACATAATCAATGCAAAATGTTGACTAAAGAACCACCATTACATGTTATGGAGACCAGAGGGAAATGTTCTAAATGTAGAAAAAAAATATCATAAAATTACCCTTTTTTAAAAATTTAAAAAGCCTAACTATTTCGATATGGAGTGTTTACTCAAATAAACCGGAAAAATGTCTCCGTTCAGCTGGACCAGACAGACAACTGTCCATCAACTGAGTTATTTTAATATCGATCATGATACACACAGTATGTCATGCATGTTATGAAAACTACATACGCTGTCTGGCTAGCTGTGTACAAACAAAACATGAAATGCGGGCTAATACTTTACAGATACCGTAATGATTGGTCACATATTTCAGTCAGTAAGATTGGTGTCTTATTGCATTGTGTTGTCCATTACAAACTTAAACGTGTTTCTTGTTAACGTAGAAGCTAGCTTATCTCTTTCCGAAGCTAGTTTTTACGGCTAATACTGAAGTATCCCAAACTGTTACTATGCTTACAGTAACAATGTCACTACAGCTTGAATATTATACAGGTTACGGAACGTACGGTAAATGAAGTATGGTTGACTGTTTTTGAATGCATTTTTAAAGTAATTTAGAGGTAGAATTGCTTGCTCCCATTAGCTGCATTTCTAGCCACAAAGAACGAGCCAACTTCCTCAAATTAGGTTTGATGTCTTCTGCGTTACTAGCTGAGGATCTCACTGAACTATCCAATCTCTACCATGTTTGTTTATCAGAGTGGTTTAGCCTTTATGAGTTGAAAAAAAGTGATCTAACCAATGAGATCTCTGTTTTGTTCACATTAATGAAAGACTAATATGTGTATACATATATTGAATAAACATTGGAAGAACCACCTAATGCTCTACAGCTCTACATCCATGTGACATTACTGACCTGGTGAACATTCAGTATACAGTATTACATACCATCACAATCATTTGCTTTCTTTCTTAAAAAAAGAAAGCAAACACGACTGATCGTTGATTATGGGCAAAATCTAACAAATCAGATTTGACTATGAAAATCCTTAGTCAAAGTCAGCCTTAATATCTACATTAGTCCGGTATTATTAAAAGTGTGTATTCTTAACTGCAGCGCTAACTAATATTAAGATATAAAGAATCATACCAGTTTATTTGGGTACCGCATCACAACAGGCTGCACAGGTACAGCGGGGATGAATGCCCCTAAAAGACCGAAGACAATATACTTTGATTAGAAAACAGTACACAAAGTACAAAGATGGTTTAAAAACCAAGAGTACACACATTTTCACTTTTGACATTTTTGTGTGGCTGGTTCAGACATGAGTGAGTCCATTTGGTCTAATACTTTGTGTTTTTACATTGCCATGTTTTATTAGTGCCACAGTCTATGAACATATGAGATGAATTGATTTTGTGCTTTCGAAGGGATGAACAAAAATGTATCAGTCCATTAAAGTTCTATTTTCGCTGTGCACTTTACTCTCCTAAGAGGACATAGTTGTGTGCGGTCTCTGGCTTGTCTGAGTTCTTTCTCTCCACCACGGCAGGTGCAGGGGCGAGGGGGGACCTTTTTCCGTAGCTGACTTGCCTCGGTCGTGTCTCTAAGTAGATCTTGCTTGTTTCCCTCTTCTTTTCCTATGGTTGGGATGTTACTGACGTCACGTCTGGCTCACGTCCCCGCCCAATGAATACTGGTGGTGGTCAAGCTAGCTCTGTTTTCAATGGGTACTCGCGCCATTTAACCTTTCTCAAAGAAAACATGCTTTATGCTTGTGTTTTTTTCGGCTGTACAAATCACTCACATCGCAAAAAAGATGAACGAGTGCCTTGAGACGTAATCAAAAAGGGCGGAAGAGTGCAAGATTTTACGAAACGACGACAAGGAAAGCATGCAGCTCACACTACGGTTCAAGAGAGCAGAGTCGAAACTGTTCAACAACTTAAGCTGTACATCACGCAAGAATTGGAAATAATTCCACCTGAAAAGCTTCAAAAATTGGTCTCCTCAGTTCCCAAACGCTTACTGAGTTTTGTCAAAAGGAAAGGCCATGTAACACAGTGGTAAAAATGCCGCTGTGACAACTTTTTTTGCAATGTGTTGCTGCCATTAAATTCTAAGTTAATGATTGTTTGCGAAAAAAAATTAAGTTCCTCAGTTCGAACATTAAATATCTTGTCTTTGCAGTGTACTCAATTGAATTAAAGTTTTATTTACGATTTACACAACGTGCCAACTTCATTGGTTTTGGGTTTTGTATTTTTAATGTGTATTATTTCCCATTTAAGTATTACCTTGATATGTATAGGTTTGCTACAAGTGTTTCAAAAAGCACAAAATTGGTGAGTCTAAGGCCCAATCCCAATACACCCCCTCACTCACTACCACTAGCCCTCACTCACTACCACTCGCCCTCACTCACTACCACTCGCCCACACTCACTACCACTCGCCCACACTCACTACCACTCGCCCACACGCACTACCCCGAGCCCACACTCACTACCCCGAGCCCACACTCACTACCACTAGCCCACACTCACTACCACTAGCCCACACTCACTACCACTAGCCCACACTCACTACCACTACACCCTTGAAATTAAGTAAAAAGGGTTAGAGGCTAGCTTTGTAATCTTCCCGAGGAATTGGGACACCACTTGCTACGTCACTGCATTGTTTATGTTCGGGCACGTAAGCAACTACATAGATACGTTTGCACATACGTCCCACCTAGAGTTGTACCAACACCAATATTTTGGTATCGAAATGTATGTCATTCTGTATTTAAATTATTTTTGATACGTTCCAAAATAAAGGAGAACACAAAAAATGTCATTATTGGCTTCATTTTAACAGAACATTTATGATAAAACTTATGATTAAACATATGTTTCTAATTAAACCCAAAAAACAATATTAGAATTAAAAGTTAAATAGGCATTAAAACACATGTTTGTTTATTTTTGGTTTTTTTAAATTGCACTCAAATAACAGTTTACAATGATTTTACATATTAGATCAAGCCTGCCATAATCAAGTGTTGGGTTAGAATAGAATAGAAAGCTTTGATATTGTATTATGCTTCATGATTTATGATTGCCAATGTTGACCTGTGCTTTCAGTCTAATACATCCATCCATCCATTTTCTACCGCTTGTCCCTTACGGGGTCGCGGGGGGTGCTGGAGCCTATCCCAGCTGCACACAGGCGGAAGGCGTGGTACACACTGGACAAATCCCCACCTCATCGCAATAATTAGTAAATACTGAAAACAAGGCTAAAAATACACAGATAAGACACGTAGCATGTAAAACACACATTGTTAAAGATAAAACACAAATGAAAGAGTGGGAATTTGTTACAAAACTCAGTCAATTCACTTGCATTAATAATTTTTCACGAGCCAACCTGGTGTATGCAAGTCTCCTATCTACTGTATATGTGCACGGGGAAGCTGTTAACTACCGTATTTTCCGCACTATAAGGCGCACCTAAAAACCACAATTTTTCTCAAAAGCTGACAGTGCGCCTTATAACCCGGTGCGCTTTATTACGATTCATTTTCATAAAGTTTCGATCTCGCAACTTCGGTAAACAGCCGCCATCTTTTTTCCCGGTAGAACAGGAAGCGCTTCTTCTTCTACGCAAGCAACCGCCAAGGAAAGCACCCGCCCCCATAGAACAGGAAGCGCTTCTTCTTCTACCCGCCCCCGGAAGAAGAAGAAAAAACGCGCGGATATCACCGTACGTTTCATTTCCTGTTTACATCTGTAAAGACCACAAAATGGCTCCTACAAAGCGACAAGGATCCGGTTCATAAAAAGACGCAATCTCTCCATCCGCACACGGATTACTACCGTATTTCACAGCAACTGATATTCCTGTGAACCGCACTGTGGAACGGGAGCACGTACGGTGAATATTCGCACCACAGGGAATGAGAAGTCATCCTTCGCTGTGGTTCTAGCTTGCCATGCTAACTTCCACCCATGGTGATATTCAAAAGGAAGACCTTGCCAAAAGAGACCTTTCCAGCCGGCGTCATCATAAAAGCTAACTCGAAGGGATGGATGGATGAAGAAAAGATGAGCGAGTGGTTAAGGGAAGTTTACGCGAAGAGGCCGGGTGGCTTTTTTCACACAGCTCTGAAGGCGAACACACCTTCACTAAGACGGGCAGACAGCGCCGGACGACATACACCAACATTTGCCAGTGGATCGTAAATGCCTGGGCAGATATTTCGGTCACAACTGTGGTCCGAGCTTTCCGGAAGGCAGGATTCACAGAACTGCTGCACAACAACAGCGACACTGAATCCGATGACTTCGACGAGACGGAGCCGGCCATTTTTGGATCCCACGCTTGCGCAACTTTTCAATTCGGACACCGAAGACGAAGAATTCGAAGGATTTACGAATGAAGAATAACTTCAGAAGGTGAGCGCTATGTTTATTTTGTGTGTTGTGACATTAACGTTCGAGCAACATTATGTTGCTTTTGCTCTACACCATTTTGAATTTTACTATGTTTGTGATTGCACATTTGCGTACATTTTGGGACAGAGTTGTTAGAACGCTGGTTTTCAATATATTATTAAAGTTTGACTGAACTATCTGACTGTTTTTTTGACATTTACTTTAGCGCAGCGTTTTTTTGACATTCACTTTAGCGCAGCGTAGGCGCGGCTTATAGTCCGGGGCGGCTTATTGGTGGACAAAATTATGAAATATGTAATTCATAGAAGGTGCGGCTAATAATCCGGTGCGCCTTATAGTGCGGAAAATACGGTATATTACCTGCCACGCTTTAAACTCCTTGTGCAGGTCTGAATGTTTGTTATTTAAACCTAAATTTGAAGCAACGGTGGTAATGCTGTATTGACACACCATTGGCGAGGCATGTTTTAAAGCAGCGCGGTACTTCTGTGTTTAAAGCGTCATCTTTATTGACAGTTCTGAAGTCCAAATTCATATTGTTCTTCACGCACGCTTTTTATTGACCAGTAGAATTGCTGTTATTTTGTCATTATTCCTTTGGACGATTATTATGATTGTATGCGCCTCAGCAACGACACCGCCGCACGGCAGCACATGTGGATGAAAAATAACTACTGGTGTTTTCCAAAGGCAGTAGTACCTTTCTTAATTTATCAATACCACAGTACTTTATCAGTAGCTGTGTACTGTACAACCTTCTAGTCCCACCATTACACAACAAACCCAACAGCAATTTAGTTAATGGTCGAGATAGTTTTTTTTTAGACATTCATCATGATTCGGTTGATGATTAAACGAATAACTACCGTATTTTTCGAAGTACCGTATTTTCCGCACTATTAGACGCACCTAAAAACCACAAATTTACTCAAAAGCTGACAGTGCGGCTTTTAACCCGGTGCGCTTTATATATGGATTAATATTACGATTCATTTTCATGAAGTTTCGATCTCGCAACTTCGGTAAACAGCCGCCATCTTTTTTCCCGGTAGAACAGGAAGCGCTTCTTCTTCTACGCAAGCAACCGCCAAGGTAAGCACCCGCCCCCATAGAACAGGAAGCGCTTCTTCTTCTACTGTAAGTAACCACCCGCCCGCGTAGAAGAAGAAAAAGCGCACGGATATACCGTACGTTTCATTTCCTTTGTGTGTTTACATCTGTAAAGACCACAAAATGGCTCCTACTAAGCGTCAGGGATCCGGTTCATGAAAAGACGCAATCTCTCCATCCGCACACGGATTACTATTTCACAGCAACTGATATTCCTGTGAACCGCACTGTGGATACAACGGGAGCACGTACGGTGAATATTCGCACCACAGGGAATGAGAAGTCATCCTTCACTGTGGTTCTAGTTTGCCATGCTAATGGCCAGAAACTTCCACCCATGGTGATATTCAAAAGGAAGACCTTGCCAAAAGAGACCTTTCCAGCCGGCGTCATCATAAAAGCTAACTCGAAGGGATGGATGAAGAAAAGATGAGCGAGTGGTTAAGGTAAGTTTAAGTTTACGCGAAGAGGCCGGGTGGCTTTTTTCACGCAGCTCTGTCCATGTTGATATACGTATGTTTGTGATTGCACATTTGCATACATTTTGGGAGTGAACAGAGTTGTTAGAACGCTGGTTTTTAATATATTATTAAAGTTTGACTGACCTATCTGACTGTTTTTTTGACATTCCTTTAGCGCAGTTAGATGCGGCTTACAACACCGGGCGGCTTATAGGTGGACAAAGTTTTGAAATATGCCGTTCATTGAAGGCGCGGCTTTTAACCCAGGGCGCCTTATGGTGCGGAAAATACGGTATAAGTCGCACCGGAGTATAAGTCGCACCCGCCGAAAATGCATAATAAAAAAGGAAAAAAACATATATAAGTCGCACTGGAGCCCGGCCAAACTATGAAAAAAACTGCGACTTATAGTCCGAAAAATACGGTATATGGAGAAGAAGCCGCCATCTATGACTGTTGTCTCTTGTTAATTTTTTGAAGGTATGTAAGGTTAATGTTTTCACATTCGCAAGCTTTAAAGTTTTAGTATTTTAGGATTATTTAGTATTTTAGCCTGCCAGCGTGGCAAGCTGGCTAACATTACAAACGAATGTTCCAAACTAACAAGTAATATATTATATAACTTATGCAAAAATGGTGTATTTTTCTCTGGCCCTACCTGAGCAAGTCAGCATCTGAAATGCCTCACTCTGAAGGGCTAGATGCATACCCCCTACCCCTCGTTATGCCCACTACCCCAACATGCAAAGAGTCATTGGGACATCACTACCTTCACGGGAATGCGCAAAATGTAGGGATGGATATAAATAGTAGGGCACTGGGGTGTATGAAATGAAATCATCATCTCCATAGATCTTTTCAACAGATTGAAGCATGTACCGTATTTTCCGCACTATAAGGCGCACCTAAAAACCACAAATTTTCTCAAAAGCTGACAGTGCGCCTTATAATCCGGTGCGCCTTATATATGGGTTAATATTAATATTAATTTTCATAAAGTTTCGGTCTCGCAACTACGGTAAACAGCCGCCATCTTTTTTCCCCGTAGAAGAAGCGCACGGTGCATGCTGGGATATGTGACGTTTCATTTCCATTTGTGTGTTTATGTAAAGACCCCAAAATGGCTCCTATTACCGGTAAGTGTGTTGTCTGTCTAATTATAAATAATGCAGACGAGGCGTGTTAACTGAGTTCTCAACGTTTACTCACAGCGTGCTCATAACCACATTCTAACTGCCAGCATACAACAACGCTTCTCAGGGCTACCGCGCATGCTCGTCACTATCGTTGCATGCTGGGTAGTGTAGTTGTTATATTTGCTAGCTCATAACATCACATTAAGAGACACGCTTACGCGCTTAATTCAATACTCGCCGTCATTCCGGGTGGATTGACAAAAGACCTCCAGCCGCTAGCTATTGGTGTCAACAGGGCATTCGAAGCTAGACTGCTAACTGCGTGGGAACAGTGGATGACAGAAGGCGAACACACGTGACGTTCACCAAGACAGGGAGACAGGGAGACAGCGCCAGAAGACATTTTGGATCCCACATTCGCCCAACTTTTCAATTCGGACAACGAAGGAGAAGAATTCGAGGGATTTATGAATGAAGAATAACTTCAGAAAGTGAGCGTTATGTTTATTTTGTGTGTTGTGACATTAACGTTCGAGCAACATTATGTTGCTATTGCTCTGCACTATTTTGAATTTTACTATGTTTGTGATTGCACATTTGCGTACATTTTGGGAGTGAACAGAGTTGTTAGAACGCTGGTTTTTAATATATTATTAAAGTTTGACTGACCTATCTGACTGTTTTTTTGACATTCCTTTAGCGCAGTTAGATGCGGCTTACAACACGGGGCGGCTTATAGGTGGACAAAGTTTTGAAATATGCCGTTCATTGAAGGCGCGGCTTATAACCCAGGGCGCCTTATGGTGCGGAAAATACGGTAGTGCTCTAAAATCTCTAGAAGCATCTGACTTGGGCTATGGAAAAGAAGCACTGGACAGTTGCAGAGTGGTCCAGAGTCCTGTTTTCAGATGAAAGCACATTTTGTATTTCATTTGGAAGTCAAGGCGCTAGAGTCTGGAGGAAGGTAGGAGAGGAGCAAAATCCAAGTTGCTTGAAATCCAGTGTGAAGTTCCCACAGTCAGCAATGGTTTGGGGAGCCATGTCAGCTGCTGGTGTTGGTCCACTGTGTTTCATCAAGTCCAGAGTCAATGCAGCTGTGTACCAAGAGATTTTAGAGCACTACATGCTTCCATCTGTTGAAAAGCTCTATGGAGATGATTATTTAATTTTCCAGCATGATCTGGCACCTGCCCACAGTGCCAAAACCACCAGTAACTGGTGTACTGACCATGGCATTACTGTCCTCGATTGGCCTGCCAACTCCCCTGACCTGAACCCCATAGAGAATGTGTGTGGTATTGTGAAGAAGAAGCTGAAAGACACCAGAGCCAATAATGCAAATAAGCTAAAGGCCGCTATTGAAGCATCCTGGGCATCCATAACACCTCAGCAATGCCACAGGCTGATTGCCTCCATGCCACGCCGCATTGATGCAGTAATCCGTGCAAAAGGATTCCCAACAAAGTACTGAGTGCATTAATCGACATTTTCAAATGTTTGATTTTGTTTTGCTGTTATAAATCTTTTTTTTTTCTTGGTCTGAGGAAATATTCTAATTTTTTGAGATAGGATTTTTGAGTTTTCTTAAGCTGTATGCCATAATCAGCAATATTAAAATAATAAAAGGCTTGCAATATTTCAGTTGATGTGTAATGAATCCAGAATGTATGACATTTTTGTTTTGTTTTTAATTGCATTACAGAAAATAAAGAACTTTATCACAATATTCACATTTTTTGAGACAGTCCTGTATATCACTCGTTCTTTCTTGTCACTCGCTTTGCTTCTCTTCGTTAGTCTTTCAGCTGTTTTGTATTTAGAGTCGCCATGTTTAGTGTCTGGAGTGAGCAACTGGATTGGCTGAGTAGTATCATGTGGTATGGCTTAACTCGCATGCAGTAATTGGTCAGTGGATTTTCTGATCTGATCTACCAGTACCAAAAAGTCCGTACAAAAATGGAGGTGACAATGGAGGCACTCCGTCGAAACGTAAATTCCTACTGTTCTACATTATAGGTCCAGATCCGTATTGGACAGCATCTGGGTTTGGACTCTAACCATGGAGTGATCCTTGACCTACTGTATACTGTGCTTTCTTTTCAATAAAAGCACTATTTGTTTCTGGTGCTCAGATATGGTACATCTTAAACCACAACAACTGAAAAACTAAAGAAAGAAAATATAGCTAAAAAAGACAAACAATTATCAAATAAAGAAAGTTTACCTGGCTTAAAAGTGATTAGGCAGGATCTATTAGTGCATGTTCCCTCTGGAAAAATCATTATCTGCATGAAAAACAAGTATAACATGTCGAATGGGTTAGAACTACAAATGATCCTCTCAGTGTACAATTATACAACAAGAGTTAACAAGGGTCAGATTAAGTCATGGTCAAAAGTTTTAGCCATCCATAAGCTTCTGGTTGAATTGTTGACAACTCCTCTTGACAAAATTGGTGCAGTTCAGCTAAATTTGTTGGTTTTCTGACATGGACTTGTTTCTTCAGCATTGTCCACATGTTTATTAAGTCAGGACTTTGGGAAGGCCATTCTAAAACCTTAATTCTAGCCTGATTTAGCCATTCCTTTACCACTTTTGATGTGTGTTTGGGGTCATTGTCCTGTTGGAACACCCAACTGCGCCCAAGACTGGTGATGGAATTGGTGCTTTACAGAGAGTAAATGGGACGATGAAAAAGGAGGATTACCGCCAAATTCTTCAGGACAACTTAAAATCATCAGCCCGTAGGTTGGGTGTTCCAATAGGACAATGACCCCAAACACACGACAAAAGTGGTAAAGGAATGGCTAAATCAGGCTAGAATTAAGATTTTAGAATGGTCTTCCCAAATTCCTGACTTAAACGTGTGGACAATGCTGAAGAAACAAGTCCTTGTCAGAAAACCAACACATTTAGCTGAACTGCACCAATTTTGTCAAGAGGAGTTGTCAACAATTCAACCAGAAGCTTGTGGATGGCTACCAAAAGCGCCTTATTGCAGTGAAACTTGCCAAGGGACATGTAACCAAATATTAACATTGCTGTACGTATACTTTTGACCCAGCAGATTTGGTCACATTTTCAATAGACCCATTATAAATTAATAAAAAAACCTAACTTCATGAATGTTTTTTGTGACCAACAAGTATGTGCTCCAATCACTATCACAAAAAAATAAGAGTTGTAGAAATGATTGGAAACTTTAGACAGCCATGACATTATGTTCTTTACAAGTGTATGTAAACTTTTGACCACGACTGAAATTAAAATGTTGAAGCAAGATTTTACTAGACTGGTTAAGGGACAAGCGGTAGAAAATGGAGGGTCAAAACCCCAAGTTCGAGGTGCCCAATAGTCTTTTTAAACCGCTATCAAATTTATCAGTGTGATGTCATGATTCTTCACATTGGCCCATATAATTAGCAGCCCTTGAATGAATGTTCAGTTCAAAACATTCTCAATCATCATTCGAACTGAAAAGTGCAGGCTTTTTTGATCATTGCATACATTTACCTGAGGCCATTCTCCTCCAGAGTGGGCTCTCCGCTTAATCTCTTCCACAGTCTTCTTTCTTGAATCCTGGTCTGACCGTGATACAAACACTGGTCTGATGTACTTTATTAAAGCTAGAGGAAAAGACAGAAATAATTGAGAACACAATTACCAATGTCGTACACTAAACACCAAATCACATTGACTAGAACAATTATTCAGATTATTTTCAAGATGCAATAATTGTTTTTTGTCTTTATATCAATATCTGTCATCTGACTGAGTGTTCATATAATTAACAAATTGGAACAAACACCGGTAAACATACGACAACAAGAACACGTTTGAGCCATAAAAAAAAAAATAAAAAAAAAAGTATCACAATTAATCAGCACAGAGCAAAAATTATAGTTTCCATGGTGTATAATAATTCATAACCTGCCTTTGAGACCTAAACAAAGTTGACCCACAAAAGGAGATAAGGTTTACAATAGCCATGAGTCGTGAAAAGGGTAACTTAGGAAAAGTAAATGAGGCATGGGGCTTGATGAAAAGTAGTAATTGATTCCAACTGTGGGCTGACGGAAAGAGATTAGGACTGTAACTACTACCCTGAGAGACACTACACACGTCACTGTGGCTGATCAGGTCTTAATGCCTATTCTGGATTCAACTTGTTCAACTAAAGCATCTGTGTCCTCCCATAAATATGTCAGAAAAAAGTTGGACTCAAGTTATACAGACATGTACCGTATTACACTAAAAACTATTTTAGAAACATATTTCAGATAGGACTTGAATATTATGTGTTCACACATCTCTAACGTATGTTGACATCACTTCCGATAATAAATCAAATGCGACAGAAAGCCATATCCCTTCGCATAATATTTTCCAATTTATTGGCATGTATTTACAAACAGTTACTATGTAAAAAAATATTTTGTATCTGTTTTTTACATTTAAAAAAAAGATGTATATGTGTGTATGGTTACTCACTGCCCCACAGGGGTATATCCTTGCTCTCGGCTTTCATGACAATGGAGGCCATTGTCATGGTGACAGGGATGGCGTCAAAGTAAGAAGAGTGGGGTGCCAGGGTGATAATGGGTGCTTCGGCAGGTAATGCCCTTCGCCCCTTTACAGTCATCCAATGGAAACCACCCGCAAACCACATGACCCGCATGATGATCTTCAGAATAATGTCAACCAATCTGAAAGTGAGAGGATTTGGTTTGAGTGTCTCATTTATTAAAATTGTAAATGTAAATATATAAAACAGTCATCCATGGAATGTCAAAATAACATTTTGTAGAACAGTGGTTCTCAACCTTGTTTCAGTGATGTACCCCCTGTGAACATTTTTTTTAATTCAAGTACCCCCTAATCAGAGCAAATCATTTTTGGTTGAAAAAAAGAGATAAAGAAGTAAAATACAGCACTATGTCATCAGTTTCTGATTTATTAAATTGTATAACAGTGCTAAATATTGCTCATTTGTAGTGGTCTTTCTTCAACTATTTGGGAAAAAAAGATATAAAAATAACTAAAAACTTGTTGAAAAATAAACAAGTGATTCAATTATAAATAAAGATTTCTACACATAGAAGTAATCATCAACTTAAAGTGCCCTCTTTGGGGATTGTAATAGAGATCAATCTGGATTCATGAACTCAATTCTAAACATTTCTTCACAAAAATAGAACTCTTTAACATCAATATTTATGGAACAGGTCCACAAAAAATCTAGCTGTCAACACTGAATATTGCATTGTTATGAATGGAATAGCCTACTGGATTTGATGTTCAGTTTATGAACTTACATTCATATTTTGTTGAAGTATTATTCAATAAATATATTTATAAAGGATTTTTGAATTGTTGCTATTTTTAGAATATTTTTAAAAAAGCTCACATATCCCTTGGCATACCTCAAGTACCCCCAGGGGTACGCGTACCCCCATTTGAGAACCACTGTTGTAGAACATACCTTAAGAATCTAACTACATATAATTCAAATCAAACCACCCTCATTTGACTTTTTTTGTTAAGTCATTGTGCGTCTAATTGAAGTGGTATTTATATCTGATTTATGTCAGTGATGAAAGAAAGATTGCATTTTTGGCTATTGTGCCACAGTTCCCTTGCGGTTTCTGATAATGATGTGTCAAAACCCACTGTGAACAGTACAGAAATAGAATTTTCACTTCAAACTTGCACATTCAGCTGGGTACCCACCTCCTCCAGAGGCACTGGGGTTCAATGGTTGTTTCTGAGCGTCCCACTGAGGCCAGAAAGGCAAAGGGCCAAGCCAGCAGCATCATAAATGCAGCTATGAGTAGACGGATGGGGAATAGTGTGACTGTCATTACTGCTATCTGTAAATGATAAGAGGAAAATACATTAAATACATATACAACTGATCCTATTGTATTCATTTTTCAATTAAATTCAATTCAATTCATTCATGTTTTGTCACTGGTGAAGTTCAGGGTGTAGTCATGCTAAAACAAAACATTCTCATAAAGTGGAAGGACAGAATTGCCTCAAGTCTTGGTGTAGTAGTTTTTTAAAGATCAGTCTGGCCAAAAGCTGACTGACTGAAATATATTTCCCAAGTTTTGACCATCTCGTACTTATCGAGTATCTGATCAGTTCAACACAATAGGAGGATAAAACCACATTGTCTGGCATTAAATTAGCTATCCAGCTGAGGTGAAGTAATACCATGACACTAGACATTTAACAAGTAATTGATTTACAAATTCTACTTTATCTAACAACTATATCTAAACGTGTACATAAGCAAAAACACAAATATATAGGTTTTTGGGTACACATTGTAAGTCTAAGTACATTTAAAAATGTACTTAGCCCACACCTAATGCCAATGCTTATCTTCAGTCAATATTTGTCTTGATAGTACACACTAGTAGGGGAGCGCTATCTTATCTTACAACAGTTCTTATCTGACAGTATAGACAAGTTATCATTTTCAACAAAAATAATGTAGAACAAATATAATTAACTGCTTTATATGTATATGTTTTAGTTATACTGCAAAAGAGGGCTGAAGAAAAATATTACAATAAAAAACTTAAAATTCACACCAACATTTTTTATTTTATTTAAACAATTTATTTTAGATGGTTTAATTAAATAAATTGAGGGTTTCCCCTAAACGTAATTGATTGTGGCAACCAGCCACAGATACAAATTAAAAGCTGCCACACTTTAATTTATTTTATTTTTTTGACGTGAACGCAAATTAAAGTAATATAATGTATGAATGGATATATGTTGCCTATCATATCCGCACTATTGACAAGTGATGCACCGAAAGTTCGACCGCCAAAAAAAAAAGACTTTGATCACTGAAACAGCATTGCCAAAACCGGATGTTGAGGACGTAACAAAACTGTATAGTGCGAGCATTTTAGTCACATTTGTGACTAAAAATAGGTCTAAAAAAAAGTAGCACACGTGCAAATACCGACTTTAATCATTTTATCGCATTTTTCTCCCAAAATAAATCCATCCAAAGTATAGCATGTTTGAAATAAACATAAACCATAACCAAATGGACAATGTGACTCACGCTGAAGTGTCACTGTGTACGCTGCAGAGCAGTGTCCCCCTCCTCCGTGCACAGAGGGGAACGGAGCTCCAGTAGCTCACAAATGTCTTAAACACGGAATAAACAAAATCTTAGTTGGAGGAACTGATCAATAAAAGACAGTTTTTTTTCACCACCTTAAAACTTGACTGCGCTGCGCGCTAGTAACTACGAGGGTTAGTTAGTTAATTAGTTTTAGTTTGTTTATTTCGAACATGCAATACAATTACAACAGAGGGAATATTTAACAACAAATCAATGATTGAACTTGGGGCTGCAACTAACGATTAATTTGATAATCGATTAATCTGTCGATTATTACTTCGATTAATCGATTAATAATCGGATTAAAGAGACAAACTACATTTCTATCCTTTCCAGTATTTTATTGAGAAAAAAAACAGCACACTGGCACCATACTTATTTTGATTATTGTTTCTCAGCTATTTGTACATGTTGCAGTTTATAAAGGTTTATTAAAAAAAAGGCCTCTGCGCATGCGCATAGCATAGATCCAACGAATCGATGACTAAATTAATCGCCAACTATTTTTATAATCGATTTTAATCAATTTAATCAATTAGTTGTTGCAGCCCTAGATTGAAGTGACAAACTTGCCATCCAAACAATGCACCTTTTGTTGACAAGAATATACAGCCATAGAAGCACATTTAATTTATTCATTAAGCAGTAACACAAACCAGTAAAAGCAGTTGTAAGAGCCAACAAACTGCTGCTACTAGCCTGCAGAGTATGTATGAGATCTATCGCTGCCAGTTATGACCAAAGTAATATTTAAGATTATTGAAATCATGATTACTGATCGTTAGGTAAAACAGTGTTGGGGTGTGTACGTAATACCATCATGTCATTTGTCCATCCATCCATCTATCTTCTTCCACTTATCCGAGGTTGGGTCGCGGGGGCAGCAGCCTAAGCAGAGAAGCCCAGACTTCCCTCTCCCCAGCCACTTTGTCCAGCTCCTCCCAGGGGATCCCAAGGCGTTTTCAAGCCAGTCAGGAGACATAGTCTTACCAACGTGTCCTGGGTCTTCCCCGTGGCCTCCTGCCGGTCGGACGTGCCCTAAACACCTCCCTAGGGAGGCGTTCAGGTGGCATCCTGACAAGATGCCCAAACCACCTCATCTGGCTCCTCTCGATGTGGAGGAGCAGAGGCTTTACTTTGAGCTCCTCCCGGATGACAGAGCTTCTCACCCTATCTCTAAGGGAGAGCCCCGCTACCCGGCGGAGGAAACTCATTCCGGCCGCTTGTACCGGTGATCTTGTTCCTTCGGTCATAACCCAAAGCTCATGACCATAGGTGAGGACAAGAACGTAGATCGACCAGTAAATTGAGAGCTTTGCCTTCCGGCTCAGCTCCTTCTTCACCACAACAGATTGATACAATGTCCGCATTACTGAGGACGCCGCACCGATTCGCCTGTCGATCTCACGATCCACTCTTCCCTCACTCGTGAACAAGACTCCGAGGTACTTGAACTCCTCCACTTGGGGCAAGATCTCCTCCCCTACCCGGAGATGGCACTCCACCCTTTTACGGGCGAGAACCATGGACTTGGACTTGGAGGTGCTGATTCTCATCCCAGTCGCTTCACACTCGGCTGCGAACCGATCCAGTGAGAGCTGAAGATCCTGGCCAGATGAAGCCATCAGGACCACATCATATGCAAAAAGCAGGAACCTCATCCTGCAGCCACCAAACTAGATCCCTTCAACGCCCTGACTGCGCTTAGAAATTATGTCCATAAAAGTTATGAACAGAATCGGTGACAAAGGGCAGCCTTGGCGGAGTCCAACCCTCACTGGAAACGGGTCCGACTTACTGCCGGCAATGCGGACCAAGCTCTGACACTGATCATACAAGGAGCGGACCGCCACAATCAGACAGTACGATACCCCATACTCTCTGAGCACTCCCCACAGGACTTCCCCGGGAACACAGTCGAATGCCTTCTCCAAGTGCTCAAAGCACATGTTGACTGGTTGGGCAAACTTCCATGCACCCTCAAGGACCCTGCCGAGAGTATAGAGCTGGTCTACAGTTCCACAGCCAGGACGAAAACCACACTATTCCTCCTGAATCCGAGGTTCGACTATCCGGCGTAAAGTTGGATTTCCTTTTTGCATACTTTGCAGCAGGCTACACATGGATTTTGTCCAAGTTTTATCCAAAGTTTGCATTCGTCATTTTCCATTCAATGTTCATTAAAACGACAAACTCCCGGCTTGATGGACCGATGCGCCACTGTCCTCTTGGGGGCGACACAGAGCCATATGACAACAACCTAAAGTAAGGGCTCGTGCAAAGCCAACAGATCAAGCGTGTAGCTTTCATTTTTAAGTAAACTTATTTTAGTTTTTTCCATTCTATAATTAGCCTATTGAGTCAGACTGCCGAGAAATATGATGAACATTTCCAAGCATTTAGAAGCACTTCACCCAAAATTGAAGCATTTTTCAAACCTTGAAAACACAACATTAAAATCCAAGCATTTTCAAGGTTTTTAGGCATCCATACGAACCCTATAAAAAGTTACTGAAAATTTCAGATCATCCATCCATCCATCCATTTTCTACCACTTGTCCCTTTCGGGGTCGCGGGGGGTGCTGGAGCCTATCTCAGCTGCATTCGGGCGGAAGGCAGGGTACACCCTGGACAAGTCGCCACCTCATCGCAGGGCCAACACGGATAGACAGACAACATTCACACTCACATTCACACACTCGGGCCAATTTAGTGTTGCCAGTCAACCTATTCCCAGGTGCATATCTTTGGAAGTGGGAGGAAGCCGGAGTACCCGGAGGAAACCCACACAGACACGGGGAGAACATGCAAACTCCACACAGAAAGATCCCGGGCCCGGGATTGAACTCAGGACTACTCAGGACATTTGTATTGTGAGGCACATGCACTAACCCCTGTGTCACCGATCTTATTGTTCTTAAAAAAATAATGTTGCCCATGAATCATATCTGCGATGAGTTCTGACTAAAATCATTGTTAAAAAGAATTGTTACACCCCAAGATGTTATTCTAATTACAAGTAGCTGGAAACAGTTCAAGCTCCATATGGTAACAGATAGGGCTGGGCGATATATCGATATACGCGATATATCGCGGGTTTGTCTCTGTGCGATATAGAAAATGACTATATTGTGATATTCGAGTATACGTTCTCACGCAGTTGCTTTTAGCTGCGGGCATTACACTACAGGCTCTTCTCACTCGGTCTTGTCGCTCCTTCTCACAGACAACAAGCGCACCTTCTTACACACGTCACATACTGTCACGACATACGTCACATATACGCCCTCCTTGAGCAGAGAAGTAGCAGCATGGCTAAAGTTAGCTGCAATGCGAGTGGGAAGACGAGTGAAAGAAGGTGCAAATCTGGTAACAAATGAAGGAATAATTAATTCCCAAGAAAAACAGCAGGGGGTCCATCGTCTGGCGGTGGTTTGGCCTCAAGTGGGAATATGTCGAACAGACAACCGTAATTTGTCAAGTGTGGGGCGAAAGCGTTTCTACAAAAAGTAGCATTACTGCTAATATGTAGCATCAATTGAAAAGTCACCTGAAGAGTGCTTGAAACTCCGCATGTCAACATCTCTGTTCGGTGCCACGTCATCAAAATGCAGAGGCAAACATTTCCACATCAACAACGTATGAAAAAAAGAGTCAAAAGAAGGAGATAATGTCCGCAGGAACCTACCACATAGCGAAGGACGAACACTATTTGATTTCCTATTATGCAGCTCATTTTTATTTGACACTTATTGAACTATCTTGTGTGACATCATGTTTTAAACTAATCGCTTGTTTTAAAATGTCTTTGACAATCTTGCACTTTCTGTTTTGGAAATTACATTAATGTTTCTGCCACTACTTGATAACTGTTTAATAAATACAGTTTTGGTAAATTGACTTAGTTGTGATTTCCTTCTCTGCCTGAAAGTTTAAAAGTAGCATATATTAATGCAGTAAATAAATGATAAATGGGTTGTACTTGTATAGCGCTTTTCTACCTTCAAGGTACTCAAAGCGCTTTGACACTACTTCCACATTTACCCATTCACACACACATTCACACACTGATGGAGGGAGCTGCCATGCAAGGCGCTAACCAGCACCCATCAGGAGCAAGGGTGAAGTGTCTTGCTCAGGACACAACGGACATGACGAGGTTGGTACTAGGTGGGGATTGAACCAGGGACCCTCGGGTTGCGCACGGCCACTCTCCCACTGCGCCATGAAGAAGAATGTTTTAATGTAGACACATAGAATCATCATACTGCTGTGATTATATGCATCAAGTGTTAATTCAAGGCTAAGGCAAAATATCGAGATATATATCATGTATCGCGATATGGCCTAAAAATATCGAGATATTAAAAAAAGGCCATATCGCCCAGCCCTAGTAACAGACAACAAATGCAACTTGAGGCTGAAAAATATGTTTTTTTTGAGACAGTAAATAACAGTCTTCTGCTAAATGGAAATGAAATGTATTATTTAAACATAGAGGTGTTCTAAAACAATACGCATGGTTTTAAGTGGCGCATAATGTGTACTGTACCTACCCTTACGTTACACGTGTTGAACGGGATGCATACATCAACAGTGAAATGAAGTAAAATGGGAATATACAAAGCAATATTATGTCAGAAGTGAATAATTGACAGTGTCGTTTATGAGAGGCATCACCCAAATGTGTATTAAAATGACTGTTTGTTTCGGAGCAACAAGCTAGGCCCACAGTGGATGGACGGCCATGCTCCTTTTAAACTGTCACGGTAACGATTTTGTTTGGCGTAATTATTACACCGGGTTTTATTACAGTTTTGTTTATCCACTTCTGTGTAGCACATGTTAGGTAAATGCAAACACTATATGACGTAGTTCCTTCATCTGTAAGGCAAGAAAAAGTAGGGCAGAGAATGCAACATGTATGTAGCTAATGTTAGCCGGCTTGCTAACACGCACACAGCTGACGAGGACACACGCAATGGCGAATGTAAATAACCATGATAGCGTTGAACACAAGCCTGATATTTACCTTTGCCTTTTCCATTGGGGAGAATTTCATAACGTGTACAAAAGGGTTTCTGAACGGCGGCGCTTGGTCCATCTTCTTCCCATCTCCCTTCATCGCACATTGCCTGTGAGTTGGTAACCTCATCTTGACAACAAATAATGGTCGACTTTCTTCAAAAAAAAAAAAAAATCACAACAGTGATAATAATAATGCCCCCACAAAGGGAGGCTCTCCAGTTGCACCCCAATCTGTGTCGTGCAAGGCGGCTAATTATGCTGGCAGCGCGGGGTTATAAACGCTATCTGCCTTTCTTGGACACCATGGAGGGATAACGGTTAGCTCCGGGATTAGCGGGGGTTATTTGAAGTTAGCTTGTTATCTTTACGCAGGGCGCCTTCTTCCACAGTGCGTCCCCCCCGCCCACCCCCCTAGCAGCCTTTTTTAGCTCAAGATGCTAAAGGAGCCACGATTCGGCTGTCTTGTTTGTGCGCATGCGGCCGGGCATGCTCCACAGCGACAAAAAAAAAAAAAAAAAAAAAAAAAAAATATATATATATATATATATACCTGTATATATAATTTTTTTTTTTAAATAAATAAATATATATATATATATATATATATATATATATATATATATATATCCATCCATCTTCTTCCGCTTATCCGAGGTCGGGTCGCGGGGGCAGCAGCCTAAGCAGGGAAGCCCAGACTTCCCTCTCCCCAGCCACTTCGTCCAGCTCTTCCTGTGGGACTCCGAGGCGTTCCCAGGCCAGCCAGGAGACATAGTCTTCCCAACGTGTCCTGGGTCTTCCCCGCGGCCTCCTATTGGTCGGACGTGCAATATATATATATATATATATATATATATATATATATATATATATATATATATATATATGGATTCACCATGAATACACTTTTAATCGCAAATGGCCATGCCAGCAATCGGAGGGTTGCTGGTTACTGGGGTTCAATCCCCACCTTCTACCATCCTAGTCACGTCCGTTGTGTCCTTGGGCAAGACACTTCACCCCTTGCTCCTGATGGCTGCTGGTTAGCGCCTTGCATGGCAGCTCCCGCCATCAGTGTGTGAATGTGTGTGTGAATGGGTAAATGTGGAAATAGTGTCAAAACGCTTTGAGTACCTTGAAGGTAGAAACACGCTATACAAGTACAACCCATTTATCATTTATTATAAATAAAAATCAAATTCATTCAAGCTTTACGCGTTTGATACAAGTGTATCTACAAAATGTTTTACAATCCACTTTGCTTTGTGTATGTATGTCTGCTGGTGAATGTATTCATTAATGTAACTAATCTGATTGATTAAAAAAACAACAAAAAAACTTTTTAATTCACAACTTTTCATTTGAACTTCATAAAATTTGGAACAACCGTAAACAAGGGCCCCAAGCACAGGAAAGGCCCTCAAGCTTTTGTCAAGTTTAAATTGTTTACTTTCTGCCATTTAAATATACAGGTTATTGGGGGAAAAACACATGTATAGCCGTTAAAGTTCAATAATAAGGTTGCTTCAACCAAATTAAGAATATCTAGGTTAGAGTGTCCGCACTGAGATCGGTGGGTTGTGAGTTCAAACCCCGGATGAGTCATATCAAAGACTATAAAAATGGGACCCATTACCTCCCTGCTTGGCACTCACATCAAGGGTTGGAATTGGGGGGTTAAATCACCAAAATGATTCCCGAACGCGGCCACCGCTGCTGCTCACTGCTCCCCTCATTTTTTTTTAATTTAAACTTGTATTAGTAGATTGCACAGTACAGTCCATATTCCGTACAATTGACCACTAAATGGTAACACCCGAATAAGTTTTTCAACTTCACGCCCAGGGGGTGGAACATGGGGATGGGTCAAATGCAAAGAATAATTTCACCACACCTAGTGTGTGTGTGTGACTATCAGTGGTACTTTAATTACAGCCACTAGAAAAAAATACGAAATGGTTCATTCCACTTATAATGCAAACCTAACGTCACCTGTAAGAATTCACAGAAAACACCAGCATTTTGAAACAAAACTGAGGTGACATTGGAAAGGGAAAAAAACATTTTTTTAATATGTGGCAGCATAGGAGAAAGTTATGTAAAAGTGGTGCGTTCAAAGACCTTTGATTAAAGTGAGAAACACTATATTTTAAAGATAGGTGAGATTTAACTCCCAGTAAATGTACTAATAGTAATATATTCATGACAATAATTATGTATTATAATGGTTCGTATTATCCAGAGATGATAATCATATGTGTATCAAACAATCTCTACTTTACACTCTGAAGTAAAATTAAATTTGACAGAATAGGAATCACATTTAAGTGAATAATGACAGGTTACATGATTATTTAAATTCATATTCTCAAAACTTTATATTTAATTCATTGACACTTTTTTGTCACAAAGAACCTAACTTTTATTGATTTTTTCAAACAAAACCCAAAACATTTTGGGTGTTTATAAACATTCTGGTCTAAGTAGATTATTCCCATCTTTAAAAAGTTAGAAATCAAATTAGGTTTCTTGCATTCGTTTTTTAGTGCATGTAAACATACCAACTGTGCATGTATGAGGCAACATTGATTTTAGGGTAGGATGGGGGGCCCTTTGGGGTCTTGTCTTTATAAATAAAGTTGATTTGATTTGATTTGTGCATGGAGTCCCAGAATTAAGTGCTATGCCCCTGATTACAGGTGGGTGATAAATGTTGGTATCAATCTGTGTTTTTTCCAATCTGGCCATCTTTATTTCGTTCTAAATTTATTCTGACACCATATTTTACACTATATATTTACAAAAAGTTAAGGATATTCATAGCTTTTTAGATGAGATTTTAGGATGAACCTAAACTGCACTATAATCTTAACAGATCATCTTAATATGACCCTCTATAACAGACCTGGGCAAATTAAGGCCCGAGGGCCACATGCGGCCCGTTAAGCTTTTCAATCTGGCCCGCCGGACATTCCCAAATATTTTTTTTAGATCTGTAAAATGGAAAGTGTAGCTGCCATTATGATGTGCAGTGATGTTTTCTAATGACCGTACGTCTTCAACTATACAAAGTATTTCAATGGTTGGAATCTGCGCTTTTGCATGTATCCATCCATCCATCCATTTTCTACCGCTTATTCCCTTTGGGGTCGCGGGGGGCCCTGGAGCCTATCTCAGCTACAATCAGGCAGAAGGCGGGGTACACCCTGGACAAGTCGCCACCTCATCGCAGGACGACTTTTGCATGTAATACTAGTTAATAATAATCTAATTAACTAATAATCTAATTAGTTACTATGGTAATCTAATTAGTTACTATGGTAATCTAAGTCACAGCAGCTCAGACGAGGCACCAAGCAGTGTGGGTGGGGAGCGTTTCCAGAGCGGCCAGCCTGAAATGTGGGTGTCAGGGACAGACGCGGAAGGAGATTTTTACAACAAAGTTCTAAAGCTTAGTGATAAATCAGATGTATCAGATTGTAGGCGGGTCTATTTTTACCCTTCGCGTTCATATTTCGCTGTGTTTGTTGCATTTTTGTTGCGTTTTGCTTGATTGTAAAATATGTTCAACAAGAGGGGGTGTGACGTTCATATGTTGTCAATATTCAGTGTTTTATCCTTCATAGTTAATTTTGTAAATCCCACATTTTTTCACTTTATTCTCATGTACATTCTGGGTGTCTCATTAAGTAAAAAAAATGATACAATTCCATTCCGTTTTTTAAGGCGGTCTGTCATAACGTTTTTAGCATCAAGTCAGACATTATTGTGAGGTTTTGTATTAGTGTTCCTAAAAATAGGACCCAAGCACACATACTGTACAGCAGATTTTCACAGTTTACAGCTTTTATATATATATATATATATATATATATATATATATATATATATATATATATATATATATATATATATATGTATATTTATTTATATACATATATATATATATATATATATATATATATATATATATATATATATATATATATATGTATATAAATAAATATATATATATATATATATATATATATACACACATATATACATATATATATATATATATATATACACACACACACATATATATATATATACATTTATGCATATACATGTATATACTGTATATATATATATATATATATATATATATATATATATATATATATATATATATATATATACATTTATGCATATACATGTATATACTGTATATATATATATATATATATATATATATATATATATATATATATATATATATATATATATATACATACATACATATATAGTCAAGGTTTCTGTGGTTTATCCGTTATACAGTGCTCAATACCGGGGTAGAGCGGAATATACGTTAGGTCAGGAAAAAACACAGAGGCTATTTCATACCTACAAGCCTGTTTCGCAGGTTTCCCTGCTCTTCAGAGGATTTTATTGAAGACGACTTCATTAAGACTTGTCGGGATGAAATAACCTCTTTGTTTTTTCCTGACCTTATATATATATATATATATATATATATATATTTATATACATAGATGGATAGATATACCGGCCCCCAGACACATTTTTTTCTCTAAATTTGGCCCCCTGAGTCAAATAATTGCCCAGGCCTGCTCTATAAGCATCTGAACCCGGATTGTATTTTATTGTACTGCCTGGTGCTGCACAATCCAAACTGATTCCCCACAACCCTAATGTGGTTGTAGATATTCGTGAGAAACATGATATATGATAGGAATACCACATTATGTCAATTTTCCACCACATCACATACCTTAATGTTTGGGATTTTGACCTGTCTCTATAGCAGTGGTTCTTAACCTGGGTTCGATCGAACCCTAGGGGTTCGGTGATTCGGCCTCAGGAGTTTGGCGGAGCCTCTGCCGCGGAGATCAAGACACACCCAACTCATCGTGAAAATAAAAACTTCTCCCTATCAGCATATTATGGATACCCCCAAACAATGTTCCCTCTAATTTCCATCTGATTTACAGGTGTGTAATTAGTTGTGAGTTCATGCACTGTGTTGGTTTTGTTCTTTGAACAAGGTGATGCTCAGGCACGGTTCATTTTGTGCACCAGTAAATAAACATATAACTTTGTCTTGAATTTGAAAAAAAAAAACATTTTATTTTTCACTAAAGAAGGGTTCGATGAATGCGCATATGAAACTGGTGGGGTTTGGTACCTCCAACAAGGTTAAGAACCACTGCTCTATAGTCAAGAAATGTAGTCAATGACTGCAGATGTGATGGTCTTCATAACAAATCATGTGCTGTCATCTAGTGGTTATAAACTCAGATTACATTCAGGCACATTTAAAGAAGGGATGAAAAGGCGTCCTCTTGTGGACAAAGCTAATAGTTTCCAATAATCCTTTAGATCAGTGGTTCTCAAATGGGGGTATGCATACCCCTGGGGGTACTTGAAGGTATGCCAAGGGGTACGTGAGATTTTTTTTAAATATTCTAAAAATAGCAACAATTCAAAAATCCTTTATAAATATATTTATTGAATAATACTTCAACAAAATAAATAATTAGAATTAAGTTCATGAATCCAGATGGATCTCTATTACAATTCCCAAAGAGGGCACTTTAAGTTGATGATTACTTCTATGTGTAGAAATCTTTATTTATAATTGAATCACTTGTTTATTTTTCAACAAGTTTTTAGTTATTTTTATATATTTTTTTCCAAATAGTTCAAGAAAGACCACTACAAACGAGCAATATTTTGCACTGTTATACAATTTAATAAATCAGAACCTGATGACATAGTGCTGTATATTACTTCTTTATCTCTTTTTTTCAACCAAAAATGCTTTCCTCTGATTAGGGGGTACTTGAATTAAAAAAATGTTCACAGGGGGTACATCACTGAAAAAAGGTTGAGAACCACTGCTTTAGATGAACATCCATCTATCTATCTATATATCTATCTATCTATCTGTTCTAGACCTGGGCAATTATTTTGACTGGGGGGGGGGGGGGGGGGGGGGGGGCAAGAGTGGGCACATCAATTCCAAAGACATGAACCTGCTTAGGTTGATAGGCAACACTAAATTGGCCCTAGTGTGTGAATGTGAGTGTGAATGTTGTCTGTCTATCTGTGTTGGCCCTGCAATGAGGTGGCGACTTGTCCAGGGTGTACCCCACTTGCCGCCCGAGTGCAACTGCGATAGGCTCCAGCACCCCCTGCAACCCCGAAAGGGACAAGTAGTAGAAAATGCAGGGGTTAGTGCATGTGCCTCACAATACAAATGTCTTGGGTTCGATCGCCGATCCCCGGGCTCGGGGTCTTTCAGTGTGGAGTTTGCATGTTCTCCCGTGACTGCGTGGGTTCCCTCAGGGAACTCCGGCTTCCTCCCACCTCCAAAGATATGCAACTGGGGATAAGTTGATTGGCAACAGTAAAATGGTCCTAGTGTGTGAATGTGAGTGTGAATGTTGTCTGTCTACCTGTGTTGGCCCTGCGATGAGGTGGCGACTTGTCCAGGGTGTACCCCTCCTTCCGCCCAAATGCAGCTGAGATAGGCTCCAGCACCCCCCGCGACCCCGATAGGTTCAAGCGGTAGAAAATGGATGGATGTATATATATATATATATATATATATATATATATATATGTATATATATATATTTATATATATATATATATATATATATATATATATATATATATATATATATATATATACTGTACAGTATGTGTGCTCGGGTCCCTTTTTTCAGGAACACAAATACAAAAACTCGCAATATTGTCTGAGTGAATGCTAAAAACGTTATGTCAGACTACCCAAAAAAACCTAATGGAATTGTAAAGTTTTTTTTACTGAATGAGTCACGCAGAATATACATGATCATTTACAAATGTGGGATTCACAATATGAACTATGAACAATAAAACACTGAATATTAACAACACATGAAAGTTGCTCCTTTTTTACTTCTCAGACCACCTCCTCAATCGACATCTTTTACAGTCAAGCAAAACGCAACAAAAAGGCATCAAACACAGCGAAATATGAACACAAAGGGTAAAAAAACCTACAATCTGACGTATTATCACTTTTCTGCAAAACTTTGTAGTAAAAATTTGCGTGTTCCGGGCTGGCTGCCATGTAAACAAAACCCGCCGACTCTGCTTGGTGCCTCGTCTGCCTGGAGCGGCTGTGACGTAGATAACCGTAATAACTCGTATATCACTGAAAAGCGCAGATTCCAACCATTGAAATACTTTCTGTAGTTCGCGCTGCACATCATAATGGTGGTTACAGTTTCGATGTTAAAGGTCTAAAAAAATATTTTGAAATTTCTGGCGGGCCGGTTCAAATATCTTAACAGGCCAAATTTTGCCCAGATCTATTCTATACTATTCTAAACTGTATTATAGTATAGTAAAACACACTGCTTAATTACTAGCAGAGCGTAATCAGCAGCTCATAAAGAAAGGCCCTGCGTGACAAATGTACCTCATTTAGAAAACTGTTCCATTATAGTTTTCTCTCTGTCATCATGTTTTTATTTTCATTGAGATTTTGTAATTACGAGTCTGGAGCAACACAAACCTAACACATGCACAAACTGACTTTTCTTAATTTTTTGTAGTCAGAGTGCCCTGTAGACTGATCGTATCAGGTCGTGACATTTGCCTTTGACAGGGGTGACATCAGATTTGGTTAATGTTGAGGTGGGTGGAAGGGGAGGTAAATGGAGCAGAAAAGCTTTCCCTCACTCCACCTTCTCACCCCTCCCTTTTCTCGTATGTCGGATAGCTGAGGTGCTTAAATTAAAAAGGAAGAAATGCAATTTAAAGACATGGGGTAAACAATCACAAAACACTTGTTTCTCGGGGAGACACAATTTCCTGGTGCCTTGTCCAATTTCTTATGGCCTGGAGGGCTGCTGCCGCACTTTAACACCTGATTTTATAGCCGCTGATTAAAATTGTATTGCCAGTGTTGAATCAATCCATATGACATTTTGGAAATACACAAGTGTCAGGACATTTTATACATGCAGCGTTTTCTCTTTATTGTTTTCATTCGGTAGCAGAAAGGTCCAAAGTGGTGACTCACACTATACGTTGCCATACTATGCCTTCTAACTATTTAAACGGGGGGGAAAGGCAAGTCTCAATATCCTAGACAAGTTTAAATATGTCACTGTAATGATTGTTTATATTAAAACTGTGAGTAATGCACTGAAGAGAGTCCATGTTAGCATAATTAGCATTTCTTTTTTAAATTAGGTAAATTGTTTCTTTCATAGATGTCACAAAAGAGCACATTTGCTAGAAACATATGAATATGCCTTAGAAAGACAACGGTTAAGGTGGCTTAAAGATGTAAATGAACCAATATGTCTTGTTATGTCTAAGAGAAATAAATGTTTGGCGTATGTACAAATATGTGTTGAATATATGTATTCAGTGCAGCCATGGATGAAACAAAGAGAGAATGTGCGAGAAAAGATTAAACCCAGAGTGAACGTCAGGGTTTTTAAAACACTATTAAAGCAGGATCACCCCTCAGGCCAAACATCTGAGGCTGGGTGACAGACTGGACCGTTGTTTGCTTCATACCACCGTAGTGTTTTACTAGCCTCCGCGCCCATGTCAATCAATGGCCACCGTGTTCCAAAACATATTCAACACACAAAGAAAAAACACTTAAGCTCGAGGAAATGGATTGTACACATGATTGACAGGTGACTCGGTGGATAGGTCAATCAACTAAAGCCCTTTGTTTTTACTCGTGTTCCAAGCCTTAGAGTCAGAGGGGTTTACTTTTGTTTGCCTCTTTAAACCAAATAATAACATTTGCATATTTCAGTTTTAGTATGGTAATAGTGTTGATACTAGAGATGTGACGCTAGCGAATTAGTCAAGTGTTTTGAATGGCTCTTCAAGTAAACGAAGAGAACCGATTCGCAGTTGCGAGCCATTCGTTCGCGAGCCGTTTATATAGATGTAGAGGACTCGACTGGACTAGCGCTACACTGTTTGAAAACAACCACAAAAGGAACCAAAGTCAAAAGAAACATAGAAACATGATGATTATTTCCTTCATAAAAATGAGTAACTTCTGAAAAAAGAAATATAACAAATATAACAATGAGTCAGTCTTTTGAACGGCTCTTTTAATTGAATGGCTCTTCAAGTGAAGTGAATTATATTTATATAGGGCTTTTTCTTGAGAAACTCAAAGCGCTTTACATAGTGAAACCCATTATCTACATCTTTAAGCGACATTAAAACCAGTGTGGGTGGCACTGGGAGCATGGGGTAAAGTGTCTTGCCCAAGGACACAATGGCAATGACTAGTATGGTGGAAGCTGGAATCAAACCTGGGACCTTCAAGTTGCTGGAATGTCCGCTCTACCAATAAGCCATGTCGCTCCTATCTTGCTCCCTCTAGAGAGCAATACATGTCATCTCTAGTTAATACCAGTAGTATGTCACGTAGTTTTGGGGGATTAATTGTGATGCTCAAAGGCGAATTCGTAGCATTTAGAAAACAGTGTGGCCTCTCAGTTTCAAATTATGTATACACTTTTGCTATCAAAGTAAATAACGGTTAAACTATGTTGATAGTTTCACCTTAAAACAAAGTATCTGAATTTTCATTATTTACTATGTAAAAATGTGTCTAAAAATGCAAACAAATATGTTTACATTCAACCTTAGTGGCTCTTTTGTACATTACAGTGGTACCTCATGTTAAGAATGTTTTGAGCTAAGAGCTGTCTCTCGGCTAATTGTTATTCTTAAAGTTACAAGCAAACATTTGAGTTACCATTATCTTCTTCATTAGTTGGCGTAGCAAATGTCACAGTACATCAGTGTTAGGAAATTACTTAGAAAAAATAAGTAATTACAGTTACTTGTTACTTTCCCATAAAAATAATTATACTACTATTGGAATTATTCATTAATAGATGTAATTAATTATTAGGGAAAGTAATTAACATTAACTTTCATATAGGATAGGCTCCAGCCCCCCCGCGACTCCGAGAGGGACAAGCGGTAAAAAATGGATGGATAGATGGATATCTGGCAAATGCAGTTGAGAGATGTTTCATGAGAGAAGAGTGCTTGAGTGTGTGCCTTTAAAGTTGGTGCCTGTTGCCAAGTGAAGCGTGACATCAGCGAAAGCACGCACGCTCATTAGCTGTTTTAGCTCAGCATTGGTAGTCCGCGCAGTGGAAGGAGTTTGTTGACAGCGCCTTTGGAAGGTTTTCAGTGACAAGGTCATTAAGTATGGAGCCAAAACACTGCCAGTAAGATTTGGTAACAAAAAAAAATGACACTGTTGACAAAATTGTATTGGCATCAAAACAAGTTTTGGCAACAAATAAATACAAACATTGACAAAACACTTGTTGTGGATATTTTTTGTATCTTGACATGTTTTCGATGCCAATGTTCATATTTTTGTACACGTTTGTTTTTGTGTTGGATTTTTTTCACATTTGGTTGTCTTTTTTATGGTTTTTATTCCTTTTTTTTCCACATTGCTTTCTTTTTAACGGATTCAAATAAATGGCAGTAATTTGAAATGGGGGGGCAAGTGCCTGTGGGCGGGGCTTGCAACAAGTTTACCCGGAAGCAGTTTACTAGACTTGGGATTGCAGGTAAAACACCGTAGAAGAAGACGGGAGGACCCAGGCTGTTATTATGTAATGCATTTTTAAACACCGCAGTACACACCATCCAAAACATATGTTTATACTTGCTGGCATTAACTTATAGCTAGAGATGGACACAACTTTGTTTTTCTATGCTTTGAAGGAAGGAAGTGAGTGTGACAGACAGTGCTGAGAAAAGGATGTGGGTGATTTTTATTGAATCAAAAACAGAAATCACGAAAAACATGACAGTGTGTAACCAATTTGGCAAAGCAATTTGATCTTAGCAATGTTAGTCTGCACAATGCTGAAGCATAATGGGTTTAATGCCAGCCAATAATGTTAAAATAATATATAAATGGCTGACATTTATCCATGAAAATATGGAGAAACTGCTGATGGTGTTTGATACAGAGGCAGCTAAAAGAAATGCCGTAAAATTCCACTCTCCAGGATAAATGCTGTACATTACTATTACATTACTTCATAACGCTACTGTAGTTGTTAGTAGTGCAGTACATTTTAATGTATTCTTTTGCATTATGCCTAATCTAAATAGTTGTTCTTTTTTAAAAAGCATGTTAAGCACCAATTAAATTGACCTCATTTCATTTCAATGGGAGACATTGATTTGAAGTACAAGTGTTTTGAGTTAAGAGCTTTGTCACAGTAAGTGGAGGAACAGTACTCCTGTAAATGCATGCTTGTTATGATGAGGGATGAATTAGGGTTAGTGATTGGGATGTGCTCGTTAGTGTTCCATTCCAAATTTTCAAATGAAAGTTTGGAAATCTGAGAAAGCTGCCTGTCTCTTTGTTGAAATCAAATCTAAGCGGCTTCTGCTCCTCTTCTCCTTGTCCTTTCTTCTTGTCTGGCCTGTCCATGTGCTTCTCAATATCGCAGCTAACGCAGGAATCTGTGAGCCCTGTACATCCACGGTCCTTTGAAAGAGGAAGCCCCCTTTTCAGATCATGTTTGGAAGGCACCCTGCCTTGTCCACGGTGTTCCGAGGGAGATGAAGGGGCTCCTGCTTAGAGAGCTGCTTTTGTAACCAAAGCCACATGTTGGGCAGGACACAGTCAGTTGTAAGACAAGAAAGATCTTTGTGGCAAACACAAGTGCTTAGCTGTCCTGGTGCATGCCCGTCTCTCAGCACTGCTTTGCTGGACTTGGGCAACTGTACAACTGTAATATTCCACACTGCAAACACAAACAACCTACGGAGTCAGGCGATGTGTGAAGAGGGATTGTCAAGCCTGATATGTTTTTTGTTTTTTTTTGGAGTATGTTTTTTTCCTGAGAGCAAAGCTTTAATGTGATCCTTCTTTTTTGCCAATCACCAATAAGATGTGAGGACAATATACTGGACAAACATGTCAAGTGTTCTATGTCCGCAACATAATGATGATTACCACTGGAACACTCAAATGCAGGGCTATTGAACTCATTTCTGGTGCCACATTTCCAGACGTCACTATTAATCTTATTTTGCAAACCTGCATCCCATGTAGAGGACATTTGTTTTTGGTTACACATTTTTAGAATAAAATGCCCTGTTTTGCAAAGTGTCCACTGCAGTGGACACTGGCCGTAAGGAGGTTAAAATTATTTGTTTTCCTGTGATACAGTAGATTTTTGCCATTCAATGCAAATGGTATATAGGGTAATTTTGAGATATTGAGATATTTTGAGACACACGTTTTAGTTTTGCATGAAACAACATATTCAGTTGTTGTTAAAGCATAAGTTGTGTACACAGACACAATTTTGATAACTGGAAACACACACACACACACACATATATATATATATATATATATATATATATATATATATATATATATATATATATATATATATATATATATATATATATATATATATATTAGGGCTGAATAACATATTTAATCGCGATAATTGCATTGTTCAAAGTTAACTCAAAATGAATCAAGATTAATCACAGGTATACATTTTCATCACTAGACAGATACTTTTTCCTGGGGGGCTATCCCAGCTGTAATCTGTGATACTTCTACCTGAATAAAGGCTTCTGATATTCTGTACATCACAGGTTGTACAAGTTAATGGTCTTCATATTGCTGCATGACAATGTTTTAACCTACTTTATTAATTAATAAAATGTAATATTGAGCCTGCTAATCATTCTGTAATTGAGGACTCAACCAGAACATGTTATAAAAGAATTTGGAAGGGACAGCAGATATGTGTGTGTATATATATATATATATATATATATATATATATATATATATATATATATATATTAGGGCTGCAACTAACGATTAATTTGATAATCGATTAATCTGTCGATTCTTACTTTGATTAATTGATTAATAATCGGATAAAAGAGACATTTCTATACTTTCCAGTATTTTATTGAAAAAAAACAGCATACTGGCACCATACTTATTTTGATTATTGTTTCTCAGCTGTTTGTACATGTTGCAGTTTATAAATAAAGGCTTATAAAAAAATAAAAATAAATTGCCTCTGCGCATGCGCATAGCATAGATCCAACAAATCGATGACTAAATTAATCGGCAACTATTTTTATAATTGATTTTAATCGATTTAATCGATTAGTTGTTGCAGCCCTAATATATATATATATATATATATATATATATATATATATATATATATATATATATATATATATATATACATATATGTTAGAGCTGTGAATCTTTGGGCACCACACGGTTCGATTCAATTAGATTCTTCAGGGTAACGATTTGATTTAGAATCGATTCTCGAATCTTTGGGCACCACACGGTTCAATTCAACTCGATTCTTGGGGGTAACAATTTGATCCAGAATCCTATACTTGATTCAAAGCGATTCTCGATTCAAAATCCTATTTTTTTGATAACATTGGGTTCCAGTTCTATAATCAACTCTATAATTCCTCGATAAAATATATAAACAGCTGTGATACATTTCTATATTACTTAAAAGAAAACTGGTTTTGTTTTATAAAATTCTACCCAAACATTTAAATAAAGTCAAATACATATAAGGCAACAAGAAAATAATCCAACACTTGTCTTATCCAAAATAAATCTGTACAGCAGATATGGGCATACACATCAACAATATGATTTCCCTGAGTGGTTGGACAAGACAGTTTTAAAAATAAATAAAAATAAAAATATTTGTTTGAATCAATTAAGAATCGTTACAAATTTAAATTTTTTAATTTTTTAAATCACATTAATCACATCTTTAAATGTGGAATAATTATGATTAATCAAAGGTGATTATTTGCTTGAATACTTGAAATTATCTTAGGAAAATACCCAAATAATGGGACGCAAATACAATTTTATTGTCAGAATGTCATCCAGTAAAGTTTTTAAATGTTTTACTTGATCTCATGTCATTTATTTGTACAACATTAGGTAACGATTTAATCTAAAATTATTTGAAGCTGTAATTTGCAGTATAAATTGCCAGTGAGCACACCATTCGGAATGTCCTCACTAACGTATGCATTGATCTGATCACATCTGACACTGAGCTTGTACGGTCAAAATAAATTGCATGATTAATCTATGTGTGTACACGATTAATGTGCTATTTTTTGTGATGAATCACATGAGTTAACTCGTTAATTTTGAAAGCCCTAATCTATATATATATATATATATATATATATATATATATATATATATATATATATATATATATATATGTATATATATATATTACAGTATATAGTACAATTGTGATGGAATGATATAGGACAAGAAGATGAAAAAATAACTCTCAAATGCTTTCTGTGTCCACACAAACACACAAAAGTACCATGTTGCACTACACATGTGTTGAGTGTTAGTGAACAGAAACCAGGGACACGAGTGCTAAAAGCAGGATAAGAACCAAGGATTCAGGTGACCTGTGTATTTGTGTCAAGTGTCACGACTTAAAGTCTCCATACCATGTAATGCACATGCAGCCTCATCATGTAATAACAATTATTTATTTTATCAAATATTTGTAACAATGATCCTGTGCCAGACAATCATAATACATGGACCGCTGAACAAGCTTTGCTCCAAGGTTCCCGAAGTACTATATGAAACAACACCGCTAACATCATAGAGTGGCAGGTGTTATGCTTCATAATTTAGTAGGAATAATCCATTATGCATATCATTTGACTAAAATGCATCTCACTAAAAGGGCCAGCCATCGCTTTAACTCACAGTGAGTAACTTTCAGTTTCAAAGAAAAGGAATAACATTTTGTGTTACTTTTGCTGCCAAAAACACGTTAATGTGCTGAAATACATCGCCACATATTTTGACAGCCGGTGAAAGACCGATATCGCGCTTCTTGTTTTTAATGAAATGTTCCGAGTACGATTTCTAAGGGGACAATGTCCCTCAATGTCTGCATATCTGTCAGCATTACAACATGTGTCTTGTTTCCTTCTTTCTCCCAGACTCCCATTGTCAGCATGTCCTCATCTGTTAGGCAAAGACTATTAAGTCTAATTGAGCAACTATAATGATGATCAAAGCAATGTGATTTTTCTTTTGTGCTCTCATTTCCTGTCATCTGGGTAATCCCACACCCATTCTTCCACAGGGCACCTGGTCCTTATGTCAGCGGTGACAACTTGGAGGTATATTATGACTACATGTGGGCCAATTCCAGTAATGAGACCTGGGAAATTAGAAATGTGCACTAACAATCTCTCTGGCCTTTCCTACTCCTCAGTGCTTTAGTTCCCATGCAAGGAACACTTTTTTTTTTTTCATTTTCATTATTAATAGTATTAGTTCAAACGTTGGTTTGCTAATTGTAATACATTTTTATAGTTTCTGAAAAGTAATACCAACATGTTTTTTCATGGTAATGAACCCCTACATAATTGAAGAAATATATACATACTAAATGATAACATATATAATAAATCTAAACAAAACTAAATGCATACATTTTGGTTTTGTTTCATAATTTTTCAAAGTTAAATCTTTTTTTTTTTTTTTTTATCACATCACTGCGTATTGCTCATACCAAGAAACATTAAAAAAAAAAAAAAAATAGAATCCTATTTACTAAATAATTTATTATTATTTGTCTCAGCAGCCAACTGCCACTCAGTCCTGCAGTACCAACAGTGACCAAATAGAGGCGCTCTAGTGATGCTTTTTTGACCACATGGTTGTGTGACAACATTTTTGTGTGTGTGATGAAGCCTCCAAGTTACAGAATGTGTGTTACTGCATTTGCAGGATGTAAACGACTGCACACACATGTTCACGTAATTGGGGAACATCATTCAGCTTGTATGCATGTTCCAACGTACACATTTGTAATTGTAGGCCTACTATACCAGTACTGATTGTGTTACTATAGTACATCACCTACAGACAGATGATTGATGTTCTGTTCATTAATTGTTTTTTTTAATTATTTCATCCTTGTTATTTTATTCAGAAGTTGCTTTTTTATTCACTGTACGCGTACACAAATTAATATTAAATAGCCTCTGCACCGAGCCCTACTAAAATACTGTAAACACATATAGGGCATGTAAAGTGGGAACCATAATATATAAAAGAAAAATGTGTCTGTATTGAAATTCTCCAGTCATCACTTTAAGCACACCTGCAAAACATTATCATTATCTGTTAATGCAGCGCAGTTTCAAGGCAAACAAAAAAAAAGAAATACAATAAATTGAGTTAACTGAATATAGAATATCTCAGAGAATAATATTTCCTATTGCTGGCACATCTCTTCTATTGGATGCCATAAATCAGGTGTATGCATAAAATGAGAGTTGAAAAGTTACTTTTTGTAGGTTTAATTTTCCACTCCGGTCGCTATTCGACAACTGACATTGTGGTAACATCCGTTTTTCTCACATAGAACCCCGCTGTAGAACAGCTCTGACATGGTGTTAAAACTGTCAGAGCACAATGCTTGACATTAGTTTGTTCCTACCCCAAGACCAAACAACAACAAAAAAAACAATGGCCCTACATGCTCCTATCAAACCCTTCCTTAAATCCCCTCTTTTACCCCGCTTTCATTCGGTGTCATTCTGCCTTCTATCTGGAAGGGACTTACAAGTCTCTGGCTGTGACATAAGGGATTTCATGTTGTCCATTTCTAACAGATTACACAAGGACATGAGACAAAGGGACATACACTTGGCCTGTGCATTTATTTGCTTCTGTAAAAAGAGACAGATAGGTCAGAGAGGTGGGGGGACATTCTATACGTATGGGTGCTGATGGTCCCACAGACAGAGACAACATACTAAAAGAAGGAAAATAAGGAGGAACGAGAGTGCATTTCTTACTTGGTGTTTATCACCATTCCAGGCCAGCATCTTTATTCTAGGAGAGGAAATGCTAATCATCAATCTCAGGCTGCATGCCACGTCTCTGTTTAATAGCTGATAGGGAGTCTCCACAGGCTGCTTTGCCTCTTTGTTTAAAATGACATATAATGGGAGTGGGCCTTATCAGCGTCTCAGTGCTTCCTCCCTCTCCCTCATTCTCTCACCCTCTCTCTGGAATTGTGGTCCAGTGTAAAAGAATAAGGGAACGTGAGCCACGATTGATTTTGAGCCAGGGATAACTTAATCTATCAATTTAACATGACATGAATATGCAGCAGTGAGAACGGGTGGAGCTGGCATGTTCGAGGCAACGATGACTGAAGAGTAGGACAAATACAGCGGGGTATTCGGAATTAATTACGAGTTCTAAAATTCATAATCATCTTATCACTCTTTTCAAATGACAGTTAAGATGTACTGCAGCTATATTTGCCATTGCAAATCATAGTTGCTCTCATGAATGTATCTTTTGTGGAAGGACATTACTCAGGTATAGGACTACAGTATATCATTTCTTACAATAAGGGAAGATCACGCGCTGTGTATAGGGCCTACTGGGATCCAGTACTGATCTGTCCGAGTGTCAGAAAGATGTGCAAATTTGTTCATTAAATTGAATAAAATTATTATTTTGCACTAAAAAAAAATCTAATTGAATTGTTTTAACAAATTGGTTGCTGTACAAAACATGCTTTAAATTAAATTAAAGTTTGTTAAAAAAAAAGTACAAAAATAATTTCTCATGAATAAAAAAAGTCTATTTTTTTTTTTTGCAATGAGGCTTGCATTGCTTTGGGCCCCAATTTAGCCTGCATTAGAGATTAAGTGGTTTAAGACAGTAAAAACAAATATATTGTTGGCTTTCTGAACATAAGCAATATAGAGAAACAAGTTTAAGTGGGTAAAAACCTTTATCATGTTACATGGTAACATGTTCTTCTTAACGAAAACAATTTTTACAAACTTTTTTCAAATGTTTTAATGTATTTTGAGGAAAGACTACATTTTTATTCAACTTTATGTATTGAAACTATAGTGCTATCGAACAAGCCCATCTTATATTCAGATGAATCCCACTTTTGCATTTTGATTATTCTCAGTGAATTACAGTAAATTACTTGCGTGCAAAATTTAAATTAACTTGATTAAATACACCAACATTTTTATACAAATGCAATTTTTTGTCAGAATGTCATACAAGAACATTATTTCAATGTTTTACTTAAATGCACATCATTTATTTGTTCAAAAGAGTTGTATCTGCATGTTTTGTGAACATTTTGGCAGATTAGACAGTTCTTTAAATATGTTTTTTTTTATATAAATGATTTGACATATTTATATTTTTCACAAATCTGAATGCATTTAAATACAATTAAGCAACAATCAATTTCATTCGTTTATCAATACATGTGTTCTGTATATAATGTGAGTAACTTAGGAAATAATTTATGTCTATTTTAAGTACCAATTTAATTTAGAAACCCAATTTTTTGGGGGACCTTGGCCAGGAAATAGTTAAAAAGCCCTGGTCCAGGTAATATGAATTGGATGTGCTTTGGTGTAATTTTTGCGTAAACTTTGCTCCATTGATTGCTACCGAAACCATGCCTCACCATCTCCAAAAGTATCCCAATTTGTCTTTTGAAAATGTATCCTGTTTAATGTGCATCTTGAAGTCGTCACTGCTGTTTTTTTTCCCTGACAGAGTCAAAAATAAATTCTATAAACAGTATAAAGAACATGCAAACTTCTGTGTGGAGTGACTGCGTGGGTTCCTTCCGGGTACTCCGGCTTCCTCCCACCTCCAAAGACATGCACCTGGGGATAGGTTGATTGGCAACACTAAATTGGCCCTAGTGTGTGAGTAAGTGTGAATGTTGTCTGTCTATCTGTGTTGGCCCTGCGATGAGGTGGCGACTTGTCCAGGGTGTACCCCGCCTTCCGCCCGATTGTAGCTGAGATAGGCTCCAGCGCCGCCCGCGACCCCGAAGGGAATAAGCGGTAGAAAATGGATGGATGGAACAGTATATAGTTATCAGGAGAACGTGCATCCTTTGGTACATGATCCAGAGTAAAGTAACTGTTTATGATAATTCACTGTTTCATTATTAAAGGAAATATTATAACCGGACACATTCCCCATCATCACAGAAGCTACTGTATATGTACATTACATTGACTACCAAACATATATTGGCAGTTGGGTTTTTGGTGACCCTCTTTGTTACCATGCTGCCCTGTTTATGGACTTCATCTTTTGATGACAATTGTATGTTTACAGTTTCAACAAAGCATTCTGTCAAAGGCTTCTGAACTGTTTAGAGACAGTCAATTAACTTCTATTGAATTCACAGTATCGCATTTTGTTTTCTTTATTAACTTTTACGTTAAAGCTTTGTTATTGTAATGTAAAAACAGATTCTAATGTATATTGGTTTCATCCTGATTATATAATCAGGATATAATCCTGATCATATATAATCAGCCTGATTATATAATCAGGATGTCTCTCACCGGCATTGAAAGTAAACAGGTTTTTAAAAGGAAACTAATATGTTATCTGAGTCTGTAAATTAGTTTGCTTGTTGATGATTTTTGTTTGGTTTTGTATTGTGTAGTTATATTTATATGGTAACTAATATTCTGAGACTGTAAATTGTTTGCTTGTTGATGATTTTTATTTGTTTCTGTATTGTGTAGTCATAATTATATGCTTTTACTTGTAATTGTATTGAATTTGTGGACCCCAGGAAGACCAGTGGGGATCCTTAATAAAAATCTAATAATCCACATTTGAATCTCATACTTTGACACTGCATTAAGTTTGCAAACTCAAAGTACGGCCAAGGGAGGACTTCAAATCAAAACCAAATAATCTTTGAAGATATTTCCATTTCATGGCCGTCATGTCCTTAAAGATTGGTTGTGTTTATGGCAGTTTCGGGTCAGCTGCTTGTCTGTCACATGATCAGGGAGGAAGAAAAACATTAACATGGAACATGGGCTGGAGCAGATGAAAGCTCTTGGACTGACTGTCAGTGCTCTGAGGTGATGAGCGATGTCATTACTTATTCATGAGCCCTAAATGCAGAGCGCGTGAGATGGGCATGGCTGACCGCGAATCATAAGGGGATGAATTATCTGCAAGCATTGGGGTGAGGGTGTTATTAGATGAGAGAAGAGTGATTGAATCAAACCCACGACATCAGCTGTGGTGTTAACTTAATCCATTGGACTGGCCAAAACATAAATTCTAGGCCATATGTAATGTTTTGTTATAAATGATATGTGCCCTTTGGTGACCAGACCAGGGTGTACCCACCTACTGCCCAAAGTCAGCTGGGATAGTCTCTAGCTCAATATGAAGAAATAATTATTTTGTAGAGAACACATGTAAATGTAAATCACTCATTCAAATTACCGACTTACATCTTCCTGACTTTATCACCCAAAAGTCTGTACCTGGTGTACAGCATATTTGTAAAACAGCAGTTCTACTACTATTTAATAAAACTATCTCTTAAATCAGCCTATCCTGTAAATTTGCGAACATATACACAGAACTAGTATGGCGGAGGTCTTGGAGGTTGTGAGGGGCCGGTATTTGTTTTTATTCATGCTTGAACAATACACAAACCTTCAGGTAGGTGGCAGTAGTGTAATATAAGTGCACGATATTTGTTTTCCTTTTGCATTCTCACCCGTGGTTGACTGCTATTCCCACGTTGGTATACTCTTTGTTTTGCGATACTTTGTTGCAATTAAATCCATTCTCATAACTGTTTCAGAAATGTTGCCTTCACAACAAGAACAATAATGCTTAGAACAATTTGATTGTACAAGTTTGCTTGAAATTGACAATTAAAATTACAAACCCTGTTTCCGTATGAGTTGGGAAATTGTGTTAGATGTAAATATAAACGGAATACAATGATTTGCAAATCCTTTTCAACCCATATTCAATTGAATGCACTACAAAGACAATATATTTGATGTTCAAACTCATAAACTTTATTTTTTTTTTTGCAAATAATACCTAACTTAGAATTTCATGGCTGCAACACGTGCCAAAGTAGTTGGGAAAGGGCATGTTCACCACTGTGTTACATGGCCTTTCCTTTTAACAACACTCAGTAAACGTTTGGGAACTGAGGAGACACATTTTTTAAGCTTCTCAGGTGGAATTATTTCCCATTCTTGCTTGATGTACAGCTTAAGTTGTTCAACAGTCCGGGGGTCTCCGTTGTGGTATTTTAGGCTTCATAATGCACCACACACTTTCAATGGGAGACAGGTCTGGACTACAGGCAGGCCAGTCTAGTACCCGCACTCTTTTACTATGAAGCCACGTTGATGTAACACGTGGCTTGGCATTGTCTTGCTGAAATAAGCAGGGGCGTCCATGGTAACGTTACTTGGATGGCAACATATGTTGCTCCAAAACCTGTATGTACCTTTCAGCATTAATGGCGCCTTCACAGATGTGTAAGTTACCCATGTCTTGGGCACTAATACACCCCCATACCATCACAGATGCTGGCTTTTCAACTTTGCGCCTATAACAATCCGGATGGTTCTTTTCCTCATTGGTCCGGAGGACACGACGTCCACAGTTTCTAAAAACAATTTGAAATGCGGACTCGTCAGAACACTTTTCCACTTTGTATCAGTCCATCTTAGATGAGCTCAGGCCCAGCGAAGCCGGCGGCGTTTCTGGGTATTGTTGATAAATGGTTTTCGCCTTGCATAGGAGAGTTTTAACTTGCACTTACATATGTAGCAACCAACTGTAGTTACTGACAGTGGGTTTCTGAAGTGTTCCTGAGCCCATGTGATGATATCCTTTACACACTGATGTCACTTGTTGATGCAGTACAGCCTGAGGGTTCGAAGGTCACGGGCTTAGCTGCTTACGTGCAGTGATTTCTCCAGATTCTCTCAAACCTTTGATGATATTACGAACCGTAGATGGTGAAATCCCTAAATTCCTTGCAATAGCTGCTTCAGAAAGGTTTTTCTTAAACTGTTCAACAATTTGCTCACACATTTGTTGACAAAGTGGTGACCCTCGCCCCATCCTTGTTTGTGAATGACTGAGCATTTCATGGAATCTACTTTTATACCCAATCATGGCAGCCACCTGTTCCCAATTTGCCTGTTCACCTGTGGGATGTTCCAAATAAGTGTTTGATGAGCATTCCTCAACTTTATCAGTATATATTGCCACCTTTCCCAACTTCTTTGTCACGTGTTTTGCTCCATCAAATTCTAAAGTTAATGATTATTTGCAAAAAAAAAAAAAGTTTATCAGTTTGAACATCAAATATGTTGTCTTTGTAGCATATTCAACTGAATATGGGTTGAAAATGATTTGCAAATCATTGTATTCCGTTTATATTTACATCTAACACAATTTCCCAACTCATATGGAAATGGGGTTTGTAAATGACATACATTCAAACGTTTAAATCATTCCTGGATGACATTCTGACAGTAAAATTGTATTTGAGTGCAAATATTGGGGTCTTTTCCATTAACAGCACTCATGTTATGATCTGTTGCTCGGATCATGTTTTGTTCTGTTAGTTTGACTACCTCAGTTCTGTTTTCAGCACCCTTGCGTTTGAGTTTTGGTTTCCATGGGTGCTGATTCGTTTCACCTGCCTCTGATTAGTGTTCGGGACACTCACCTGCTGCTGGGCACTAATCAGAGAGCTACATATTCAGGTCTATCGCCACACACTGTCTGGCTGTCTTATTTGCTTCCACGCAACAGTTACGACATCTATTTCTACGATTCCAGAGCTAAGCTTTACTTTTGTTTGCTTGTTTTTATGCTAAGCTTTCATGCTAGCTGTTTCCTTAGTTTAGCTTCTCGTGCGATCGACATGCTAGTCTTTTTGTAGTTTTTGCATGTTTCATTGACAATAAATCATTGTCTCACCTGCACCTTGCCTCCGGACTTTCCTGCTGCATCTTGGGAGAACGACCCGTGCATAGCCATGCGACCACGTCGTTACAATTCTTTTTTTTAACTGGCAATTAACTCTCACCCGTCCTTTTTGACTCTTGGGCCGTGCCGTAGTGGGGTAACTTTGCTGCGGTTCACTTGCTACTGGTGAGCCACAAGCAAGCAGAAATGGACAAAGGAAAGGCTACCTAATGGAAATATCAGGTTCAAAGGCATGGCAAGAGAGAAAAGGCGACATCCCTGCAGCAACGCCTGCTGTGTGCGTCATTCAGAGTTGGGTCGTGCTTCACTTCTGTGTTCAGATTACGGTTAATGTGCAGTGATAACATAACATTTAGATTGTTAGTGTGATTGATTTAGTAAGTAAGATGACATAAAAGCTTAACAGAAATGAAAGACGGTCGGCAGGAATCCGAAAGGAGACTTTTTTTATAGCAAACAGTCGATCCAACATCAAACCATGTCAAGTAACTTTATCAAACCAATCATACAGTTTTCCGGCTTCAAAATAAAAGCACAACGCTATACATTCGGTTTAAACACATTTACAAAATAATCATCTGTTTGAATTAGCACTTTGCCAGTGGCGAGTACTTGCTAGCACTTCAGAGGGAAACAGGCGATTTCAAAGCCGGCATGCTCTTAATAATCTTGAAACCCATCAATGTTTTATGACAAAAACCCAACAATAGAATACGCTCTAAAGTGTGGCTCGTCTTTTCCAAATGCGATGCCGATACAGATTACACTCGCTACAATATTTGTGGCGTAAAAATCAAGCAAGTGGCAGGAATACTTATCTTATGGCTGAAGAGTGCAGATGTACGGCTGGAACTCCTGCATTTGGCACCTTTAGCGACTTGGCTGCAGCCAATAACTACGGGCAATAACTACCTCTGCTCCAGGTAAACAGTCTACTGTATAGGAATACGTTAGCTTTGCACTTTAACTTGCAATAGTTATTATAATCAGCTCGGTTCTTCGCACTGTATTTTGTAATGTTAATGTTACGTTTTTGCTTAACTTTCATTTATAGTTTAATAGTTTTGAAAAAAAACAACATAATTGGTCTTGGAATTCCTTGGATGTGAATACATTTTTCACATCTAAGTTTCAAGCATAAAAATTGCTAAATTAACTCTACTACAGAATGTGAATACTACAGTATAGTATTGGCCCCTAAATGAGATTATGGACCCTGAAGCCAATATCGTATAGGTCTTATTTTCTATCATTAACTCTATCATATTGGATTAAACCAGTATAAAGGTGATTATATGGGTGTTATTTCATGTCACTATGATTCATATAATGGTAAAAACATATTTACAATGTTGTAAACAGGTCTTTTTATGCTGTATAAATGAAAATATTGTATTAATATTTAATAATTCAGAGCTTGCGTAAATACATTTTCCACAGTCACGCTCAGAACAAATTATTGTATTTAAAGAACAAAAAAAAGAAAGAAAAAAAACAGTGACCCTCAGTCTGATGGTGACATTTTGACTCAACAATCAAAATTTAATAGGAGTTCTTTCACTTTTATTTGTATTCTTCCTCAGTGACACCTGTTCATGGTTTCTCTAGACACTTGGTTTGAACCCTTCACATATCCTCACTCTCCTGCTCTCTGCGTTCAGTTACACCGGAATGCTTTGGTCGAAATATTGTGTGGGCCATATTCAGCTATCCAGTGACTCGATTTCCTGCTGAATATGGAACCTTGTGTGCCCAGAGATGTCTACGCAGCTGACGGAGCTACAGTTTCAAAGCAGCTGGAAGTGATCTGTCATCAAGGGAGCAAGCGCAAGTTAATGGTTGAATATGACTTACAGTATGTCAGAACGCCAAGGAACATCATACACAACACGTGTGCACACATTGGAGCTACCTACAGAACACCTGGATTTTTAGAGGGACTTACTTAATTTTATTATTACAGATATAAAAAGAATGCAATTTTAAATAGAAAACTAGTGAACATTTCTGTAAGCTTGTAGAACATGTAGACTTTATTGTGGATCATGTTTCCAAATCGATTTAAAAAGCTGCCTACCTGCAAGGAAAGGTGGCCAAAGAGGTTACACCACTGCAAAATGAAGTTAATATCATGTTACTGTTTCCTTTTGATACAGATAGGTGTGAGATTATGCAAAACTGCAGTCCATGCCTGGTACAACCCCACCACAGAACTATTGTTATTCATTTTTTTCCAGCTTGTCACGGATACGGACAAGGAAAATATTTTAGTTTTATGCAACTTACATATATATATATATATATATATATATATATATATATATATATGGGGTTGTACCATATATATATATATATAAATATATATATGTGTGTGTGTGTATATAGTCCTATTTAAATATACAGCAGGGAAGAAGTTAAACACTTCCCCAGTGATTTTTTTTACCCTCTCAGTGCTTATCTGCATTTGCAGGTTGCCCAGATCCATCAATGTTTATGAAGCAGGGGCCAGTGTAATTCCAGCACATTTATCCAACTGGAACACACACACACACACACAGACACACACACACACACACACACACACACACACACACACACACACACACACACACACACACACACACACACACACACACACACAAACACACACACACATGCACACACCAATGTGCACATCAAAATGCATCAACACACATATACACTGGTGTGACTTTTCCAATATGCTGTGAATATCTCCTGCATGAACACTATTTCTTAATATCGAGATGCCGGGTTAAAATTATTTTTCGAGAAAGAAAACATTTACATTTTTTTTATCGTAGATAGTCGATAAGAGAGGTGGGGAGGGGGGTCTCCTGGCTCGGCGTCACAGGATGATAACTAGGCTTTATTAATGACCTGACACTAGAACCGCCTAAAGCAATTAGGTTATTTCCTCTCTCCTCCTTTACTCTACTCCCTTCCATTTTCAACAGTGTTACAGGAAAGCAAATTTGGGTGATAGTTTGATAACCAAGGGGAATACCAGCATACTGCAAAAAGCACAAAAAAAAAAAGAAGAGCAGAATGAATAAGTGCAGGAAAAAAGAGGGATGCCATTGATGTTATCAGTGTTGATTCGATTTGGGACGGGGGAAACAAGGCGCCTATCGGTTGCATTCACCCGTGAATGCTTAATTATAGTGCACATGCAAATTGGCGAGTCATTTATAATGTTTGACAAATTATTTGTAGTTGTTTTTTCAGTGATGGTCTCTTGAAATCTATGATACCACAGCGCAGCACACTGTACTGTGGTATCACAGTGCAGTGTGAAAGACTGTATTTTAGTTTACTCATCAAATTAAAATGTTTTATTTTATTGTTTAAAGTAGTTTTTTTTTTGCTGTTTTAAACAACACATACAAATGAAGCATTAGCATTTGTTTCCAGTTGGAAACCAGGCCTCACTTAACACAAAACAACATACTATTTAATAACAACTTCTAATGTTTTGTTGCAAAATGATTTGCAGGAATTGATGTAACATCAGTACTGCATAAAATGTCATTGTGAACATGATGTATATGTGTAATGTGATACACTTTGTAATTGCAACAGTAACAGAGTGCCTCGGCTTCGGGATTAATACGAATAACATATGATAAAAATCATCACACTTAGAATTTATCATCCAATTATCTCCCAAAGACACTCTCCGCCTGTGGAGTGCTGATCCCTTTTAAAGACCCATTTTTCATTTGAGCCATTAGCAGAAACATCTGCAATATCTCTCACAGCAGCTGTTGAGTGGAAACGGCAGAGTTGGACAAACATTGATTAAAACATGACTGTTGGCATGTTAACTACCTAAATGTGATTCCGTCCATCCTCTAGGTCAAAGGTTCTCAAAGTTTACTTTTGTCCAAAGCGAAAATTTCTTCAACATCATATCAAATACAAGTGTTGTGTCAATGTATTAATTATTAACAATTGACCTGACATGACCCACACTTGCAGTATGTTAACATTGATAAACAATAGTACCAGTAATGATTATGTCTCCAAATAACTTATTTAAAAACAGATACAATGGAGGACGTTCTGCTGTTAAACAGGTGAGCGAGACCATACATCACTACAGACACAGCTTTTATGACTTGGTGTTGTCTTATTTATCCATGCATGTGCATAGGAGGGCCGTAACTTTCATGGTGTGAACCAGTACAGGAACACAAGCACCCTCTCGCCATCCATCCATATAAATATAACCAAAATAGTGTTGTTTGGAAAAACAAAAAACAAAATCCTCAAAAAAAACCACAAATAGATGGTGTAGACATTGACATATGACACATTTTCACTGGGCTGGCATGCTGAAGCATCATAAAACTCACATACATTGACTCAAAGGTGAGTGGAAATACTGTTTAGCAGATCATATTCAGGTTTATATTGTATTATTCACTGAATTAATGTTCTATTGATTTGAGTACCTAAACGAGGTAATATTTAGTGCAGTCTCTTATTGTAACTGGTGCTAGGAGTGATGTCATAGCATGCAGTGCCTTAACGCAATGTAATTTTGATCATAACTGATTTTTTTTTTTTAAATGAACGATTGTTGATATAGTACTTTATCAATGTCATTTACCTCTGCGATGAGAACCAAAAACGTGACAGTCATTTATAGTTATTGAAATGCATGCTTGTGTGTTCAAATGTTTCAATATATTTTTCATATGTACTCTTTTTGATGAAATAGCAGCCTTGCAATTATTACAAGTAGCGCTGTTGCAATTATTTCTTGTAAAAATACTTTTGAGCGTTTTTGTCGCCATGGGTGCCATGTTGCTGTCTAACGTCACTACGGACGTTGCATAATAACGTCATTATCGCCCGCAGGAATTGTTGAGAGAATTGTTTGAAAAAATGGCAAGCAATTCCAAGGAATTGATACACTGGGAACCGATTCTTGTTAAGAACCGGTGTTTGATTTACATCCCTAGTTATGGTTGATCAAAAGCTTTTGACCATTACTTATTTCTAATAATATATTTTATGATAGAAACATTACACTTGTATGCACACACTATACTGAAAACATTTATTTTATCGGTATGTGGAAATAAATTATGGAATGGATTAAATAAGGAATAAAAATAGTTCACACATTTCTGAGTCTGTATTTATCTTATTATAGCATGTAATTACAGTTTTTATATTGGAAATTATAATGAAAAGACCAGGATTTAATTTATTTTTCCCTCATTTAAAAACATGTTTCGTTTATTTTTAAATGAAAATGTTGACAGCTATGCTGTATCAATGATTTTTCAGACCATTGCAGAAAGCAAAGCTTAGCCAATAATAAAGTTATTCATGTTTTTTTATTTTTTTTTACATTTTCTGTCTTACATTTAGAACTCTTCTAAAGGTGGAAATCTGACCCCTGAAACAGATCAATTCTGATTTGATAATTTATTACGAGAAAGTATGTCCACTACTGCTTGCAGTACATACACTTAATATCAGTTCGGTAAGATCTACATCTGCAATTGTATCTGCAAATGTGTGAGTGTGTTTGCGTGCGTGTGTGTGTCATTCAAAGCAATCGAGCAGCAGTGAGCCACTCCAGATAAATCCAATGTAAACCTATCCCAAATGAAAAGATAAGGATTTTATCTCTAAATCAAAGGTTGGTGTGCTATCTGAACTGGGAGTTCTTAGCTAGAACGGACAGCACTCTCCTTTTCATGAGCCTTTACTCCCAATAGTGGTTCTTTTTTTACTTTTAGGTCTTTATCATAAAGATCATCAGGACTCCTCTTCCTCCTATCCAGGAGATCGCAAAAAGCCGCTGCCTGACCAGGGCTCCGAAAATCTGCAAAGACTTCTCCTACCCCCACCAAGGACTGTTTTCACTGCTGGACTCTAGAAAGAGGTTCCGCAGCCTCCGAAGCAGAACCTCCAGGTTCTGTAACAGTTTCTTCCCTCAGGCCGTAAGACTCTTGAATTTCGCATCATAATTATCCCCTCAACTCCCCCCAAAATGGATTAACTCGCTGGAATAAAAAAGACAATATGACATACTTACTTAAAGGTGGATGCATGTGAAAAAGTGCAATATATTTATCTGTACAGTAACCTATTTATTTATATATATATGCACCTTATTGCTTTTTTATCCTGCACTACCATGAGCTAATGTAACAAAATGTTGTTCTTATCTGTACTGTAAAGTTCACATTTGAATGACAATAAAAAGGAAGTCTAAGTCTAAGTCTAAATCTTTATCTCATTCACTATGTACATCCATTCATCCATCCATCAATCCCTCTTCTTCTGTTTATCCGAAGTTGTGTTGCGGGAGGATCAGCCTAAGCAGAGAAGCACAGATTTTCTTCTCCATCTACATCATCCAGTATCCCCCGGGGGATACCGAGGTGCTCCCAGGCCAACTGAGAGACTTGGTCTCTCCAACATGTACTGGGTCTTCGCCCAAGGTCCTTGAACTCCTCCACTTGGTGCAGTGTCTCATCACCGACCCGGAGATGGCACTTTTCCATAGATTCGAACCTGGAGGTAGTCATTTTCATTCCAGTTGCTTCACACACGGCTGAAAACTGATCCAGGGACAGCTAAAGATCACATCTTCTGCAAAAAGCCGAGACCCAATCCTGCAGCCACCAAACCAGGCACCCTCAATGCCCTCACTGCGCCTAGAAATATTTTCTATAAAAGTTATGAACAGAATCGATGACAAAGGACAGCCCTTGCAAAGTCCAACCCTCAATGCAAACGGGTTTATCTTACTGCTCATACAAGGAGCCAGTCATACAAGGAGCCGCCTGCCAAAGTCAGGCATTCCTATACCCGCATCGCTCCTCACAGGATTTCCAGAGGGATACAATCAAATACCTTCTCCAAGTCCACAAAACAGGTGTAAACTGGTTGGACAAACTACTATGCGCTCTCAAGAGCCCTGCCAGAATTTTTGGTCTGATCCACAGTTTCAAGACCAGGATGAAAACCACACTACTCCTCCTGAATCCAAGGTTCGACCATCTGGCAGATCCTCCTCGCCAGTACCCCTGAATAGACCTTACCAGGATGTCTTAAGGACTGTGATTCCATGATAGTTGAAATACATCCTCCCTCCTAAAAAGTGGAACCACCACCCCGGTCTGCCCATCCAGATACGATGTCTACGTGATGTAACATAGTCTTGTCTACCAAGACAACCCCACAGCATCCAGAGCCTTAACAAATTCTGAGGGGATCTAATCCACCCCATTGGCCCTCCCACAGAGGAGCTTTTTGACTACCTCAGCAAATTCAGCTCCAGAGGTGGGAGAGCTCACCGTAGTGTCCTTAGGCACTGCTTCCTTATAGGAGGACGTGTTGTTGGGATTGAATAGGTATTTCAAGTATTTTTTACACCGGTTCACAACATCCCAATTTGAAATTAGCAGCACACGATCTTCAACAGACACGGTGTTGACAGTTAAATGATTCTCCTTCATAAGACGTAGATGGTTATCCAAGATTGCTTTGAAGCCATCCTGAAGTCATTCTCCATGGCTTCCCGGAATCCCTCCCATGTCTGAGTTTTTGCCTCAGTTACTGCCTACTGAAACTGTCGGTACCTGTCAGCTGCCTCCGAAATCCCATCGGACAAAATGGCTGGATAAGACTACTTCTTCAGTTTGATGGCATCCCTCACTGCTACTGTCCACTAGCAGGATCAAGGATTACAGGGAACAGGCACCAACCACTTTGCGGCCACAGCTCTGATCGACTGCCTCGAAAAAAGAGCCACAGAACATCGCTCACTCCGATTTATTGTCCATTGCTTTGCTTGGAACATGGTCGAAGCTCTGTTAACAGCTCTGATTGCATGTACTAATATATATATATATATATATATATATATATATATATATATATATATTACCAGAATTTTGTTATTTTTGTGTGCGTGTGTGTGTGTGTGTTTGTGTGTGTGCGCGCGTGCGTGTGTGTGAGTCCGCATTTTACTCGTGTTTGTGAGAAGTTTTCTATATCACTGGTGTGCGTAAGAGGTAAATGTGAATTATGTCGCAAACGGGCCTTCATAAAGCCTCACTTTACCTTCATACATTGCATTAATGCATACAATTGACACACTCCTGTGTGTTGCTAGTATAATGTTTGCAGGAGTTTTGTTATACGTTCTGACTTTCTACAGTCGGTTTAATATATTCAAAAAATTTATGTGACATACTGTGTTTAGTCGTGCTGATCAGAATTACAACGAATGAAGACATGATATGGTGAGGCCGATGGTACTCTGCTGCACTAAAGGGGGTAAATGTGAGCCAAACTAGTGCTTGTTGCTGCGTTTCTCACTGTCTTGCCACTAGGTAAAGTTATTGTTTAGCAAAATATTAAATATGAGCTACTGTTTTGGAAATTGTTAAATCTGACTGGCGGAATCAGAACGGAGTGATGGAATCTTTGTATGTAGATCTACTCCCAAGTTGGCTGGAGTTGTTGTGGAAAATATTTGTCTGTCTGTACTAGAGATGCGCGGATAGGCAAATATTTAATCCGCAACCGCATCAGAAAGTCGTCAACCATCCGCCATCCACCCGATGTAACGTTTGATCAGAACTGCACCCGCCCGCCATCCGCCCGTTATATCTAATATAGACGATGCAAGGCATTAGTGAGGCACCTGCCAACTACTCCGGTTTTCCCGTAATTCGTACGGTTTTCATCAACCTATTCCGGGATACGGGTGCAGTGATAAAAAATACGGTTTTTCATTAATTAAAAAAAAAAAAAGGGTGAAAACTACGCGAATTGCACCTTGTGCAGACAAGATTTTTCGATCGGACACGGAGGAATTAGCGATGTAAAAGACCACTTTGGGACAAAAAAACACAAGTCTAATGCCGTTGCTAGCGATACAAGTGGAAAACTTTCAACGTTTTTCGTCGCCCAAACAGATTCTTTGGATGTGATAAATGCCGAAGTTTTATTTACGGAGGCAATAATTGAGCATGGACTTCCAATCGCACTGGCTGATCACATGGGACAGTTAAATGTTTGTAATGCAACCTTTAAAAATCATTACGCGGTGATCGCGGTCCCAAAAATAAACTTTTCTTGCATGATAATGTCCAGAAAAATTCGCTTTATATTACTATAGAGTCCTTTTTACGAATGAGTTTGATGGTTTATCACAAACCTTAAATGAAAGAAGTCCTTTGTTCTCCTGCACCGCATGCGCTTTGGCCTTGCTTCGTGTTTGGTGCGCAATCCTGTCGGCTGTATTTCACAGCACGACATACTGTTAAAAGTGTTTATACTATTTATGCTTTCAAGTCCAAGTTTAACAAGAAATCTTGTTAAATGTTGACAGCATAACTACCAAAATACAGAAGTATGTCCTTAATATTTTTGCAGTGCTATTTCTGTTGAAAAGTTCAAATGATTACATTAGAGATGTGATGTGCCACTTTTCAAGTGTCTGATGGCTTCAATTAATTTTCATGAATTTTTCATATTTTGAATTCTTTTGAAAGGCTTACAAAAAAACTACATTTGAATTGTAATTCCATGCTATTGACAGGACTATTAATTTTAATGAAGTTAGCTTACCATGTTTACAGTATGATAATTGTGATAGAAATGTGAATTTTAGGCACAGAATATTTTTTACAATTGAACAAGGCAGTAGATTATACAAGCTTGGACAGAAAGTTAATAATGACACCAATTTTTTTTTTTAATGGAATTGTTTAGTACTGTTTTACCATTTGTTTACTGTAAAAAGTGTTTATACTGTTTATACTTTCAATTAACAAATTGAAGTCTTGTGAAAGGTTGACAGGATAACTGGCATTAACTGTCAAAATAATTTCAAACTATTGAAGTTAGCTTACAGAATAAACATGCCAATCAACCCATATGATTTTTGCTGTAATATTTTTGTTTTGAAAAGTCACTGTGACTGATAGAAAAGTGATGGTTTTAGCAAGATTTTAACCTGTCTGAATGCTAATAATCATTTTGCGTCGGGGGGCGAAGCCCTGAACCCTCCACCAGGACTTTGTCCTGGACCTACCGGGGCCTGTGGCCCTTGGACCCTGGCTACTAGGTTTTTCTGATTTCAAAAGTTGGCAGGTATGGTGAGGTTATAAATCTTTTGCCTGTTAAAGAAAGGAGACTGATCCAATGCAGCACAGACCTTCGCGTGCCACGCTGTCACGACCCAGACGCACACCAGTGCGCAATCATATGGGAGCCGCGCTGAGCGCACCTCCAAGCGCGTCTCGCTGCCGGCGACGGCCAGGTATGGGCCCACGCTCCAGCGCCATCCATTTTCAGGGCTAGTTGATTCGGCAGGTGGGTTGTTACACACTCCTTAGCGGGTTCCGACTTCCATGGCCACCGTCCTGCTCTCTATATAAACCAGGGTGAGCCCCACCCCTTTCGTGAGCGCACTGCGCGCGGAGTGACCCCTGTTACGCGCCCCCGGCAACAGGGGTGGCGGGCAGGTAAGCTGCGCGGGCGGAGCGCGCGGAGTGACCCATGTTACGAGCCCCCGGCCACGGGGGTGGCGGGCAGGTAAGCTGCTTACCTGCTGCGCGTGACGCCGGCCGCGGCGAAGGCGGACGAGGCGGGGTGTCGGTGCGGTGGGCGCGGTAGTGACCCTGGACGTGCGTCGGGCCCTTCTCGCGGATCGCCTCAGCTACGGCTCCCGGTGGGGCCCTCTCGGGGGAAGGGGCCTCGGTCCCGGACCCCGGCGAGGCGTCCCTTCTCCGCTCCGTAAAAGTGTCCATCTCTTTTCTTTTTTTTTCTTCTGTTGTGGCATATGCAGCAGGTGCCTGCTCGTTTTTCGTATGTGGGTAACAACATTTAACTATGTATATATATTTCCGAATTGGTTTAACTGCCACCCGCAAAAAAAAAAAAAAAAAAAAAAAATAAAAATAAAAAAATCTAATTAATCCGCCCGACCCGACCCGCGCGCGGATAAAATCGTATTTTTTAAAATTTCATCCGCCCGATCCGCGGATAATCCGCGGACTCCGCGGTTGTGCCCGCAAACCGCGCATCTCTAGTCTGTACATAAAATCCAGCTATAGAGTACCTACTTTGGTATTAAATGTAGCCCTAACAGATTACAGGCCACTGATGTTGAACAAGAAGTATGTATACCCAAAGGGTCTCAATACTTTTGACCATGGAGTGTACAGTATAGTTTGGCTGAAGTCAAGCCATTCATTTAGAGCCACTTAAACTTCCCCATTTATAAAGATGTATGGGAATTTCTAAAGCATTTATTGACTCACAAACACTGCATTGACCCAAAACTATGGAATTTAACAAACATACTTTAATTTTTGCCATTTCCCCGCAAGCCTACGATAACCACTTTTTTTGCAATGTGGCTGTCTGCCAGTTATTGAACCATAGTAGCTTTTTAGACCCCACTGCAATTGCTCCTTCTTGCATATGAAGATGCTTCATAATGAAATATGCCCTCTAGCAAAACCTTCCCTCTTTCTGCCTGCATTCAAGAAGAAAACACACTGATAAACACACTGCTGTTGACCTAATGCATTATTATTTGCCCTAAGCTCTAGCCAAACTATGGCTTTTTTGCACCCCTGGCACCTGTTCTATTAGCCTACTCATCTAAATCAAGACTTTCCATCTTTTGATTGCAGATTGATTAGCTCCCCAGTAAGGCTCATTCAGCAAAATCATCTTGACTGCAAGCGACACAAGAAAACTAAATCCGTCAAATGATAGACATAAAATCCTGGCAAAAAAAAAAAAACAATGCATAAAAACAAAATGGGTGTTAGCATCAGTTGCTTTTTACAAGCATTTCTGAGTAGAACTACTGTATGCAATAAGGGCACTTGCAAAAAAACCAAAACATTCTCAAGTGCCTTATTCTCCCATGTGGGAAAAAAAAAGGTGCCACACTCAACCAAGGCTGCCACTGTGCACCTTCATCCAAGATGCCCACTTTGGGTAGAGCAAAACTTAAATGTGGGCGTTCCTAGTCAAATCTGGCCTTCTGCGTATTCTCCCGTCGACTTAAGCACTTTAATTTTTACGCACCTCTGAAACAGCGCCCCTGAAAGGTGAAACATGCACTTGAAGTTTAGATGCAGTGTACACCACACACAATAAAATGATAAAAGAGACTTGCAGAAAGCTATCAAATTCATTCTGTTGGCTTTAATTGAGACACCTGGAAACATCAATTGAAATGAGGATAAATTAACTATAATGCCACTCTGAATTAATTATCAAAATTAAAATGCACATCGTTGTCTCGTGAGTGCAACCACAAAGGAAGAAGTTTAACAATGTAAGCACATATATCTGCCGTATTTGGACATCCTGTTACTAACAGACGTAAAATACATCTGGACCGTGATCATTGAACGATGTGACTGTAATGGTAAATACATACTGTATATAATGTAGCGTCTATCAATAGATTATATTGATTTTCTGACAGTTAATATCAAACTGCCACGCTCCCCTGTGCAAGCGCGCACACACACACACACACACACACACACGCACACACACACACACACACACACACACACACACACACACACACACACACACACACACACACACACACACACACACACACACGCACGCACACACACACACACACACACACACACACACACACACACACACACACACACACACACACAAACAGCTGTCTACGAAGGCCCTCTGATGCGTCACAAACATTTGTACTAAACAGAACTCTTAACATCACAAATAACATCCTGGTATTTATAATACCATGTGAAGCACGAGTTCATTTACGGATTACTATTCACATCCAGCCAGGTAGAATAAGAGGTTGTAGCGTGTGTATGCACTATCACCGTGGCGACATATACTCGCGTAACGAGCACTGCCTGGATTAATACGGCCTTTTCAAATGTAAAGTGTTATCTTTTTCATGGATTTCATTGACATTCACAAGTGTTAGTAAAACTCCATGCTCCACAATTTCACACAGCCGAAAAAAGGCATCATGGCAAAGTCTCATTATTAACAAGCCTGCCTTCATTCACACACTTGTGCTTCACTTATGCGAGGTGGACATGTTCGCAGGCTGGATGGAACAATACGAATAAGAAAAATGTGCATAACTTCATGTGTGTGAAAAAAACACTTAAACCCAAACGGGAGAATATGGCCCAATATGCACATGATCACACTTATTTTAATTTATTTGAACTGAGTATATACATTTTAATACGGGGCAGCGATTCCTTTACTTTTATTGTGTATAAAGAAATATGGGGAATTAATGTCAAAAGTACACTTCATTCATTAACCGTGTTACAAAAAAGGTCGGTTAGGATAATACGTAATGTTGAATAGAGAGAAGATACGAACCCTTTATTTATTAAATCCAAAATATTGAAATTCAATGACTTGTTGCATTTGCAAACAGCTAACATTATGTACAACAATTCTTCTCAACAAAAGAGGAGAAATATAACCTTAGAAAAAAGTCTAACTTAAAACATTTGTATGCACGTACAATGCTTAAAACCTATAGCATATCAGTATGTGGAATTAAATTATGGAATAGATTAAACAAAATAAGTCAAATAATGCACTCTTATGATCCAGTTTAAGAAACTATTCAAACTACAAGAGTACAAAGAAGAAGAATGATGCTAAATGTCTTGGACTTACTGAAAATGGTATATCATTCATCCATTAGGTGAATCATAACTGACATAACTATTTATGAGGAGAACTGTTGTATTTACAATTAATTGATGAAAACTGTGTACACATTTAGAACAGGAAGTGAACATATGTGTTAGTATTGCTGTGAAGTAGAAAGGTGGTAGCATTAAATAAATGTTGCTTCTTCCTACTCCTTTTCAGACATGTTGTATGGAGGAAAAAAAAAAAGAACATATATGTGATGTAGCATATACAAACTTTATCCATCCATCCATCCATTTTCTACCGCTTGTCCCTTTGCTGGAGCCTATCTCAGCTGCATTCGGGCGGTAGGCGGGGTACACCCTGGACCAGTCGCCACCTCATCACAGGGCCAACACAGATATACAGAAAACATTCACGCTCACATGACACACTAGGGACCATTTAGTGTTGCCAATCAACCTATTCCCAGGTGCATGTCTTTGAAAGTGGGAGTAAGCCAGAGTACCCATACGGTCACGGGGAGAACATGCAAACTCCACACAGAAAGATCCCGAGCTAAGGATCGAACCCAGGACCTTCGTATTGTGAGGCACATGCACTAACCCCTGTGTCGCCGTGCTGCCTAGAAACTTTAAACATGTTCGAAATAAACATAAACTTCCAACTTCAAAGACATTCGTCTCATAATCATGTTTGCAATGTTTTTTGCAACAGTTGTAACATTTTTGTGCAGTGGGCCACCTGTGTCTGTTGGGATGTTTTGCAATAAATGAGAAATGAGTTATGTTGTCCATGCTCTGTACAGTATTTGTCAAAAGAACACATAAACCCAGTATGTTTCCATGCACTACATTAGTCTGATTTCTTAAACTCCTACGTGCCAGAGAAAACTGGTTTCCAATCGCATTATCTCGGTGTGTTAATCCGATTTTTCAAAAGCCAAACACCGTCAGATTGAGTTGTTTCCATGTATTTCAGAAAGCTTATTTTGAGCCGAATTCTTTAAGGAATCAAACCAATTTAGTGCATGGAAACATACAGAATGAAAGGCATACCGTGTAGTTTTACACTGCAGTATGTGGCCTAGCTAATTCCTTTTAAATATAAAAAAATATTTGTGTCATAATTGCATCATTTTGTGGTCTTCACTTCTCAACAAGACAGAGTTGATGTTCCTCACCTGCCAATGATGGACCTGTGATTTAAGATGTACTACATCAGTTTAGCTCTTGTGTGTGTGAGTGGTAGCCTAACACCATGTTTTACAGCTTGTACAATGACAGATCTGCGGTTGAGATGTACTAAGTGTGTGCGTGTAAGTGTGTGTGTGTGTGTGCGAATGTGTGTTTCTGAGTGTGATGGATCAGCCTTGGGTTGACACGGTGTCCGACAGGAGTGTTGTACAAGCTCCAAGAAACCATGTTGCTTCTGGTCTACATGCTCTGCGCATTTGCTCTGCTCTAACTTGGTTTCCTCTTGTGGTAAGTAACCGGCACTTTCATCCTCCGGGCATCTTTCTGGCATCTATACTCCTGTTTCTTACTTATCTTTTCAAAATGTGTTTGTCACTGTACTCGTCATCTTCAATTTTATGCACATTTGTCTTATCTGGGGTTTATCTGGGCAGTAGGGAATCGGACACTACAACTCAAATTCTGAATTAATCCTGCAACTCAATCTCAGCAAAACATTGATAAAACATTTGAAATTAACAATGTAACAACACCCATAAAAAATATGTATATATATATATATATATATATATATATATACACATAATGATGTTAGCTCCTGTTACATACAGTCAACATTTAACATGTTAGTGTGTGTGTCAATGTTAGCAGTTAATGCACAAACTGCGAGCTGGAATATACACAAATATAATTTATTTGTTCTGTCCTTCCTTCCAATAAGAAAATATTAATCTTTAGCTCTCCTCAATTTACTGTCAATGATGGCTAGAGACTTCCTGCTGAGTGACAACACAATGTTCACAAGGGGACACACGGGGTTGCACAAGCACAAAAACACCAACACACAGAAGGCCATTATAAAATGCCAATTTATATTTTATACGTTCCTGTTGGAATCTGTTTGGGCCACAAAGTTACAAATGGTGGTGACGTGGTTAAAGTATTTATGCTTTGCAACCCAACAGGCTATCCATTAGTAATATGGTAGAGTGAAAAGTAACATATTCTTTGTGTTATATTCCATTTGTTGTCAGGACAGATTCACTCATTGAGCAAGGTACCATATGGGGATAACATGTGGTGAGGAAAGAAGAGCGTGCGCGTTTGTGTCTGAGTAACTATCTTTAGTCTCAGTAAGTGTTGAGTCGACAGGGTAGATAAGCAATGGATGCCATTATCTCTTCATTCTACAGTAAGGTTGGGCAATATGGCCTAAAAACCAAAGCTCTGATTTTTTTCACAAAATATTATATTTACTTTTTTTCTACTTTTTACCATAGCATAAGTATGGCAGTGATACAGTAAGAATTTTAAAATTATTACTGTATCACTGCCAATTAAAAGCAACATTTAAAAATAAATGTTGCTTTTATTTATTCAAAAACTCAAAAAAAAAAAAAATGAATTAGCTCACTACTCGGAATGTGTACCTGTCACATTTGAATTGGTACTGTACCGATATTGGTAGTCAACTGCACCAATTTTCAGTACTTTTTTGTTGTTCAAATGTGCTAAAAAATGTTAAGTGACTAAATAAATATGTATTTTCAATTGAACATTTAACAGTGACCTGTGCTGTTCAGTTGGTTTCTTATAATTCTGTGTCTCATTTGCAAGTATTTTACTGTATTATATAGTAACCTTTGCATGCAGATGCAATTCCAAGAAATTAGATGGCAGCAGTTTATAGACTGCATTATTTTGCCTTAACCAGAAAGTAATCTTTGCCATTAAATGGTAAATGGTAAATGGGTTGTACTTGTATAGCGCTTTTCTACCTTTTTAAGGAACTCAAAGCGTTTTAAGTTGAATATGCCAGACTTCACTTTTGTTGAGCTCTACAAAGTGTTTGTACTGTAAGGGCCTGATTTACTAAGATCCAAATAGCATGCACTAAAAGTGTGCAAAATCTATAAAACAGCGTATTCTATTAGTGGGCGTGATGCGTGTGATCTACTGACATTGCGTGCACAATTAATTCAAAGGTGGTGCAGACCGCCTTATTTAACCACCATGAAAACAATCGATCATTCACTGCACATTTATTTTATCATGATCCTACCTGTACTGTTTGCTATGTTTAAAATGCAGGAGACATCTACCACCTTTGATGGTCATTTTAGACAGTCCAAAGTGCATCTACCTTTTTTCAATGCTCAAAGTGCACTAATAATAAAGAGGCTGCACTCACTGTGCTCAAGACACATTAAAATGCATACTTCAAGAAGTGTTTTTCATATCGGAGATATGTTAATAATATAAATTATAAATGAAAAAAGGCACGGCATCAAAACAAAAACACCAGCAGACATTAAAACGCATCAATTGAATTTGTTTTAACCAGTCATCCACCATACCAAAGGATGTTGCTGAATAGACAATATGTTTTATATTCTTTATTTTTGACAGACCATGCAAATATGTTGACACACACACCGTGAAAAATATAACGGAGAATTCTCTGTCAGGTGTCTGTATTTGCAGCGCAAGCACCAATCCTTTCACACGGTCGTGTGTTTGTGTGTCATTTTGCACATACTTTTCAGAGGTGCTAAATAAAACACTAAATCGGGCTCGCAAAACAGTGATGAGTGATGATGAATCACATTGTGTGTGCTGTATAATACAAAAGTATATTTGCATCTTATCCTCCCACTATCATATATTTTGCATATTAATGAAGACAGAAAGGCAACATGGAATGCTTGCCTTATTGTGATGACTTAACAGATGCAATACACTTTGCACACATAGATCAGCTTTGCGTGTGCTATCAAGTTTGCACATGTTTTAGTACACGCAACCCTTTCGTAAATCAGGCCCCAAATATTGTATTTGTTGTATTGATTGTAACCTGTAATGTGCACATCAATTAGGTGTTAAAATTGCAATGTAAAATTGCTCCTGCTTTTCGGTCTCATGTCTACAAAATAGCCAAAGTAAATTAGCATTGAGCTAGAACATTTTGAAAAGTGAAGCCTTGCTGTACTTCTGAGTGCCTTCTTCACGCTTTGTTGGCATGGAAAATTGTACCTACGGGCAGTCCGACTGAGCGTGCTCTGAATACTGAATTTGGTACCCATCCCTACTCAATACTGGATTTGAAGGCTACGGAAGTTCCTGGGGGCAAAAGTTATACCTGAGCAAGAGAGAGAAAAAATAATATTTAAAAACAAAAAAAAAGCGTAAATAAATTAATATAATTGATCTGTCGGTTGGCCCTGCCAACAAGATGTATTTTTTTTTTTTACCAGGAAGTTAGCAACCCATATGCAGATATGACCTTCAATGATGACTCAAATGACTGACTACAAGACACATCACATTAAAATGCTATATCTTACTGCAACCATAGGAGTATGGATACTGTGTGGTGATGTTGTCCTGTAGTCCTGACACTTTTAAATAACAGAGAACGTGACTATAATAAGCTGCAAATAATTTAATAATAAGTAAATAAAAAAGTCCACATTGACCAAAAAAGGATACATGCAGACACATGAGAACACCGGGTACTTTTGTAACAACTTTTGCAACAACACATCTCTTTGTTAAAGCACTTTAGTAACATAAAAACAGGAAAAAATAACATAGCCACAGTGGTAGCAGTCTGGCTAACATCATGTAAACAAGGAGAACCTGATGCCACATTAGGCTAAATGACAGTAAAAACTAAGGCTGGCAGTGCTTGGAGCAATATGTGAAGTAGCAAGCAACAAAACAAAAAGGAGATGTTTACAGTAGTGTGACAATGAACCATGCCAGGGAGAAAGGTATGAATTAATAGTTACAAAATGAAATCCTACTTAGGAATCATGTTTACCTCTGGTTAAATGCATATTAGATGACTCGGTTGGAAGTTCCAAACACAAGCAAATAACATTTTAAGCCAATCCAAGGTGCACGAGTGCATGTTGTAATCACAACATGCTGGAACATAAGTCAGAAGTCTTTCAGAATTTATATAACATGGAAGCGACATTATTTTGCATGTAAGTGAAGGAGAGAATTTGCATGAGATATGAATAACTTATAAGGGCACAACACAAGTTTTTTACTACTGCAGACACCAATCAAGATTAATTATTTCTATTGTTAATTTTTCATTGTCTCAACGCACGGCGGAGGAAATGCATTAGTCACTTAGCATCTTTTACATTTTTTATGACAAGCTGCTTGGGAAGGAAAAACACTTTGTGACCAAAGAGAAGACAACAACAGATGCAATGACAAACAACTGTCACACAGAGATAAAGCCCCTTACACTGTCTAAAACTGGCACAGATGAGAAAGATCCAAAAAAGACAGCTGCAGATTTTCTCAAAACCAAAATCACACAAAACAAGCAGGAAATTACCCAATTTATTAGGTACAGGATATCTAAATATGTATTTTTTATGATTACTACACTTTTTTATAACCTTATGTGATTAATTCAATTATTTTTTGATCTTGCGAGACCCACAGTATCTAAATATTGCACATAATATTACCACGCTAACTGTATGAGACAAGCTCCATGCATATTTAAGAGATTTGTTTTAGTGTCAAGCCATGACGATGATTTGTCTGAAAATATGCTCAATTAGCTATTAATCCTTTACCTCTGTGCAATTAGCATTCTTCATGGAGGAGGGGCAGGCGGGCTTCTGGTTAACAGTTTGGTACCAAGGGTACCAGAGGTTTGAATCTGATCAATAATACAGGCTTTAATGAGGCGCAACGTACCCCCAACTGAGACGATTTCATCCAAAATGCATTAATTTCCTGTTTTATTAATCTGCTACCACAAGCTGAGATGTTCAAAGCTGCAGGAAGGCCAGAACTTGTGGTGCTAAGAAGTGGATGGGAAGGAGAATAGAATTTGTGTTTATTCTTCCAGAAAATTGTTCCAAACTGTTGTGTTCCATGCTTTAAAATTGTAGCACTGATCAAAAGCGGCAACGTGAAGCGCCATGATGAGATCAGACACAGATCTTTTGAAAAGTATCCAAGGATGTCTGAAGTAAGTTCAAGTAAAACAAACTGAGTTTAGAGCCCAGTATGAAAGATGCACAAGAGTCATAGAAACCTGCAAATTGAGTGTTCACTCAGTGTTGTATGGATTTTGGGGCAAAAGGATGAATTGTGTGACAGAATGAAGCAAAGTCAGCAACAACAATAACACAACAATCAGAAACTTTACCAAAAATGTATTGTTGCAGCCTGATGTAGCTCTTCAAAGTGCTGCTGGTGTATCCTCTGGGATTATGTATTTATTTATTTAGTTATCATTTTTTTTAAATCTGTCCTTTCTAATCCATTTTCTACCGCTGGTTACTCTTGGTGCCTTCTATCCGTTCAGGCAAATCATATAGTCTAAAAATGCATTTTCCCATCCATACCGTGACATCATCGCGCTTGTTTGGACACACCTTCTCATTCAATGTGTTTTCTTTATTTTCATGACTATTTACATTGTAGATGTCCAAGGCATCAAAACTATGAATGAACACATGTGGAGTTATGTACTTAACAAAAAAAGGTGAAATAACTGAAAACATGTTTTATATTCTAGTTTCTTCAAAATAGCCACCCTTTGCTCAGATTAGTGCTTTGCACACTCTTGGCATTCTCTCGATGAGCTTCAAGAGGGAGTCACCTGAAATGGTTTTCACTTCACAGGTGTCATAGTCTTGATGCCAGATTGAGGTGTAATAGATGTTAAGACATTGTTCAGTTTGCTTCAGTTTCAGTTTATTTCAAACATGCATACGATATAATGTAATGCATCACATATTTCCAGTTGTTTCATTACAGCATGTCCGAAAAGGAGTAGGAAGAAACAGAGCTCATTTAATCCTACCCCTTTTTATACCATAGAAATGTTATCCTATTTCCTTGTACTATGTAACAGAACATTGAATACATAAATAATAAATAAATAATATACCATAGTAAGTAAACAAATATTAAATACATAAATAATCTTTATCAAAAAAAAAAAAGGGTTTTATGATATTCATCATAATTGTGTACTTTTTGAACAGTCTCTTAAACTGAATCATATTGGTACTTTGTTTGGTTTCTTTGGTTAATCCATTCCATCATTTAACTCTGAGATAGTGATATCATTAAAGGGTTTGTTGAATTGTTCCAAAAAATGCTTCACTTGTTAAAGGGTCTTTATCTTGACTTGCCGACATAACACTTAACAGGAAATAGTCTCTGGCATCACAAATGTGCGCCAGAAAAATCACGCCCCAATCTGAGATTTACTTGGTATGAGACTTAGGTCTGAGTTACCGCCACGCAGCTCAATTTAAAACACCCAATAAAATAAATAGGAGAGCGACTGCAGCAGGGGTCGTTGAAACTGTGCCCCTGTCACAACAAACTATAGGAATGTTCCTGATCCAGGCAGCCAGGGAGGAAGGGCCATATGACGATGGTTTGTTGAGCGGCACTGCAGCTGGCGAGGAGGACGATGAGGAGCATGTGCCAACCACTCTTGCAGCAGGTGTGGAGGACAATGTAGGACGCCAGATGGGTGCTTCCAGGTTGGACGGCCGGGCAGTCAAGGAGGAGGAGCGAGGGATGGGTGCTTCATCCGAAGGCGTTGAGGACGACACATTCCAAATAGGCAGTGCTGCTGTCGAATTGGAGGATGAGAAGGAACGCCGAACGGGCGCCTCTGCAGCTGGCAAGGTCCACCTTGGACCGCAGGGAAGAAATGAACTGGCGACGGCCTTACAGGAAGAACCACCATTATCGGTGGAGTCACGAGGACGTCCTCAGCGAAGGATTATAAAAGTCCAGTTGAGATGCAGGCATTATCATCGCCTATAGAAGGAGTAGTAGTTTTTATGACCAGAACCAAGTCTCTGATCACCAGTGGTGTAAACATTGTAAGGACCTGGCTGTCTGCACGTCATGTATAACCCAACCAGGTAGTATCTGGTGTCATCGTCAGCTATACCTCCCTCCTGGAACAGTTTCTCGGCCTGAAGGAATCACGAGGCCGAATCGTTCGATGAAAACTCTGGGAGCATGTCTGCCACAATAATCATTGCGGGCCACAGGAGTTGTTTCGCCAAGGCGGAAGAGGTGAGCAGCGTGATTTTAGAACAGAATTTGGCATTGATCCACCCCATCGTGAGAGTATTCGACGGTGGGTTAAACAGTTTAAAGAGACCGGATGCTTGCGTAAAGGAAAGAGTCCTGGAAGACCACGTGTTTCAGAGGAGCAAGTGGATAAGATTCACGATGCATTTGAGGGGAGCCCGCGCATGTCTACACGTGAAGCAAGTCTTAAGCTTGCGATCCCTCAAACCACTGTCTGGCGTGTGTTCAAAAGACGATGACATATGAAACCATACAAACTTAGCCTTTTTCAAACACTTACTAATAACGATAACAAGATGCAAAGGAGATTCTGTGAGTCAATGATGGAAGATGATGAAACTCTCTTTTCACGTCTCGTTTTTAGCGATGAAGCGACTTTCCATTGGTGTGGCACATTAAATCGTCACAATGTGCACATTTGGGGAACCAGTCATCCACATGAAACAATTGAACATCAAAGAGATTCCCCTAAAGAAAATGTCTTCTGTGCTTTGTCTCAAAACAGGGTCTATGGTCCCTTTTTCTTTTAAACATCGTTACAGGACAAACCTATCTCGAAATGCTCCAAAACTGGACATTCTCTTCACTTCAAGCAGATTCAAATGACTTTGTTTTTCCAGAAGATGAAGCACTGCCCCATTGGCTACTAGAGGTTCAAAGTTATCTGAATAAAAGCCTGCCTCAGCGGTGGATTGATAGAAGAAGTGCTAAAGACCTTGCTCTCTGCGCTTGGCCTGCCAGATCCCCGGACCTAACTGTGTGTGACTTTTATCTGTCGGGGTATGTTAAAGATACGGCGTGGCGCAGTGAGGGAGTGGCCGTGCGCAACCCGAGGGTCCCTGGTTCAATCCCCACCTAGTACCAACCTCGTCATGTCCGTTGTGTCCTGAGCAAGACACTTCACCCTTGCTCCTGATGGCTGCTGGTTAGCGCCTTGCATGGCAGCTCCCGCCATCAGTGTGTGAATGTGTGTGTGAATGGGTAAATGTGGAAGTAGTGTCAAAGCGCTTTGAGTACCTTGAAGGTAGAAAAGCGCTATACAAGTACAACCCATTTATCATTTATTTATAAAGTTTATGTTCCACCGTTGACAGCAAATATCGATGACATGAAAGATCAAATAACAGCAGCAATCGACACGGTGGATCGGGACAACCTGGAGCGCGTTCGGGAGGAATTCTCATTTCATCTTGATGTTGTCCGTGCTGCCGGTGGTGGTCGAAGTTTTGTACAACACATGTCTTCAACCTAAGTTTCCTATTGTTTTTAATTTTTTAAATATCGAGTGATAATTTTGGCGTATTCTTTTTGAATCACCCGTATACTGTATTATATGTTATTTAAACCGTAGGTAGATGTGCAGTGTATTGGATTACATTTGATTTTTATTGGAGCTAACCTGGACATATGAAGTTTGGACCTTCTCTGTGAAAATGTTGTTTCATTTCATTGACAGCAATGGTATGTATATATATCTATTCATAATAATAACTTGTTTTACTCATTTATTTAGAGCTGCATTTGCCACAACCATTCTTATTTATATGTTCTCATTTAAAAGGGTGCTGGATCATTTGAAATGAAACAGCCCAACTCATATATATTCATTCAGTTCACTTTGTATATTCAGATGTGTGCACACCAACCCCCCAACACACTCACACTTTTGATGTATATCCCCATTCATCTATCTGCTCTGGGCATGAGATGATGCTAAGGTCACAAGGTGGCATGTTTTCAAGATGACAGGAATCTTTTTTCAAGGTGCTTGTCAGTTGACTGTGCAGAAAAGCCTGTATCTATTCTGAGTGGAGGTTAAAACAAAGAGGAGGTGTGAGGCTAAGAGCTTTGTTTTTTGAGGGGAGGGCATAAACAGTTGTGGAATCAAGGCGATGGAAGATGAATAATGGTGAATTATACAAGTCCAGAAATAGATTGTTCTTAATAAAACAATGCAATAAGCTCAAGCGGACAAAAAATCAATTGTTCAAACCCCAAAACTTGTATTCAACTTTGCCGTTCAAAGTGCAGATGTGTTTTGGCAAAACATCCATCCTTATAATAATATGCATAGATAAACCTGCACTGCAACAACATAATTTCCCCATTGTGGGATGAATTAAAAAAAGTCTATCCTAATGTGTCGTGCCCGGTGGACTTTACACGTGTGCTTATTTTGCACATTAACACCATATAGTGATTGACTTTTCATCAAAGTTCTCCTAAGAACAGGTTGAAAATGGAAAGTCGTGCACTTTCCAATGGTGTCCATTTATTCCCGTGTTTGGCCTACTGCGTCTAATGCGCTTTGGGTGAGATCCTATTTTTTAACGACACCCTTCTTTTTGCTCAAAGACCCCCCTTGACTCCATTTGCATTCATTTTCATGATTGCTCCATGCCTGTCTCTCTCGCCTCGCCCTCCTATTACCTGCCTGTCCATTCAGCTCTGCATCAGTCCACAGACAGAATTCACCATATTCGTCTCCTTTTGAAAACCACAGGCATGGTTGAGGGGAGCTGTAGTAGAAATCGTTCAAGTGTGCTCGTTCACTTTTTTAGGGGCTTGTCGTTTCACAATTCTACCTTTTTCCACGCTGCTGTCGGATAAGGGAATTAATAGGCATCACCTCAGTGCTTTTCCGAACCACGTGTTTGTGCTGCCTTTGGAAAGAGTCATTCAAATTCATTTTTTCTGAATTGTATTATAAGATGTCTTTTAAAACCGATTTTCTGGACCAAGAGCATATCAGTCACAGTTAAAAATCGAGACAATGAGAAGTTTTTAAAATCACACACAGACATACGCATCAACATTTTGGGCAGCAGACTCAAATACTATTGCTCAACCGATTTCAACCGCAAACATGACAAAAGCCTTGTTAAAACATTTAGATACTCCAAACAAGGGGTGAAATGGTGCATTCATTATCATATTTTTTTGGTAAGGAACGTTTGGTTACTATTTAACAATTAACATTTTTGACATACAGAAGTACTCAAAATTGGTAACATTAAGTTATGGTATTGATTTCTAGGTACTGAGAATTGGTACAGTATCGGTTCAAATGTGGAAGGTACCCACCCCTATAAACCTTTAATGTAAATAATAGATGTTTCAATAGTTAGCTTTTATCATGTCACTAAAATAAATAAGTTGGTGACATATTAGAAACACTTCCCAATATGATGCAAATAACTGCACAGTACCTTATATTGCAACCATTTCAACAAACATACACTAAGTAATAAAATAAAAACAATAAATTGGGTAATCAGTTAAATCGTATTTGTCCAAACTTTTTCCACTTAGGACCGTACACTGAACAATGGAAGCATGCGGCGGACATTTTGATATTTTTAAGTTTTTTAAACTATAAGGGCTCTCCTCAATTTGGGTGAAGGTTAAACATGTCATGACCCGATGTCCCAGGACAGGTAATGTCTTGTTTTGTGTTGTTGTTATTTTTCTTAGCTTAGAGTTTTCCTCAGCGCTCCTTCCTATGTTTGAGTCCATTTATGTCCCAGCGCACTCTCCTTCTTGTTTACTTTCTTGTTGCTAAGGGTGCTGATTAACCACATCTGTCTTCTGTTTATTGATTAGTGTCTTCACCTGTTTCTTCCCCTTATCAGTCTTCTTTATATTTTGGTGTCTCCCAGCCTCAGTTGCTGGCTCAATGCTCGCTCTACGCAAATAATGCTATTAGTAGTTTTCTTCAATAAATCAATCAATCAATCAAAGTTTATTTATATAGCCCTTAATTACAAGTGTCTCAAAGGGCTGCACAAGACATCCTCGGCTCAGATCCCACACATCAAAGACTTTACATGCTGATCGCTCATAGCGACTATTTTACTTTTCTGCCCAACGCTATGTTAGTGTCTTAGTTATGTATTGCTGCCTCGCCATGTTGAATTAAAATTGATTCCTACCTGCACACCACTACTGCTGCTTCCTGCTTGTTCTTCGGAGTTCATGAGAACACAACCATTGCACCGAAGTGACCCGAACGCAACAAAACGTCCTGAGGACCGAAAAGGATCTGAGTCATTAAAGTATTAAAAATAAGTCACATATTAATATTCATGTTTTACTTTACACACCTAAATATACCATAACATTTTTATTAAAATCTTTTTTAATGTTTTATGCCCCGTTTTTTAGTGGCAACAACACAAAATATGCAATATTTTCCACAAAACATTTTTCAAAATGGAATATTTGATATGAAGAAAATGTAGCCTTAAATACGTAATTATTTCATGAGAACATTTTTTTTGATGCATTATAAACATTTTTTTTTTTTTAACAATAACAGTTAAACAAAAACTCAGGTTAAACATCTCGGTGATCCAAAAGGCCCCCATTCATTAAAGTGTTAAAAATAAGCTGTATATGAATATATATTAGTTTTACTTTCAACTCTTAAATCTCTAGATCAACTTCAAATCTATCCGTCTATAATATGTCTTTATTATCTTCTTGAGCAAGGCCAGTTTTAAAGTTAAAAAAACTGTCAATGTGGCAGCTTTGTGTTATAAGTGTAGATATTGCAACATGTTCTTGTCACATTTCACCTACATTTAAATTTGTATGGTTTTTTTTGTAGTAGTATTTTTAATGTGGGAAGTGGGCTAAAAAAATAGCTGGGCTGGAAATGGACACCCTTGAGTTAAATTATGTATAGGTTGCCAGTGAATAATTTCAAACCGAACTTTCCCCTATAATATCCCTATTATTTTATTTGTATACTATTTTGTGACATATTTGAATTCCAGACTACTTAATGACATGTACAATTATTACAGTGTTGCAGTTTATTACTTGGTTCTCATAAGGCTACCACAACAATACAGCGTGGGAGGCTATTCAGTAAGGTAAAGTCGTTGTCGATATAAAATTCATGAGCTTCATTCCCTTCCTCCCAACTGCCTTTTCGCCTGCTCTACTCTACCGAATGCCAGAAGTGACAGTGATATATGTTCTTGTCCATTCTCTACAGCTCTTAAATACTGAAAAGGTTAATGTGCACAATACAATTCAACTACCACTATTATTTTTCTGGCCCGTATTTCAAATACATTGGATAATACTTTTTAAAATTGAAATGCGAAATCCACTGAAAGTGGACCTGATTATTCCGTGAAAAGATGCGACCACAAACAACCTTGTGTAAACAGACAAAAGGACTTGCGTAATTTCTGCACCTTCATGAAGTCAAAATGGAAGTACAAATAGTTGATGACCATCCACTCCCTGGACATCTTAAAGGATGCGAGAGGGTGACTGTGTAAATGTTTTTCCAATTAGTCAAAATAATGTTCTTTGATGACGACGGATGCTTTTTTTTAATGCTTCACACTCGTAAATAGACGTCTGCTTACAGCGGAGCCAATGGGAGGTACTCTAATCTGCCTATAAAACCCAATAAAAAACATCCAAAAAGCGCTAACAATACTCTATTTACATTTTGTGACTTGAATATTAACCAAGTATTGGTAATATTGGTATTTATAGCGATGGTGTGATCACTAGCGTGTGTGTCTACAATATGTCGACTTTGCCGAGTGGTAAACTGCTTCTTTGCTTCTTTTGCTTGTGGAAGTTTATTGTAGATTATAAATCATTTCTCTCACCTGGATAGTAGAAGGACGAGCATGTAATCCGACATGTTGGCACACTTTGACAGCCAATTTAAACCCGGGAATGGCGAGTATGAAACAAAGACGCTTGGTACCACCCTCCTTTTCTTCACAAGGATTAGGGGTCCTTTTTACATCTAAAACAGGAATATAAGAATATTCTAGCAGTTGGCATCCTAATGAAAGCAGACATTGTACAGTAGGAGATGTGTTATTATGTTTGTGGGCTCTAATGAAGTCTGCAGTAAGTAATAATCAATGATGCAGAGAACAAAAAAAAGAATGTCGTAATGCGTTTTTTTTATTACTGCGCCGCATATGCTTAAAATGATCAAAATACGTAAATATTGAATGTTATTATAAACGTGCCCGTTACTTCATTGGATACATACTTACAGCATGTATATACAACCTTAATGGAGGTGTGTGGATGTTTTTTTAAGGGCTTTTATAGGCAGAATAGAGCGACACTCATAAGCTCCATTGCAAGCGAACTTTTGATCACATTTATTTAATATTTAAAATGCATACAAACAAGAACAACATGTGTATTCTTGTCTTATATAATGATTATGAATGATAGGCAAAATCCCCAAGTGCAGTTCCCCTTTGGTGTAAAAGCACAGTGGTACCTTGACTTCTGCAGTACCCCAACTTTGAGTGTTATGAGCCTCCCCACTGTTAATTGACGTAGCCATTGTCAGAGTGAACCCCATAAGATCCGCCCAAAACATCTAGTCTTACTTGCTAGCAATACAGATGGATATCATTTTCTTTTGCAACTGTGGGGACAAAGATAGTGAGTCTGGAGAACAATCCTGAAAAGAATGATATTGATTGAATTAAATAAATAAATCCTCAAAAAGGTGTCGGACCGTGTGGACTACTTGGCCAAGTAGTTGGAGCGTATCACTGCTAGTCTGCACCATACTGAAGCAGGAGAAGTCATAACAGCAGTGACGATTAAAAAAAAAAAAAAATGTTAACAGCGGACCATCAAATATGGAGAAGCTGCTGATGTGCTGCTGTGTTTGACGGAGAAGCACCTGGAAGGAGATAGAAGTCCACACTCCAAGGTAAATGCTGTACATTATTATTACATTACTTCATAAAACTACTGAAGTTGTTTGTATATGATTGTATTGTTTTCGACACAATATTTTTTATCTAGAAGTTTTTTTTTTTTTTTAAATAGGCATGTTACATTTAAAAATGGTGATGTTTTGGGGAAGCCAAATACGGATTAAATGGATTTCAATTCATTTTAATGGGCGACGTTGAGATACGAGTGTTTTGAGTTGGTCATTGATCCAATTAAAACGGTAAATTGAGGTACTAATGTGATGACTGGTCCTTGTTTGTTATCACTATTTTCAAGCTTAAACCTAATTGCAATAAATGTATTAAAAGCGAGTGAAAATATAGTTGATGTGAAATGCATACTAGTTACGAAATGAGTTACGAAAATGAGTGAGAGTTAGCCCCTCCTTTCCATCCAAATTCTGACAGAGGTTTGCAATCCAGAGTGACCTCCTTTCTTTGGAAAATTGCCCTGTCTGCTCTCCCTATTTTTTTTTTTTTTTTTTTTTACAACTAAGGACAGACAGTAAGCACAAAATAAGCACCTATGACCCATTGTCCAATTAGTCCACATGACTCTGCTGCGACTATGTGGTCTTGGCAATGTAGCCCGAATATACTGTTTTGTTTTAAATAAAAGTGATGAAAAAACAACTTTACTTACCTATTGGTTGGGTTTTTTGTGTGTTTGGGATCCCCATAAATCCCGAAAATGTTGAAATCAAACAACGGAGGCATGGCGGAGATATTCATAAAACATTCTTACCTTCTTCCAAACTTGCTCTACATTTTAAACATATAATTAGGTTTTGATTGACACTGTATAAGAGGAAGACTGACAATGGTAGAACTTTAAATCAACATAGTGCAAGCATGAGTTGTCCATTTTAATGATAAAACACTATCAACAAACTTTTCCCAAAGCACTGCACATTATAAAACAATTCAAACCATTTTAAAATAACAATTTGGTAACAGTAGAAGAGAAAGTAACACAAATACAAATAGACGGAATATAAATTTAAAGACTAAATGAAATCAAATTACTACAGTTGTAATGATTGATGGTAAAATTTGCTGGAAATCTCATATAAAACATAAATAACATAAGGTGGCAAGAAATACATCAATAATGAATAAAACTAAATATATACTGAATCAAAAATTCACTTCATATTCTTTACTGCTCGCTAGGCAATCAATCAATCAAAGTTTACTTATATAGCGCTTAATCACAAATGTCTTTAAGGCATAATTGCCAACCTTGTGACATCCAAATTCTGGAGATTTGCGGGGGGAGGGGTGAAGGGGGATATATTTATGTGTATATTTATAGCTACAATTCACTTAAATTCAAGTATATATATATATATATATATATATATATATATATATATATATATATATATATATATATATATATATATATATATATATATATATATATATATATCAAATAAATACTTAACTTTCAGTGAATTATAGCTATATATAAATATGTTTTTTATTATTTATGTATACATATGAATAAAATAAATACTTGGATTTCAGTGTTCATTTATTTACACATATACACACATAACACTCCTCTCTACTCATTGTTGTATTTGAAAGTGCAATGCTTTGCAGCCAGTAGCACATCCTTTGAAGGAGCATATATATGGGCAGTGTAATATTCTGGGTTGGAGTCAATAACCAGGCGAGGTGATGAAGTTACGTCTCTTTACTTCATACTTCAGAACCGATTCCCACACTTGCCGTCAGGGTGCGCAATACAACGTAAACCGTTGGCCAAGCAAAAAGTAACCACAGAACACTATAGTGTTCTGTGGTTTCACTAATTATTTTTGTATTTATTTTGTAATATTATTAAATTAGCTAATTTAACTATATTAATTTAGGCCTACTTCTTCCTCCTCCTTGTTGAAAAGAAAAACTGAAAATTGTGATGTATCATGTTGTAATTGTATGCATGTTCGAAATAAACTCAAACCATAAACCATAAACTATAGATAAAATAATAGTGTTCCTATTTTGAGTGTATATAAATGAAGGTGTGTGTTGCTGAGCCCAACCTGGACATAATCTGGACTGGACCTGGTTTTAAGAACCCTTTAAAAAATCTAATTTCATTGACAACCTGGTCAAGTGAAGGTAATGTACTTTTATTTAAAAAAATAAAATAATTATTAAACTAAAAAATAAACTAAAATAAAATAAAAAACAGTTACAAAGAAACTTGTAATTAATGAAAATGAGTAAAATTAACTGTTAAAGGTTAGTACTATTAGTGGACCAGCAGCACACACAATCCTGTGTGCTTCACAAACTTTATCCCTTGCAGACTGCATTGATATATATTGTAGGAACAAGTGCGAATGAGTGTAAATGGGGGATGAAGGAGCAGGGGGAAGGTCTTTTTTTGGGTTGGTGCACTAATATTAAGTGTATCTTGTGTTGTTTATGTTGATTTAATAAAAAATTAAAATAAACTATAGATAAAATAAATAAAAACACTAAAATAAGTTAAAACTAATTAATACAAATCAATAAAATAACACAAAATGTAACAAAATAATAATGACATTAAAAACTTAAATGCTTTGTCCGCTATGACAAATGTATCAATACACCAAAAAAAAAAAAAAAAATCTAAATTTTCCAATAAAATTATTTGTTCAATAATTTATTTTATAAATGCAAAACAACAAATTTAAAACATACATTTGCAAACTTTGGTAAAACAAATCCAACCTGGGATTGAAAACAGTACAACTGCTTTATAAGACCAGCACTAACTCAGCGCACCATGGAGGATAGTGAATGTTGATGGAAATGTCTTAGTATATTCTCATTGGTGACAAAGCAGGAAGGGGCTAGGAATATTTTTTGCAGTAAAATTCCAGAAGCAGCTCCTGCCTGTCATTCATTAATTTACATTTTACAGGCGCTTACTCACACAAAATGCTCCCCGCCCCCAAGATTTGTTGCAGCATTCTGTTGTGGCAAGTATACTTTTTTACCCCCTCTCATATCATGTTTCTTCCCCACAGCAGCAGTAATCATGCACAATTTATCCAGTTATACTGGAGATTCTGGAAATAATCATTCAATCCAGTGTGTCCACATTGAAGGATTTATCCCTCACAAGTCACACAGTTCCGCAGTACATGTGTCTACTCTCGCATGCTGACTGTTTCTCCTTATCACAGGCTTTCTCACAAATAAAAGGACAACAAGCAGGAACATCTGCTGGACAGACACAAACAAGCCCGCGCACGCCTTCACCCGGGCGCCCCTTCTGCTGCATCTCTCCACCACAAACACGAGTCCGGCTGTTATCGCTGTCCGCCATGCTCGCTAAGTAAAGTTTAAGCTGATTCTGTGACAACTCAAAGCAAGCCACCCCAGCATTTTCTTACAGCAAGGCCTCCTAATCTGTCAGCCTGCACGGTATAGAGATGGAAACTGGTCTGCATCCTAATTCGACCGAGGAGTGAGACTTGAAACAGCACAATTAAAAAGATACAGTTGTGTTTACATACTGGCCTGTGTAAGTGCTGAATAAGAGACATAAACAGCTTAGCTGCAGCCAGTGTAAGTGGCCTGCTCCGCCTGCGGAATACCAGAAGTGTTACTGTTGCTTTGTAGCGCTGCCCACAATAAACCTTGTGTTGTTTGAAAAGCCGGCATTAAACAGCAACAACTGGCATTGGAGAAGTGAAATGATTTGATTTTGTCTAATCTGACTGCGGGGGAAATAATCCCCTCCCTGTGTGCACTGTGATCGCATGTGTTCATGCAAGTTTGCGTGTATTTGTGGGATTCTGCATCAGGCAATTGTTTGCATCTGAGACAGAGGTTTTTTGGAAGCATAATTCTACTCTTTTGGTCCTTTGTGTAAAATTGTTGATAGGGCCATTTCCGCTGAGGTTCCCATAGGTGTTGCACACAATAACAGGAGACTGATTCGCAGTTGCAAATCCATCACAGTTTTGCACACGTCCTCGTGGACCCATCAAAGCTCCATTGTAAACGGCATTGGTTTTATCAGGAGCGCAAATGTAAATCCTCATATTCTCTGTGATATCTCTCTCGGCATCCTGGTGTCTCCATCTCTGATCGCCTATCTTCTGGGAAGTGTTGCAATGAGCCAGAAACAACGGACACATTAACAATCCTTCTTGTTTTGATACGAACACAAAGCTACAATGGACCCGTGTTAGGCCAATTGTTTCCCTGAACGACTGTTGGGGAAGGCTTTGCAAAAAATTTATAATAAAAAAAACAACTTTGTTTCACATCATAGCATTGTAGTTTCTCTTTGATAGCAGGCTTGAAGTGAACTAATCCACACATGCTTTCACGTGTTACAACCCTCAGTCATCAAAAGACAAGACTGTTGTTCATCCAGAACGCTTTGTTACTTTTCCATGCCAATATTTTTTTAATTTTTTTATTTGTTGTTTTAATGAAAGCGCTCCCGTATGGTTGCAATAGAATGATGGGGTATCAGGTGATCCCACATTAGGGTCTTTTTACTGTGTCTGGGCAATGATTGCAGGGCACACTCACCCAGGGAGAGGTGACAATAAATAGCGGCTCACTATAATCTGTAGTGACACACACCATGGATGGCTAAAATGCTTATAAATATGTTGGGGTTTAGATTTCAATATGAGCAAATTCCATGGATTAAGAGATAACTGTGTGCATCTTTTTGACATGATGCACATTTTAATAACGAGTAACTAGAACGCCATTGTAACAACATTTGTGGGTTTGTTTGTGTAATTGCATCTTTCTTTTAAACGGGTCATAAATAGTTTTTTTTTTTGCATATATTTTGTTTTACAGACCATATTCAAGCCACTTTATGGCTGTGTCTTCAGAATGCGCCGTTTTGTGGGCGGTCTTATTTACGTACGGAAACCCTCCTCCAGGCAAAGCCTTCTACTATCCAAGTGAGAGGCATGATTTATGATCTAGAATAAAGTTTGACAAGCAAGGAAACGAGAAAGCAGCTTATCAGTCGATCATGTCAACATTTGCACACAAGCTTGTGATCATGGTGCCACTCTAAATAGTTTCTCTACGTTAGTGCTTATTATAACAATATCACTAATACTTGGATAAAATTCAAGTCACAAAATGTAAATGGAGTATTATTGGCGGTTTTTGGATGGTTATTTTTGGGTTTTATGCATGGAATAGAGAACCTCACATTGGCTTTGCTGTAAGCGGACTTTTATTCACATTTATTTAAGAGTTAGAATGCATAAAAAAACAAACAAAAAAAACCCACATTGGACGTCATGTCTTTCATAATGATTGTGAATGATCGGCAAAATTACCAAAAAAGTGCAGTACCCCTTTAATGTGCAATAACAATAAAAAACTATTCTATTCTATTGAGTCTACTGACAGATATACGTTAGAACTATATGCTAATTTTCTTCTGAAATGGCAACAGCAAAGGATTTTAGAATCCATGTGCATGTACAAGCCATTTTGCCTCACAACAAGAGAATACAGAAAAATAAAGAACTTATTGACTTAAACTTTAGACTACAACTGGATAAAAATGGCGTACTCAAACAAACCTTTTCAGGTAAACCTCTACCATGTATGGAGATACTGTATCTGCTGACGTAACTAATTGTGATGTAATGATATCAAAATCTCAAGGTACGATATCACTGTAGACCACGGTACGATATTGTTGTGGTATATGTCCAAAAAAAAGAGGGCTTAAAAAGATTATAGTGTGTAAAATGGAGTGGCTGGAATATTTAGGATAAACACACCAACTGTAAATGAACACAAACATAATACTAAAATGTTCTAATCATATTTATTACTACAAACATGTATTTTTCAGTGCAAAGAATTGTGCGGAAAACATCGCCTCTGCCTCTCAACTTTTACCTGTGTCCTGTAGAGTGGACATTTTTTCTAACTGTGATAACTGGCAAGGTTTATTACCTCTGCCAAGGAGGTTATGTTTTCGCCATGCTTTGTTTGTTAGCATCATAACTCAAACAGTTGAAAAGAAACGATTCCTCTGATCAATTGTACTATGTATATTAATACACATACATATATTAGGGCTGTCAAAGTTAACGCGATAATAATGCATTAATTATGAATTCCAATAATAGCACACATTTTTTTAACGGGCGATTATCGTTAACATTTCCTTTTTGACACACCGGCCATGCCGTAACAGGGGGAACTTGGCTGCTGTTCACTTGCCACTGATGAACCACAAGCGAGAAGAAATGGACAAAAGAGAGTCTACCTTATGAAAATATCAGGATCAAAGCCATGATAAGTTGTTGTTCCGACAAGAAAAGACTATTTGTTGCCGTTAGAAAAGGTGACATCCCTGGGGCTTTTTTCTGGCTGGCTGAAATATTGTGTAAATTATTTTATAGCATGTTCTGGTCATGTCCTCAATTACAGAATGATTAGCAGGCTCAAAATTACATTTATATTATTTAATAGAGAAGGTTAAAACATGTTAATGCAGCAATATGAAAACCATTAACTTGTACAACATATAATGTACAGAATATCAGACGTTTATTCAGGTAGAAATATCACAGGTTACTGCTGGGATACCTCCCCCCAACCCCTTTTTGGGATGTCTAGGGTGTCTAGGGTACACTTATTAATGATGAAAAAATTATACCTATCTGCGAATAATCACAATTAATTTTCAGTTAACTATGAACAATGCGATTAATTGTGATTAAATATTTTAATTGTTTGAAAGCCCTAATATATATGTGTATATGTTTATATATACATATCTTAACTGAACAAATATGTAAACACAACACTTTTGTTTTTGCCCCCATTTTTCACGAGTTGACCTCAAATATCTACAACTTTTACTATTTCCACAAAACACCTATTCCTCTCAAATATTGGTGACAAATCTGTCTGAATCTGTGTCAGTGAGCATTTCTTCTTTGCCAAGATAGTCCATCTCGCCTAACAGGTGTGGCATACCAAAATGCTGATGAAACAGCATGATTATTGCACAGGTGTGCTTTAGGCTGCCCTTGATAAAAGGCCACTCTGAAATGTGCAGTTTTGCTTTATTGAGGGTATGGGGGTTCAGATAAGCAGTCAGTTTATGGTGCAGTGCAATACATCTCATTCACATTGAGTTGATCAGGTTGTTGGTCGTGGTCTGTGGAATGTTGCTTCACTCCTCTTCAATGGCTGTGCCAAGTTGCTGATTATTAACAGGAACTGGAACAAGCTGTGTACAGACATTTTCAACATGGGGCTGTGCATTGTCATGCTGCAACATGAGGTGATGGTCTCGGGTAAATAGCACAACAATGGGCTTCAGGATCTCGTCCCGGTATCTCTGTGCATTTAAAATGATATCAATAAAATGCATTTGCGTTTATTGTCCATAACATGCACCTGCCCATACCATAACCCCATGGGTCACTCGATTCACAATGTTCACATCAGCAAACCACTCTGCCACACAACACCACACACGTTGTCTGCCATCTGCCCTGAACAGTGACAACCGGGATTAATCCGTGAAGAGAACACCTCTTCAACAGGCCAGACGCCATCAAATTTTGGCATTTACTCACTCAAGTCAGTTACGATGACAAACTGCTTTCAGGTCGAGACCCTAATGAAGATGAAGAGCATGCAGATGTGCTTTCCTGAGACGATTTCTCTCAGAAATTATTCGGTTATGCAAACCAATTGTTGCAGCAGCTGTCCGGGTGGCTGCTGGATGTGGAGGTCCTGGGCTGGTGTGTATACACAGGGTCTGCGGTTGTGAGGCCAGTTTGATGTTCACCCAAATTCTCTGAAACGTCTTTGGAGATAGCTTATGGTAGAGAAATGAACATTCAATACACGGGCAACAGCTCTGGTGGACATTCCTGCAGTCAGCATGCCAACTGCATGCTCCCTCAAAATTTGCAACGTCTGTGTCATTGTGCTGTTTGATAAAACTGCACATTTCAGAGTGGCCTTCTATTGTGAGCAGCCTAAGGCGTTCGAAGCTAGCATATATATATATATATATATATATATATATATATATATATATATATATATATATATATATATATATATGGCGCTTATACCTGAGTACACACACATATATATATATATATATATATATATATATATATATATATATATGGCGCTTATACCTGAGTACACACACATATATATATATATATATATATATATATATATATATATATATATATATATATATATATATATATATATATATATATATATATATGTACCTTGACTCCTTTACTTTGTCATTTGATAAGTAACTTTCATACTGAAAAAGTGTGGGCACCCCTGCTGTATAGCGTCTGAGTTTTTAAAAACGCTCTCTAAAATGTGTTGCTGTTATTTTGCTATTAATTCTAAATAACAACCATTACTATCAAGCATTCATATTTTTTATTTTTTTTTAATTTTGTGACTTTTAAAAACATCAAAATATATATTTGATGTGGATGGCATACAATTCTGAATAATGTTGTATTATATGTTGGTTGGTTAGGAGCAAATATGGGGCTCTGTGGTGCCTCTAATGAAACTATGCACTATTAATTTAAATAACTGCACAACAATCATAATGGCAGCCACATTCATGATGGGCTATTATTTCTTAAATCTACCATTTAATTTAAACTGCACTGAATGAGATTGCACACAATTATTTTTTACGTTACAACGACAATAAATAGTCAGATGCTAATTCTTAATACGTCAATTATATTGTGAATGCCCATTTGATTTACTAAATTCACTTGTGTGTTAAAAGATCCCCAATAATTAAACAGATTGACAATAAAACACAGCGACAAAACAATGTGAAAGAGATTTACCTAAAAAATGCAATGAGTCCTTCTATTTCTGATTAAGTAAACTTGTGGCGGCATAATACAGACATACTGTAAAATCCAGCAGAAGGGATTTTACTCCTCTTAGAGTCAGTTCACTAGACAAACATTTGCATAAAACTAATATGAAGTCAAATAAGCAATCCAGATCAATTGTGACATTGTTGTACATAAATAAAAGCACAAGATGTTCCTGTCATGCGTGCATTGTCTCTCCCCCTGCATTTTGACACACCACAGGTGGGGAGAAGTGTGTGTGACTTATTTACTTGTCCAGCCTCTCTCTGTGTGCACACTGTTGTCTACAAGATGTTAGCACTCAAAGGGGAAAATAACTGCAAATATAAACATGGCAAGGTACATTTTAAACTCCACAGAACCTCCATTCTCTGACAGTTTGACAGTCACTTGAGGGTGAAACAGATACCAAAATCACTATCCAACCGGTGCGGCCACACATGTTTTCTTTCCTGGCCTGACTCCAATAAATCCAAACAAACACACACACACAAACACACACATTCATGTGTACATTGCAGTCCGAGGAGGCTAAGAGACTATCTTTGGTCAGTAAGCTGCACGGTCAAGCAGAAATATTTGAAGGTTTCCCTTGCAGCAAATTGTGAGAGTCGGTGGTGACAGACGGATGGTCAGACTCTCTCCTTCACTCCCATGAAGATGATTGACGGATGAAGACTGTCACAATGCCATAGTAAATGTTGTATTGAAGTGTTCTACTTTACTTTGTCACGGTGCATTCACAGGGAAATGTCTGCTGTCAACCATTAACAAACTTGCAAGAACAAATACAAACCAACACCATATTTTTGTATTCAATAGAGGGTATATTCTACCCAATTAAAGTAACTTTTGAGAATAATATGTACAGTATGTTTAATGCTTTGCCCAACATTTGTGCAATTATTCTCTAGTACCCTTTACAAACCATAGAGGTCACTGTTGCTTTACATACTGCAGTAAGTAGCCCGTTTCAGTGTCATCCTATCTTGAGCCACTTCCCCCCACGCACAGATAACACAAATGCTTTTTTAAAAATTCTTATTAAATGCACCACACAATATTTTCATTGTTGTTTTCCTCCTTTAAACAATCGCTCAAGTTTAATTTGTCATTCTGGCATTGCAGTGTCCAAAACAGTTTGAGCTGCCCTTGTGATTTATATATACATATTTATATATACACACACACACACACACATATATATATATATATATATATATATATATATATATATATATATATATATATATATATATATATATATATATATATATATATATATATATATATATATATATATATATATATATATATATTTATATATATATATATATATATATATATATATATATATATATATATATATATATATATTTATATATATATATATATATACATACATACATACATACATACATACATACATATATATATATATATATATATATATATATATATACATACATACATACATACATACATACATATATATATATATATATATATATATATATATATATATATATATATATATATATATATATATATATATATATATATATATATATATATATATATATACATACATACATACATACATACATACATACATATATATATATATATATATATATATATATATATATATGTATGTGTGGGGAAAAAAAATCACAAGACTATTTCATCTCATTGCGCTCTACTACGGTATCGAGCACTATTTTTTGGATAACCTTATTAAGACATATATATATATATATATATATATTTATATGTATATATATATATATATATATGTATATATGTATTTTTTTTCTGCAAACAGCTTTAAGATTGTAGCAGTTAAGCGTTTGAATTTTAACAGCGGCATGAGAGTTTGATGTTGAAAAAAAAGTGTAACCTCAAACTAACCCCAAACACTTTGTAAAGCACTTTAAGTTCCCGCTACATGGCTCAGCATGCTAAAATGGGCATAGGTCAAGCCTGAAGCCAACTTTATATGATCCCACATGATACCACACAACATTAGTTTGAAAAAAATATTAAAGGTCTAAGGAATTAATGCGCTTAAAGATGTGTCCAAATGCCTCAATTCTATTTACATTTTAATAAAGTTTTGCATTCAATAAACTTTATTTTGTTGAGAGTTTCCATACTGCTCCAAATTTGGTGACATGTGTAAAAATGTCACTCGCAGATTTGTCTATTTTTCATTGTTTCTCTTTACAGTAAGTGACAGCAATTGAATGGCACAATTTAATCAGATTTGTAAAACAATTTCTACAAGCAGGGGCATAGTACCACATTCTGGGCCTCGATAAATAATATTACTGAAGGGCTCCCCATCCAACCATAAACCCAACATCACCGCACCATGCACACACACTGGGTATGCTTACATGCACTGCAAAACTATTTATTGACTTTATTTGGTTTAAACCAGCTTTTAAACCACCATGTAAAAACTTTATTTTGGCTTTTGACTTTTAATGATTGGATTAACATCTCTTGAACATATCTAAATAAACCCCCTAAATTAGTGGTTCTCAAACTTATTTCCACCAAGTACCACCTAAGAAAACACTTGGCTCTCCGAGTGCCACGATGATGACCAACAGTAGCATTGTAGTCCTTAGTATTCATTAAAAACAAGGCAGAGGTATCATTTAACAGATACATTTAATATTTTTGGCTAATGTAACATTAAACTCAATGCAAACACATCATCAACAATAATACTCCACATACAGTACATATTTACATACTTATTTGGCGTACCACTAGTGTTACACGTACCACAGTTTGCCCTAGATAAAATTTAAAAAAAAAAAAAAGAAAAATGTTTTTGGGTTGTTTTTTTTCAAAAAAGTGCTACCAAATTCAATATGAAGTGGCGAGAACATGAATTTAAGTGATCATATAACCTGTCATTATTCAAATAAGTTTCACGTCGAGGTTGCATTGTTTTACTGTAGTCGTTTCACCAAGATAGAGAAGGATGTCCCGAAGTAGCTGATTTATTCCAATAAGCATGACAACGAGTACAAAAACTCAGACACTAGTCAAGTGTGGAGCCAAAAAAACAAGAAAATCACCAGAGGCGAACAGCGAGGAAGTCTTACACTAGGAAATACAAAAGCGTGGTGAAAACAGAAACCAACTAAATGTCGCGAAGAGCAAGCAAGACTTCCAGGCAGAGTGTGGCGCTTGGCAGGAATAAATAGCTCTCTGATTAGTGACCAGGAGCAGTAGAGCGTCCACTAATCAGAGGCAGGTGACAAAAATCAGCACCCATCATCATCATCATCATTTCTTTTTATTCCTTTCATGAAAATGCATCTATACAAGCCATATACAGTTCACACTTTCATTGTTTTTTGTTTCTTATACATTTCCATGATCAGAAAGGAGCAGATTGAAGAATAATATTCTTATATTTATCTGCCCCCTTTTTTGACACACATTATTTTAGATTACTTTAGCACTGTTCCCTCCACCAACATACTTTTTAATTTTTGTTTAAGCATTTTCACAATGACAATGACCCATGGCAACTAAGAACACAAACAAGGGTGTTGAAAGAAAACTAACCAACAACTTAGGAAATACTAAACAAAACAAAACATGACCCAGGCAATGGATCGTGACAATAAGTTCTCCTTGACTTCAAAGTGTACAATAAAGATTGGCTGTTTCATGTAGGATTATCGACAGTGGACAATACCAATCATAATAAAACGTCATTATTGTTATGATTATATTACTATTTGTGCATGGCCTGGCGGTTATGCCTCCTTCTGTCTCCATTTTTCTAACTCTAATCGAGGGTTCTTGAATGCACCATGCCACTTACAGTATGTGCTATGAGATGCAAAAGTCAGACTTCTATGTAGCTTTCTCCTATGCTGCCACGGATAGATGTATTATAACTTTACATTTCGTCTGTCACCTCATCATTGTTCCAAAATTAGTTTGAATGCCTACAAGGTGAGCTTTGATGACATTCAGACGTGTTTCAGTGAGGTGTTCGAAGCTAGCTTTGCCGCTATTCAAATGGAATGAACCATTTTGACATATTTGATTGGAGGGACTTAGACATTCTTAATTTGATTCAAGCAACCCTATTATTGAACTATAATGTCACTTTTTATAGCATACATGTCTAAATGACAGAAACAAATCTTTCAAATCTTGTGCTTGGGCCCTCAGTACAATATCCCCACTTTGACGCCACCGTCTACAAGAGTGTCACCAAGAAATGGTAAATTAGTTTAGATTTAGGTTGGATGTACTTGCATTTTTTTCACTTCTATCACTGAGAAATACATGCAGAACAGTGATATATTGTACATTGGTTTTTCTTTAGCGTGTGTCACACAAATTAAAGTGGTGCTGTCCCTTCACGTTATAAACCTGATCGCTACTTAAGTCATTGTGGAATGTTTTAGGATTTGTTTAGTGGGAGATAGTTACTTTAACCCCCACAGCATCTTCCCAAAACACTGATCCACCTAAAAGTATCATACCTAACTTGATATGGAATTTTTGTCCCAGATACAGCTCTAGCTGAAGGCAAATATTTTTCTGGGGGCTCACAATTATTTCTGTCTCACCGATGACAGCTCCTGTCTAAAAAGTCAGAACAGTCTGTAAGAACATGTCAGTGTGTTCTGTTTTAGTTTGATTATAATATCTACACAACTTAGAAGGCGGTGTTTTTTTCCTGCTATGCAACTTTTGTTGCATAGCTTTTGTTTCCATCCAAGAAAATAAAATAAAAACAAACCTGTGGAATCTGGGTTCTTACTTACATCCTAATAGCCTGCTTGCATCCAGTTGTACGTACAAATCCAAATTCTGTTTGTGTGTTCTATAACCTGACATGCTGTGTAAAAGTATACAGTGTGCACGTGTCCATGTGACATGCTAAGCAAGTTCAACACACCTCTACGCACACCGACAACCATGCACACATTTAACACTTGGACTGCGGATGCCAAATGTTCAAGGTCTGTTGGCCTGTTCTGGTGGTCTGGGCCCACGCCCACACATCACACACACTGTGGAACTCACAAGAGACTTTGCAGCTTGGCCTTTGGCCCATCAGCATTCCATTTTATTTGTGCTCCTCTACCCCTGAAGTCTAATTTCCATCAGCTGACAAACACAACATCCTCTCTATCCACTGAATCTTAACAGAAATAAATCGCCTTGGAACCACAGATTGGTTAATTATCAGTTTAACTTAGTGTCATAATAGCAGACTTTACTTCCTGCCATCACACACACGGCCATACAAACTGAACGATGACAGAATCAAGTGAGACTGACAGAATGCCACAGCATCTTATGTTCTGAATCTATTTAATCCAACATAGCGTCAAAGGGTTATGAAAGACTGTAATTGGTCTTTGCACTAAATGGCAGACTCCTTACTTACCTTGTTAAAAGTCCTTAAAGGTAAATTGTCATGTCAAGACCTTTGATGCCTTTCACCAAGTAGACGACTTTGGAGTGTAATTATATTTTGTGATATTTTGTGATATGTGACAAGGTGGAGATCAAGCGAGCTGCAAGTGAAGGAAGAGCGAGACAGCCTTCATCATAATTAGATGACTTTTTTTTTAAACTTTCATGTGACAGATTAAAGTTTTTCTCGTGGATCTGTGGTTTTTAATTTGATGTACCAGACAGACCTTATACCATATTAGACTTCAGACACATCTCCGCACCTGTCAAACATGCTGATATAATTAAATGTCAGATGAAAATGTAATAACGGCAAATATTCTCCAATACAAATAAATTAAATACAAGTGTGTGGGGAAACAAACATTTAGATTTAAATGACAATTCTAATATGTCATTTATATTTTACTATAATGCAAACAATTTTGCATGGGCTGCCAATATACTTCCATTGAAATTTGAAGACAATTATCTACCCAGGTGTTCAGACTTGGTCACACCACATTGTCAGAAATAGGATTACAATAGGGGTCAATATCGGTCCCTGACAGTACAATCAAAACTCCTGTACACCTTAGAGTGTTTTTGTAGGTCTTGCACCCTTTAACTGCATATTCAGTAAGTGCTCTATTGCGGGGTTATTCAACTTGCGGCCCGGGAATGATGCTGTCTCCCGAGTTGAGTTCAAAACTTGGGAGAGACTAACATTTTTGCAGCAAATTCCTAAAAGCACAAGAACACTGTCATAATAAAGTGAAGTGAAGTGAATTATATTCATTTGGCGCTATTTCTCTAGTGACTCAAAGTGCTTTATGTAGTGAAACCCATTATCTACATCTTTAAGATACATTTAAACCAGTGTGGGTGACAGTGGGAGCAGGTGGGTAAAGTGTTTTGCCCAAGGACACAGCTGTGGTGACTAGGATGGCAGACGTGGGAATCGAACCTGGAACCCTCAAATTTCTGGCACGGCAACTCTACCAACCAAAATGATCTTTTTGCAATAGGTCTCTAATAGCAGCAGAGCGCTTCTGTGCACATAGGATATTGGACCTGTGGTAACACATTGCTGCTGTTTTACTTTACTTAACTTAATTAACTACACTTTTAAGGTATGACAGATCCTTGCGATGAGATTTTAACCTCCTGAGATTAAGCCTCCTCTGCAGTGGACATTTGTGTTTTGCATGACAGTAACTTTTGTAACTCTAATAGTGAACATGGAATATACTGGTCATAATAAGAATAATAGTGAAGGGAATAGTCTTACCCTTGATCTTTTTGTTGCTCTATTGGGTTGATATTAGCCACAAGACGTGACCATATATTCTATTAATTATTTTCATTTGGTTTCATAATTATTTGTATACAGTCACCCCTCGTCACATCACGCTTTAAATATTGCAGCTATATATATATATATATATATATATATATATATATATATATATATATATATATATATATATATATGTATGTGTGGGAAAAAAAATCACAAGACTATTTCATCTCTACAGGCCTGTTTCATGAGGGGGGGTACCCTCAATCATCAGGAGATTTTAATGGGAGCATTCGCATACCATGGTTTATATAGGGCACAGAGTGGGTGGGTACAGGCTGGTGTAGGGGCGTGGTGATTGGCTCATGTGTTACCTAGGAGGTGTTTCCGTCTATGGCGGCATGCTGTTACAATTTCGCTGCGCTTGTTGAGGGATGACAGGTCTGGACGGTAAATAATAAACAGTTTCTCTTTCAAGCATAGGTTGCATCTTTTATTACCACTATTGTAAGGTGTGCTGGATGCAAGAATTTGCCATGTTATTGAATATTCAACATTATTGTCTTTGAGGTCCCAAATGTGTTTGCTGAGTTCTGTGGTATTTCGCAGGTTTTGGTTCCTGAAAGAAGCCTTGTGGTTGTTCCATCTGGTTTTGAATTCTCCCTCGGTTAATCCTACATATGTGTCGGATGTGTTAATGTCCTTGCGTATTACCTTAGATTGGTAGACAACTGATGTTTGTAAGCACCCCCCGTTGAGAGGGAAATCAGGTTTCTTTCGACAGTTACAGCCTTTGTTGGTTTTGGAGTCGCTCTGTCCGGGGGCCGACGGCTCATTTGCAATTGTTTTGTTGTGGTTTGAGATGATTTGTCGTATATTGTTCATGCAGCTGTAGCTCAATTTAATGTTGTTCTTGTTGAATACTTTTCTTAGGGTGTTGTCTTTGGGAAAGTGTTTGTCAATCAGATTGAGGAATTTGTGTCCAATGTTAGTTGAGACGTTTTTGCTGTATGGGGGGTTGTACCAGATGATGTCGTTTCGTTTTCTGTTCTTTTTTGGCTGGTTTCCTGGCGTGGGTTCATAGGTGAGGGTGAAATTGTATCCGCTTTCATCAAGGGCTTTTTGGTACGGGGGGGTTGCTTGGTCAAATTCAGCTTTGCTAGATGACAGCATCGATAGCCTTTTATTGATTCCATTAACATTAAATTGAGCTACAGCTGCATGAACAATATACGACAAATCATCTCAAACCACAACAAAACAATTGCAAATGAGCCGTCGGCCCCCGGACAGAGCGACTCCAAAACCAACAAAGGCTGTAACTGTCGAAAGAAACCTGATTTCCCTCTCAACGGGGGGTGCTTACAAACATCAGTTGTCTACCAATCTAAGGTAATACGCAAGGACATTAACACATCCGACACATATGTAGGATTAACCGAGGGAGAATTCAAAACCAGATGGAACAACCACAAGGCTTCTTTCAGGAACCAAAACCTGCGAAATACCACAGAACTCAGCAAACACATTTGGGACCTCAAAGACAATAATGTTGAATATTCAATAACATGGCAAATTCTTGCATCCAGCACACCTTACAATAGTGGTAATAAAAGATGCAACCTATGCTTGAAAGAGAAACTGTTTATTATTTACCGTCCAGACCTGTCATCCCTCAACAAGCGCAGCGAAATTGTAACAGCATGCCGCCATAGACGGAAACACCTCCTAGGTAACGCATGAGCCAATCACCACGCCCCTACACCAGCCTGTACCCACCCACTCTGTGCCCTATATAAACCATGGTATGCGAATGCTCCCATTAAAATCTCCTGATGATTGAGGGTACCCCCCCTCATGAAACAGGCCTGTAGAGATGAAATAGTCTTGTGATTTTTTTTCCCACACATACATATATTGCGCTCTACTACGGTATCGAGCACTATTTTTTGGATAACCTTATTAAGACATATATATATATATATATATATATATATATATATATATATATATATATATATATATATATATATATATATATATATATATATATATATATATGTATATAAATACATAGTATATATATATATATATATATATATATATATATATATATATATATGTTACAGTGCAGTATTTGCCTTATTGTCTGTTATTATGTTGTGGCGATCGATAAAGGTATTCACCAAGCGGGACTTCCATTTGCGGATCGAAGGGGTCATATTAGGATTCATTTTCTACATTTAAAATACTTCCTCGTGGTACACATAACATGTAATGGTGGTTCTTGGGTCAAGCTTTTGCGTAGATTTTGTTTTACAGACAATATGAGTACATTCTACGGATTAAGTGATAACAGAGAGCATCTTTTAGACATGATACACATTTTGATAGTGAGTGGCGAGAACAATATTATTTGGTTTGTTTGTTTAATTGCATCTTCATTTTAAATGGGTCATACTATGATTTTTTTGCATATATTTTGTTTTACAGACCATCTTTAATGCTGTTTTTTTTTGCTGTCTCGTTAGTAAGTGCCGTTTTGTGGCCGGTCTTATTTGCGTGCCAGAGCCTTCCTCCAGGCCAAGTCTACTTCAACTGCTTCTCAACCTCGTCAGCCATATCGAGTCTACTGACAGACATAACTTAGAACTATATGCTACTTTGTATTGTAAATGGCAACAGCGGAGGCTTTTAACATGCATTTGCATGTACGAGACTACAACTGAATAAAAATGGCGGTGTCACTCAAAGCTCTGTATTTTTTTTAAGAAGGCAATATTGTGTTTTATAAAAATATATCCACCACGCTTCCATGCTTTAATTGCAAATTTTGGGGACTTTTGGGGATCCAAAATACACAAAAACAGGTACCAACAGGTAAGAAATTGGTTTTGCATAACAGGATCAGTTCAATTGTAAACCATGCTAACAACAACAACAAGAACGGGTGGGTAATACTGGTGCTAACTTCACTGTGACAAACTTAAAAAAAAAAACATGTCAGAACTTTTTGATGGACTTCATCTTCAACTGCATCCTCACCAATAACACATTTCCACAATATACACATAGCATCAGACTCAACGCAGCACTTAAGGCTTACAAGACTGAAATCAAATATCAGCTCTCAGCAGCTGTCTGGGTAAAGTGGGTATGAACTTTGTTGTTTCAATATCCACTTCATCTTGAGCAATATGGAATGACAATGCAGGACACACAATAACAACAACACGGAATGCTATCAACACAAATAATTAACGTAGTCGCGACTGTCAAGTTGACCACGTTTTTGCAAAAGACACACCCTGATGGTTTCAGCACATAGAAGGCCGTTTCCTACTTAGACAAATTACCCAGAATGTGACAAACTATTTCCACGTAGTGGCCGTGTTTTAGTGGCAGGATGACGACCATAGCAATGAAGCTTGGAGGTTCCTCTGCCCCCCCGCCCCAAATCTCCCGAATTTGGAGGTCTCAAGGTTGGCAAGTATGGCTCCGAAATCGGGAGATGGGGGGGGGGGGCGTGGTTAAGAGGGGAGGAGTATATTTACAGCTAGAATTCACCAAAAGTCAAGTGTTTCATATATATATATATATATATATATATATATATATATATATATATATATATATATATATAAGAAATACTTGACTTTCAGTGAATTCTAGCTATATATATATATATATATATATATATATATATATATATATATATATATATATATATATATATATATATATATATATATTTTATTTTTTTATTTTATTTTATTATATATATATATATATAAATAAAATAAATACTTGAATTTCAGTGTTCATTTATTACACATATACACACACATAACACTCATCTACTCATTGTTGTACTTGAAAGTACAATGCTTTGCAGCCAGAACAGCAGTTATTCTACTAACTGTACTGTGCTTGCTGCTTACAAAAAAAACCAACAACAACACTTACCTTTCACTATTTGGGTAGCCTTTGTTCTGCCATTTGCGTACTGGCGAGCGATCTCTGAATCCGGGAACATATCCTTCACGGATTTGTTGAAGACATCCGCAAATGAGAACGGGATGTTGCTTCCAGCTATCAGCATAGCCATCTTTGTATCGGCATATGTTACACCATCGGGTCTCCATTTAGCGAGGTGGGCCATAATACTGGGCTGGGACCGGTGCTGCGCTGCCGACGCCTTGTGCATCGCTGACCGTTCATGAGTGAGTATATCCGTTCGGTGTTCAATGGAGAAGTCTGTTCTACAAAATTTACAGGCAGCATACCCCTTCCCCTTCGAACTGTCCTGGATAAACTGAAATTCTTGTTTCCATTCGTTATGGAACTTACAAGCGTATTTCTTCATCTTACTCGTCGTCGGCGTCGCCATGGCTGTATCTTCCTCGTTCTTCTGCTTCGTCTCCTTGTTGTGTGCACAGTTGTGCACTCTCTAAAAGCCGTAGATGTTATAACGTGATTGGGCCGGCACGCTGTTTATATCGTGGAAAAGCGGACGTGAAATCAGGCTGTCGTCACAAAGGCACGCCCCCTCCAGATCCGGCTGGAAATTGGGAGAAATTCGGGAGATTATTTGTCCCGGGAGGTTTTCGGGAGAGGCGCTGAAATTCGGGAGTCTCCCGGAAAATTTGGGAGGGTTGGCAAGTATGTCTCTTTTAGTCTGCAGTAGAACACAATCAAGGCTATTACATTGGGTGAAACAAGTGTATATGTGCTATTTCATGTCTAGTGGGCTCTAAAATATGTAATTTGTAAACAATTTTTCACTATGAAATAATATATATGAAAATATATGAAAATAATCCTACTTTGCAGGAATTAGTTTATTATGTATGCCTGGTTCCAATTTACGGCACTAAATGAAGTGCGACTGTAATTTGCCCAACAGTAGCCACGTGTACATGGACAACATTTGTTTAATCTGATTATCATTCAGATTAGAATGTTACTGTGTACATGGACCCTCAAAAAAAAAAAAATCTGATTGACATGCATTTTCATGCATCACACCTTAAATCGGAATACTTAACTTTGACATGCGCAGTACCTAACATAAAAGGAAAGGTGTGTTATTATTTGTGCTATGACACCCTCTTTTGGACGAGTTTGCTCACTGCAGGTTCTGACTAAGCAGTGACTTCCACTGTAAACAAATAATGCTTTGTGCATTTCTGCTGGTTCAACGTTATCACTGTATTTATTTATCATGCTTTCCTGCTGTTCAGTTCTTTTGTTTTACCTCTCTTTTTGAAATGGAGCTGTTCTGTGCTTTTTTATGTTGTGATTATGTACGGGTGGCGACATGTCTTTTTGTTGCGACATCCTGTGTATGTGTTTGAGGCTAGCATTTAGCACTTGAATTAACTGTAAAGTCGTGAATAAAACATCTCGTTAAGACGACAACTGGATCCCTTCTTTTATTGTTAAATCGATACATGACACTCCAGGCCATACTTTTGTTTTTGCTAGTCTCATTTTAAAGCAACAAACTCAAAAGTATGTAACGCTGCTTCTGTAAATGTTGAAAGGGAGGAGACAGTAGCAAGACAATTGCTTCATTCCGAGACTATTAAATTTAGTGCCCGCTCCACCACTAAAATATAGCTGACATCAAAAACATGCACAGTACGGATAATTCTAACCCAAATTTCGGAAGATGTGTTTTCATTCGAATGACTTTCGCCATAAACCACTCATCTTGATCGGAATTAAATGTTGATCCGAACGTGTGTGATCGAGTCAGAATATTCCAAATGGCGTGTTTACATGAAACATTTTCATTCCGGTTAGGCTTTTAATCCGAACTAATGTGTTGATGACAGACCTACCTTTAAATGAATTTTCTTCACAAACCCAATTGTCCATTAAAGCTGAGAAGTTATTTAGTTTAAAAACACAGAGAATATTCTTGAATGGACAGTGATTATCCCCATCTCAACCGAACAGAGTTTTTCATTTACTGAAAAGAAAATTGAGGTCAGAAACATCAAAAAAGTGAAGGCCTGGCAACAGAGGCATTTGGTGATGCCAATGGACTCCAGACTTTAGGGAACCATTGACTTTAAATAATTGTACACCATTGAAAAACAACACCACTTCATCCAAAAACATGAATGTCTGATAACTTTTACACTTGAATTAAAGTTATGTTATTTTATTACATTTCCATTGTAGTGGTGTACTTTTGGAACTTACTGGTTCTGTTTTTTTATTTTTATGTGTAGCTTTTTGGCGACATGGCCAACACTGGTCAACAACAACTGATAAACAGCCATTATTCAAACAATTGAGCCAATTAATTTAACTGCTGTAATATTAGCTAAATGTTGTGGTGACAAGATATGAAAGAGGTTTCTGCATGTTCTACCAGAGCAAAGTCTTGTTGAACTGCTGCCATACTGAGGAAAAGGCAAAATGAGTGAACTCAGAGATGCCAGCCAAATCTGTTTTGTACATAAGCATGCCAATCCTGTTTAGAGGACGAGCAAATATGAGAGAAGGTAGTTCAAACATAGATTGCACACAGTGTGCAATAGTTCATTTGATGGGAAAAGGAGAGAAGATACAGTAGCTATATTATATTGGAGTGATACCCCGATTTACAAAGTTATCTTTGTATACATTTTTGGATTCACAAACCATAGACCAAATGAACATATGCTTTGTTGTACACGTCTTGTTTCAGTGTACAAACGTTTTATCCATCCATTTTGTTCTTGGCAGCACATCCGTTGTTGGCGGGCAGGTATATCTCCTTTGCTCATTCAATCAGCACAGTAGTGCTGTCATTAGCTACAGTGCTATTCATAAATAAAGTTAGTATGGTATGGTATAAGTGCTATTTTGTGTGTAATAGATTGGTTTAGCCTTTGTACAGCATTTTGATCAATTTGAGTCCATAGAAAGCAAAGGCAGCTCGGTGGAAGAGGGGTTAGTCATGTGCCTCACAATACGAAGGTCCTGGGTTCCATCTTGGGCTCAGGATCTTTTTGTGTGGAGTTTGTATGTTCTCCCCATGACTGCGTGGGTTCCCTCCGAGTACTCCGGCTTTCTCCCACCTCCAAAGACATGCACCTGGGGATAGGTTGATTGGCAACACTAAATTGGCCCTAGTGTGTGAATGTGAGTGTGAATGTTGTCTGTCTGTCTGTGTTGGCCCTGCGATGAGGTGGCGACTTGTCCAGGGTGTACCCCGCCTACCGCCCTTGTGCAGCGAGGATAGGCTCCAGCACCCCCCGCAACCCTGTAAGGGACAAGCGGTAGAAAATGGATGGATGGAAAGCAATGGACAAGCAATATGTGGCTTGAAACATTTAGGAAGTATCCACAGTGTGACACTGGCTCCTCCCTTCGTCCCCTCCTTTCAGCTGCATGCTAGGAAGAGGTAAAGTGGATTCTGTTTTTTATTCCTAGTCTATCAAACTGTTAAAGATATGGAGTTTTGCCATTTCAAACTAGCTGCACCACAGGGCTAAAGACAGCGTAGATACTTGTCGGCCGGCCGGCAGAAAATTCATCTAGTTGTTGTTGTTTTGACTTTGTTATTGAATAGAACGTTTACTCATCACCCTATTGTTACGTTTTTTTGATATTCATTATTGTATGATGCTTTAAATTGTGTTCAAAGTGAGAAAACTTTACTAAACAATGGACTTTTGTTCATGCTGGAGCCCATTATTCATGTTTACATTGTTACTTTTGGAGACATTTGCTTCATTATACAAACATTTCTATTTGTAAGCCTTGTCTAAGAACCGATGGAGTTCATACAACAAAGTTCCGGTGTAGTTACGTTGTAATAGTGATCATACAGCATATTTGGCAGATAACACCAATGTTGACAGACATTTTAAATCCCAGGTATCATTGAGTAATGCATTCTTTCAATTTTATAGTTATATTTTTTTTTACTGTTTTCATTGTAAATCCTCTGTTCTGTTCTCAATCAATGTTTATTTTATGTTTATTTAATTCTAAGGAAAACAGTCGTTCAATGTGAGGATTTATTTTGAATTAAATACAACAAAGACATTTGTGGAGACATTCTTTAACAATGCAGGAGAAATGCCAGGCCGTGGAGAACACAATAGATTACACACTCTGAGGGAGACGTGCCAGGGGACAAACACTTTCTACTTTTTTTCCCCTTATCCAAGTCATATTTATTTTATTAGGTGTATTCTCCATAGGCTTCATGGTGGCAGGATAGCCATGCGTTCAGACACTCCCTCACATACACACATATGCACAAACGTGACAGGACCCCAGATCTCCACTGGTGCATGTAGTGATTCTGTTTTTTGTCCCTTGTGGAGTTTTCATTTTTCCCCCATTTCAACCACAGAGGAGAGCAAACACCAGCAGCCAGACATAATTAGTATTGGAGAAGACACAAAGAACGGTTCCTAATTACCACAAACATCTTGGTGGTTTGTTGCAGACTTTTGTGTGTGTAATTCAAAAGGGGGTAAAGATCAATAGCATTCAATGAAAACTAATTGTGAAGGGCACATGCGGGCAGCTGTGAGGCATCTATTAGGAGAGGCAACGGCAAAAAAAGAGGATGATTCTTCAGTCAGTTAGAAAAGCCCTCTGAGCACAAAATTGTGTGAAACTGTGCGTGAAAAATGGCCGGATAAAATACCCATAATTCTTTTATTATTTAGTAACTTTCAAGCAACATGGAGTGATGGGAAGCAGATGGGAAATGAGGGTAAGAGAAGAGCATTGTCCCATGGAATGAGTGCAGTTGCCAAACTACTTTACGAACAAGATGCAGTAGATACATGAGAAGGAGAAGGATCACGAAACATTGAGGTATTGATAAAGTAAATGGCAGATCTCTAAACCTTCAAAAACTGAGTAGGACTATAGTTTTTCCATTACATGTTTCTCTATACTATCTGCCAGATTCAAACTATACAGACAATTCTGTTGTGTACGGGGGGAGTAGACGGCACAGACAACAGGGGGCATAGTTTGGCTCTATGAGTTATTATATATATATATATATATATATATATATATATATATATATATATATATATATATATATATATATATATATATATATATATATATATATATATATATATATAATAACAAACAATACTAATATAAACTAGAGAATGTAGTGTGACAAAAAATCCAAGAGTCTGTATGGTGTGTGAAGTGTGGGAATTAATTGTTGAGTGTTACCGTAATGTTGAGCGAGAGGCAAGTCCAAAAGAGGCAGGACAGGCTCATAGATCTGTGAGAAGCAGGAAGTCAGGGGCTATACAGAGGCGTCGAAGGTCCTTGTCCAAGCGGGAGGTCAAGATCCAAGAGGCAGTCAGAAAAGCAGAAGGAACGCGGGGGAAGACGAGACACATAGCTCGTCACGAGAAATGAAGGCAGACTGCAGGAAGGACGACAAAGAAGACACGAGACCAATAAAACACGACGGTGGAGAGCACACAGAGAGCAAAGAGCAAGATTGCATAGAGCATGATGATCGCTTACGGTACTCCAACAGATGATTACGTTCTGGCGCTGGAGAGCAGGTTGAGCAGGCTTATGAAGGTAGGACCTCTCATTACCGCGAGTTGCATTAAGTGCCGATAGAAAGCAGCTGCTTGCTGCCGCCGGAGTGTCATGTGCAGGAGATGAGCGGCCGTAGGCGTGTCCCGAGGTGCACTCCGCGAGGCTCATTGAAGAATGCGCATTGGCATGCGCTCGGTGCGCGACAATTTCTGAGGAAAATAATTCATCACCTGGCTCATTTTCAGTTATAATATCTCCCAATTACGAATAATCCTTTTATGAAGTCCTGAATCCAGATGGTGATCCGGATCACCCCCAAAATGTAATAACTTGTTTTTTAGCCCATTTCTGACATTTCCTGAAAGTTTAATAAAAATCTGCCCTTAAATTTTTGAGCTATATTGCTAACTAACAAATAGACAGTGGAGACAAAACCTCCTGGCGGAAGTAATACATGTCATACGTTAATATGTTATATATCTGTATTTATAGATGTTATTAGGCTGCTTTATTTCACTTGCTCAAAATCAAAATGTTTTTAAACCAAAGATTAAAAGTTTACCGGCGAGCATATGTTACCAATAGTATTTATTTACCTTCTTCTTTTTTATTAGGTTTTGATTCAATGTCTTACCATGAATTGATTAACGTGGACCCCGACTTAAACAAGTTGAAAAACTTATTTGGGTGTTACCATTTAGTGGTCAATTGTACAGAATATGTACTGTACTGAGTAAACTGTACTGTTTCATGTAATGTATTCTCTTCCTTTGCAATCTACTAATAAAAGTTTAAATCAATGAATCAAATGTATTTGTTTTTTATGGAGATGATGATGATTATCATTATGATTGTTTTCTTCCTATAGTGAACAGATTGAATAACAACAATTATATATTTTTCAATTACGAATCAAATTATTGAATCAAAAATGTCATCCATTCGGAATATGATGACTGAAGATAATGCCTTTCACTCTCCTAAAGCATGTGTTTCTACACAAAATAGGTTACAGAGAAGCGACACACAATTGGCAGTAAAGCTGTTGTTATAACAGGCTACAGTACATTCAATGTTGGCTAGTAATTAGTTGAAAACAAACATAACGAAGGCACGTCTGTGTTTTTTCTGTGCATTGTTGTTTACGTGTTCGGAACAGGAAGAGGGCGGGATAATATGCTTTCGGCATTTAAAAGTTAGCGCCCTCTATGCAGCTGTGTAACCATTGCAAACAGCTCCCTTCTATCATTAAAAAGATTATCATCTAATTATTTTTATACATCACATTATTATAGTTTTAGTTTTGCTCTTGGGACATATCAAAGCTAAACACTGATTTTGATTACCGGTAAATGCTATTTGCAACTATTAAAGAGCTACTTTGTTTCTTCTTCCTTAGTCATATCAATTGAATGTTGCGTGACCCAAAAGTAGACAGAATAAGTCAAAATATGAATACAAAAAGCAGGCAAACGCTGACCTATAAATCCTGCAAAGTGCTATGCATTTGCTGAAGTGATTATTCCTATGCAGACTGAATAAACAGGATAATGATGGAGGAAAGTTCAAACACTCCAACAACCAGGACCCTGACTACAGATATCTGCCAAGTTCAAAGGGGTGGATATTTACCCTGGGATTCTAAACAATGCAAGTGCATTAAAAGACATGGATGCCTTAAAAAAAATCATACACTGTATTTGTGGTTATGTTTTCCTGGATTTCCTACAGTACTGTTGTTTTATCACTCACAATCCTAAGCACACTTGCACAGGGGCACTGATACAAACCCAATCGCAGAGAGGCCACCGACCAACAATCAAAGCCAATACACACATCCCTACGCTCAAATGTCAGCTGGCTGTGATCATTGGCAGTGACCTTGGTTTAATCTCTATCTAATTATATACACAGCCAGGTTTACTGTTTCGTTGTGGAGACCTGAGAAAATACGACCTGCTAATCTTATTTGCACACATCGCATAACCTGTTGGTTAACCTATCAAGTAAATATAGGTGAATGACAGCACATTGCTCTAAAATTATAGATATTTACAGTGTTGGGACTAACGCGTTACTGTAACGCCGTTAGTTTCGGCGGTAACTAGTAATCTAACGCGTTATTTTTTATATTCAGTAACTCAGTTACCGTTACTACATGATGCGTTACTGCGTTATTTTACGTTATTTTTTATGTAGTATCGGCTAGAAACTGAGGATCTGAGTGTGTTTTATTCCAGCGAAGCAGAGACGTGCTTCTGATTCTTCCTCTGCGCTCTCTGTGTGTGTGTGTGTGTGACTGTGTGTCTGAGTGTGGGAAGGGGAGGGCAGGGGAGGGGGGTGCGCAATACAACGTAAACCGTTGGCCAACAAAAAAGTAACCACAAAACACTATACGACTATACGGTATAGTGTTCTGTGGTTACTTTTTGGTTGGCCAAGCGGACGTGATGACAGGCTGTCCTCACTCAGATCCGCACAGACCTGGAGGGGGCGTGCCTTAAGTCCGGCTGGAAATCGGGAGAAATTTGGAGAATGGTTGTCCCAGGGAGAGGCACTGAAATTCGGGAGGGTTGGCAAGTATGAGATATTCTCACTTCTTTTCTTTTGTCGAGCACAAAGAAAAGAACATTTTAGTTAAATGTAAGTTGTGTCTTGGATCAAAGATCCCATCTCCTGCCCAAAACAACAATTCAAATCTGCCTGGTTAGGCTCTGTGTATGTCACATGTGTTTTCCTTAGGTGAAGCCAGGTTTACAGCTATGTTGTTGATTGATTGATTGATTGATTGAAACTTTTATTAGTAGATTCCGTACAATTGACCACTAAATGGTAACACCCAAATAAGTTTTTTAACTTGTTTAGGTCGGGGTCCACTTAAATTGATTCATGATACAGATATATACTATCAAATATATACTAACATCATAATACAGTCATCACACAAGATAATCATCAGGGTATATACATTGAATTATTTACATTATTTACAATCCGGGGTGTGGGATGTGGAGGGGGGGTGGGAGGGGGTTAGGTTTGGTTGGTATCAACACTTCAGTCATCAACAATTGCATCATCAGAGAAATGGACATTGAAACAGTGTAGGTCTGACTTGGTAGGATATGTACAGCAAGTAGTGGACACAGAGAGAGAGATCAGAAAGTATAAGAAAAAGTGTCTACATTTGATTATTTACAATCCGAAGAGGTATTATGTGGAAGGGAGGGTGTTAGTTTAGGGTTGTAGTTGCCTGGAGGTGTTCTTTTAGTGCGGTTTTGAAGGAGGATAGAGATGCCCTTTCTTTTACACCTGTTGGGAGTGCATTCCATATTGAAGTGGCATAGAAAGAGAATGAGTTAAGACCTTTATTAGTTCGGAATCTGGGTTTAACGTGGTTAGTGTTAGTGTTAGTGTTATTATGCTGTTTGTTACTTATGTATGTTATGTTGCAGCTATTTAAAATAGTTTTGTCAATTTGTTCTGCCCTGAAATAAATTGGCCCTTTGAAGCATATCTTTGTCTTTGTGTGTTGTATGTAGAGCACATTGCTTAGCAGAGTTCAGTGATGCAAATGCATGTCAAGTTGATCAACAGATTGTATTATTCTCCAGTGCAATAACAGTACTGAAATGAAGGCTAAAAGGGCATTAATGGGAGCTTTAAAAAAAAAAAAGTAGAAGAAGTAACTAAATAGTTACTTTTCACAGTAACGCATTAGTTTTTGGTGTAAGTAACTGAGTTAGTAACTGAGTTACTTTTGAAATAAAGTAACTAGTAACTGTAACTAGTTACTGTTTTTCAGTAACTAACCCAACACTGGATATTTATCCCTTCCTACTACTTAAGTACTTTGTTTTTAGCCTGTTATACATTCGCAGTGAGTCAGATAATGGACACAAAAGTAATTTGAGGCAGGTTTATGCGAAAACCATCATCAAGGACTCCATCCATCCGTCCCTCCATTTTCTACCGCTTGTCCCTTTCAGGGTCGAGTGGGGTGCTGGAGCCTATCTCAGCTGTATTTGGGCGGTAGGCGGGGTACGCCCTAGACCAGTGATTTTCAACCTTTTTTGAGGCAAGGCACATTTTTTTCATTAAGAAATATAGAGGCACACCACCAGCAGAAAACTTTAAAAAATTTGACTCCACCAGGTTGTCGTGCCTTATTTTGAGTTTGTTTGTGTTTTCCTGTGTGTAGTGCTTTAGTTCTTGTCTTGTGCTGTTATTTTGGTGGCCCTTCCTGTTTTGTTGGTGTTTTACTGTAGCAGTTTCATGTCTTCCTTTGAGCGCTATTCCCCGCACCTGCTTTGTGTTAGCCCATCCATCCATCCATTTTCTACCGCTTATTCCCTTCGGGGTCGCGGGGGGCGCTGGAGCCTATCTCAGCTACAATCGGGCGGAAGGCGGGGTACACCCTGGACAAGTTGCCACCTCATCGCAGGGCCGCTTTGTGTTAGCAAGGAAGACTATTTAAGTTGTTGCTATCCTTCTTTGTATGGACATTGTTGATTGTCATGTCATGTACGAATGTACTTTGTGGACGCCGTAAGTTTTTGCTGTCGTCCAGCATTTTGTTTCTGTTTACTTTGTAGCCAGTTCAGTTTTGACTTTTGTTTTGCATACCCATTGCCTTTCCCTTTCCTTTTCCCTTTTGTTAATTTTTGGTTTAGGAATTAGATACCTTTTTACCTACACTTTGCCTCCCACTGTGGTCTGCATATTGGGATCACAACAAATCATCCTCGTCTCACCCGACACATTTCAACTTTTACAAAGCAATTAACTACCTGCTGCCACCTACTGACATGGAGTATTACGTGGTTACCCTGCTGAGTTTTACAAAGCACAAACACTAAGCAACTGCACATTATTTACAGATTATATTTATTGATTTGCAAACAATATTTTTTGGACCAATTAGGTGAAGTTGCATAATTTCCCATGGCATACCAGACAATATCCATGGCACACTAGTGTGCCACGGCACAGTGGTTGAAAATCACTGCCCTAGACAAGTCGCCACCTCATCGCAGGGCCATCAAGGACTCATATTTCCCAACTGTACCTTAATAGTAGCACTAACCCAAAATGTTATGCTTGTAGCTTTTTGTTTATAAATGTATACCTGCCATTGTTTTGGAGCCGTGGAACTCAAACTCGTATGCATGACACTCATAGAAATTCTAAATTAGCAATATTTATATACAGTAAGTACACTGTATTGCTACTGTATTTCCTCATATAGTGGTAAGGTGTGTTTATTTACTCTTGGCAGGAGGCATTTACTTGAATAGAAGAATATCAAAACATTAACTCTGTGAATAAAATGCATTGCACGATACAGTATGTTGAAATAAATGAGAACTTAAACAATATAAAAAGTAACTATTAGAGTATATCCAAAACAGTGACGTGCGGTGAGGTTCATGGCTGGTGAGGCACTGACTTCATCACAATCAGATTTACAAACATATGAACCCTAAAGAGTATCTTATTCACCATTTGATTGGCAGCAGTTAACGGGTTATGTTTAAAAGCTCATACCAACCTTCTTCCCTGCTTGGCACTCAGCATCAAGGGTTGGAATTGGGGGTTAAATCACAAAAAATGATTCCCGGGCGCGGCACCGCTGCTGCCCACTGCTCCCCTCACCTCCCGGGGGTGATCAAGGGGATGGGTCAAATGCAGAGGACAAATTTCACCACACCTTGTGTGTGTGACAATCATTGGTACTTTAACCTAACTTTAACTTTACACATACAAACTGTAGCACACAAAAAAGCACATTTAATAAAAACAACATTATTATAGTCTTACCTTTACTTATAAATGAAGTCCATGCGCCGCTGCTTCTAAACAAAAGCATCAATAACTTGTTTATAGAAGTCTTTCTTATCTTTCTTCAGTTTTAAAAGTCTCTCTGTCTCGATGGAGATCTTCCTTTAATTATTACCTCCTGCTTCGATTGAAAGTCCAGTTTAGAAAACTGTTTTATCTTAGAAATGTAATCCTCCATGTTAAAAGTCCAGGCGAAAGGAACAAATAAACGATCACTAACTGTAGCTGCTTGTTGTCACTTCTTCTGCAGCCGAGTAGTCACAAAAATGTTCCTTGGGATCACTAGCGCCCTCTACCACCATGAGGCGGGATTACTGCGAGCCTCAGCCAGTGCGTCTTTGCAGCAGTTTTATGATTGCTCAGCACAAGAAATACGTTACACACATACAGTTGTTGACAAAATACACTGTACATTATATACCTCAGCTAACTAAACTATGGAAATGTATAATATAATTCATATAGCAATACGGTCTCACTGCACAGCAGGCCAGCAGTTAGCCGAGTCATTGTGCAATCCATGGTGAGGCTCAACTGGCTGCTGATCACCGCAAGTCTCTTCTCAGTATTTGAACAGCAAATGTGAAAATTCAGCAATTTTGAATAAAAATAATCTAAAACTGGTGGAGTTAAATGGAACATAACTTTATTGTATAATCACTGGATACATATAACAATTGAATTCATTTTTTTTCTTTTTACATTTTTTTTCTTTCCATGATGGCACGTGAGGCCCCGCCTCACCTGCCCCCCCTGACTGCACGTCACTGATCCAAAATGATGGAATAATGCAGATAAACGTTCAGAAAAGAGGCGCCTCAAGTTATTTGTCTTCACATAAGCAATGGACAAGTTAAATCCCCGCCTCACGTGCATGTTTTTGGAATTAGGAGGAAGAAAGTCAATGCATGCACAAAAAGAACATGCAAACTCTACACAGAAATGCCCAAGCTGAGACCCTCGATCCTCTATAGTAAACCACAAGGCAACCCTTCCTGTTTTACCCAATATTTTTAATCCATTAGGGAGACTGTTTACATGTTGTATTGTTTGGATTTCAAATGGGCTCTACAGTTAACATTTGAATGTTTGTGTGTGAACACTGATATCAATGAACAATACATACAGGTATAACATTTTTTTTTTTTTTTAATTCCGAAGGGGAAAATAGTAGACGTTATTTGAGGAAGTAATTGATTTGACTTAAGTGGTTGAGGCATTTGGTAATTAAATGAAATACGGCATTCATTAGAGGGATAACCTCTTGTTGAGGAAATATGGTAGCTGCTATTAGGTGCTTGTGAGAATATGTTAAGTGTGCAAGCTATTGCATTTAGTGTATCCTTTATCGTGATGCAATTTCAGCAATACATATATCTATAGAGTAACTTATTTTTTCCTTTCATAGTTTTATGGAGGTAAATTTTCAGTTGAGCTTCTGTGTGCGTGTGTGTGCATGTGTGTGCGTACGTGTGTGTGTTTGTGTGTGTCTGTATAGTCTATAAGGACGTCCTTGTTTCCACATGAACGATAGCGATAGAATATATTCCCTCTCCAAAGGAGGTGCGATACAGGGTGTCTCCCTCTCTCTCTCACACACACGCACGCACACAAACACACACACTTTTTATGTAAATAATGTATGTTTCTTAAAGGGTTTCACCCCGCCAGCGATGGCCGTCTTCAATTAGAATGGGTTGCACTTAGCATGTTTCTCCTTTATTCGCATATGCCCTTCGTCTTGTTTGCCTTGCTCTCCACTTTCTGTTTTTTGTGTCTCGTTCAGTGGACTTTCCAATGTAAGTGTGGATGTAGATGTAGACAGATTTTGATGCAAAACTTTTGAAATCCCTGGTACAAACGAGGTCTTCTCAATGTCCTATAGGGGCTGTTTGCAACTTGCACACAGTTGCATTTTTCAAAGCAACACATATAACCGGGCAACCTAGTATGGACAGAAAAGGAATGGCAAGAACATTCTTGTTGAGACAGGAAGGCGTGGTGACAGCGTCATTTCAAGAGGCGGAAGGAAAAGCCTGCAGCATGACCCACGATACAGAGATAGTAGGCGATGTGCAGGTTAACAATATATTTTAAAGACGAAAAAGCAGGTTGTGCCAGCCAGGACACAGTGGACCACAGGTGAGTAAAAAAAAAAATTCTTGTTAAAGCACATATGCAAAAAGCATGACAGAAAACACGGGCATACACCAACTATCACAAAGGAGAATTTAGAATACAAAACAGAACAAGTAGATATAAAAATGATAGGCAACCAGGGACAGGTGTGTCTCATGACAGGTAAGGGGCCAGCACTCAGACCAGGGTAAAGCGGAAAACACAACCAAAATCACAGGAATCAGGACTAGAAAATAAGAGCACTGTCGAAGAACTGAATAGCAAAACCAAGGCTAACACACAAAGTCTGTCATGTGGACCAGAACAATATTCTTCCATTTTTGTAATATTACACAAAAGTGGCAATTTACTAATCAGCATTATGTATCGTGTCTAGCTTGGGATGTGTTGTCATTAACAAAGCAATTTTTCTGTGAAATTTTGCTCAATCAAATTCATATTAAATAAGTGATGTTTCATTACCCATACAACCATGTAGAAGGGTTAGGGTTCCAAGTAGTACTTAGTAGTTTGGGCTGTACATGCATGGATTTCACTACTGTGTAGCAACCAGCAAAGACCAAGAATAACAAGAACTTGAGCAATTGTACTGACCCCTGATGCTGTGTCTTCTACAAATAAAAAAATTGATCAAAGTCGGTTAAAAATGTTATAATAAATCATATTATTCTGTTTTAAAGCATACTGGAGTACTTGGTCCACCATAAATCCAGCAGTTTTCTACTGCTTATCTTGTTATCCTGGCCACTGTGAGCTGGAGTCGAGCAGGAGTCTGGGGCGGCGTGGCTCGGTTGGTAGAGAGGCCATACCAGTAACTTGAGGGTTCCAGTTTGGATCTCCACTTCCGCCATCCTAGTCACTGCCGTTGTGTCCTTGGGCAAGATACGTTACCCACATGCTCCCAGTGCCACCCACACTGGTTTAAATGTAACTTACGTTTGTAGATGATGGGTTTCACTAGGTAAAACGCTTTGAGTCACTCGAGAAAAGCGCTATATAAATATAATTCACTTCATCCAGTGTAATTTCATAGGGAAGACTGACTATGCACTGGATTGGTGTTCTGATGAGAACACTGTAAATGTGTATAATGAAGAATTCATTGTTCGATTGACTTATGGAATATATCGACCTAAGTCTAACGTAGCCAACCGTTTTTAGAACCTTTATTTAACCAGATGAGAAACCCTTTGAGATCAAGATCTCTTTCACAAGGGTGACCTGGCCAATAGGTCAACAGCACATGTCACAGAGCAGTTTCAAAAAATTAATATGTTAAGACATACATTTTAAAATACATAAGAGAACTGTAAAACAAAAAAATATTTACACCTTTTAAAAACACAGGCACTGTGCAAACGTCTCTCGCTGTCTGTCCCTCAGGACAGAACGGAAGTCTCCAAATGGATGTAGTTCTGTAAGTTTCAGTTTCGTCTGCAATGCATTCCATGCCATAGGAGCAGCAATGCCAAAAGCTCTTTTGCCAAATTCCGTCCGTACATGAGGAACAGTTAAAACATACAAATTGTTAGAACGTAATGCGTAAGAGCTGCTGTTTCTTTGTAACAGAGTACACATGTATGGAGGTATTAAACCTAAAATAGCCTTATAAATGATATTCAGCCAATGTGTGTATCTGCGTGCACTCAATAAGAAGAATAAGGAACAAATGGACGGTTAACCATCAATACATTGTTTTTTTAAAATGTTTTAACCCTTGAGCTGTGCATCCTTTTTGAAGCAATCTCTCACATGAGTAGAATCTTTACAGTAAAACAGATTACTGTATAATAAGGTGCTCACAGACAGCATACTCTGAGTGGAAAGTAATCCGCACAGAATGTCCACTGTCATTAGAGTTTCCAAAGACGCACATATAATTATTTAGAACGCATAATGTGATTTATCAAGGCTGAAACTTCTCCATTTTGCATCTTTATTTTGCACGTCTGAACAATACGTGCAAACTGACGGTTACATACATGGCTGTGAGAAAGCAGTGGAACCTGTTGCAAAGACATACAATGGGCAGAAAATCCTCCGTCCTTTGGGTGTGTCAACTGTCAACAAGAAAAATATCAGACATCTATTCAGCAATATCTTTTTTTTTTTTTATTGATTGCTGCCTGATGACATGAGGGGCTGATTAAAACTAATGCAGTTGATGCGTTTGGGTTTCTATTTGTGTTTTTTTTATGATGTTCGTTACTTAAATTATTAACATATCTCCTACATAAAAAAAAAACGTCTTGCAACATGTATTTCTTTCACCTGTAACATTCCAGGGCACACTCGCAGTTAGTGCCAGCATCTTCCATTTGCGCACCTTCAGCACCATAAAAAAGTGGGTTCCATTGCAGACGCACTGCAGGACTGCTTCAAAATGCCCCCAAAAAGTGGTACAAAATGGTCTACTGCATGTTTCAAAACATAGCAAAACACCACATGTAGAAGTATAATAACATGAATGTTCAATAGATGAGTGTGTCCATGGAGAAATATGCATAGTTGCAAAAAACCTAATTTAAATAGGGCTGTATGCACCAGTTATCAATTGCACACGATCACATGCAACACGCCCACTAATAGTACATGCAATTTTATAGTTTGCACATGCTGTTTAGGGTTGGGTTTTTGGCTCTTAGTAGATTAAGCCCTAAATGTACAATGTATCAGGTGGTGTCAAAAACAAACATATAGTTTTATCTACTTAGACATGTGTTAGATATCTGCATCCACACTTGGTCACAAGACACATACGTGTACAAACATTTACACCTTCATTATGTGGGAACTGAACCCTGCTTGTCTGCGTGGAATCAGTGGACTGAACCGCTTAGTTTGACTGGTTGGTTTCGCATTGTTTCATGTTTTAATTAAAAAAAAAAAAAAACACACATTTAAACGCTCTATTCTCTTGGTGGTGTATTTGGTGGCATTAGTAGCTGCACCTTTGAGAGGCTCTCTCTAACCTAGATCAAATGATACATATATATATATATATATATATATACCGTATATTACCAAATAGTAGCCCGGGCGTTTATTTCACAAAATGGGGTCAGACCCCGGGCGGCTATTAGGACATGGGCGGTTATTTGCACAAGGCTTTTATTTATTTTTGCACCAGCCTGCACCAAGCCATTATTTGGTTACAATGGTTAGTGTCCAGTATTTTTTTTCGTACTAAAAACTTTAAATGTAAAAGCTAATGTAACATACAAACAAAAAAACAAGACTATCAAAAGACAAGAGATCAACAAGGCCTCAACATGACAGTAGTGCAACAATTGTCAAATAGAATACAAATACTAAAAATAAATAAACTTTTTAAATAAAGCAGCCTACCGGGAAAAATACAATTATGGTACCAAGTACTCAAGTATAAAACCCACCATCAAAACAGAACAATAATACTGTCACTGTCCTTTGCCTTAATGCGGATCATTTTGCGGGACACACGGTGGTTCAGTCCACGAACGTGATGTATCCACTGACACAAATTAGCATCAAGCTCGTCGCTCACTTTCTTCCTACCTCCACCAGATAAGCGAGCCCGTTTTCCATCGATTGCCGACTGAGATTGTAGTTCTCCCTTTTTTTGTTTCCATTCTCGTACACGTTTTGGGTCAACGTTAAACTGCCTGGCCGCTGCCACACCAGAATTCTGCTCCGCATACTTCACAACCGCTAGCTTGAACTTTAAGTCAAACTTTCTGTTCTTCCCCCTTAAAGTATTCCCGTCCATCAGTTGTGGTGTACCGGTATCCTGTTCATTCAACTCACTGCTGCTGTTGCTTGCCATGTTGAAACTTTTCCTCGTGGGTTTGTTGTTGTCGTTGAGTGTGTGTTACGCTATATGCGGTCACCCATTGCAATATGTTGATTACCCAGAATCCCCACGTAACGTCTGCTGTTACCGTAATGACCAGAATTATTGCACCTTTGCTTTTCCTTTTAGCTTATAAATTGGGTTTAATGAAGTCAATATGATTTTAATCTAAATTATGCAAATAACAGCCCATGGGCGGCTATTTGGACATAGGCGTTTATTAGGAAGAGGCGTTTATTTCACAAAATGGGGTCAGACCCTGGGCGGCTATTAGGACATGGGCGGTTATTTGCACAAGGGCGTTTATTTGGTAATATATGGTATATATATATATATATATATATATATATATATATATATATATATATATACAGTAGTAATTTATATTTTCCATGCAGTCAGCTTCAAACTTCTTAGTTACATTACATTTTACTTCTGCCTGTTTCTCCCGATCTGAGTGACCTTGTCAAGACTTTTTATATTTCTACTCACAATAAGTGGAGGCCTTGGTCGAGTCTACACTACCCCCAAACACATCTAATGACACATATGCCAAGCATTTCTCATCCATCACATTATCTTCCAGAGATGAGGTATTAACGCTCTTTGTCCCGTCAGCCAATTACCTGCTGCCTTCTGCTTGAATCACCTGCATTTGCAAATGTGACCTTTACTTAGAGGGCTGATTGCATATTTTCCAGAGTGCATGAGAGAACGCAGATTTTTAAAGTCAGTGTGTGTGCTTCTCGGAGAGAATGTGATCTCCAAAACGTGAGGAGCTTTGAGAATAGGACATCATTTCAGGGAGCCTGGGACTGCTTATGTAGTTAAATTGGTTTACAAAGTATTTTTGTGTGTTTGGTATTTTTTTTATTGTGTGTGCATTTGGGCAACTAGTTGTGTGCGCGTGTGTGTGTGTGTGTGTGTGTGTGTGTGTGTGTGTGTGTGTGTGTGTGTGTGTGTGTGTGTGTGTGTGTGTGTGACTGCGCCAGTGAACATGCCCTGTGACCCCGCCCCCCAGCCTCCTCAGGTGATGGGCTGTCGTGAATGTTAATGTTCTGTGATGGCTGTGGAGCAAATAAGTGTTTCTGACACTGTACAGGCTCCCATTACAGAAGCAGGCCAAATGGGCTCGCTAGTGCCTTAATGAGGAGGCAGGTCAGTCAGCCGCAGCCACTGTACCAGTCACACACTCTGCTCAAGAACGGACCAACCTGAACACCTTCAACCGCGTATAGGAGGGGGCATTAAAGCAAACTAGTGCTGTAGACGTTTTCAAACCTTACTTTGGTTTTTCTGAATTCCTGGATACTGAATTCACACACTCCATGCAAAAGATATAGACCGAATTTAACTTCTCAATCCAGCTGTAAAAGTTTGGGCAAACAAAGCACAGAATTTTTTTTTAATGACCTACAAATGTATCTTTAAATTTTAATTTGACGTTATATTCAAAGTATGTTTTTAACTGAATTTGAAAAATAATACATTTTTGTAAACTGTACGCTTGGTGTCAAATGTCTAAAAAAGGCTAAATATTATTGACCATCATGTAGGTCAGTGAAATCATATGCAATTGTAGCAGCTCTGGTTTGTGTATCGTTCTTCCTAACCCACGTCACCCCATTGAGAGGTAAGTGTGATAGCCAGTAGGCCAAAAGCTCAAGCTGCTAAACCAGTGGCTAGCAGTCTTTGAAGTTGTCAGAGAGTGAGGTTTACCAACGTACACCGGCTGGCCCCCTGCTGGTGTGGCACTAACTGAGAATTGAATGTCAGCCCCTTTAGGTGCAGAGTACTTTCTGCTTCACCTTATGACTTTTCTCTGCAGTTTATTGTCAGCAGCAAAAATATTCATGTCACACACCTACATTGAAGACATTATAGAAGATGTAGAACGTCAAAGGGCCAGATCTACTACATGATTGCATGTATTAAAACATGTGCACATTTGATAGCCCATGCAAAGATTATGTACGAAGCTTGTGCAACAAGGATTTGGTCTCTTAAAAGAGCAACATAGAGAGTGCAATCTATTTAGTGTATCTGTGTTCATGTGTATGCAGAACATGTTCTGATTACAATGTTGGGAAAAGGATATACCAATATAATAATTTAGCGTTTGCAATGTGATTTGTCAAGACAGAAACCGTTCTGTGGCCACTGTTTCGCATATACATTTAGCACATCTAGAAAGGGCGTGCAAACTGGCACAAATATGCACAAAGGGATGGAAGAAAGGAGACAATCAGGCTGCAAAGACAAACAATGAAGAGACAAACCCCCATCTGTGTGTGTGTCAACATATTTGGACAGAAATAAAAAAAAATATCAGACATATCCTTTACGCAGCAATATTATTTCAGAGCTGCTGAATTACTTAAGGGGTTGATTAAAATGAATTCAACTGATTCAATTTGGTGTCTGCTTGCGTTTTCATTACTAGTGTTTGTTTTGTATCATATAGATAGAAGATATATTGTAAATACACTGAATAAAAATAAAAATACAACACTTTTGTATTTGCTCCCGTTTTTCATTAGTTCAACTCAAAGATCTAACACTTTTACTATAAACACAAAATACCTATTCCTCTAAAATATTGTTCACAGATCTGTCTAAATCTGTGTTAGTGAGCACTTCTTTGCCACGAAAATCCACCCCACCTCACAGTTGTGGCATATCAAGATGCTGATGAAACAGCATGATTATTGCACAGGTGTGCCTTTGGCTGCCCATGATGAAATGTGCAGTTTTGCTTTGTTGAGGGTAATGGGGGGAGTGGGGGGTAGGGGGGTTAGGGGGGCAGAAAAGCAGTCAGTATATGGCATGACCACCATTTGCCTCACACAGTGCAACACATCACCTTCGCATTGAGTTGCTCAGATTGTTGGTCGCGGCCTGTGAAATGTTGGTCAACCCTTCTTCAATAACTATGCAAAGTTGCTGATTATTGACAGGAACTAGAACATACTGTCGCATATGCAGATCCACAGCATCCCAAACATGCTCAATGGGTGAGAACTGGGATGTTTTCAGCTTCCAGGAATTGTGTACAGATCCTTGCAACATGGGGTTGTGCATAGTCATGCTGCAACATGAGGTGATGGTCTCAGGTGAATGGCACAACAATGGGCCTCAGGATCTCATTATCTCTGTGGATTTGAAATGCAATCAATAAAATGCATTTGCGTTTGTTGTCCATAGCATGCACCTGCCCATACCATAAACCCACCGCCACCATGGCCACTCCATTCACAGCGTTGGCATCAGCAAACCGCTCTCCCACACGACACCACACACGTTGTCTGCCGTCTTCATGTGCCCGCTCAAGTTGGTTACAACGGCAAACTGCAGTCAGGTCGAGACCCCAATGAGAACGACGAGCATGCAGATGAGCTTCCCTGAGACGGTTTCTCACAGTTTGTCCACATACCCATTGGTTATGCAAACCAATTGTGGCAGCAGCTGTCCGGGTGGCTGGTCTCAAATGATCATGAAGCTGCATCTGCTAGATGTGGAGGTCCTCGGCTGGTGTGGTAACACGTGGTCTACGGTTGTGAGGCCAGTTGGATGTACTGCCAAATTCTCGGAGACACCTTTAGAGAAGGATTATGGTAGATAAATTAACATTCAATTCACGGGCAACAGCTATGGTGGACATTCCTGCAGTCAGCATGCCGACTGCATGCTCCCTCAAAACATGCAACACCTGTGGCATTGTGCTGTGTGATAAAACTGCACATTTCAGCATGCCCTCACCTGTAAGGTGGGATGGATTATCTTGGCACAGGATAAATTCTCACTAATACAGATTTAGACAGATTTGTTAACAATATTTGAGAGGAATAGCTATTTTGTGTAAATAGTAAAAGTTTTATATCTTTGAGTTCAACTCATGTGTTACCATTAGTGAATTAACAGCACACATTTGTTGTACAATTGTCTATATTTTTCACTATTACTAAGCTTATTTAAATCGTTTACTGGCCCCGAAAAGATAATGTTTTTTTATGCAGGCACTCACCCGGTCTCGTCCACAAATACACACAGGGAGCATGTGCACACACATAAAAGCAGTTAGAGAGCAGCAATAAACAATTTGCAGTCATGTTGTTGTTATGATAGTATAATACAAAATATACATTAAATGACAGGGAACACTGTCTATTCAAATCTTTATCATTGGCTAACAACAACCAAACCTAATGTGCGTGCATTTATTACGTTTGTACACACATAGCTACGTCATTACATCCCAGAAGCCGTAAGAGGTCGGGATAAACTGTGTAAAATACATTGGACAGTTAGCGCCCTTTAGGCATATGTATAAATATTGCAACCAGCCCTTTTAAGAAACTCAAAATTATTGGAATTGTACAGAAAATATATTTATAAACAGATCTGTGGACAAATATTCCCATTTGTTTTGCATTCATTTATTGTTATATTTTTTATGTATCCATGATAACCTACTCTTACAGCATATAGTAAGAGTCACATTATGTAACTGTACTTTTACCAATAATGCATTGTTGTGGCAGCACAATGCCACAGTGGTTAGTGCTTGTGCCTCACAGCAAGAGGGTCTCAGAGTCTTTCTGTGTGGAGTTTGCCTGTTCTCTCCGGGTACCCCAGCTTCCTCCTACTTCCAAAGACATGCACTTGGGGATAGGCTGATTGGCAACCCTAAAATTGGCCCTTATGTCTGAATGTGAGTGTGAATGTTGTCTGTCTATCTGTGTTGGCCCTGCGATGAACTGGCGACGTGTCCAGGGTGTACCCGGCTTACAGCCCAAGTGCAGCTGGGATAGTCTCCAGCCCCTACACGAACCCAAAAGCAAGAGGCGGTAACAAATGGATGGATGGACGGATGTTTTGTTGTGTTTATGTATACTATATACCGGTACTTGTATTGACACTTGACATACAACTGCTGTTTGGAACAGTTTAAAACTATTTATCTGGATTGGAAAAAAATACCTTCATAATAACAAAAACCAAAACTAGTGAAGTCGGCACGTTGTGTAAATTGTAAATACAAACAAAATACAATGATTTGCAAATCCGTTTCAACCTACAATCAATTGAATAGACTGCATAGACACAATACTTAACCTTGCAACTGGTAAACTTTGTTATTTTTTGCAAATATTAACTCATTTGGAATTTGATGCCTGCAACATATTTCAAAAATGCTGGCACAAGTGGCAAAAAAGACTGAGAAAGTTGAGGAATACTCATCAAACACTTATTTGGAACATTCCACATGTGAACAGGCTAATTGGGAACAGGTAGTATAAAAGCAGCTTCCATGAAATGCTCAGTCATTCACAAACAAGGATGGGGGGAGGGTCACCACTTTGTGAATAAATGCTTGAGCAAATCGTCGAACAGTTTAAGAACAACATTTCTCAACGAGCTATTGCAAGGAATTTAGGGATTTTACCATCTGCGGTCTGTAATATAATTAAAAGGTTCAGAGAATCTGGGGAAATCACTGCACATAAGCGGCAAGGACAAAAACCAACATTGAATGCCCGTGACTTTTGATCCCTCAGACGGTACTGCATCAAAAACCGACATCAGTGTGTAAAGGATATCACCACATGGGCTCAGGAACACTTCAGAAAACCACTGTCAGTGACTACAATTTGTCGCTACATCTGTAAGTGCAAGTTAAAACTCTACTATGCACAGCGAAAGTCATTTATCAACAACTCCCAGAAACGCTGCCGGCTTCGCTGGGCCTGAGCTCATCTAAGATGGACTGATGCAAAGTGGAAAAGTGTGCTGTGGTCTGACGAGTCCACATTTCAAATTGTTTTTAGAAACTTTGGACGTCGTGTCCTCCGGACCAAAGAGGAAAATAACCATCCGGACTGTTATAGAGACAAGGTTCAAAAGCCAGCATCTGTGATGGTATGGGGGTGTATTAGTACCCAAGGCATGACACTTATACATCTATGAAGGCACCATTAATGCTGACAGGTACATACAGGTTTTGAGGCAACATATGTTGCCATCCAAGCAACGTTATCATGGACACCCCTGCTTATTTCATCAAGACAATGCCAAGCCACGGGCTATAACAGCGTGGCTTCACAGTAAAAGAGTGCAGATACTAGACTGGCCAGCCTGTAGTCCAGACCTGTCTCCCATTGAAAATGTGTGGCGCAACATGAAGCCTAAAATACCACAACGGAGACCACGGATTGTTGAACAACTCAAGCTGTACATCAAGCAAGAATGGGAAATAATTCCACCTGAAAAGCTTCAAAAATTGGTCTCCTCAGTTCCCAAACGTTTACTGAGCGTTGTTAAAAGGAAAGGAAATGTAACACAGTGGTAAAAATGCCCTTGTGCCAACTTTTTTGTAATGTGTTGCTGCCATTAAATTCTAAGTTAATGATTATTTGCCAACAAAAAAAAAAATAGAGTTTCTTAGTTTGAACATTACATATCTTGTTTTTGCAGTCTATTCAATTGAATATAAGTTGAAAATGATTTGCAAATTGATTGTATTCTGTTTTTATTTATGATTTATACAACGCGCCAACTTCCGTGCTTTTGGGTTTTGTAGTTCATGCCATTTGTGTTCATTTAATTGAGTTATTATATTTTGGTATTCTGTGTGAAATTATGTCAAATCCTGAACATTTCTACTAATTTCTAACTAATCAAGACCCCTTGCCAATATGAAGTCCCAGTGAGCCTGGCAGCCTGTGGACACAGTAAACTAAACCACCACCAGTCCAGTGCAGGTACAAGCCTGTGAACAAAAAAGCTGTCTCTCTCTCTCTCCCTCTGGATTATCAAGAACATGTACAGTTTAGCTGTGTCGACCATTTATTCCTAAAACAGGTGGAAATCACATCGCTTGGCTGACTCATCACAATCTGAACACCTTGAAGGGAAAATTAAACCCTCTGTTGTTTTTTTTATCTGCACCGAGCGTATAGAGTAAAGAGGAATAAAGTTGATAGTAAGTGAAGCCAAGAAGCAGACATTAGGCTTGATTGAGATGCATGGCAGGCGGTGCATCACCTAACTGTGAGCACATCCTCACACTTGGCCGAGCTGTCTCTCAAAACGCCCAAAGTAGTCTACAGCGGACCTGTTGGAGTTACTGAGTCGTCACACTACATGTTGTAGCCCAGGAGCGATGGGCCCACAAAGGTGTCTCGCTGCCTCTCTCTGCGGGACTTGTTAGAGAAACTATTTTGGAACCTCAATCTGGCTGCTATACAGAGCAACTTCAGCTGCAGAGTTGCTTTTATGTATTTCTGCTTCTGAAGCTTGCTGAAGACAACTATTGATTTTAAAGATACCGTAGTTTTATTACAATACGCACATACAAAAAGCATAGTTACCCAGATTTGTGTTATTTATTTGAAAAGACCAAACTTTTGTTCATGTCTAAATATAAAGAAGAAGTCAAAATTGATAATGACTGTTTCTCATTTGAGCTGCAGAGAAAAAAAACCATATATAAGTCGCACTGGAGCCCGGCCAAACTATGAAAAAAACTGCGACTTATAGTCCGAAAAATACGGTAATCTGATTTATGGTCAACAATACAATACTAAATCACCTGATACATAACAGTATTCAGTATAATAATATAAGGTATTATTATATATATATATATATATATATATATATATATATATATATATATATATATATATATATATATATATATATATATATATATATGTATGTGTGGGGAAAAAAAAAATCACAAGACTACTTCATCTCTACAGGCCTGTTTCATGAGGGGTTCCCTCAATCATCAGGAGATCATCAGAGCGCTCTACTACGGTATCGAGCACTATTCTTTGGATAACCTTATTAAGACATAAATATATATATATATATATATATATATATATATATATATATATATATATATATATATATATATATATATATATATATATATATATATATATATAATTACATCTACATATAATCACAATAATTAAATTACCTTTGAGAGCTTTTTACTAATTCCACCTATATTAAGTGAGGTTTTTTTTGTTTCCCCTTGCATTGCAACTTTGTAGGAGGCCGGCAAAGTTTTTTAGTTTACTGATACAGTGCTTACAAAATGGCCTATCTGTTGGAAATACTCATAGCGTTTTCGATGAAAAAATGCTAGTGGCTTATTGATAAAAGTACATTGTTACGTCTACACATTTTGTATTAATATTATAATTGTTTTTAGTTTCATGTTGTTCGCTTTTTAGGCATAAAATACACTGGTCTTTCGTCATTTTCTACTGTAGTTATGGTGACTCTAAAGGCTATATATGAATTTCTCCTCTTTTTTTCTCTGTATTACTCTCACAAACATCTCCATTTTTTCACTTCCGTTAGCACACATGTGTTCCTGTGCACTTACTACCTCTACTGGGTAGAACAGAGAACTTATTGATTGGATTGAGCACTACTATCACTATAGCTGCAGGCTTGTGTATTGTTCTAACATGAATACCAGAATGTGGAAAAAAAATAGTCAAAATCTCCCATGCTGTTGGTGAAGCCCTGGACACCTCATTGCTCCCCCCGAGGTGGTGCTGACCCACTATTTGAGAAACACTTTATTAATGTATCACACTACGCACGACAGCTTTGCTTGGACGTCTGTGTTGAGCTTGCATGTTAGTGTTTGTATGTCAAATTCAGTTCAGTTTGCTTAAAAAAAACCATGCTGGACGCACAATCACAACAATTATGAGTCAAATAACTTCAACACAATATATTCAGTCAGCAATACATAAAATATACCATAGTGTATTTACTGTTTTTTTAACTTACACATGCATCTTAAAACCCCCTCTAAATATTTTGAAACAAATAGTCATGTCAGGGGAAATCTAAGGGTCTAATTTGTTTGTTTCTGGACCTTCTGAACACAATATAAAAATAGGCTGGAAAGGTCAGCTCTAAGTCTCTTATGCCTTTTGTTCTTTAAACAGTATTTTATCGACCTGTATTGAATGATCAACACAAGAATGTTGGTAAAACACAGTCTCTTTTGACTTTTAGCAATTACTCCTCTGTATTTTTTTTTATTTTTTATTTTTTATTTTTTATTTTTTTGTTAAGCACCAGCACTGGAACTGGGGGAATCAATATAAGTCTGCAATAATGTAAATACTGATATCAAGATTAAAGAAAAATACCTTCCGTTGCTTTTGAGCTTTTCATTCTCAAAATCATCCAGATTTATTTTGTTGACGTGTAATAATGAATTCCTTGTCTTGCTCTACCCTTTCCGTGTGATATTGCTCCGGACTGTCGAACTCGTTAGGAGGGCGTCGGCAGGCAGTGGAAACTGACACATAGGACCCCCAGGCCAAATTGGGGCCCAAAACTAAATTGTATTTGGAGCCCCCCCATTAAAGTTAAAGTGAAAGTTAAAGTAACAATGATTGTCACACGCACACTAGGTGTGGTGATATTAACCTCTGCATTTGACCCATCCCCTTGTTCACCCCCTGGGAGGGTGAGGGGAGTAGTGAGCAGCAGCGGTGGCCGCGCCCGGGAATCATTTTGGTGATTTAACCCCCAATTCCAACCCTTGATGCTGAGTGCCAAGCATTTTTATAGTCTTTGGTATGACTCGGCCGGCGTTTGAACTCACGACCTACCAATCTCAGGGCGGACACTCTAACCACTAGGCCACTGAGCAAGTGGCCGTACATCACAATTTTTTTTCATTTATGTGAAACAATTTTTATATTTTTTTCAATGAAACTTGAATTTAATTTGATATATACTCTGTACTAAAACTAATTCATGGGAAATAAATTGTTGAAAATTTATATTTTTGGTGCAAAATAACAATTTTGCCATCATTAAAACATAAACTTTCCCATCTGACTTGTGACCGGTATTCAAACAAAGAATCACTGCCTTTTATGACAAACACTAACGCCATGCACCAAAGGAGCCGATGGGACTATGTGGAGAAATTTGCCATTGTATTCCTGTCAGTGACGGAGCAGGAAGCGCTTAGGGAAAAAGTTTGTGATTCATTTCTTTATGAAATGCCCTGTCATTCATTAATTGACATTTTACGTGTGCCTATTCACACAAACGCAGGGTCTGCGCACAGAGCATGGTTTATCTATAGGGAGGGGCGCCTTGTATGCTGACACATTGACTAGAATGGAAATATGGCAGAGAAAAGCAGTGTCCAGTGGAAATCTGGAGTAATCCATTTGGGATAGCTTGATATTTAAACAAATATTTTCCATATATTTCCTAGAAGGTTACAATATATGTTCCACATTTGCTGTTGTTTTACCTTCCACGCTGTTGCCTGATTGACATTCACTAAGCAAACCACCTCCACACAAGGCTTAATAATGGACTACAAAGCATTCAAGCATAACATAACGTGAGTTTGTACACCGGACAAATATTTCATGCAAACCAGCACTTAACAAAGACATCATGATGTTATCAAACCATATCTTTTTGCAATCACACAGAGCATTCCAATTTGGGAAGAAAGATGAAGTAAAAGATAACAGGTAAAATACAAGACTATCTGATGACTATTGTGAAAGTGTTTTGAGAATAGAGTACAAGTCACACTGCTGCCTCTCAACAGATCATATTTATTGATGACAAATGTTATCAGGAAAACATAAGACATGTAAACATTGTGGGCTTTCTTACAACAATGATGGACATTTTAGCTGATGTATTACAAAATGATGCCATGAGTTAGGCCAAAATGTTTTTCGCCCTAAAAATAGCCAGACTGGGAACAACTCTGAGGTGGGCTTTAGAGAATCTCTGTTATCTGCCGGTGAGCTTTACCGAGTTTAAGTTGTCAGACAGAGATGAAGTGTGTTCTGATGCCCCGTGATCACACCCTCTTGACCTTTAAGAGGGTAAGTAAAAAAACAGTCCCACAGACTAAAACTGCTGACGAAGTCTAATTTTAGACGTATGATCAGCTGTCATTGTTGAAGGTATTTTATACTGTGTTAATCTCCTCAGGTGGCACATGCATGTTCAAATATATGAGCATACAGCCATAATATTCAGCAAGTAAACACGCACAAAAATATGTAGCTATTTGTGTGTTAAGTATAATTTTATGTGTTATATAGTTCAACATTTTACTGGATACAAGTGTTGCCAGATGTACAACAATTTCCAAATAGTTTACAGTTACAAAATTCAAGATCCTTGTATGTATAGTAATTTGACCCCTTTAATACATAGCTGTTAATAAACATAAACAGGATACACAGCAGATGCAGATGATGCTGACCAACGTCTATGTGGTTATGTACAAAAATCTCCCTCAAAATACTAGATTGTTAAGCTTCTAGTAAAATAATGTGTCATTTCTTATCTAGCAACACTTTTTTGGATTACAGTTCCTGTGCAAAAAGCAAGTAGGAAATAGTGTTAGCCATGTGCTAAATAAAACCAAGGTGTAAGCGAGTCATATGCTATGTCTCAAATAAAATACTATACTCTATAACAAGTATGTGTTCAGAGTGCAGACATGTTGACACCATAGTGCTTTCACAAATCAATTAATGTTGTTACGCACATACCCGGAAGTGGCGATAACAATATGTTCCCCTTTATTCAGCATTTTTTCCGTACTTCTCGATTTTTTATTGATCTTAATTAGAGGTGTCCTGACCTGTAATTATCAGCAAAAAGACAAGTATCCTATGATATCAGCTTGCATTGAAAATCTCAGATTTAAGCTCTGATATAACCAGTGCTGCAGCGCATTTACTTGTGCAAATTTGGACAGCCAGTTAACATATACATATCCTCCAATAAGCACACAAGGTTGGTCTTTCCTTGTATTTTAGTCAAGTCATTTATAAAAGAGAAAAATGGTAGGCTGTAGGTTACTCTGCGTTAGCAGCTACACAACAGCTAAGCATACAACAGCACACACGTACGACATATACCTAATAGTCCTTAGATGGACAATTTTACAGTCTAAAACACAAGATTTGTCAATATAAACAAGTATCAAATCATTTTAGTTGCATACTACTTACAAACACACATTTTCCAAAGTAGAAGCATATTAGAAAGTATCTAGTAAAAATTGTGTCTGGATTATTAAATTTACTGCATCACGACTCATGTGCCTAACTTAATCAATTATTATTACCAATCAGTGTCGCCAAAACACAAATTACCACTCCATTTTAAATTTCAAGACGGCTTAAATACTCCCAATACTCAAAGCTCCAATATTGGCATTGTATCAGAAGTGAAAAAGTTGTATCGGGACACCAATGGGTTTTTTTTTTTAAACATTTTCAAATTTGCTTTTTTTCTTATAATACCCACACAACTAACATCGTTGCAGATGAGTTGCAACTCAGACGTCAATATTTTAAGAATAAAATAATTATTTTATTTTATTCATTTAGTAATAATATAAAAGCTTTAGAGTCTGCTTGAACCTGTTGGCATGTACACCATCACTTGTTGCATGGTGGCGTTCATTAATGGTTCAGTCATTTGGACTTTGAAGAAGCAGTTAAGATAGTGAAGAGCAAAGCCCCTTAAAACCTCTTGACCTGTGGAATGACTGCAGGGAGGTGATGGCACATCCTCGACACGTTCTTTTGGCAGACAGACACCTGCATACACAGACACACGGTAAGCTGTAGAGGAGGACTATGCTCTCAAAACCATCAAGTGACGGGGGTAAGTTTTAAGTCTGCACCTCACCTACCCTGGTGTCTGCTGACTGATGACAAGGACATTCCACTATTTACATTTATTACTCACCCAAATGCAAATTCAAATGAGAACACAACTTAGTTGAGCACTTGTTTTTACCAGTGGTGTACAGGCCTAATTTGGTTAATTTGCACATACATAATAATATATATATATATATATATATATACTCCCCTTTATCAAATAATACAAGTCTAAAAAGAAACAAACAATGCATAAATATGACACCACCACCGATTGCCTAAATAGTCACGATTAATTTCTATCCACCAAGTATTTTAGTTTAATCTTACAACAAACAAAGTGGTATTCTTCTCTGGTTTGGCCTTGTTTTCGAGACTTAACTCTGCAGTGTGTTATGGCAGTGTTTTTCAATCTTTTTTGAGCCAAGGCACATTTTTTGCGTTGAAAAAATCTGGAGGCACACCACCAGCAGACACCATTAAAAAACGAACGTCAGTTGACAGTAAAAAGTCGTTGTCGCAATTGTTGGATATGACTTTAAACCATAACCAAGCATGCATCATATAGCTCTTGTCTCAAAGTAGGTGTACTGTCACCACTTGTCACATCACCCCCTGACTTATTTGGAGTTGTTTGCTGTTTTCCTGTGTGTAATGTTTTAGTTCTTGTCTTGCGCTCCTATTTTAATGGCTTTTTGTTTTTTTTGGTATTTTCCTGTAGCAGTTTCATGTTTTGAGCGATATTTCTCGCATCTACTTTGTTTTAGCAATCAAGAATATTTTAGTTGTTTTTATCCTTCTTTGTGGGGACATTGTTGATTGTCATGTCATGTTCGGATGTACTTTGTGGACGCCGTCTTTGCTCCACAGTAAGTCTTTGCTGTCATCCAGCACTCTGTTTTTGTTGACTTTTACGCCAGTTGAGTTTTAGTTTTGTTCTGCATAGCCTTCACTAAGCTTCAATGCCCTTTCTTAGGGGCACTCACCTTGTGTTTATTTTTGGTTTAAGCATTTGACACCTTTTTACCTGTATGCTGCCTCCCGCTGTTTCCGACATCTACAAAGCAATTAGCTACCTGCTGCCACCTACTCATATGGAAGAGTATTACACGGCTACTTTGCTGAGCTCTAGACAGCACCAACACTCAACAACAACACATCATTTGCAGACTATAATTACTGGTTTGCAAAAAATATTTTTAACCCAAATAGGTGAAATTAGATAATCTCCCACGGCACACCAGACTGTATCTCACGGCACACTAGTGTGCCGCGGCACAGTGGTTGAAAAACACTGTGTTATGGCAATACTATGATCATTTGCAACGGGCGGTCATAGCATGAACTCACGTAATCTGACATTTAGATGTCATTTAATCTAAAAACAAATATGGGAGTTTGACATTATAAATCTGCAGGCTGTTTTGTTTATTGTAATTTAGGAATGTGTATATTGTTTCTTAATTGCCATAAAATGCCATTCCATTGATTCTTACAAAGGGTCATAAAGGCCACATAGCAGTATTGTTTATATGCTCCTTTGCTCAGTCATGCTTCATCTTCCAAACCATTTATTGCTATTCTAATCTTAATAATATTTGTCAGCAAATAGATTAAACATTCAATTAAACCTCATGAGCCTTTTAAATGAATCATGTGATGTATGTGTGTTTGTGTGTGTGTGTGTGTATGTGTGTGTGTGTGTGTGTGTGTGTGTGTGTGTGTGTGTGTGTGTGTGTGTGTGTGTGTGTGTGTGTGTGTGTGTGTGTGTGTGTGTGTGTGAAAGAGAGACAGCCTGTATGTTGATGTGTAATGGTGTGTAAATATATTTATGGCTAAGGGTCACAGTGGCATTAACCTGACCCAAACTGTGTCCCTCATGGGAAGCTTCAGGCCACTGATTGTTCTGTATTGCAGTCAGCTTTTGTGGACCCACCCCAAGTGTTTGCTGGCGCTTGTTTTTAAAAGGATACCGTGGGAAACCGAATGGGTAGATTCAATACTTCTAATATACACTGCATGGCCATAAATATCAACTATGTAAATATGTAAGAGCCTGCCATTGCCTGAAGGTTCATAATACAGTTGACAACAAATTGTTTAACCCAAACCGACACATTAAATAACTACTCATTTGTTAACTGTAGAAATATGCTTCAGAAGGGTCAAATTATTGGCATACATCAAGCATGAGAAACCATCTAAGGCAAAGAGGGGCCCGCGGCCCAAATTTGCAGTGGTTTTGTTTGGCCTGTCAAAGAGTGGCTTTCCAAATATAATACATACCTCAACTTAAGAGCTTATTTAGTTATGTGACATAACTTTTAAATAAACAAACTTGGATCTCAAATCAATGCCTCTCATTGAAATTAATTGGAATTCATTAAATTGATGCTTGCTCTCCCCAAAAAACAGCACCATTTTATCATGTAACACACTTAGATAAGAAATATTGTATAAAAACTAGGACTGTCAAGTGATTCATTTTTTTTTACATCCAACTGAAGCCCATTTCCTTGCATAGACAGTGAGGTTAAAGGTTATTTTTGCTCACGTAATTGCATGTTGTTGTCACCCCGTGGTCCATGATTACTTCAAAACTGATATGGTTAACAACATGAGCAAAAAGAAAGATAAACATGATAATATACATACACTAGAGCCTGTGTTTCCTGATTTTCTGAAAAATATTTTTAATACTTTTATTTATTTTTATTTTTTTCATTACAAACCCCTGAGTGTTCCCACCCTTGTAAAGCTGCTGGAAATGTGAACTTATCCTATTATTATTGATCTATAGTCTTTCAGCATTTTATCAAGCACAATTCCACTCAACTCAAGGTAAAATTCAGACAATTAATCATCAGTAGAAGAGGACGCACAACAGAAAACGAGCAGTATATTATCTTTTTCTGTGCATTTTGAGCGCCGGTATCCGCAGCAGAGCTAGTGTCCCCTTCATTTTTTTACAACCTTGGAAAACAGTCTTTCTGTGGCACGCATCGTAGAAAGTTATACATGTAAACCAGGGGTGCCCACACTTTTTTAGCAGGCGTGCTACTTATCAAATTACCAAGTTGATGTGATCTACCTCATATACACACACACACACACACACACACACACACACACACACACACACACACACACACACACACACACATGTTGGTGTATTACCTTATTCTGATGACTTGTATTGCTTGTAATCAGACAGGATTCACAGTAGTTGCTGATAAAGTCCATAACTTCGAAATTACATTGGGGAGAAAAGTCCTGATCTCTTTCCAACACCACATGAAAGTGGTTGTTTTTAGCTTTTTATTTGTCCAACTTCCATACTCATTTTGTATGCCATTTATAAGACACATGCTACTAGTTTGAATGCGATCGTTTGAGACTTGTATTTTGTTAGCACAGACAGGATGGAGCAGCCCTTTTATTAGAAAAGATAGGAACTGTGTGGTTGGTCTTTACACTTCTGACAGCTTGTACAGAATTAGTAGAATTAGTAGGAAAAAACGGCGCTCGCCAAGTACTCTCATTAGTAAAGCATGAACACAAACATATTAAACAGTGGACTTTCTAACAATTAGGGAGGTTTGTGTCATGTGTGTCCTACAGAAACCATATTAAAAAAAAAAAAAAAAAATCCCCATTATGTTTCTATTTTCATACATTTTTGAAAAAGCTCCAGGTAGCCACTAAGGTCGCGCTGAAGGGCTCTAGAACTGCGGGTTGTCGACCCCTGTCTTAAGCGTTCCGTAGTCTACATTGCACACAGTCGGTGGCTAGTATTTGCCGTTACAGCATTTATACAGTTGTAATTGTATTATAATTAACTATGAATTACAACTGAAGTTACAGCACTTACTTTATTGTAAGTACCTGTAGAATCACAGCTCTGCAGTTATAGCAAATTGCTGTAAATGTGTTTTACTGTAATTTGTTATGGTTTGTACAGAGGAAGAAGACTGCACAGACAACAGTGACGTCATTGAACTCTGTATTTATTAATATACAATAATATGAAGTATGAACCAACCCAAATAGGTGTATGGTGTGCGACTATGTGTGGGAATTAAATGTTGAGTGTTACCAGTAGTGTTGAGCGAGAGGCGGAAGTCCAAAGAGGGGCAAGGCTGGCTCGGGGGTCCGTGAGCATGCAGGCAGGAAGTCAGGGGCAATAGAGAGGCATCAAAATCTGTGTCCAAGCGGGAGGTCGAGATCCAAAAAGTGCAGCCAGAGAACCCGAGGGGAACACAGGGAGAGGAGATGCACCGCTCGTAACACGGCAACGGAGGTAGACTGTTGGAAGACGACAAGGGGGACACAAGACCAATCAACACGGAGGGGGAGAAACACAGAGAGAGAGAGTATGCATAAACCGAGTAGAATTTTGGCTTACTGTACAGGAACAGGTAGCTATGTTCTGGCCTAGGATGCAGGTTCGCACTGGCTTAAGAAGGCAGGTCTTCTCATCAACGACAGGTGTGTTTATTGCAGATGATTGAATGCAGCCGCTTGCTGCAGCCGGAGTGGAGCGCGCCTGGCGCTCTTGGAGGTGCGTCCAGCGCAGCGAATGCGCACTGGTGTGCGCCCGGGCCGTGACATACTTTACTGTAAATGCTACTGCCATTAATTTGCTGTAAATTTACAACAAACCTTATTGCGGCGTGGATGTTTAAAAATGCTGAAATTCTAGAAAACAAGCCTAAAAAAACTCCTGTGTTTATAAGGGAGAGTTTCACCAGACATAATTTTTAGGTGCAGAACAGTGCCAATGTTGTCAGCATTAGAGGGGGACCTTTAAAGCTTGGTATTAATGTCTTTTCTGCATATTTGCAAGCTTTTAACAAGTAAAAATATTCTCTTAAATGTCCCATCAGTCAGCCATATATGCCAAAGGCCTACATCTTATTCAAGTTTTAAACCCCTAATTGGTAACGTTCAAAAGGCATTTAAGAGTGCCCTTTCTTCTACACTTTTCTCATTCCCCTTTTAATGTGTTGTGTCAAAGTCTATTACCTCACTTGGACGTTTTTGTCCCTTAAAAGAGAGAGAGAGAGAGAGAGAGAGAGAGAGAGAGAGAGAGAGAGAGAGAGAGAGAGAGAGAGAGAGAGAGAGAGAGGTATTGAGGTAGTGGGGTGCCGGGGTAAAAAAAAGCCATCAGCTGAGGTTTGCCAGGTCGATAAAGCTTTTAGATTTGGAGATGTTTCTGGGGAGCCCATTTCCTGCGGCTAAGAGTTGTTAATGGAGCTTAAGGAATTATCTTATGACTCTCTGTTTCACTTTATTTGGACTCCCCTCGCCTCTGCTGCTGAATATGCTGCTGTCAAAGCCGCTTAATGAAAAGTAACGCGTCGCTGATTACAGTTTTATATGGTCTCTATGTAAAAAAAAAAAAAAAAAAAAAAAAGCACCCTGTTCATTTACCACCGCGCTCCCTGCGTGTGTTCATATTTGACACAGCTGAATGATTTACGTCCACACTCCCTCTTTTTTCTCCTCCTCGCGTATCTATCTCACTAATAAAAAAAATACCTTCACGCTAAATTAATTAAACATCAAGGCAGGGATGTCTTATCAGGTCTCTATAATAATCCATTAAGCACCAATTAACCCTACACGTATCTCTCAGATTATGTCATAAATCAACTCTCAAAATGCTGTTTTGTTTTGTTTCTAATTAAAGGCAAATAAAAACAATAATGCTGACTCTAATATAAAGTAAATCCCCTTTGACCACCACATTTTTTTTTAGCAGAGAAGGGGGCTCAGTCGTTTTTTTCCCATTAAAATTCCTCTCTGCAGGCCCTCCTCCCTCCTCTGGCTTCTCCTGCAGGACAGAGTCCCGTGGGAGCTCCACTTTCGCCATTACTGTCAAGTACCCTTGACTCTTTTTTCCCCCTTTTTGCCCTTTTATCTGCAACAACTAATTCCACTTCCTTTGCCCTTTTCACTTCTTGACGACGTGAGTGGCTACCTTTCACTTTTTCCGGGGGAGATTTTTATTTTTTTTCTGCTGTGGATGTTGTCTCAGCGAGGGGAAAGTGTCAAAATGATGCTTTCCTCCAGCTAATGAATGCATGGCGAATAAGTGAGCAGTTTGACAGCTGCATCATGGACCAGGTTGAGTTGTTTGGGTAAAAAGGGGAAATCGATAAGGGTGGCTGTGAAATATGTCCAGCAACATCCCAATTACAGCCTGTGTAGATAGCATGGATGCATATCTGACATGACGGGCTGTCCTTTGTGCTTTAAACTGATACAAAAACATACTTCATTTAATGCATTAATTTGTATTTATAATAATAGCAATATTTTCTTAAAAATCTAAAAGGATGCAAATAAAGGTGCAACTCAATAAATTAGAATTTCAAGAGGTAAATTCATACTTAAATCAGGCTGAGGAAAATGTTGAAGGCATTACATTTGATAAATTCATAGTAAATTACTGGCAAATAATTAAAGTTAAATGATGTAAGAAATAAGGTGATTTGTTGGAAAGTTACAGTACATTTAAATACAATATTTTGCTGTGAAAATACTGTTCAATGATATCAAATCAGTTATTTGTTACAGTCCAGGATATTAAATACAGTGTTTTATTAGCTCCAAATCAACAATATTTATTTTAAATGTTTTTTTATATATGATATATATTATATATATATACATATATATAATATATTTTATATTATATATATTATATTATATATATTTGTATATATTTAAGTTTCTATTGAACTACTAAAATAAAATATTTTTTCCACGAAACCATTTATTGAGATGCACTGTCAAAATCATATCAGTTTCCAGCACCTTGGACAGCAACGCTGAAGGAATGCCACCATTTCTCCCCCCAAAAATGCATTTAGTTTAATTTTCAGTGAACAATGTTGAAGCTTTGCTTCTGTGATACCCATTTTCTTTTCTTTCTTTTTTATTTCATAGTGATTTCCAAATTATTTTAGGTATTTATGCATGCTAATACGAAATAAAGTCAAATAAATAAATACTGTAAACCTCGGGGAATTTTTTCCCCAATATGTAAACATATTATTATTATACAATTGTGTGCGTGCGTTGATAACAAACAAAAAAGCATGTGAACGAAATGTCAGTTCAATTATGTTACAGGATGTAACAGACAACGAGATGAATCCGTCCTTTCAAAATAAAGCGTCCAACTTGGTGTTGTTACGAGCAGAAGAGTTTGTTCATATTTTTGGGGAAAGTCATTGCACTGTCTTTGGACGCCTCCTGGTTCTGTTGGAGCCCCCCAGGGCTGCTCTTCTCTGCATCCAGGAGGGGTCCTTTGGGGGTGTTGCTGCTCCAGGAGACGGTGGTGTGGGTCAGTGCCTGGCTCAAAGTGCTGTGCCTAAACAAAGGGTCGTGGAAGACCCCGTCCACCCAGTTCCTCAGTGTGGTGACGGGCGAGTCCTGCCTGTGGTCCAAACCGGCGGCCGGCGAGGTAGCAGCGGGTGGCGGGCTGAGTGAGGAGGGGGGCGGGGGTTGGCATCGCAACATACATGACGGATACTCAGTCTGGACCAAGGACGTCGCAGTCTGCGCCAAAGACCAGATCCGGGGTTTCCCGTCTAATATGTGATGCTGCGCCTGTTGGCTGTAACACGACTTGGGCTCCTCCTGGTTCGTTTTGAGGCAACTTTTGCTCAAGTCCTGCTCCCCTGCAGCGAGGGAAACGGGACCGGAGATTTTCATAGACACGTCCTTGATTAGGTGCTCGGCGGGACAGTCGCCGGTGGTCGTCATGTGAGGGTTCATGTGATATCTGTGCTTTAATTCACACTCCGAACTCTCGGACTCCAGGGTGTCGAAATCTTCCAGGTCGCTCAGCTGGAGATCTTTACTGGATCGACCTCGACTGTCTGCAAGGGGGGCGGAAAAATCAGAGCATATAATTTCCACTCAAACTTAATCCACTTTGTTTTATTAAGCACACGTGCAGTGAGTGCATAATCAATATTAACGAACGCCAACTAATCTTTAACATTATGGCTGCAGAAATCAGGAACGTGAACAGACATTTTGGAGGGGCAGGTGCTAGGGCCTGGGAAAAAAATGGGCACCAATGGGGAAAATCAGTTGTAAAATTAATAATATGATAAAAATAACAGACAAAACATTTTCTATGAATATTATAACCAATACATCAAATCAAATTGATTAAAAAATATAATTTTGTGAGCCCTGTTGAGTAGTTTGGCCGAGAATTTTCACAACTCAAATACAAAAAATTACAATGACATAGTCATTGTTTACTTGAAAACAATTTGGGCCCCAGCTGAAAGGAGCACTTTTCCTATGCAGGGCAAAACGGGCAGCAACTTGAGCACCATTGGGTTGGCTGTTTGTGCATGGGCTTGGATGTGCATATTATGTGGAAGTTAAACAAAATATCAACATATTTTTATTGCACAGCAAATGTTTTGAGAAAATACTACATATTTATTAATCCACTTATTCATAAATGTTAATAGTCAACACAAAACGGCATGAATGCATGTGAGCAACAAACCTCCATGTGAAAAAGCTCTTATTTGTGTGTACTGATAAAGCCTATAAAATTGTATTTTTTTAATGCTTAAATAATTGTTTTAATACTATGTTGCATTCTAAATAAGTTGTGTAAAATTAAATCAAATTAAAACACTTATACATGTTAATTGCCTTTAGATTTTTGTAGAATTCATTACAATACAAATTTGCAAAATATAAATAAATAAAAGGCAACATTCCAAAAAGAAAACCTCATTGTTAAAACTAAACACTTGATCAAACACGGCATAAATCTTTGCGAAACAAAACAAGAACCATTCGATTGGTTTTGCTAAACTGTTTCGAATAAAAGTCAAACCTCTCCTATTGCGGAGACACTGACCATTTTCATTACTTTCGCTTTTTATCTGCTCCTCTTGAGAGCCGTCATCGTCATCGTCGTATCGCTTCTCCTCTGAACCCTTATTCCTGGGCGGCCATGTCATCTTGTTCTCCTTCTTCAACCTCCTCCTGGCGTTGGCGAACCAAGTGGACACCTGTGTTAGAGTCATCTTGGTGATGATGGCCAGCATGATCTTCTCGCCTTTGGTGGGGTAAGGGTTCTTCCTGTGCTCCTGCAGCCAGGCCTTCAGGGTGCTGGTTGTCTCACGTGTGGCGTTCTTCCGCCTTGGTCCTCCATCCATGGAACCATATCTGCCCGTGAGAAGAACACATAATGAGATCATTTCATAATGAAATGCATGCACATGCATAACCAAGGTGTGATTTGGCTATTTACAACTTTAGACAATTACATAATGCACCCAGTACTTTTGTCAGTGGTGCCAGACGATATTAAATGTTTTATATGGTTGCGGTTCGTTGAACTAATCTAAGGGGAAGACATAAACATCTGTTCTTGAACTGTATTCCACTTCCTTGATTTCTCAGCACGTTATGATTGCCTATAAACAGAGCAGTTACGGCTTGCACTTTGGTGTCTTCAAAACCATCCTACAACCCTGAGTGCGGTAATGACAATGGCAAATACTGAACATTTTTCATCCATAACTTTATAGAATGTGAAATAATCCAATTTATAAAGGAGCAGTGTACAGTCTAGACAATTTCAAAGTGCACTCCCACATACGATCCCTCCATTTAAAATGCACAGTGTATGTAGTCGGTCAGCAGAGAGCTGTAAAAGTCCTCTCTGGGGAGGCTTTTATATGAGGCCTTATTGCTCTGCATAGCTTAGTGCAGGTCAAGCACTGCTCAGGGAATCAAAAGAAGCGAGCTGCACCTTTTCTCTCATCCCATTTGGTTCTCCATCAAATAAAATAGACTGTAAAATTGCTCTGTGAAGTGTAATGGTAAAAAGACAGACAGATAAAGGGAAAGTGCTTTAGGCCTCCTTGTTCTTTTGCAGTACTACATGAGCCGCAGAAACTTTACCCCGGAACAAGAACTTTTAAGTGAGTTTCAAATATACACACATTATAAGCGATAATCAATGTTTTAGTTTTTTTATGTTTTCATTTGTAAAACATACAATAACACCAAGCATATTTCACCAATTGAAACCTCTTGAGAAAGTAAGCAGAAGGAAAAGCAAAAACGTGGCACTTTTTCTTTTTAAATATTACACTTAAGCATCTTTTGAAATCTAATGTAAAGGGCTAAGTTTTATTTTTATTTTTACAAAATGCCTCGTGTATATACTACCACTTAGTTCAAGTTATTTATTTCTAAAGTTTTCAAATCGGGTGACATTTTGCTATGGAATAACATAACTTTTGTAATTACACACAATTTATATCAAATACATAATTGCACGATCATGCTTTTTTTTTATATTTCAGGAAAGAAAAACAAACAAAGTTGTTACCTGTCATACTGATACTGTCCCAAGGTTGGATCATAGGGATAGTAGGCTGTCGCTTGGGTTATTCCTGCATGTGCAGAGGCCGTGGCATCTTTTGTGTCAAATGTACCCTAAAAAATGAAAAAAAAACTAGTCGGTTAAAAATGTTGAGACTTTGTTAATGAAAATTGGTGCACACTAAGTACTGTTAACATTTGCATAGGGTCACAACTGGAGCTGATGGAACCATGTGATGGAGGATTGTAAAATATCAACACAATATTACAGTATATTTAGTACATGCAGAATATCTTAAACAGAGTTAAATGTAAAAGAAGAGGACACCTGGAGGTTTTCTGACAATACATGTGGTGTAAAAAAAAAACACATGAATTTTATCTGTACCATCTGAATAGCAAAAGTAACTAAAGTGCAGTATATTTCACACCTATTATAGAAGCAATAAATCACAATATTTCACATGTCCTTACTGTGTATACAATTGAACAGTGTTTATGTTGTGTACAAGGTGTATTCATAATATGTTGTGTAAAGGAAATGTCATATTTTTCGGAAGCTCATCTTGTATTTGACTTTGTTTTTAGGGTTAGGCACAATAAGTGTTCAACTTCAGCTTAAACCCTTTCGGTCTGCAACATTGTCAATTTATGAATGTACAACTGTTTGTTTATTTTGTTGACCACTGACCGAATAAATAATAAACTAAACTAAACTATAATTAATTCAGATGCCACATACTGTATGTCTGTCACTGATTTACCCCTCATGTTTTTTCCATTTTAAATATTATTCAAATATAGGATATACAATCTGTTTCTTCCTACTCCTTTTCGGATAGTGAGAAACTAACAAATGTGTGATGTACTACGTTACAACTGCATGCATGTTTGAAATAAACTAGTATCATAACCATAACCAATATTGATGCATGAAAGTAAGCAAAGCATTTCACACAAATTCACATTCTGCTTGCATGAATACATTGAATGGATGCATTTGCAAACCTATGGGAAGTGATAAGGACGTGCAGCATGCAGCAGCCTTGTTAAGCAGCATGCTCCATCCATCAATGCCAAAAAAAAAAAAAGAAAAGAGCAAGATTTCTCACCAGCGAGTAAAAAGCAGAGGCGTCTGTTCCATAAGTAACGTAGTTGCCGTATCCTTGAGCGCCGGTGTAGGGGCTCCCGTACACCCCCAGAGCGGCGGAGCTGAGCTCATGCCTGGCGGTGGCCAGCAGCCGGCTCTCGTACACCGGGCAGTAGACGGGCGTCTGGCCGGACGCGGCCACTCCGGAGTCGGCGATGGATCTGCCAGTGGACTCGCAGCAAGTGGTCAGAGAGTTGCTTGTCATTAGGAACTGCAGGGAGAGAAAAGTTCAACACTCGATTTGACAAAAAAAAGTGTTACATTTTCTGCACATGCAAACTTAATAATAAACTAATACATGCATTATAGGCTGCGTCGGATGGCTCGGAGCCAAAACATGCACAAACATCACATGTGCAGAAACGAGTTGTCATGTGATCAGTGTCCTTTATATTCAATGCACAAGACATTTCTTACTATAATTACTCCTGTGTTGTACATTTGCAGGTGCAAAAAGAGAGTAAAAGAAACACGTGCAAAAAAAAAAAGTGCGTGCAAAAAAACAAGTCAAATCGATAAGATCAATCTTTTGAAAGTCTACACGGGCATGCATGGACTTACTTGTGGAGCAGACGAATATGGATATCCTAATTGTGGATATGACATTGTAGAGAGGTCCCCCTATATCCAGAAATGAAGCGAGACTGAGGGTCTCCACTGTGACGCCGCTGCTGCTGCCTGCCTGCTGCTGCTTGACTGTACCAATTGATTGGGAAGCGCAGCTCCTTGGATGCTTATAGGGCGAAGCACAGAAGCATGTTTAATTTGTCTAAAATTCCCTGCCACTTCAAAAACAACAAAACATAAAAAATACAAATTGTACTCGGGAAATGTATATAAACATGCAGCGCGACTTATAAAAAACACATATCTGACGGTTACATACAAAAAAGGCTCATAACTTTTTTTTGTCGGTTACATATTTTTGCTTTGTAAAAAAAAAAGTAGTATCAAAAGAAGTCGGCAGCAGATGCGGGTTGTTTTAAAAGGCTGTGGCTCTGACGTCACGCACTGCTCAGTCTAAAAAAAAAAAAAAAATGATCAGACTGTAACTTTAATGTGTTTTTTTTTTCCCCCCAAGGAGTGACAACAATTGATACGTAAGTGCATTGTTTTACAGGGGAAGTTACTCAGGAAGTTGATTAATTGAAAAAACCTCAGTCCAATAATTGTGCATGAATATGCAAATATATGTAAAGTGGCACCTTGGTTTTCATTAGCAGTCCGTTCCAAAAGGTTCAAGTGTACAAAAACCAAGTAAATTTTCGCCTCAAGAAAACATGCAAACCCAATAATTACGTTTCAGACACTTACACAAATGAACACAATGCACATTTTTAGGGAATAATTTTACAGAACACAATGTGGAATATTTATATATACATATATGACAAATACAATGGATAAATGAACATTAAACATCATCTTATCTTTATTGGCAAAGACAGCGACAAGGGGAGGAGAGAGCCAAGACACATCCTTCGTACTTTGTGACGACTTCTCTTTTGAATTAAATAATATTTGTCAGGCTCGTCATCAAAGTGCTGTCACTCACAACTTTATTTGGCCCCATTGTAGGCTATTGTGCAGCCATACTAAAGTAAAAAAAAAAAAAAAAGCTGATATACAGCTTTCAATAGCAATCAGTTGCAAAAGGTCAGGTAAAGACAGAATTGTACGAAAACCAAATATATATATATATATATATATATATATATATATATATATTTATTTATTTATTTTTCCATAAGAAATAAACAACATCCAATTAATCTGTTCCAGACACCTCAAATATATTAACACATAACACATTTGATAGTTAATAATCATATCAATCAATCAATGGCCCGGGGGCCAGTTACGGCCCGCAATTAATTTTTTAACAGCCCACAGCACGTTCTAAAAGTACTAATACCAAAACATTTTGAAAAAGATAAAAGTGGAATAAAAGATCAAACAGGTGAAACAAAAGGACAAAAGGACAACAGGTTGAAATGTTGACGCTTTTAAGATCACAACGCTGGCGTGCAGGCCTTTACAGATAAAAACATGACACATTGTACTGGATTTGAAAGTAAAAAATATGAAGATGGTCAGCTACCCTTTACTTTTTCAACCTGCAGCCCCTAGTGCAACAACTTTGGACACCCCAAGGATGAATGAACATAAAACATTTAATCTTTATTGGCAAAGACAGCGATTAGTGGAGAGGGAGAAGAAGACGGGAGAGCCACATGGACGCATACATTGAACAATATTTTTCACGCTCTATCAGAGAGTGCTGGCACTCACAATTTTACTTGGCCCCATGGTGGACCTTTTTTACAGCTGCATACTAAAAAAAAAGCTAAATCTATCTATTGATCTGTCTATACATGTAGAGTATATATTTATTTATATATGTGTGTGTTTTGGCAATCTCCAAACTGGTTAGCGCCCAAAAAAGTCAGGCTTTCTGACCCATGCAGTTTATACTCAGTGCTTGCTTAGAGTCCCCAGTTGAGACATGTGAAAGGCCCTGGGGGTCACTCCTCAAATTAATGATGATGTACTCCCCCCTCCTCCACTCCTCCTCTTGCTTCTCCTCACCCACCACCACCTCTTCTTCTCTCCTTTCCCTGCAGTGCACTCCAGCTGGATCTCTGCCTGCCGGTGACAGCTCGATTGAGGGTGATTGATGACTATCTAGGGGACCGGGGCCAACATAATAATATGATACCGGCACCTTGCAATAATTGCTCGCTTTCATTTACAGATGAAAGAGGTTAAAAAAGGGCTCGAGACGGAGGAGGCCGGTGTTTGACTTGAGTAACTACTGTCTTTTCTTTATTTTTAGGATCCCTTTGAGAGAAAGGTTTGAAGTGTGAGAGTGTATGAAACGTCTGGCACTCATTTATTTGGACAAATTGAATTATAGGGGGTTAGTACCTCAGAGCAAATGGTCGCATTAAGGCTGTGAACAGCGAGGGCGGGAGGGTCAAATGGGATCAGGCGGTGCTTTTTAATTTACATTAAGCCACATTGCCCTTATAACAACCACAAACTGCTCAACCATGGACGCACACACATTTGCTTTCTTTGCAAGCTTCCATTGTCAACACGTTGCTTTTTGGTGAATTGTGAGAGCACACACACTATAGCATGACATCCCAATGTGATGGATACATACGGAATTAATCAGCAGACAGGAAATATGGCAGACAAACTTTACAGCATGCGGTCTACCCTTTGATTATCCATCGCCTTAGCCAGTGTTATCGGGCGCCTGTGATGAAATATTTAGGTGCACGAGTATATGCTCTTAGACAGAAAATGAAGGCGACAGCAGGAGTTCAAGCTTGTTTAGCGTTTAAAGATTAAAAGAGTTGCTTTTATTTTTTTCTTTGACAGATGTGGGGAAGGAGGGATGTTTGGACAGAGTGCAGGCATAATGAGATTCCATTAGAGAGGGGCAAACGTGATTGCATTTCTTTTTTTAATTCATATTGAGCCTTTAGAGCAGACTAAAGTAAATGCTTTAACAATCCATATGCAACACATAAATAATTACTTTATGTTTTATTTTTACTTCAGCAAGTTATTTTTTAATCATTGGTATGGTATGGTAAGGAGGCACATCACACGTCACAGGGTTTAGTCACCAGTTGAGGCCACTGCACATATACCTTGAAATAAAGGGTCAAGACCTACCTACACATACATAAATCCTCTTAGTCCTTGCACACGTTCCATCAATAGTTGGCTATAAGTCAACATTGCCGCCATTTGTTCTGTTACATCTGTCTAGAACAGTGGTTCTTAACCTTGTTGGAGGTACCGAACCCCACCGGTTTAATATGTGTATTCACAGAACCCTTCTTTCATGAAACATAAAAGTTTGTTTTTTTTCAAATTCAAGACAATCAATCAATCAATCAATCAATGTTTATTTATATAGCCCTAAATCACGAGTGTCTCAAAGGGCTGCACAAGCCACAACGACATCCTCGGTTCAGATCCCACATCAGGGCAAGAAAAAACTCAACCCAATGGGACAATGAGAAACCTTGGAGAGGACCGCAGATGTGGGGACCCCCCTCCCCTCCCTCAGGGCGATCGGTGCAATGGACGTGGAGTGGATCTAGCATAATATTGCGAGAGTCCAGTCCATAGTGGATCTAACATAATAGTGAGAATCCAGTCCATAGTGGGGCCAGCAGGAGACCATCCCGAGCGGAGACAGGTCAGCAGCGCAGAGATGTCCCCAACCGATGCACAGGCGAGCGGTCCATCCCGGGTCCCGACTTTGGACAGCCAGCGCTTCATCTGTGGCCACCGAACCTGTGCGCCCCCCCCTCCACGAAGGAGAGGGGGGCAGAGCAGAAAAGAAACGGCAGATCAACTGGTCTAAAAGGGGGGTCTATTTAAAGGCTAGAGTATACAAGTAAGTTTTAAGATGGGACTTAAATGCTTCTACTGAGGTAGCATCTCTAATTGTTACGGGGAGGGCATTCCAGAGTACTGGAGCACAAATAGAAAACGCTCTATAGCCCGTAGACTTTTTTTGGGCTCTGGGAATCACTAATAAGCCGCAGTTCTTTGAACGCAGATTTCTTGCCGGGACATATGGTACAATACAATCAGCAAGATAGGCTGGAGCTAGACCGTGTAGTATTTTATACGTAAGTAGTAAAACCTTAAAGTCACATCTTAAGTGCACAGGAAGCCAGTGCAGGTGAGCCAAATTTTGACAAAATCTTATGTTTTTTTTTACTGGTGCACAAAATGAACCGTGCATGAACATCACCTTGTTCAAGGAACAAAACCAACACAGTGCATGAACTCACAATAAATTACACACCTGTGTGACTTCTGCTGTTGCCTTTGAGAGACAAGTTCAGATATGTGTGGCTTCACCTTGGCAAGTGCCACTCTCAAGTCATTTTCACAGAAAAGTCTGTTCCTTTTCTTCGTTTTCCACCCAGCTATACAATACTAGTACACAGCTCATGAAAAACAATATTTTTTGTTATTGTCATTGTAGGTGGGCCAAAACACTTGTATTAGAAAATAATCTCATGGAAATGACTGATGTCATTTGATTATAATAATAAAACATTTAACTTGTTATTTAGTCAGGTTTGGTACAGGTGTGCTGCTGGTGTGGCCACAGTGCATGTGCACGTCTGATGTTGCTCACATGTGCTCCACTGAATGCTCAATTAGTTTTTGAGTTTGCTCACGCATATGAAAAATTAGAGGGAACATTGTTTGGGGATATCCATAATACGCCGATAGGGAAAAGTTTTTATTTACACGATGAGTCGGGTGTGTCTTGACCTCCGTGGTGGAGGCTACGCCGAACCCCTGAGGCTGACTCACCAAACCCCTAGGGTTCGATCAAACCCAGGTTAAGAACCACTGGTCTAGAAACTGTGCAGCAGACCAATATCGTTGTTACTTTTTGCTGTCTGCTGATTTGACCATGAGCTCAAAACGTTGTTTGGTACAGTTCCCCAATATTTTAGTACAGTAGCCTATGTCTAATCATCCATCCTGTGTACATATTGCTATAATATCAGCTATTGTGATTAGATTTTTTTTTCTACATGAAAACACTTCCTTGCAGTCTAAGTGCAGTGTGGTGATCTGGTCAGAATATTGGATAGATTTTGTTTTACAGATCATCTTCAAGCCACTTTCTGAATGTGCTGTTTTGTCATGTTGTAGTTTTTATCACTTCCATATTGAGTCTACTGACCGATATAAGTTAGAACTATGCGCTATTTTTTATTAGTACTGGCAACAGCGGAGAATTTTAGCTTGCATGTGCATGTACAAATCAGTCTGCCCCGCAACAAGAGGATATAGAAATATAAGGAACTTAATGACTACAACTTTGGATTACAACTGAATAAAAATGTGCGGACTCGTGCGACAGTCTTCAGGTAAACCTCTACCATATGTACATATCCACTAACGTAACTAAGGCAAAATACGTCACTAAAGTCTCAAATTCCAAACGGCTCAATTGGAGCAAGTTTGGAAGAGGACATTATTGTTTAATAAACATCTCCACCGTGCCTCTATGGTTTGATTTCAAATTTTCGGGACTTATTGGGATCCCAGAAACACAAAAACAGGTACCACCAACAAGTAAGAAAATATGGTTTTGCATACTAGGTTGCCTTTAAATCAAACACAAGCCATGAGGTTGTCATCATTAAACCTTTATATAAAAGCATGTTTTGTAAACTTTCAACATTTTTTACAACTTTACAAGAGTAACACTTGGAAAAAAGTTAACCACTGTATATTCACTTTAATAAGGAAGAAGTGCGAAAAGAAGTTAACCACGCGTGTATTGTACACTGATAAAATAATAATACCTAAAAGTAAACATGGTGAAAGCAGCATACATCTATTGAACATTGTGGATATGTTAAGAATGCTGTCAGTGGAAGAGTCTGCTTCACCTTTCATTAGCACCATAATAAATCAACTGTAATTTAGATACGAACAAATGCTCTATTCACTCAGTGTGCAACAATGCGAGCTCTAAGTTGTTGACATGTTATCTATTTCGTTACACATTCAAGTTCCATTTCTTCAATTTGACACAACCCCTCCTCCCCAGTACTGTAACCTGAATAATAACCAGCCTTGCACTTTCAAGTAAACCTGCTAATTTGCATCTCTTTTACAACTAAACTCATATTAAAGAAAGTTCCCCAGCTACGCTGTAATCACAAAGCTGTCACTTTCATGATAATCTGGCGTTGATTAATGAGTCACCACGAGCAGGAGGAGAGCGCATGATTGCGTCTATGTGTGCGTACACATAGGCCTGTACCGGAGGATGGGGGGGTGTAAGTGAGTGAGAAGTGAGAGAGATTCAAGAGTGAGGTATAACTTTCCAAATTTTATTCAGCACTTTTTAAGGTTCTTTCAGGACAACCCCACTATAGTAATGTACATACGGTATCAGAGCAGAAAAGCATGTTAATCAGAATCAGAATCAGCATTATTGGCCAAGTATGTTTAAAGGGGAACATTATCACCAGACCTATGTAAGCGTCAATATATACATTGATGTTGCAGAAAAAAGACCATATATTTTTTTTACCGATTTCCGAACTCTAAATGGGTGAATTTTGGCGAATTAAACGCCTTTCTATTATTCGCTCTTGGAGCGATGACGTCACAACGTGACGTCACATCGGGAAGCAATCCGCCATTTTCTCACTTTCGTCGATGTGTTGTCGGAGGGTGTAACAACACGAACAGGGACGGATTCAAGTTGCACCAGTGGCCCAAAGATGCAAAAGTGGCAAGAAATTGGACGTTTGTTCCGCACACTTTACCGACGAAAGCTATGCTACGACAGAGATGACAAGAATGTGTGGATATCCTGCGACACTCAAAGCAGATGCATTTCCAACGATAAAGTCAAAGAAATCTGCCGCCAGACCCTCAGGAAAAGAGAGCGGATGAGGGTATGTCTACATAATATATTAATTGATGAAAACTGGGCTGTCTGCACTCTCAAAGTGCATGTTGTTGCCAAATGTATTTCATATGCTGTAAACCTAGTTCATAGTTGTTAGTTTCCTTTAATGCCAAACAAACACATACCAATCGTTGGTTAGAAGGCGATCGCCAAATTCGTCCTCGCTTTCTCCCGTGTTGCTGGCTGTCGTGTCGTTTTCGTCGGTTTCGCTTGCATACGGTTCAAACCAATATGGCTCAATAGCTTCAGTTTCTTCTTCAATTTCGTTTTCGCTGCCTGCTTCCACACTACAACCATCCGTTTCAATACATTCGTAATCTGTTGAATCGCTTAAGCCGCTGAAATCCGAGTGTGAATCCGAGCTAATGTCGCTATAAACTTGCTGTTCTATCCGCCATGTTTGTTTGTATCGGCATCACTATGTGACGTCACAGGAAAATGGACGGGTGTATATAACGATGGTTAAAATCAGGCACTTTGAAGCTTTTTTTAGGGATATTGCGTGATGGGTAAAATTTTGAAAAAAACTTTGAAAAATAAAATAAGCCACTGGGAGCTGATTTTTAATGGTTTTAACCCTTCTGAAATTGTGATAATGTTCGCCTTTAACACACAAGGAATTTGACTTGGAAGACAGTGCTCTCTTGTTCAATGTAAAAAATAAATGTGAATGATTATCGAAAAATATAAATAAGTACTTAAATAACTAATATGTGCAAATTTGATAAATAATATTGCAGTGGCGAAAAGAGCAAAGCGAAAAGATGATGACGTGAACATGAGTTCGTACATTCACAGTGACAGATTAGCTCCATAGTTGTTTTACAGCATTCATCAGATTGGTAGCCTGAGGGAAGAAACTGTTCTTATGGCGGGTTGTCTTGGCGTACTGTGATTTGTAATACTTGGACAATGCACTTCATCTCACGTTACAACAATGTACTTTCAACTTTAATGCCATGTGGATGAACGATACAATGTACACGTGTAACCAGGCCTATTTTAACACATAGGAATGTGTTCCTAAACTCCTTCCCCTGAGCAACATGGACCAATAGAACAATCATAATACAACATTCCAACACTGCAGTTTACAAACACATATTGCAGGTTAAAGATACAATCCATTTAAAAAATGATCAATTTAAGGCCCAATTGGGCAATCCAAATTCCCGCAGAAGTTGCAGAGTGCAACTCTTGTATGTCTCTACAAAATACACGTTTATTTATAGAGCACAATTTGTACACAAGGCAAAAAAAAAAACGATTTACAGATGCACAAAAACACAACAAGGGTAAAAATCTACTAAACATCTATAAGAATTTTATTGTCATAAAAATAATCCTGAATTGATTAAAATAGGTTACATATTTACCAGATTCATTATAAACTTTGCTGAAACAGAAGAATCCCAAGATGGTGCACGGTATGCAATGTGATTGTTGATTTTCAGTTTACCTTAAGCTTTAAAATTGTAATTGGCACCTTACTGTATTAGTCCAAATACTGTACCACAAACATGAAACCAAGAAAGCAAGTTAAAGGGGTCATATTAAATTTTTTTCTTTCTACATTCCAAACACTTCCTCATGGTCTACATAACTTGTAATGGTGGTGCTTTGGTCAAAATTGTGCGTGGATTTAGTTTTCAAACCATCTTTATACTTTCTGACTCTCTTCAGATGCATAGTTTTATGGGTGGTCTTACTTACATGATAAAGCTTTCTGCAGGCCAAGTCCCCTTCAACTGAGCCTTCTCCTTGTCAATCATGTTGGTTTATAGTTTTTAGCGCTTCCGTGTCGAGTCTACTGACATGTATAGGTTTTTATCAGAAATGGCAACAGCCGGGCATGCATGTGCATGTATGAGCCAGCCACCCCACAACAAGAGTATAGAGAAAAATAATGAATTGATTTATTACAAATGAATGAAAACGTTGGACTTGCGCAAAGCTCTTCCAGTAAACCTCTACCATATACAAAACCCCAAACCAGTGAAGTTTACATGTTGTGTAATTCATAAATAAAAACAGAACACAATGATTTGCAAATCCTTTTCAACTTATATTCAATTGAATAGATTGCAAAGACACGATATTTAATGTTTGAACAGAAAAACACATTTATTTGGCAAATAATCATTAACTTAGAATTTAATGGCAGCAACACATTGCAAACAAGTTGACACAGTGGCATTTGTACCACTGTGTTACATGGCCTTTCCTTTTAACAACACTCAGTAAACGTTTGGGAACTGAGGAGATCAATGTTTGAAGCTGTTCAGGTAGAATTCTTTCCCATTCTTGCTTGATGTACAGCTTAAGTTGTCCAACAGTCCGGGGTCTCCATTGTGGTATTTTAGGCTTCATTGCGCCACACATTGGAGACAGGTCTGGACTACAGGCAGGCCAGTCTAGTACTCACACTCTTTTACTATGAAGCCACACTGTTGTAACACGGGGCTTGGCATTGTCTTGCTGAAATAAGCAGGGGCGTCCATGATAATGTTGCTTGGATGGCAACATATGCGGTTTCAAAACCTGTATGTACCTTTCAGCATTAATGGCGCCTTCACAGATGTGTAAGTTACCCATGCCTTGTGCACTAATACACCCCTATACCATCACAGATGCTGGCTTTTGAACGTTGCACGTATAACAATCCGGATGGTTCTTTTCCTCTTTGGTCCGGAGGACACGACGTCCACAGTTTCCAAAAACAATTTGAAATGTGGACTCGTCAGACCACAGAACACTTTTCCACTTTGCATCAGTCCATCTTAGATGAGCTCGGGCCCAGCGAAGCCGGCGGCGTTTCTGGGTGTTGTTGATAAATGGCTTTTGCTTTGCCTAGTAGAATTTTAACTTGCACTTACAGATGTAGCGACAAACTGTAGTTACTGACAGTGGTTTTCAGAATTGTTCCTGAGCCCATGTGGTGATGTCCTTTACACACTGATGTCGCTTTTTGATGCAGTACTGCCTGAGGGATCAAAGGTCCGTAATATCATCGCTTAGGTGCAGTGATTTCTCCCGATTCTCTTAACCTTTTGATGATATTACGGACCGCAGATGGTGAAATCTCTAAATTCCTTGCAATAGCTCATTGAGAATTGTTGTTCTTAAACTGTTTGACGATGTGCTCACGCATTTGTTCACAAAGTGGTGACCCTCGCCCCAACCTTGTTTGTGAAGGACTGAGAATTTCATGGCAGCTGCTTTTATACCCAATCATGGCACCCACCTGTTCCCAATTAGCCTGTCCACCTGTGGGATGTTCCAAATAAGTGTTTGATGAGCATTCCTAAATTGTTCTCAGTCTTTTTTGTCACTTGTGCAAGCTTTTTTGAAACATGTTGCAGGCATCAAATTCCAAATGAGCTAATATTTGCAAAAAATAAGAACGTTTTCCAGTTTGAACATTAAGTATCTTGTCTTTGCAGTGTATTCAATTGAATATAGGTTGAAAAGGATTTGCAAATCTTTGTATTCTGTTTTTATTTACAATTTACACAATGTGCTAACTTCACTGGTTTATGGTTTTGTATTAACCATATATACAAACTCAAATTCCAAACGGCTCGTTTGGAGCTAGTTTGGAAGAAGGCAAGATTGTTTTATTAATATCTCTGCCATGCCTCCATAGTTTGATTTCAGATTTTTGTGATTTATGCGGATACCAAATACCTAAAAACAGGTAGGCTACTAGCAGCTAAGAAAAGTTAGTTTTGCATAATAGGACCCTTTTAATAATAGCAATGGCAATGTTGTAATTGAAGGTGATAAAATTTTAGAATAATCAAAGGAACAATTGTTTAAATAATTAGTAACATATTTTGTATGGAAATAATTGACTGCATTGAACATGTGATTTACTAAAATATGGAAAATAATTGGAAATGGACAATATAACATACTTGCCAACCTTGAGACCTCCGATTTCGGGAGGTGGGGGACGTGGTCGGGGTGGGGCGGGGGCGTGGTTGGGGGCGTGGCTAAGAGGGGAGGAGTATATTTACAGCTAGAATTCACCAAGTCAGGTATTTGACACACACATATATATATATATATATATATATATATATATATATATATATATATATATATATATATATATATATATATACATATATATAAGAAATACTTGACTTTCAGTGAATTCTAGCTATATATATATATATATATATATATATATATATATATATATATATATATATATATATATATATATATATATATATATATATATATATTTATTTATTTTATATATATATATATATATATATATATATATATATACATATATAAATAAAATAAATACTTGAATTTCAGTGTTCATTTATTTACACATATACACACACATAACACTCATCTACTCATTGTTGAGTTAAGGGTTGAATTGTCCATCCTAGTTCTATTCTCTGTCACTATTTTTCTAACCATGCTGACCACCCTTTCGCAGGTACCCAGAAAGGTTTCTAATACCACCAAAAAAACTGAATCTCTGAAGACAGTATAAAAATCTGTGTTAAAGGTGTACAAATACTGTTTGTATAATAAGCATGTTATTGTTTACAAATGAGGGTTAAGAGTTCAGTACTAAAAAAAAAAAGAATGTGGTTTAAGTACAGTTTTTTAATTGAGCTGCTGCATTTTTTGGTTGGGTTGTTTATTTATTTTGAGTAACTTCTACAATTCTAAAAGGGGAGGAATTTAATAGAGTGATCTATGTTTGTCTGTTGCCATCTCCTGGTGAATGTTGGCTATAGCGTACTGGGGTTACTTTTTGGTTGGCCAACGATTTACGTGGTGTTGCGCACCTGACGTCAAGTGTGTGAGTCTGTTCTGAAGTCTACAGTAAAGAGACGTACTTCATCACCTCGCCTGGTTATTGCCTCCAACTTAATGTATTACAACAACATTGCTGTTTACGGCAGACAAACTGCTTTACGGTAGAATAAAACATGACTGCTGTTGTTGTGTGTTGTTACCGCGCTGGGAGGACGTTAATGAAACTGCCTAACAATAAACCCACCTAAGAAACCAAGAACTTGCCCTCGATCATTCTACAGTTATAATGATAGGGCAGGCACGTTTATGTTGTGGGAAAGCGGACGTGAATACAGGCTGTTGACACGTCACTCAGGTCCGCATGGAGCTGGAGGGGGCGTGGCTTCCAGCTCTGCCTGAATTTCGGGAGATTTTCAGGAGAAAATTTGTCCCGGGAGGTTTTCGGGAGAGGCGCTGAATTTCGGGAGTCTCCCGGAAAATCCGGGAGGGTTGGCAAGTATGCAATATAAACATATGATCTTTTGTCTTGACATCAGCCTATACATTAAAAGTATAAGTTTTATCAAATAACCAGAATTCTCTAGATTCTGGTTGGTTTTGTGGTAACGCTGAAGGCCATTTGGTCTCAGTTTTGTTCTATTGTGTTTCATTTTAATACTCCAGCGCACTAATGTCTTATGGTCCACTGTTCTAGGTGCTGTTTTAGCATCGACAATATGGAAAACCAAGCTGGCCTCAATAGATATGGACAGCTGCACAAACTGACTCAGTCTGTGACAAGAAGTCCCATGCTGCTCCGAGGCTTTCCAATAGTGACCATGTTCTTTCTTGCGCAGCAATAGAAATACGGTGCCAACATTATCTTACTCACACTCACTGAAATACACACACACACACACGCACACACACTTAGCTTATCCTGCAAAACATTAGGCTATCTACTGTCCTGTCTACTCATGGAGTCCAAATGGAATATTGATCTCCGACAATCCTCTCAATGTATTTCTTATTTCTTCCCTTGAACAAAACAACGATTTTTTTCCCATTTCTCTTAGTTGGGCCCTAAAGCCCTAATGGTTTTTGCATGAGCAGAATAGTGTTCCAACATCCTCCAGGCAGTCTCTGTAGAATGGTAACTCTTTTTTTTCTTTTTGCTGAAGATCTCTGAAATGCATCTATGGGCTGATCAATATTTTCAGTTGGTAAATTGTGTAAACTAGTCAACATTTTATTAGTTTTTCTCGCTGAGGTGGCTTTATAAGCAGTGTCCTGTTAATTTGTTCTCTATGAGCTCATCTTGGGTAATTTGTTAACAATTGAGACAATCCAGTTGTGTATGTTTGTTTGATGGTGCTGAACAAACCCAATTGTTTACTAGTTCTCTTGTAACTCACGTATACTAGTAACTAATTCCTATGGATCTCTTTGACACTGTGGACCATAACATTCTTTAGCATCGGCTTCACACCACAGTTGGACTATCTTTAACCATCCTCAGTCGTATCTCACTGGCAGAGCTGAGTACAAAGCTCTGGAAGAGGCAAAGTCACCCCCCCACACGGTCATTTGTAGGGTCCCTCATGGGTCTGTTTTTGGACTACTCCTTTTCATAATCTACATGCTCTGTTTTGATTCTTCATGACTACTTTATCGTTGTATGTTATTTTCCGTGTGTGTTGTGTTAGTTTCACTGTGAGCGGTTTTTCCACCCAGTTTCTGTTAAGTCTGAGACGGGGGAAGGAGACGGCACAACAGCTGAAGTACAAACTCAATGTACAGTATTTATTGAGTGATTTATGAGTACGTAGGGTGTGTATGCTACTATGTGTTGAATGTGCTGGAATTAACATATGAAGATACCGTAAAGAGTGTTGTCATGCATGTTGAATGGTGGCGTCCAAATCCAGAGGAGAGAGGCAAGGAAGTCCGGGGTCCAAGCGGGGTCGTGGTGCAGGAGAGGGCGTCCAAAGTCCAGGCAGTGTGTCGGTGGATCAGGAGGGCAATCAGGGTTCAGGGGAAATGGCAGCAGAAGCTGAGCCACGGGACTGTGGGAGAAATGAGAGACGAAGAAGATCAGAACGAGATGCGAGGAAGCAAGCACGGGCGAAACACTGGTGGGAAGTCAGAGACGTGAAGCTTACTACGAACAGGGCTATGTTCCGACGAAAAGTAGTCAGCGGCGAGGCTCTTTATCCTGTTGTCTGTAATCACTGCCAGGTGTGTTGATTGAAGATTGCCTACGGCTGTGGCGGCGTGTGGGCGCGGTCTGCGCAGCGCGCGCGGGGAAGTGTCTGGAGGCGCTCACAGTGGAGCAATTGAGTGCTGCCGCAGAAGAGGGAGAAATGGACTGCGCGTGTGCCGTAACAGTTTCCCTGCCTTGTCACAATCAACGTGGAGGGCTGATTGGCACAACTGCCTCCATTTGGTGATTAAGACATTCACCTGTGGACATTCACCATGTGAGGGCTTTAAATGTCAGCTTTGTGTCCTAGTGGGTTGGAATTGGGGGTTAAATCACCAAAATGATTCCCGGGCGCGGCCACCGCTGCTGCCCACTGCTCCCCTCACCTCCCAGGGGGTGATCAAGGGTGATGGGTCAAATGCAGAGAATAATCTCGCCACACCTAGTGTGTGTGTGACAATCATTGGTACTTTAACTTCAACTTTAACTTTAGTGCATTACTGAGTGCACACCTCACTTCATGTATTATATAAGAGATGCTATTTATTGTCATTGCACAAGCACAAGCACAACCATCCATCCATACATTTTTTAACCGCTTATTCCCTTTGGGATCGCGGAGCCTATCTCAGCTACAATCGGGCGGAAGGCGGGGTACACCCTAGACAAGTCGCCACCTCATCGCAGGGCCAACCAAATTTAATATTCACCACAAACCCATTCAAGATTAGACAAACATTGTAACAGAGACAGAACAGTAAAGGTCATGCATCCCCACTGAACGGCACCCCGTAAAAAGGTGGGAAAAAGGTAGACGCTGGGGAAGGATGAGTAAAAAAAAAAATTGATCTCAGACTGGGCTTCTCTGGGGGGAAGGAGCACAGACTGGGGCAGAGAAAAAAAACTTGATAGCTGATAAGCACACAAACATTTTACACAGAAACCACACAACTTGCAACAGGAGGGAAAAGGGCAGGCATCCGGCCCGAAGCGTCCACCCACTCAGGAACTGCTCTGTTGTCCTTCATACCACATGCACGGTGAAGTGGTGGCAGAAGCGTGGGGTGGGGTTGGGGTATGTGTGTATATGTAGCCATGGTCCATGGTGTGTTTGTTAAGTCTTTATAGGCCTTGGGTCGTTCTACAATTGGTGTTAATGGAACAGAGTTAATCTTTCCAGGTGTTGTTGACAGGAAGGAGTTGGTTTCGTCTTTGCTGCAGTCTTCGAGGGGAATCCTGAAGCAACAACTTTTCCAAGTCGTAGCCAGGGAAAACAATCAAGATTAGAATGGTTATGTTTGAGAGCGAAAACAAATTAAAATATTTTTGACTCTTAAATGTATATTTCTCGTCCTTCACTTAATCCTGCAGGGCTGACAGTCTGATGTGAGTGTCCACAGTTCTGACCGCATCCTCCAATCATTTGTAGCAGCATTGAGGTACTTGAATGGCTGCCAGCATCTTCCAATTTGTCAATACAGGGCGACGCTTACTCCAATCAGCAGATGATTACGAATAGGTAGATATCGTCAGCGTCCTTGACTGAAAGAGTCACTAGGCAGTGCTCTTCCCCCACAAATTGTTCCAACAGGACAGATAGGTTCCCCTAAACCTAAGATCTTGTCAATTTTGTTGAGAGGTAAGTTGATCAATTCCATTGTTTAGATTTGGAGAGCAGTGCATTACTAAGCAACAAAAAAGTGAAGACAAGACAAAACAAAGTATTAAGCAGGGCAGACACGAAGAGAGGAGGGAGTGCGACCGTCTTTGCCAAGAGCCAACAGAGAAACTTTGTATAACTTTGTGTCTCCTGCTAGCTGTTGTCCTTCTGCATATTCACCCGTGATTGACTGCTCTTCCCACATTGATGCTCTTTCTTTTGTTTTGCAATATTTCCTGGTACCTAATAAAGGGACCTTCTCTTCTCTCATCTCTGCATTCTGGAATCACGCCAATAATCAAAACAGATCCCAACTTTACCTCAACCACACCACCTCCTCTTGCTGCATGTCTAGAGGAGACAAAGGCATGGTTGTCAGAGAAATTCCTTGAGGTAAATAGTCGGAAGCCATTCTCATCGATACCACACACCATCTCTAGTCATTAGTAATATATATGTCAACGGCCACAGAATCCCTCACAAAACTAGGTATCATATTGACCCACATTTATCATTTGAAAATCACATTTGCCACCTCTCTAAAATCTCAGTTTTAACAATATCGCTAAACTCTAACGCTCCCTCCGTCAACCTGACATTGAAAAACTGTTCCATGTCTTTGTCTCCTCTTGGCAGGATTAGTGTAATCCCCCTCTTGTGCCGATCTCTGTTCGGACACTGCCTAAACTTCAGCAAATCCAGAACTGTGCTGCTAAGCTCTGGACGAGAAGGTGCACATATAACCAAATCACAACTATTCTCCAAACACTTCACTGGTTACCAGTCCAATACATAATTCAATATACACTCAGTCTACTAACTCAGCAGTGCTTCCATGTAAATGCTCCAGTCTACCTCAAAGTTCCCCAACCCCACACAGTTGCTTGAATTCCATCATGTGACTTCATCCCAGAAGTAAAAATCAGTGATGGTCAACCAAGCCAAGATGTTTGTTGTGCAGCAAGCAGCGCGCAAACTCTCCGAGTACGCAAGGGGCCTAGATCTTCCTACAAAAAACAAATATGAGCAAACAAATCTAACTTTGCAATGCAATGGATCCATGCTTTATCAAAAAAATATTTGCCGAGTGATTATTATTATTATTATTAATAATATTATTATTAGCCGTCAGTGGAGTTTCCAGACATTTTGAACTATCTTGTGCTTCAGACCTCATTCTACATGACAAAACAGATTAAAACTTGGAAAGTCATGGAGGCCTACAACTTCTTTGCGTGTGGCTGGGTCAAGGAAATTGATATCAAGACTCTCCTCTGTAATTCTTGCATCGTTTACGCTCGGGTACGGTTGTATTTCATGATTTAGCTTTGCGTCTTGCGAGGACTCTTCCATGTAAACCGAGACAACTAGCACCGGAGAGCTGACACCCGTGACTGCATATCCATTAAACAAGCTAACAATTACTGAATCATCATCATATTTTATTTGTGTCTTGTTATCATATGTACTCTGACACATTTGTGTACAAAATAAACAAGAGGGGAGATGTAGAAGTATCTTTCCTTACAAAGTATCATTGACCCTGACTTTCTGGTTTATTTTTGTTGAATATTAAATTACAAATAATATAAAGATAATACTGAAATGAGAACTACTAAACCTTAAACATCTTTAAAACAAACTTTTAATGAAGTGATCACTGCCAACCTGTGGGTTCTTCGACTCTGCTTCCTTGGACTGGAGTGTGTGCCACTTTTCTTGTCGTCTTTCATAAAATCTTGTACTCTTACGCCCTTCTTGATTACCTCTCGAGGAACTCTGAAAAAATGTTTAAGCTTTTCATGATAGAACGGTTCGTACAGCTGAAAACAATGCAAGAACAGAGCATTTTTCTTCGAGAAAGACAAAATGGTGCCTAGTACCCATTAAGAACAGATGCTGGCTTGACGACCACACATTTAATGAGCCTGATGCGAGCCGGATGTGACGTAATGTAAATCCCAGCAATACCCCAAGACTTCTGTGTTTGTTACCCTAGCCAATATTGTCTCCCAGAAACTCTGAAGGAACCTAAAAAAAGTTAAAGTTGTTATTCAATAAGGCCTTTTTTTCTAGCATTTGTTGCTTTTTATTTTGTTGTTTTCTCTTTTAAGGAATCTTATGTAAGCCAACTCTTAAATGATCTAGCACTTTGATATGTATTTGGAATACAAAGTGCTTTAAAAAAATTCAAAGTATTATTATTATTATGATTATGTATAAATCACGTGTATGTGCATGTGTGTGCACCAAAAGACTTTCTTGTCCCATCAAAATTTTGTGAAAACCAAATGCATACTTGTTGTATAATACTACTTCAAACTAGCACATTGCAATTAACTTGTTTTGTAGGTAAAAGGTGTTCACTCATTCATCCATTCATTCATTGTCATCTGCTTACTCAGTTCGCCTTTGGTAAAGACACTGGTCGCCAGTCATTCAAGATTCAAGATTGTTTATTGTCATATGCACAGTTAAACAGACAGTTTGCCGTACAATGAAAATCTTACTTTGCTAGCCCACCCTTCAACAAGTCACACGGTACTGAGCTAAAAATAAAAAATAAAAATAAAAATGTATATACAAGGCACAGTGAGTAACATAACATTATTGTACATTCTGATTGACAGTCCATCCATCCATCCATTTTCTACCGCTTATTCCCTTTGGGGTCGCTGGATCCTATCTCAGCTACAATCGGGTGGAAGGCGGGGTTCACCCTGGACAAGTCGCCACCTCATCGCAGGGCCAACACAGACAGACAGACAACATTCACACTCACATTCACACACTAGGGCCAATTTAGTGTTGCCAATCAACTTATCCCCAGGTGCATGTCTTTGGAAGTGGGAGGAAGCCGGAGTACCCAGAGGGAACCCACGCAGTCACGGGGAGAACATGCAAACTCCACACAGAAAGATCCCGAGCCCGGGATTGAACCCAAGACTACTCAGGACCTTCGTATTGTGAGGCAGATGCACTAACCCCTCTACCACCGTGCTGCCCTGATTGACAGTCAACAGTATAAATATGGAGGTGACATTTGGTCACAGCAGCAGTTAAAGTGTCTTTAGTGATCAAAGGTGAAAAGTGTCTACAGTGATGGTTCACAATTTGGGGGTGGTCATGGTAGCTGTCTTTTGTTCAAAAAAACACAAGTAAAACGGGGGGTAGCTGGGGGAGCTAGCATTCAAAAGTTAGCATTCACAAGCCTGATGGCCTGTGGGTAGAAACTGTTTGTCAGTCTCATAGTCCTGGATTTCAGGCTCCTGTATCGTCTGCCTGATGGTAGGAGGCTGAAGAGACTGTGCTGGGGGTGTGTACTGTCCTTTATGATGTCGTGTGCTCTCCTGGTGGCCCCGGTAGAGTACATGTCCTGTAGTGAGGGGAAGGCTGCTCCTGATATGTACTGAGCAGTTTTAATCACTCGCTGGAATGCCTTCCTGTCCTTAGCAGTGCAGTTTCCATACCAGACCGTGATTGAGCTGGTAAGGACACTCTCAACCGTACTTCTATAGAAGTTGCTGAGAATTTTGGGTGGCATGCCAAATTTTCTCAGCCTTCTTAGGAAGTACAGTCGCTGCTGGGCTTTCTTTATTGTTTGTTGGGTGTTGTGATCCCAGGTGAGGTCCTCGCTGATGTGGGTCCCGAGGAATTTAAAGGTTTTCACCCTGTCCACCTTTGTCCCAGGGCACATAATAGACAACCATTCACACAATTTAACACCTATTGTCAATATATAGTCTTTAATTAAATCAACCTCATGTTTTTTTTAAAACTGTGGTACCTTGAACTAAACCCAAACAAATTCCACAAAGGTCTAAGCTGGGATTCAAAGCAATAATCTTCAAGCTTTGAGGTAGCCTTACGGAGCCCTTCACTGAGCTACATGTAATTAAAATATTTCTGCAAAATATTAAATACACTATTCATTTGGGTATCCAACTGCCTTAAGCACATTGTACAGTGTTTATACCCAGAATGGGAATTACCCCAAGCAAAGTTATGTTTTTACTTTCAAGTTAACTTATTTTTTATTTTTTTTAACCATACTACGAATGTCTTTCTGATGAAAACCCACCCATGTGTTTTTTTGTCTATCTTCAGTCGCCTCTTATTCTTACTGTTCTGCTTCTTCCTCCACTCTAAGAGGTTTAACATGTCCAAGTTCTCTCACTCATCCATAATTGATCAACACAACGGGAGCATCTCCGCTGCACTTAGTTAACTAGCTATCTTCAGGTGTTCCCCTAGCAACTGGCCATTTCATAAAACACAGAGGAACTGTATGCAGCCCAAAAGTGTGGAACTGATGTATTGTAAATCTTAGTCTTGGGTCCTTGTTCACTGGTTGTATTCTTAGATTCCGAATGTAGATGCCTAACCAATACATGATACATGACACAGGTGGCAACAATCAAATGTCATGTAACACAAGTGTGACAAAAAGGCACTTCATGCTGTCAAATATTGCATATGTGGCTTTTTATTGGTTTAATGTTTTGTCATTTTAGTTACATTGCAGTTCTGGCAGTAACATATGCATATATTATAGGTTGGCGATTCAAGGAAGGAGTAGTAGGAGACAATTACATGGGACCTTTTTTAAACGTTTTGTAGCTACTATTAGTCTAGAAGTGGATGTTGTTAGAACGGGTTACTGTGCGAGGTACAGCCTGGACTTGTTGCCAGTCAATCAGAGGTCCCAAATACATTATTGTAATTCAATTCAATTAGCATGCATTTCACGAACCTACAATCGAAAAACATTTTTCCAGCCCTACATGACAACAGATGTCTGTCTCAAGAATAACAATTCTACCTACAATATGATTTGTTAACGGAAATTGGAGAAAATGAAAAACTGCAGTAAATCCCTGGAGAAAATGAAAAACTGCAGTAAATCCCTGAAAAAAATATATATCACAAGAAAAACATCAATCACTGTGAAAGGAGAACTATTGGAAAGTGAGACTGGTATCCAATCATACCTCTAAAATTGAAAAGAATCGGTGATTTGGTAAAATTGCAAACAGCTAAAATGATGTACAAAGCAAACTATAACCTGCTACCAAAGAATGTACAACAATTCTTCTCAACTAAAGAGGAGAGATATAACCTTGGAGGAAAAAATAATTTAAAACATTTATATGCACGCACAACACTTAGAACTTTTAGCATATCATTATGTGGAATTAAATTATGGAATGGATTAAGTAAAGAAGTTCAAAATTGTACTCATATGATCCAGTTTAAGAGGTTGTTCAAAATAATAATGCTTACAAAGTACAAAGAAGAAGAATTATGAGAAATACTTCCAACCTTATTGAAAATAAGATATTCTTCATTTCAGTATGTTAATAATGACTGAATTAATTAATTACATATTACAAAACTGTTGTGTATACTAATTCATAGATGTTATTTTATTATGTAAAACGGTCAGTAAATGATTTTACATATTTGTAAACGCTCTGAAGTGGGAAAGGGGTAGGATTAAATAAACTTTGCTTCTTCCTACTCCTTTTCGGGCATGATGTAAAATTAAGTGATATGAACTTGTGTGATGTATTATGCTGTAAATGTGTTCATGTTCAAAATAAACTAAAGAAAGAAAGAAAGAAAGAAAGAAAGAAAGACAATCCATTCTATAACGCTGGTTGACCCGTTTTTTTTTTGTTTGTTTTTTTTGACTGTCGTATCGATATGAGAAGAAATAAATCTCTTTGAAGCCTAACAAAAAATACATGTTTGTAAAATATGTATAATAATTGTGTTTTTCTTGGCAAACTACTCTTGGTATTTATGCAAGTTTGCTAAATGCTTTGAATGTATTTACATGATGGTTTGTTGAATACATCTGTGTATTTAATTAATGTATACAATACTTTACAGGGGACATATTATGATGGGGTTTTTTACATTTAAAATACTTTGGTCTACATAACATGTGGTTGTTTTGTCAAAATTGTGCATTGATTATGTTTTACATATCATCTTCAAGCCGTTTTCAGATCGTCTCTTCAGGATGCACCATTATTTACGTGCCTCCACTTTGACTGCGTCTTCTCCCCGTCAGCCATGTTGTAGTTTTTAGCACTTCCATATTGAGTCGACTGACAGATATGAGTTAGAATTATACGCTATTTTGTATTATAAATTGCTAAAGCAGATGATGCATGTGCATGTACGAGCCATCCTGCCCCACAACAACAGGATTGAGAAAAAGAAGGAGCTTATTAACTACATCGTCAGGCTACAATGGCAGACCCGTACAAAGTTCTTCAGGTAAAAGTCAGCAGATGTCACACTTGAGAAAAGCGTACGAAATTGGGCAAACATCATTAAGCTGGTTTGGAGCAAGTATGATGAAAGGGAAACTTGTTGTTTAAATATGTACACCATTGATTTAACAATATTGGGACACAAATACAAAAACAGGTACCAATAATTAAGAAAAGTTGGTTTTGCATTATACCTCCCCTTTATAGCCCATGTTCTACTGAGCAGTCAGACATTCCTTTGGTGAAGGGAGTTATTTTTCTGTGGTTATCATTAAATCCAATTGTTGATACCCTTTAGTGACAAAGACACAGACAAGCAAATATAAGAAATCTAAACTTTTTTTGTAGTTAAGATTTTGATTTTGCCCTGCGATGAGATGGCGACTTGTCCAGGGGGTACCCCGCCTTCCGCCCGAATGCAGCTGAGATAGGCTCCAGCACCCCCCCGACACCAAAAAGGACAAGTGGTAGAAAATGGATGGATTTTGATTTCCATGTAGTTGAAAACACATGAGACATCATGTGTGACATAAGGCTGAACTCCAAGTTTGCTTGAATTTTGTGGTTTGAACGCCTAATTGTTCGACTTTTAGGGGTTTGGAATTTTGAGATTTTAGCGGTCTCTTGGCTTTTTGGTATGCTTTAAGTTATGAGCATAATGTGAGTTATGAGCGTCCCGTCACTAGCTGGCGTAGCAAATGCCACAGTGAACCCCGTAAGAGCCGCCCAAAAACATACGGTCTTACTTGCTGGCATTAGCTTATAGCTAGAGATCGGAAAAACTTGCACATCCATCCCGCCGCAGTTGGCGAAGTCCTCCTCCTGTTGAGGCTCAGCCTCCACATTACTCGGATGTTGGCAAATAGCCACAACTTGGAATATCTTCTTTTTCAATGCCACCGCTTGCTGCTATCCATGAGTCAAAGTTATTGACATTAACACTCTGATCTGTTGGGTCTAATGAGACAGCAAGACGCCAGAATCAGAACATACCAAAAAGAACGGATGTGACCCTTGAACTTAGTGACATGGAAGGTAAGTTTTCTTTGCTTATACATAAACAGTTCCCCCAAATACCACAAACGTGACATTAAATCAAATGCTAAATTTGAACCTCCCAGTGTCTTGATTAATTTATTGGATATTAAACTCCAGCAGGTTGCAGCTAGTGGAAGTTATTTTCCCTTCAGGACAAGTTTCCCAACCAGACTCTCACATTTTTACTTTGTTCATCCCAGGAATTGTGTGAAAAGATACTGCAGCTGTCATGGACAGTTAGTATATTTGGCTCCAAACTGAACAACAACAATTGGCCTACTTGCAGCATCTTGCAAAGCATTACAGTTAGTCACCCATTAATATTTAGCACTGAATTCAAATGTGTGGTGAGGGAAGAAGTGCACTTGAAAAAAAGAAACCATTAACAACTATTATTCCATTTTATTTTCCATGTGTGCTCTCGGACAAAAGAAGAACTTGCCAATCATCTTTCTGCCTGAATGTGTTCTACCTAGTGTGTATGTGTGCACGTGTCACAGGCTCAGAACCATCATGTCTGACACTGCAATGACACTGATCATGGTGTGATGCGCTCACACTCGGGGGTCCAGGTGGCTGCCTTCTCTGTCATGACCAACCTCGGACTCCCTTGACATTTGCGACCAGCACCAGTGCAGCCAAAGAAACTGCAGCCATGCGTAGCCACCAGTGATTGAATTGCTTTTGCATTTGAAATTTGCAACACACACCATACAAGTGATTACATGTTCTTTCTACTTCCAGCACATGTTGTGGTTCTTTAGAACAAGCCCCAAAGTTAAAATGAAAACGATCTGTGTTGCCAAATGTATGACAGCATCGGGTCATTACACCTACAGAAGTTGCAAATACATGACAATTGATTCCACTTTTTTGGGAAAGCTTTATAATAGATTTTGTTGTGTCTTTGGAAATGTCTATCCATTTAGCCAGAATAATGTTTTTTGGTTCAGCGGTCACTGGTGTTCTTCCACAACAAGCTACATAATACTTTATGGACCTTGCATTATGCACTGGGGTAAAGTCACACTGTAACATAGATGGACTTCAGCAAAAGGGCTCACATAGTTGAAAACCAAAGAAATCAAACAAAGCACCAATATGATTCAGTTTAGGGGACTGTTCAAACTACAAGTGTTCACAAAGTACACAGAACAAGAATTATGATGAATATATTGAACCCTTTTTTTTTTTTTTTTTTTTTTTTATTGAGACAAAGATTATTTATGTATTTAATATATGTTTGCTTACTATGGTATATTATTTATTTAATATTCATTTGTTCACTGTTCTGTTACAGAAAACAAGAACATTGGATACAATTGCTATGGTATGAAAAGGGGTAGGATTAAATACGCTCTTATATGCTTCTTCCTACTCCTTTTTGGACGTGCTGTAATGAAACAACTGGAAATGTGTGATGCATTACATTGTATCGTATGCATGTTCCAAATGAACAGAAACTGAACTGAACTGAACTGAACAGAATTGTCCTAAATGACTTAGGTGAGACACATTATTGGGTTTCAGGGAGAACTATATAGCAGACAATCCCGACCTTTGATTGGTTATTATTTAATTAAAATCTGAAGTACAAACATTAAGAGAGGTTTCATTCTTAGGTTGATTTGTACCTTTTCTCATGGCCTTCATTTGCCTGTTTTACAAACGGAAGTGCTAAGTGTGATGCTATTTGCATTGTCTTCCTCTATCTGTACGTTTTTTTTCTTATGGATATTATAAAGTAATGATCCCCTTTCAATATTCACCTACATAATATAGCTAACACATCAGGCAGAGCCGTTTTACTGGGTAGAGAATGCGTTATAAGCTGTGATTATCTTCCTGAGGACGCAGCAGCCCAGGCAGGCACTCACAATTACTAATTCATAATGCATCCACTGAAACACAAATGCACTTTATTGTCTCATTCTGCATCTTATTTTACCCATAAACCAGAAAATGGGTTGGTTTTCTAATGAAAGAGCCATGTTAATATCAAGGCAGATAAGGGCTGGCATGTGCAGATGGGAGCACTATGTGGAAACCCAATCACAAGTTCCTTCAATCACTCCAAACGTGAACAAGAGGGAGTGGGTGCATTTGAATATTTTCTTCTACCTGAACGTATTAAAACTATACAAATTTAATAGCTATTTAACATGTAGTTGCTTTTTGTGCCTCTTACTTTTGCAGTTCTGCATAAAAAGCCGGGAGGTAATGCGGGAGTGACTTTGGCAGGTATGGACATGACACGGTTTTTCAACCAGGCATGTCTGCAAGATTGCCTGAGTTTAATCGTTGCTTGAACTGCTTTCACCCTGCAATCTGAAGATCCTTTTTTTTTACTCTCCTATTGTTTTCACTCTGCCCTAAATTACAGGTAGTTTTCAGGTTCTTTCAACACTTTACTTTTTTGTCGCATCTGAATATGTTGAATTTGTAAAAAGTTAATGTCAGTTTGTATTTAACCAATGATGCCATTGCCATACTCTCAAATGATTTGCATGATTAATAAATCACATAATGTTTGCAAGGATTTTTTTCATTTGCTTTTGCTTCCTTTTATTAAAGTATGGGTATAATAGAAATACTGACTTGACTTTATAAGCTTAATTGAGTTTCATTGCATCCAATAAATCACATCCAATTGTATTTAGCATCCTCAAAGTATGTGAAAATACTGTCTAAACATCACAAAATGCCACAAATTCAGTCGACCATTTTTAATACTGGGCTCCAAACATCTTTGGCAATTTCCGTAGATTCGGGGTCGAATGACGTCACTGGAGGAATGCGTCTGCACTCTGATCATATCATCAGATCAGTCATACTGGAAATACGCAAAAAATGGAATGCAATGTGTTGTTTATCATTCACAATCCTTATGTAAGACAAGAACACACATTCTTGGCTTTTTTCATGCATTCAAAATCATTAATAAATAGCTTACAATTGATTGAACAAATGAAGGATCCTCTATTGCGCCCATAAAACCCTATAAACAACATCTATAAACTGCCAACAATACTCCATTTACATGTTGTGACCTGAAACTTAACCAAATATGAATGATATTGTTATTATAAGCCTTAACGCGGATGGCCTATTTTAGTGGCGCATTGATAGCAGTGAGATAATGCTAGCTTAAGCTGCTATTGTTGACACACTAAGCCAAGGGCTGCTTTTGCTTCTTCTTAAACTTGCTATAAGTTAATTTTAGATTATAATTCATGCATCTCTCACCTGGTAGTAGACAAATGTGGCTATGGACTGAGGGACTGGTTGACTTTGACATCCCCCGAGATGGCAAAAAAGACACAAAAAGGTAATAATTGCTTAAACTTTTTCTTGACCCTTTGTGATGATTGTGATTGATTCTTCATCTAAACGAGAGCATGTGAGCATCTCGTCGGTCAGCATCCCAGCGAGAGTAGAGATATTGTAGTAAATGTTTTATTATGGTTTATTATGGTTAGTTTCTAAGTGTAGCACCTAACCATGCTGCTGATGCTATAGTGTGTCAATCATCGGTTTAGCTTTCAGCTTTAAAGAGTTATTGCTTGTCCTCCTTGTGTTCAGGCTCAAAATTATAGGGTTCTGGATCATAATTTTTCCCAAAGTAATCGAAGTTGGCTCTGACAAAGTCTGCATGATGTTCATTGTTGTTGGTGGGTTCCCTCCTCTATGTCATGGATCACTAGTCTGGCTTGCTCATTAACTCTAAAAAGGACCCTGGAATCTCCGTGAGATTGATACTATTTTGATGAAATCTATTTACTCGCAAATGTTGTAAGTATTTCCATGTCATAAATCAGATGTATATGTTAATAGCTTCAATATACAGGCAAATTGTTTTTCCATTAAACTGGTACTTTAATACATATTTTCAATACCCGCGTAACGTGTGCTGGTTGTCCTCGCTGTAACAGATAGACCAAAGCGATATATGGAATTGCTCCAATCAGTTACCGAATTTTTTTTTTATCAGTGAGCATCAATAAATAAAATGGCTCTACAATGTGTAACAATCACACTGCAAATTATTTGCCACTTGCCAAGATTTAAATTTGTCTTCCCAGAAATGTCTCATGTTTTAAAAGCTGTGATATTTACTTATTTTTAGTCATTGACTTTACATCATAGTCTTAATTGTAGCATGAGTAATCATATTTTGTCAATTCTATTTTGGAAATGTTAAAATTTAAAAAAATAACAATTCAAATAAGATATATTTGCTTTCCCCACATTGAAAATCGTGTTTAAAGACTCAACAATGGTGCTTAATTTAAAGATTGCAAGTTGAATAATGCTTGTTGGTTTCAGAATGAAATACTTTTTTCCATTTTGAAAGTCCCGCTAATTTCTATATACACACATTTTAATTTTGATGTAGATGATTTCTCCATCCATCTATTTTCTATTGCTTGTCTCTTTTGGGGTCACGGGGGCTGGAGCTTATCCCAGCTGCACTCGAGCGGAAATAAGGATACACCATGGACAAGTCGCCACCTTATTGCAGGGCCAACACAGATAAACAGACAACATTCACACTCACATTCACACACTAGGGCCAATTTAGTGTTGCCAATCAACCTATCCCCAGGTGCATGTCTTTGGAGGCGAGAGGAAGCCGTAGTACCCGGAGGGAACCCACATGCAAACTCCACACAGACAGACCCCGAGCCTGGGAATCAAACCCTGGACCTTCTCGCTGTGAGGCACGACCGCAATCCGCTGCCCAATTTCTATGTCTTATCAAGTAAACATAACTAGATGCATGGACAGATAATTTCACTAGATTTTAGTATTTTCTTAATATCTAGTCTTTTTAACTAAAATGTTGTCAGCATATGATACAGTACAGCGCATTCAACAGTTATGTTGACTGACACCTCCTCATTTACCTGTAAATTGAAATATTATAGTAAATCCTACTATGTCCCCACAAGTTATCTGTGCTTTGGACTATTTCCTGTTTCCAACCGTAGCAACATGAGCATTTCTTGGCTTGCACAAGTTCATTGATGTTCTTATTAAACGGACAGATGCATAGCAACTCGGGCTGTCAAAGTTAAAGGGAACATATGATAATTTTAGTTTACATTTAAAACATTACCTTGTGGTCTAGATAATGTGTATTGGGTATGCGTTGGTGTTAATTTTATGTACATTTTGCTCAAAAGTTACTTTTGTAACCCATGTTTTGAGTCTGTCTGCAAGATGTTCCTTTGTGCAGGCGTTCCAAGATTTCAAATGAAACAAAGCACCACCCTTTCCAATCGGAATGTATCTTTTGAAAATCTACAATGTTTAAATATATATTTTGAAGTCATCACTGCTACTTTTTTCCGGACAAAGTCGAAAAAAAAATACATAAACTACATTAACATTATATGGATTCATCATTAGGTACACCTTCACAATCTCTGAACGATTCAGGGCTGCATAAAAAAGCTGCTTTTACCAGCGTTTATGTCACTGCATGTAGCATGTTGGTGTTATTATATGCATGCCAAGATTAGATAAAAAATACTTTATCTTTCCTTTTTTCTGTTTCTTCATAGCCTGAGGCAGAGGGGAAGGATCTCATTTGGTTCTGACTAAGCGCTTTACTAAATGTTTAAATACGTACGTTCAATTCGCTGTGATGTCACGACGTAGCCAGATTGCAGATTTCGGCAAACAGAGGCACAAAGTCATTAAAAATCATGTTCAAGTTGACGCCAAAATGCATGACGCTTTGGCATTTTTAAAGTGAGTATCCAACATTGTAACATTGTACATCAGAAAGCAGGAAAATCATGGGTCCCTTCAAACACTTTAGCTCATGCGATTAATCACAAAAGAATATTGCATTAATCTTGTATATATGCAGATAAATCACATAATTTTTTGGGCGACTCAAACTCCTTTACATAACCGTGGATGATTACCTCAAAGCATTGTTATATGATCAGTGATCAGTTCAATGCATACATCAGTGCAAAACTGAGTGAGGACACTCCAACTGGTGTGCTTGGTGGAATTTTTTTGCTGATGAATAAACCCAGACAAGACTTTAAATAAAACTGTTACCAAGTTTTGAGCAAATAAAAGATTAAAGTAAACCATTTTAAAATTTTCCCGTGTGACATTCTGACCAAAAATTGCATTTGTGTGCAAATATGTGTGTTACAAAAAAGATAAATTAGAATAATACATAATGTTGGATATAGAGAACATACAAACCCTTTATTTATTAAATCTAAAACACCTAAAATTATGTATAAAGCACACTATAACCTGCTGCCCACGAATGTACAACAATTCTTCTCAACAAAAGAGGAGAAATATAACCCTAGAGGAAAATCTAATTTAAAACATTTGTATGCTCGTACAACACTTAAAACATTTAGTATGTCTGTATGTGGAATTAAATTATGGAATGGATTAACCAAATAAATCAAACAAAGCATCAATATGATTCAGTTTAAAAGACTGTTCAAACTACAAGTGTTCACAAAGTACACAGAACAAGAATTATGATGAACATTTTGAACCTTTTTTTCCCCTTTTTTTATTGAGACAAAGATTATTTATGTATTTAATATTTGTTTTCTTAGTATGGTATATTATGTATCCATCCATCCATCCATTTTCTGCCGCTTATTGCCTTCGGGGTCGCGGGGGGCGCTAGAGCCTATCTCAGCTACAATCGGGCGGAAGGCGGGGTACACCCTGGACAAATCGCCACCTCATCGCAGGGCCAACACAGATAGACAGACAACATTCACACTCACATTCACACACTAGGGCCGATTTAGTGTTGCCAATCAACCTATCCCCAGGTGCATGTCTTTGGAGATGGGAGGAAGCCGGAGTACCCGGAGGGAACCCACCAGTCACAGGGAGAACATGCAAACTCCACACAGAAAGATCCCGAGCCCGGGATTGAACTCAGGACTACTCAGGACCTTCGTATTGTGAGGCAGACGCACTAACCCCTCTGCCACCGTGTTGCCCGTATATTATGTATTTATTATTTATTTGTTCACTGTTCTGTTACAGAGAACAAGGAAATTGGATAAAATTGCTTTGGTATGAAAAGGGGTAGGATTAAATAAGCTTTGCTTCATCCTACTCCCTTTCGGACGTGCTGTAATGGAACAACTGAAAATGTGTGATGCATTCCATAGTATCGTATGCATGTTCGAAATAAACTGAAACTGAACTGAACTGAACTGAAATATTGGGTTCTTTTTTAAGTTAATTTAAATTCTTCAAGTAAGTAATATACTGATATTAATCGCAACTGATAACAATTGGCTGATAACGATTTGACTCTGATTTGGGGCTCTTTCTAGCGAGCTCCAAGACATTTCTGCAATTGGAGAATCAGAGCTAAACCTCAGTGGTGTGAACTCAGCATTAGGATCAATCTGAGGGCGCCACACGAGCATAAGGGGATACATTAACCAAGACTGAATACACCAAATAACGAATAGAAATAAATTGATCCACCTTTAGCACATACAAAATTGTGGCATTAACCGGCAGATAAAGATGAACTGTTAGTAGTTACATTTAATTTTCCTCTGTTCAAATCACAAAACTGTTACCCGAGTGATGGGGTCAGAAAGTAGAAAGCAAAAGAAGGGGAACCAAGTGTCTGTATTAATATTATAAAGGAGTACGGATAAGAGGAAGTCATTCCGCCCATCTGCATTCCTTTATTTTCCACTCCAGTGCTCACATTTGAATATTTTGAAAGGAGTGCCTCTGTTTGCCTTATCATGCATTATTCGGAGACATTACCTGGGCCTTAACAGTGCAATAAAGATGCCTCGGAAAGTCTATCTCCCTTTCTCACACAGATGCACAACAGTAATAATATTCATACACAGCCAAAAGTGATCTCTGTCTGCATGTTAGTAAGGTAGATTTATCAAGTTTGAATGACACTGAGTCAGTACAAGAGTAACTTTTTGAGGCAGTGAAGAAGACTGATATCAGTCAGTACGTGCATAGTCAATGCGATAGGAAAACCCTATTACTGTACATTGAATAGTAAATAAAAAACTGAGAATACAATTTTGGTTCATTCTGGATCCGGCGTAAAGTTCAACAAAATGTTCCCTTTTTTAAATAAATATCACAACCTATGATGAGTGACAATGCAATAGTAGACGAGTACAAGTCACATTGTATCTTTACATGAATGAATTTGCCCTGCAAAAACTAGGCCAACCCTATGTTTCAAAATGACATAGCAGTTTGAGATAATTTAATGTTAAGTGTCACCTTATTCCCTAATGAAAAAAAAAAAAAATCAATACTACAAAGCTCCTGACGTGTTTTTGCTAAAAATGATTAAAGAGAACATTAGTCATATCAAAGTCCTGCCAACACAAACCTGCGAACATGACAAATGAAATGCAGTATTTAATCGTTGTGCCTCATAGATTCTCACTAAACCTGTAACGCCCCAGTGAGCTCTGCTCTGTCATCCAGAGGTTTAACATAACCCAATTAAGTATTTCAATATGTGTGTGGTTCTAATCTAAGTTACATTGAGCTAATTGTGTGTACACTCATTATGGAAGTATCTATTTTGTTATCCTTTGTAAGGAGCTTTTGTTCTGCCAAAAGTTCCTGTGCAAAAAAATATTCTAGTTAGAGTGACATTTTATTTGGTGAATGTATATATTTTAGCTGGAAATGAGACAAGAAAGTGTCAACTCTTTTTGAGATAGTAATACAAACTAACAAATATATATATTAACTTTTTCAACCATGCAATTAATTCTGCAAAATCTCTCAAAAATTCTGTGCAATTCTGTAGTGGGAATACTGAACTCTTGAGACAACAATCCATGCAATATGGTAAAGTGTTTTTTTTTTTTTTTAATCGTGAACGTGTGTGTCTGTGTGTGTGTGTGTGTGTGTGTGTGTGTGTGTGTGTGTGTGTGTGTGTGTGTGTGTTTGTGTGTGTGTGTGTGTGTGTGTGTGTGTGTGTGTTCTCTTTCTCAATCTTCATACCATTTTTGATTTATGATTTTTTTCACTGTAATTGTTTATTTCTTTAAAAAAAAAAGAGCAATATTAAATAACATATTATACAGTATAATCTTTTGAAACAAAACGTTGAAGGGTCTTCTGGTCTGATGAGGACTGGTGTAGATTTGTTGCCCGAGGAGGTGTGCTTTCCCCTACACCTCCTTTTCTAAAAATAATATCAAAATGTTTGCGTGACATCAGTATTATTCAAGCACAGCGCCTGAAACCATAAATACATACCCCTGCCTCCACCCTGACCCTGACTCTGAGCCCCTAAAGCTTGTGGCCATTACTGTCACATGCACACACTAAAAGGTGAACCATTGAATAAAGCTATGTTTCCTTTAAAGACATGGAAAGTGGTATCCATCCATCCATCCATCCATTTTCTACCGGATTTGCATAATAAAAAAGGGCATACTGTCACGTCTTGTAATATTACATAAACAATACATTCTTATTGATAGATTTGAAGTCCAATATTCCCTTTGTTATACTCTTTTGACCTAATGAAACAGTACATCATGGGGAAAATACACTTAGCACAACAGACCCACCCTCAAAAAAAAAAAACATTTTTTTTTAAAGCAAGGTATTTGTATTCTGTTTGTATTTCAGAAATTAAATAAACACAACCTATTTAGATTGATATCAATCACAAAGGGCTGGTTCCAACCACACACACAGAGAAAGCAGAACCTCATTTGAAATAAATAAAGACAAGTGACTAAATTGTGTCAATTGAGCTGTTTGTCTCTTTGTGTTTGCTGGAAGCCGTGATGCTTTCTGCATTGCCTCCGGAGTAATTTTCCTCTCCTTTCTTTCTCCCTCCCTGAAGTTTTCTCACTCTAGTTGTGTCTCTTTCCCCCATCCGCATCACCACTCTCCCGCTACCTCTCTTTCCACTTCTCTTCCGCGAAGGCCACGGATTCCTACAGCCCCTCTGAGAGGAGTGTGTGAAAATGGACAATGCAGATCCCCCGATGTGCCCACCCCCGGCACAGAGTGTGAGAAGAGGGCCTTGCATTTGATGCCTGAGTGACCAAATCTTCTGCCGGATAGCTGGGCCTTTTTATTCCCAGTGGCGCAGTGAGAGCAGGGCCAGAAGTGGTGCGGAAGGAGAGGGGAAGGCACAGTAATTGTATGAAGGTCTGTAGAGATTCCCCATGCACCCGCCTACCCCGGAGCACCACTCCCTCCCCGCTTAAACCGCCCCTCAACTGCTCCTCAGTTAAAAGGAAAAGGGTCCCTGGGTAGCAAGAGGCAACTTCTTTCCAGAATCACCAAAAAACAGTGTGCACTCATATATGAATAACATTCAATTTATCACATGAAAGCCCATATTGAATACAACACCTTGCACTGTCCCCAATTCCATCTTTTTTTTCCTTAACACTGTTGATGGAAAACAAAATACAATAAATAAGCATGAGAGTTTTAGTTCCCAAATTACTTCAGATTGTATTCTGTCACGGAAACCACCTTCTGTGAACTTACATTGTTTATGTCACAAAATTGCCACTACAAAAGTGCTGCGAGGAGCAATATTTATGCTTCTTGCACTGAAACTACTACCGTAATGATTTAACATTGTGTTAAAAATTCAGACCAGGGAAAAACTGACATCAGTTGACTTAAATAAATGTGTTTTTATCCCACACTTTGTCATTGTTTTCCTGTGCTTTGTGGGGTTTTTTTTTCTGTTGCAGTGCCCCTTCCTTTGTTATCCAACTTCTATCGAAGTGCTGATGAGACACATGTCCCCTTTGGCAATCAGGACACACCTGTGTCTAGTTGCCAGCCTGGACATGGCTGAAACATTTTTGCATTGTTTGTGTGCATGTTTTATATGTTCCTGGTGTACTTTTGTATGTTTTGAATTGCTTTCTTCCTTTGCTACTCATGCCATGCTGGTGCTCCTTGTTTTTGCTAAATAAACCACCACTTTACCTGCATGTTGCCTCCTGTCTCTGCATCTTGGGGTCACGCCAACAGCATACACGGGCTCTCCAACAGCAGCAATACCCAGGATCTGGATGTGAACTGCTGCTGCTGATACATTGGTCCGCGCTCACCGTCTTCCCTCTTGTGCTCCACTCGCAGCTGCCACCTGACTGTTGCCCACTGGAACTGGGCGTCCATCCAGCCGTTAATGGCCAGGGCGTGGTTTAGCTACCCTCTACCAAGACTACTCTTCCTCGGTTTTCAACTTTTGCTAAGGTCTGGTATTCGTCATGGGAGGAGGATCCAAAATAATGTGATGCCACATGGCAGTTTCAATCTTTGTCACTGCTTTCCTATGTTTTGTTTTTTCAGTGCTACTTTCATTTTTGTTTTCCACTTCTTTTTGGAGCAATCAGAATGCTTCACATGCCAGCCCTGTCTCCTGGACGGGACTGGATCATTGTTCCTGATGTGCCTTTTTGTGTTTTGTTTTGCCAAAGTTGTTGTTCACTCGTGAATGACTGCTCGCACCACACTGGTGCTCCGTGCTTTTGCTAATTAAACTACATTTTTACCTGCAAGTCGCCACCCATCTCTCCATCCTCGGCTCACTTTAACCGCTGACATAAGGCCCTGTGACAGCATTTTTCAACTTAAACCAATAAAGTTCAGGATATAGCATTGTTGTCCAAATGACAAATCCTGTTCTTGCAGTTCTTCAATATATTTATTTAGGTGATCTGGTTGGTATCAACAGGATATTGTTCTGAATTACTTAAGGTTTTAAATCAACTGTTCCTAGCTCGATAAACATATTCTGATCGTATTCCTTGGGAAAAACCTTAAGGAAAGGGCTAATCTCTTCAGCCACACATGCTTATTAAAGTAAAATATACAAAGAAGGGCTGATTGTGTTTTCCTTCCTTACAGATTATATACACATTGGATGCAGAATTAAGGACCATAGGCCATTAATGGTCCTATTAAGTTAACATAATTGGTCAACATTTTCTGCCGATGACCCTACCTTGGCTTTCTTCGGGGGGTAGACAATGGGTGTTTCAACTGTATGTACTACCGTTTGTTCTCTGGTTTGAAGTGGGGAAACGGTCACCTTGGGTGAGGAAACGTTCAAGAAAACTGCCTGGTTCTGCTTCATAGACTGACAAATTCTTGCTTGCAACATGACCAATCTGGTGTTCTTTTGACCAGGTTTTAAGTTCCTTATGCAGAATGTTCTCAACCTGTATCTCAACAGTTAAAGTTAGTCAATCGTCATCATGTGGCGAACACGGAAAAAAGAGCAAAACACAGAGATTGGGCCCTTTGTACTAGAACGTTTCATATTTTGAAATAAATAGACTAGCTGGGAATCTGTCTGTGCCGCCATTACTTGGAATGTTACAATTTTGACGGACATCATAGCACGGAGACAGTCCGCGGTGTTGACGTTACGTATCTTGTGGGCAGCCGTGACTCTCGTGTTGTTTTAAAAATAAATTGTCTACTGATTGCAAGTAACATAACAAGTGCATGACTCTTTTCAACGACAACCATGGTGTCATTTTGGAGACAAAAACCCTCACATTATTTCTAATTCTGCGTGATAACCAGTTGATGTGTTTACACTTGATCAACCTAAGGATTTACAACTGGACCTTATTGATTGAGTGGGCTGCAACCGGCGTAACCGAACCGGTCACTCCTTGAACCGAGTATCCGGTCGCATTGGTTTATCGTTAACAACATTAATCAGCACCCATGTCCTTGCGGGCGAACCGATTTTTCTGCAGATATTTGATAACACCACAGTGCCAAAAATGGGATCTATTTTCACAAAATGTCTCTTGTCCTACTTTCCCAAGTCCTCAATTCTGTATCAAATATGGGTTTATCAAGAATAAACATATTAGCATCAGTAAATGTTGAATTTAAGGCACGCCAAGTTTCATTAATGTAGCATAACTCCTTCTTGGTCAGCCTGTGAACTTTTGTTTGTTTTTACTGAAATTTAAGCTAATCTTTGTTTGTTGAGGTGTAGCATTTATTTATTGACTCTATTGTATTGAATAATATTAACATAGATGGCACAAAATGTGATGCCTGCCAGCTACCACCGCTATCGTTAACAGGCTAAGAAAGCAGCCCACTTTAACAAATTGTGATTATTACAAAGAACATTAGTATGTGATCCGTCAGAAAATGCAATGGTCATTTACCAGTATATTACTGAAATCAGTGAACATTGTACTTCTATATTGATATAAGAATAATCTTATTACATTTTGATATGTAAAGAATTACTCTCACAGGCTACTTTATTCGGTACATTTGAACAATATTAAGAGGGCCAACACAAGATTCCGATCCAAAAGTCTGCCTTTCAAAGAGTGAGTAAACTTTGTTCTCAGCAGTCAAGTGCGATGGCTAAACAAATATACAAGTGACTTGTTAACCATTACGTGGAGTTATGCACTTAGGAAATAGGACCTGAACATTTTTTATATCTGGAAGATAACAATATTCTTACATTACACACCTCTTTTGTATGTAGCAGTAATGTCATACATTATTCAACTAAAAGTGAAGACGAAAACATTTATTGTTTTTGTTTTTTTTAACAATGTATTAGCAGTGAAAAATAATAAATTATTATTTTTTAAATTACAGGGCCACAATCTTGTCCTTCTTGTGCCTTCGGATGGCACCTTGTAACACCATCTTGAGACACAATTTGCAAAAACTTGCAAAAAACAAAAATAATGCAGCAGGAACGTGCACAAAAAGCATATGGAAAACACTATGCAGCAAGGAAGTACACAGCACCGTAACACCCAGATGACAGGGCTGGCATAAAAATCATCCTAATAGGCAACCAGGAACAGGTGTGTCCTGATTGCTAATCAGGGACAGGTGAGGGAGCCAGTGCTCAGACAGAAGGAGTGACAAAAGTGAGGCACACAGGAAATTGAAGGTACATAAAAATGCTGGACAGGAGTTAAACAAAATACCAGAAACTAATACCGATTGTCATGAGAGATCATGACAAAAAGCCTGACGTGCCCTTAACAATATGAATCGATCAGCAGTTTTTTGCAATCCGCTTAATAGCAATTTCCCAGAAGTAGGCTTATTGAGACCTTGGTATTCCAAGAAGGTTTTGCCAAAGTACAGTACTTTCAGAGGAATCCCCAACTAATGTATGCATTGAAATGCTCCTGCGAAACAAAAAATCAATTTCTGCACAGTGTTCCACTAATTTATGTCGGTTGACTGTTTTTTTTTTTTTTTGTAAACTCAGAGTGTTTATGTTTGGGTTGGATGAACACTGTAAACTCAGATTGTTTAATAAGAGAACCAATGTTGTTTAAGATAGTCTGTCTTTGAGAAGCTTAAAATATCATTGGGGCACCAAACATAATCTTTGTGAGGCACTCAGCATCAAAGGTTGGAATTGGGGGTTAAATCACCAAAATGATTCTGCTGCTCACTGCTCCCCTCCCCTCCCAGGGGGTGGAACAAGGGGATGGGTCAAATGCAGAGGGTCATTTCACCACACCTAGTGTGTGTATGACAATCAGTGGTACTTTAACTTTAACTTTGAATACATTTTCTGAAGTATTTTGTTTGTGTCACAGAAACTGATAGTTAAGATCACTGTGACACTTTGATGAATTTTGACCTCTCCTATTTAATTGTTTATGCGTTATGTGTTCTAGCTTTGTTTTGTTTTTCTTGCACTGTTGTCTAGCTATAGTTTATGTGAGGGGTATTATTATTAGTTTGATTGATTGAATATTACTGCTTGCCGATTTTCAATTGACATGTTTTTGTAGCGTGTCCAATAGAAAATAAAACACCGAGCCACTTTTAAACCAGTTTCTAATAAATGTTTGCTATGTGAAAACTTGCCAGTATGCATTCCTCAGTTATAGATAATGTACAGAAAGTAGAGTTCCATCCATGTGCCTGCAAATACAAACCCCGTTTCCATATAAGTTGGGATATTGTGTTAGATGTAAATATAAACGGAATACAATGATTTGCATATCCTTTTCAACCCATATTCAATGGAATGCACTACAAAGACAATATCATTTTAATGTTCAAACTCATAAACTTAATTTTTTTTTTGCAAATAATAATCAACTTAGAATTTCATGGCTGCAACACGTGCCAAAGTAGTTGGGAAAGGGCATGTTCACCACTGTGTTACATGGCCTTTCCTTTTAACAACACTCACTAAACGTTTGGGAACTGAGGAGACACATTTTTTAAGCTTCTCAGGTGGAATTCTTAACCATTCTTGCTTGATGTACAGCTTAAGTTGTTCAACAGTCCGGAGGTCTCCGTTGTGGTATTTTAGGTTTCATAATGCGCCACACATTTTCAATGGAGACAGGTCTGGACTAAAGGCAGGCCAGTCTAGTACCCGCACTCTTTTACTATGAAGCCACGTTGATGTAACACGTAGCTTGGCATTGTCTTGCTGAAATAAGCAGGGGCGTCCATGGTAACGTTGCTTGGATGGCAACATATGTTGCTCCAAAACCTGTATGTACCTTTCAGCATTAATGGCGCCTTCACAGATGTGTAAGTTACCCATGTCTTGGGCACTAATACACCCCCATACCATTACAGATGCTGGCTTTTCAACTTTGCGCCTATAACAATCCGGATGGTTCTTTTCCTCTTTGGTCCGGAGGACACGACGTCCACAGTTTCCAAAAACAATTTGAAATGTAGACTCGTCAGACCACAGAACACTTTTCCACTTTGTATCAGTCCATCTTAGATGAGCTCAGGCCCAGCGAAGCCGACGGCGTATCTGGGTGTTGTTGATAAACGGTTTTCGCCTTGCATAGGAGAGCTTTAACTTGCACTTACAGATGTAGCGACCAACTGTAGTTACTGACAGTGGGTTTCTTAAGTGTTCCTGAGCCCATGTGGTGATATCCTTTACACACTGATGTCGCTTGTTGATGCAGTACAGCTTGAGGGATCGAAGGTCACGGGCTTAGCTGCTTACGTGCAGGGATTTCTCCAGATTCTCTGAACTCTTTGATGATCTTACGGACCGTAGATGGTGAAATCCCTAAATTCCTTGCAATAGCTGGTTGAGAAAGGTTTTTCTTAAACTGTTCAACAATTTGCTCACGCATTTGTTGACAAAGTGGTGACCCTCGCCCCATCCTTGTTTGCGAATGACTGAGCATTTCATGGAATCTACTTTTATACCCAATCATGGCACCCACCTGTTCCTAATTTGCCTGTTCACCTGTGGGATGTTCCAAATAAGTGTTTGATGAGCATTCCTCAACTTTATCAGTATTTATTGCCACCTTTCCAACTTTTTTGTCACGTGTTGCTGGCATCACATTCTAGAGTTAATGATTATTTGCAAAAAAAAAAGTTTATCAGTTTGAACATCAAATATGTTGTCTTTGTAGCATATTCAACTGAATATGGGTTGAAAATGATTTGCAAATCATTGCATTCCGTTTATATTTACATCTAACACAATTTCCCAACTAATATGGAAACGGGGTTTGTATATTGTTGAGATGAAGGCAGGGGAATTTTGGATAATTTCAGCAGACTCTGAAAGTGCAGTATTGTTTCTTGTTGACGGAAAACAGTTGAATGGTTTGTTCCACATCATCAGACATGTTAACAATTAGATGAAAATATTTGGTGGTCTTAAAAGATTAAAAGACAAAATAAGCTAACTGTGAAACAGGTGGCTGTGGTAATGCTTAGTCTGACTAAAACATTCACGTAAATGAATGATATAAACATCCAATATGAGTCAACTGAACAACATAATCAGCTGGGGGATACTCATCTGTGGTGCGTGAAGATGCTTCAGTGGCTATTTGAGCAGGATTTTATGAGAACTCCCTGTACATTTCAAAGGGCCGTGCTCAGCGCTGCACATTTTCGACATCCCTTCCAATTCATTACCCCGCCTCCCCACATGTATTATTCTGCCTGCTACACATCCCCTCTCGTCTCTGGAGGCCGATTTATTGGTAGAAGCATTTTGACTCAGTTTACCTTTTAAAAGCTGGCATTTAAAGGTCAATATTATGTCTCAACTTCATTCCTCAATATCTTGAAGTCTCCCTGCTGCTTTGATGGGCAGAGAAACTTAAGTATTATTGATAATAATTTAGAACCTATTTGTGTGTTTAAGTTGAGTTATATACGGAGCCATGTCTATGAAAATCCCAATTCAAACTATCAGTATGATTTATGGAATATCAATATAAATTGAATCAATTAAACATCATTTTTGTAGACAAAAATAATTTGATTGCTGACAGGGCCAGTTTTATGATTACATTGGTGTACTAAAATGGCTGCAGTAGCATGCAGATTGTGTTTTGGCACATTCATTTGTGTTATCATAACATAAGTAGAGGCTACATGGTGGCCTAGTGTTTAGCACAGCCTTGCAGTCTGGTGTTTTGATTTGCCATTGGAACTTTGCTGTATACATTTATATATTTTCTCTGGTTACTCCAGCTTCCTGTGACATATATGTGGATGAGGGTGTTGATGGTTGTTCGGCAACAATCTACCGAGCACACCATAAACCAGGGATGCCCACACTCTTTCTGCAGGCGAGCTACTTTTCAATTGACCAAGTCGAGGGGATCTACCTCATTCATATACATAATTTATATTGATTTATTTATGAAAGAGATGTTTTTGTTAAATAAAGGTGTTTAATGATAATACAAGCATGTTTAACACTTATAGATTCCTTTCTTTCATGAAGACAAGAATATAAGTTGGTGTATTACTTGATTGTGAAGACTTGCATTGATTGGAATCAGACAGTAGTGCTGATAACCTCCACATTTTAAAATGGAGGAGAAATAAAGTCCTCCTTTCTGTCCAATACCACATGAAAGTGGTTGGTTTTTGGCATCTTATTTGTCCAGCTTCCATACTCATTTTTATACACTTTACAAGAAATACAGTGGCAGCAAACTCCGTAGCTTGCTAGCTTGTGTACGCTCTGGCTTCCTGAGACTCTTATTTTGTTAGCGTAGGCTCCTGCTGCTTCATCCTTGAAGCAGCACTTTTATTGTGAAGACAGGAACTATGCAGTCGGCCTTTAGGGTTTTGACAGCAGGTACGGCGCAAGAGTCTATTGAAATAAAAAGTGTTTCTCACACTCTTCTCGGTCATTTTTTCTTAATAATGATCTCGCTGCAATCAGTGTCATTTCACAAGACCCTCAGGTGCCGTGAATGTCAATCAAGTGACGATTGATGATCGCTCATTTTTAGGTCTGTTTTTATAATGCCTGGCTGGCGATCGACTGACACCCTCTACGATTCACCGGTAGCTCGCAATCGACGTAATGGGCACCCCTGCTGTAAACCATCCATCCATCCATCCATCCATTATCTATACCGCTTGTCCTCTCTGGGTTGTGGGGGGGCTGGCGCCTATCCCAGCTGCACTCGGGCAGAAAGCAGGGTACACCCTGGACAAGTCACTGCTTCATCGCAAACCATACAATGTACAATATCGTATTAATCTAACTATGTATCTATTTTACGTGTTGGTCTTGGCCCACAGAGGATGACAGCGTTCTTGTTCATCCACTCTGGCTTATATAGACTAACAAATTAGTGTTATATGAGTCTAAATTAAATGGTAATGTTATTTATATAGGGCCTGGCTCTGCACTCCCCATGCCCCTTGTATGCATATCCCAGATGGATTTATGTAAGAGTGCATCATATTTATGACGACTGCATATTATCAGTAAAATGCCACAGAGTCTCAGAGAAGGCGTTGATTCTAAGTGTTTTTGGCGTTTTGCGCCAACCGAAATAATCATCAGTGTTTCCTCTTCAAATTGAACTGTACAACAACCATTCACTTTGCAAATGATCACAGTGAAATTATGTTGAAATGGTTTTATTGATTGTCAAGCAAGGTATCATGAGACTGCTGTAAGTGCGACAGCACACTTAAATATTATTTCACACCAGACACCACAGTGGTTCCGAGCTAAGACAGCAACATACATCTTAATGGACTAAAGACAGGTGTGGGAATCCAGGGACACGTTTAAAGCCCCTTGATTCATTCTGTAGTTGTCTTAGTACAGTAACAATAGCTCAGTGCTGTTAACGCCACACATATCTCAAACCCTCATCAAGTGTACTATACTGTATAGGGCACCTGCATTTAGTTTTAAGCAACTTTTAGTTAATCTATGTTGGGGATATATTGTTGTCTTCAGGTCCTTGGCGCTGTCACAAGTGTTACTGCTTGCACTTCTGTTGAAGTACACAAGCAGTTTGTTTTTGCAACCATGCAGTTTGGTTAAATGCTGTTTGAAGTACAAATAACCACTGACCCTCAGAGTTCCGACAAGAAAAGTACGAAAAAACATGACTTTTGACCTAGTTATAGCGTGACCATTTTAGAATATCAATCAATCAATCAATCAATCAATCAATCAATCGATGTTTATTTATATAGCCCTAAATCACAAAAGTCTCAAAGGGCTGCACAAGCCACAACGACATCCTCGGTACAGAGCCCACATAAGGGCAAGGAAAAACTCACCCCAGTGGGACGTCGATGTGAATGACTATGAGAAACCTTGGAGAGGCCCGCATATGTGGGTAACCCCCCCTCTAGGGAGACCGAATGCAATGGATGTCGAGTGGGTCTAACATAATATTGTGAGAGTACAGTCCATAGTGGATCAAGCAAAACAGTAAGAGTCCAGTCCACAGTGGGGTCAGCAGGAAACCATCCCGAGCGGAGACGGGTCAGCAGCGCAGAGATGTTCCCAACCGATAATATATCATTTAATCTACAATGGTTCCTCAGGTTTTGTTAGTAGTCAGTTCCCAAAAGTTGGGTCAGACCTGGGCATGATACGGCCAAAAAAACACTTTAATCTGGCATACCAGAGGTTTTCTATTTAATTTTGTAAACCTTTTACATTTAAACTGTGGCCGGCAAAATAATATGCAGCATTGTTTTCAAATCACCCTAAGTGTTGAACTATAGAAATTGTTCCAATGGTTGCAATCTGCGCTTTTGAGTGATATATGGGTTATCACGGTAATAAAACCGTTCCGCAAAAAGTTATATTAAATAATGTTATTCATGTTTTGCCGTGTTTGTTGCATGTGTGTTGCGTGTTTCTTCATTGTAAACGATGGCGGTCTGAGAAGTGATGGAGGAACAACATCCATACGTTGTTAATGTTCAGTGTTTTATTGTTTATAGTTAATGTAAGTCCCACTTTCTTTATTTTCATATACATTCTGGATGTATTATTCAAAATAATTGCCTATGTTTGGGTTGGATGAATCATATGAAAACCAAAGGAATTTTTCCCATAAGAAAAAATGCATATCCAAACAATCCCGATATCCAAAAATATCAACATAAAACCCATTGTATAGAGAATAATTAGAGTTTTGCATGCAGAAAACAATCCACAATACATATGAATGAAAAACTGAACGCATGGGTTGATAACATCACTTTCATCTTTATTCAACATTCTTGTTGGCCAAGATGGTGTTGAGCTGTGGGGAAGAATGGGAGAACCGAGTCTTGAATTAATTTTTGTTTCTTACCCTTTTTTCCAGGTGCTGAAACTCGTGTTGTATCAAAGCACGCACGTAACATTCACACAACTTTATTTACATACATTTATTCAATTGTATGCATGTGCGAGTCAGCACTTCATGATTCAGAAACCCCACAGCTTTTATTTTTCTGTCACTCATGTAGCAGACTGAGTCAACAGTGTGCCAATGCTTTGTTTGGGCACTTGATTTTGTGGAATGATATGTAGATGGACATACAAGCTTGTTGTTGGCCATACGATAACCAAGACGGTAAATGAAAACCAGGGAAAATGTTTGTCAAAAAACGAATCGTACAAAAAGTGGGCCGTCTGAGGGACTGTGGTACACCTCATTATGACTGGTATTATCACATAAAAAAACTATTATCTGGGGGCACGGTCACGATGGTTGGGCGTTGGAAGTGTAGATGTGTCTAAATTGTCTTGCCATACCACTGGTTGACTAATCCATAGATTGATTGACTCAAGGCAGAGCAATCAATACCATTGCTCTGCCACCGAGAAATGTACTGGAGTTAAAGAAACTAAATATCCATGAATATTGGTCTGCATCTGATGATCCAACTAAGGTGTTCAGGGGAACATTCTTGCACAAGGAACTGGTCGATGTGTGTCGGGCGGCAATACCCAGAAGGTATACCAACAGTCTATATCTTCATAAATAGATTAAGAGAAACTTTTACCTGAATTGTCTATCATGAAACTATATAAAATGATTGACAAGTAGGAATGTTGGTGTGCTCCGCAGCATTTGTCCAAGCAGGCCCTGGTTGCATCAGTCACACCTGGTGATCGCCTTGGGCTTACCAGCCTGTAATTTCATGGCTCAAAAGTACAATCTCTCATTCTGTCAACATGCACTCCTGATGGAAGTACGCTCATTTATACCTGTGTGCCTCTTACTATTTTTCAACATTTTGATATGTCAGCAAAGTACACTGAACTCCCCCTTCCACCAAAAAATTGCCTTAATTCTGTAGACTTTTTGTGAAAGAAAGCAAGCAGAGGCAGATAAAAATGTATTTGATGAAAGAGATAAGAGTGAGATTTACTGCACTTGTGAGTGATCACTTTTCAAGGATGGTGGTCCTCCGCACACTTCAGTACAACTAATGCTACTGTTTGTTAAAGAGGACCTATGATTGTTTTCCTCTTTTCTGACTTGCAAATGTATATACAATGTTGCCAAAGCATCAAATCTTAACATTCATGTCTTTGGAGGTGAGCTTGGAAGCAGTCTTAGATGCCTCTTTCCGCTGGGTTTTTACAGTTTGGCTACCTTGCCACGTCCCAAGAAGGTGGATGTAATTATTCGGACATCAAGCTAGTAGTGAGAGTAGCTTTGTATGAAGCCGGCTTAGTTTGAGGAAACACAAGATAAGGTATAGGATAAAGTATTATTTTCAACTAATCTTGGCATGCGCATAACTACACTGAGGTGCGATATGCAGTGACATAAATGCTGCTTTCTTTTATACAGCTCTGGATTGATTGGAGAGTGGGCAGTTGTACATCATGTTGTGACCGGCTGAAGCTATATATTGTTTATACAGTTTATTATCAAATGTGTCTGGAAAAAAAAATCAGCGGTGAGGTTCGTCTTCAAGATTTATATAGAAGCAGTGAAAAACTGTCGAAAGATGTATTGATACTTTTGGAGACGGTGAAGTGTGGTATCATTTGCAAACTCTAAATGCTTCCACAAACAAACATCTTACAAACAGACTCAAAAAGCGACTTATATGTGTGACTGTGGAGCATAATTTAGCATATCTAATAGAGTGGAACCTCAATTTACGAACTTATTTGGTTCTTGAGCAGTGTTCGTATATCTAAAAGTTTGTATAGTGTAGCAAATTTCTTCATAAGAAACAATGTGAACATGAATAATGGGTTCCAGACACAACAAAAGTCCCTATTTATGTTGACGCTTGTATACTTTGAACGCAATACAAAGTGCTAAACTGTACTGTATATCAAACAAACAATGAATAAGCTATGTCTTTATTAACAATCTTAAACAACAACAACAAGCTGAACTGTGCTGTATGCTCTTCCATTTGGTGCCCTCACAAATGTTTTGCACAAATGTAACAACCATATTGCTACAATGATAAACATATTAAAAAGTAAATTCCACTTACAGTAAATAACATCGGCAAAGGAGCAGCTCACGGGAGGAGAGCAAGGAGTAGACAGAGTGCGAGGAGGGAGGGGGCGGTGGATAGGGGCCGTGTGTGTGTGTGTGCTTTTGAAAGAGGCGCTGCTGAACAAGAGGAAGTCTTCTTCTCCGCTGTGAAATAAATCCGCTTTAAGATCTTTTGCCAGGAAAGTCAGTTCTCATCACAATTAAAAACTTGCTGTGGTAAAACTGTCTTCCTCGATTTTTTTCAATAGAAGAAAGCACAAAATGGCTGCCAGCGGAACAAAAAATAAATGATGGAAGCAGTCGTACACAGAGACGTTGTTTGTACACAGAGGAATATCCGGTGCGATCTAAAAGGTTGCAAACCGAAAAGTTCGCAAATAGAAGGGTTTTTAAATCGAGGTTAATCTTGACCACAAGGAAGTGTTTTAAGAGTAGATAAAAATCATAATTCGTCCCCTTAAAGAATGACCCTCCACTAACCTCTGTTTATTGCAAATATTGGCAGCTCAACTGCATAGACTCTTCACAAACATAGTGATAATTACATCATCATTTCTCATCTCCATTGTTTCTACTGCCTGCATCACTCATTCAATTTGAAAAGCATTAGCGTGATCTAGATTGCATAAATATCACACAATATACAAACAAAGTGTAAATGGCTTTCAGATAATCATTATGCATTTCAGACCTACACCTAAATCATCCAATAAAAAAGTAAACTGTATCCAATGCTATATATTTCAATATGGTAACAAATACACAATATGATACAGCCCAGGGCTACACCATATTGTAGTTATTGTTTATAAATGTATGACAATGTCAAGATTGTTTGGAAAGGTAACGATTATTGGGTTGCATTTGTGCAAGTGTACCTAACCTTTCCATCCATATTCAAAGCGTGCCTCTGGATGTCACATTGAACTCCAGCACCAGTCAGTGCCATTGAGCCAGGGGCAAATGTGGCCAAAGTTCAAAGGTTACGCAAAGTGCAATGCTTTATTATAGGGGGAAAAGTAATTTTCTATCCATCGATTTCAAATGATCATAAGCCTTCGGGGAGGCATCAATGATTTAATACAGTTTCATTCAAAGCAATTTAAAAATCGTCATAAGGAAATAAACCTGCTTCAATTTGTTTGAATCTGATCCAATTTATGTCTTTCAATTGCAAAAAAGAGGTGCAAAAGGCGATCTTGCATATGACCAAATAGTGCTTCTTTACACTAATAATATCTGTAATATGTACAGATATTTTTCAATAAACACTGTGCAAGGATAGAAGGAAAGAAAAAGACATATATATTCATGCATTTGTGTGCAGCTCGTTCATGAATATGTGCATCAAGTCTGACAATGGTGCCCTCTTTAGATTTGCAGCTGATGGCGTGTCACGCTCAAATAGATCCCCCTCAGCACTGACACACCAAGTCAGACTCCTTGATGGTTCCCAACTTGGGTCGCCTCCCTGTGATTGACAGTTGGTAGATTGCCTGCCGACCAAACACAAGCGTGAGGGGGACATAGTCTAGTCAATACCCTCCCCAACCCTAAGTGATGTGTTTTAATGCCTGCACTTGCATTAAAAAAGATGGACACAGTGATATGAAAGATGACTTTTTTGATGTTTTGTAGGCAGGAAGAAATGTTACATTTACAAAAAGTAGATGCATACATGCAAGACAGGAAAACTGTGGAGGAAGGCTCTAAAGACAAACAAACCAAGTCATAATACAACATTGTAAATTTACAACAAAACAGACAATATCGTAATTAATCTATGAGTTTTTTTTTATGTTGTACTTACAATAACACACATTTTATATTGCAATAAAGCCTGACCATTACCGTACTTATATGCAGAGGCCCCTGGTATAAACTCTCTATGTGGTTGTTTAAGGCCAAAACAACTGAATGGTTGCAATCGTACTCTCTGCTGCTAAACTATTATACAGTGGTGAGTCAACATGTCCTTTCTCATATCGTAGTTTTAATTCAGTTTAGCAGCATCATGGTTAATTCAAAACCCCATAGAGATGATTGCTAAAATAGCATCGCTCGAATGCTGTCATTATGACAGATTTGTGGCCATATTTAAATAAAAAAAATACGACCGTACTATTTAAGTTTATATTGTAGCCAAACCTTTTCCACAAATATATCACGTCTACAAATCATTTGTTTTTGTCATAGTTTATGCCTATTGATTGTGTTTTCTTTACTTTTTCATGACATGTCAAAGCGGCATAGCAGTTTTGAACTGACTTCACTGCGGTAGGAGGTATCGAACACTTGTATTTCCATTTGAACGTTTCAACCTATTTTGTTTACCTTCTCATATAAACTTTGGGCATTATCTGGAATAAACACATGACCATAGAACATATACGATTTAACTTAATTGTAGTTGTCAATGTAGTCTTTATAATCATTGTTCAAACATGATTATAAACAAATATTTACATGATGTAAGGGTGACACTTTAGTATGGGGAACACATATTCACCATTAATTAGTTGCTTATTAACATGAAAATTAGTAACATATTGGCTCTTAATTAGTCATTATTAAGTACTTATTGATGCCTTATTCTGTATGGCCTTATTATGCAACCAGTAAGCCATTAACTAAGAGTTTTCCCTCAATAACCTCAGAATTATTGCATATTAGTAACCCTAACCCTAACCCTTATATGTTCCCCTAGTGTCCAAATAACTCTAAATTAAGTCTTTGTTACTTTAATAAGCAATTAATTAATGGTGAATATGTTCCCCATACTAAAGTGTTACCAATATTAGTAGTGTAATTTCTAATATCTAATTATAAACTATTTTAATTACATTATATTTGTTATGTTTTTGTTTTTTTATGCACACAGACAGGCTTCCATAGCCAAATCCAAATATTTGTTTATCACTGTTAATTGGTTACAGGCCTTGCCCTGATAAATGAGTTTCCATGCATGGACTGGAAATTATTCATTTTAAATGGAATGTTTTCATAGCTATACAACAAATATTAAAGACCTAAATGGGGGCAAAGCCAAAATCTTGTCAGGGACACAAAAAGCCTAGGGTCGGCCATTCTTATGTGTAATCTGGTCTGTTTGACATTTTTCACACGGAGTGCATTTCCTTAGTGGTGCGGGCTTGGACGCACACACACACACACACACACACACACACACACATACACACACACACACACACGCACATAGTACAAACAGTTCCAAAAGCAAGTGAACTTTGGCCATCATCAAATCACTGTGAGCGCATTGTTACATTGGAACAGGAAAGGCACCGGGCTGGAAAGACCTAGTGTTCGTCTGAGAGGGTAAGAAAAGCACTCTGCGGCCTGACGTGTGTGTGCATGCGTATGTGTTGTGGCTGAAAGTAGAGGATAGGGAGCAGGGGGAATGGTGGATGGAGGGAAGTATAGTGAACAACCTATACAGGAAGAGACCGCAAAGCCACTTCTTACAAAAAAAACGGTGACATATTAAGACAATAAGCAGACTTTTAAGATAAGTGAAAAGAGTAAAAAAGTAATAATAATATTAAGAAGAAGAACTTGAAGCTAAAAGGAAGGAGGGGAAGGGGCGAGTGTTGGAAGGGCAAGAAGGTACTCAGGGGAAGGTGGAGGAAAATGCTTGCAAAGGTGGGAGGAGAGAAGTGTGGAAAAGAGCGGGTGAAGTCAAGGGGGGATAACTCCTGTTGCCCATCTCTATCTATATGAAGTCTTCCTGCTTTGCTTTCAGCATGCACGTCCTCCATCTTTACCTTTCTGTGTTTCTTTCAAGAGGATTATCCTCAATTCCTATAACGCTTTGAGGGGCTTTGCGGCAGGGAAAACACAACAGTGTATATATTCATCTAAAGATGGATTGTCATTGCTTAAATCACAAGAGGGAGAATGAGCGCAAGGTCCGCGGATAGAATGAAAAGGTCATTGTGTTGCGAGTGACCAGAGGGGGTATTTTGTGCAGGGAAATTGCACTGTATTGCTTTTGTGACAGAGGAAATGTAAACTGGCTGTGTGACCTCTCACATAGAAATATGGGAGACTAAATGGCCACAAAACACCCCCTGGGAGACTTCTCAATGTAAGTACAACAGCTTTATAGGCACAGCAATGGCTGATTGTTCTTTGATGTGACCACATGTTTTTTTCAGATGAACAAAAACAAACAAAATAAACAACAGGGCGTTTGAAAGTCAAGGCTACTTTGGAGAATATGGTGATGAAATTTGGAATAATCCCCAAAATGAAATTATATACACCATTGTTATTATATATATATATATATATATATATATATATATATATATATATATATATATATATATATATATATATATATATATTGTTATAAAATATATACTCATAGTATATGCATATAATTGTTCAGACTGGGAATTATACACCCTACAACTAGACAGAATATTACAAAATAAAGCACAAATATTTTATGCATTAAAAAAAATAAAAAACTCCTAACTTTTACAAGGAAAAATAACATCCACCTCTCTGGACCACTGTTGGCGTTCAAGTCCCCTTCATTCATTGTGGGAACTTTAAAGAGTATAAAAGCTGCCACCTCCTGGTTCCTTGAAGTATTGCAACCATTGCGCTCAAATAGAAAATGCATCAAAATAATTGTGGACGCACACATCAGAGAGTGGATGATCTTATCATTTTTTTAAACCTCAAATTGTTGAAAAATATGTTTTAAAATGCAGCAAATAATTATTATTCTAATAATTTTAAATTGAGTGTTAGACATAACATTTAACATTTTATGTAAAGGCTGAGATATTTAATTTGTATTACATTACTCAAACTTAAATATACACATTGTTAATTCTAACATTGAGTCATGTAAATGTAACATTCTCATGCACAGCAGTCCATCAATGCAGAACTAAACACTCTATAATGTGACATCAAAATCTTAATGGATGACTGGGCCTAGTCACACCGTGTTAATGCCGCAGCATTTCAACACTGGTGCGGTCATCACATCTGCTCCATGCAAAATGAAATGTGATTTAATACCCCTTTACCATATCTGATGCATTACACATACATTGCATGCACGGGTGCACACAGTCGTTTAAATAAACCCATGTGCACACAATAATGCTTAATGGTATATTATAGACAGGAGATAATTACATACAGAGTTTATAGCATGATGGAAACAATATCAAAGACAATTCTTAAGATAACATTTACATACATACAAGCAGAGAAAGAGAGAGATACTTAGTTCAAACTTCATGGGGTGAATATAAATGAAACCACAAATACAAAACCATGACACAACATGCAGTTGTAGACACATAGCAGTGGTGGGTGCCCTGTGTGTTGTGTAGAAGTAACACACGCACACACACTCTATCGAAGTGTGAGCAGTGCCAGTCAAAATGTGCTTAGTCCCTCGTGTATCAATTACCCAAATCAGTTTGAGCAATCGTGGCCACTGAAAAACTGTACCAGAGAAAATGAGTTACTAATAAAACTGAAGCTATAGTAGTCAAAACACGTGCATGAAATAACATCTGTCTGGAGAAAACAATATCTGAGATTTTGTGGAAGGGGGAAAAAAAGCAACTGACGGACAGATATTAGGTTTGGCAGCTTTTAATGGGCCAACAGAAACTTAAACTGCTTGGTTGACATCTGGTGCCACGTGTGGTGTCAGATCCAGATCGATAATGGTTGGAACAGAGTGCTCTGTTACCCCTTCTCCTCTGTCTCCTCCTTCCTTCTATTTATGTTCTGTCACGACAATGTCTATTATTGAAAATTCTAGGCTATGAAAGTGAAGAAATGAGGGAAAAAAATGTGGTGTTAGAAAAAGAGGTCTCACTTTGTCACTAGAATTGTGATGTTGGTGGCTATAGTGTAAAATGTTCATAATAAACTGAAAGTTGTGTCAGAAGTGGGTTCATATTTTTAATTATGTCTTGTTATTAGCATAGAGTAGAAAATGCTTCTTTTTTAGAGCAAGGGTGTCCAAACTTTTTGACTTGGTGGCAACATTAGGCTAAAAAAAATGTGTCCGGTTGCCGAAAGCCGACTGCATTTAAGGTAGTATATCTATATATAAATACTGTATATACATGTATACATGCATATATACATACATATGTATATATATATATATATATATATATATATATATATATATATATATATATATATATATATATATATATAAATATATATATATATATATATATATATATATATATATATATATATATATATATATATATATATATATATATATATATATACACACACATACACACATTATATATATGTACATATATACATACATACTGTACATATGTACATACACACACACACATATACAAATATATAAAACAATTTAATATATATATATATATATATATATATATGTATATATATATATATATATATATATATATATATATATATATATATATATATATGTATATATATAAACATAAATACATACATACATACATACATACATACATATACATATATATCTATAATATATATACATATGTACATACATATACATATATGCATACATATACACATACATACACATACTGTACATGTATACATATGTACACACATGCATACATATATACATACATACATACATACATACATTGTATACAGTTGTAAAGTTAGTGTAGCTGTACAGATATTAAATATATGTGTAATGTAAATAATAAAGCATCTAAATAAATTTGATATCAAAATTACTACACTAACTTCTGTTGTTTTATTATTTATTCCAACTCGGCGACAGCAATGCTTTAAGTCTGCCTTATAATTTCATAACACATTGAAGAGGGACATTTGCCAAATATGTAAGAATACAGTACAGCCCGCGATGAAGCCATATTTTCCTGGGCAATCGCCAATACGCTGTTATATGGAGACAGACATATAAACACCATCAAAGCTCAACTTTAAGCATTCAAACACAGCACCAGCATTTTGTAACAAGGATGAGGCAATAGAAAAAAGGTAAACATATACTTTTGTTATCTGTAGCAGCATAAGAGAGAGTTAAGCACACGTTTCACTTTTGCATGTCAGCACACATTACTGTGGTGCATTCAAGGACCCTTGTTTAAAGTTAAAAACGGAGGCGTCACTAGTTTTAAAGACCTGGGAAGGCTTAACCCATAGTAGATTCACTAATAATAATATAATTATAATAATTATGTATTATTATGATTCATATTACCCACTAATGATTAAAATATATTTATGTTTACATTCTGAAGTAAAAGGAACACTTGCCAGATTTATAATTATATTTAAGTCAATAATCTCAGGTTATATGATTATTTAAATTCATTTTCTGGTCACTTTATATTGGATTTTCTGGCACATTTTTGTAAAAGAACAAAACATATATATTTTGGGGGGTTATCTAGATATGTTTCAGTCTAGCTACGTTAATCCTATCTGGGGACGGCGTGGCGAAGTTGGTAGAGTGGCCGTGCCAGCAATCGGAGGGTTGCTGGTTACTGGGGTTCAATCCCCACCTTCTACCATCCTAGTCACGTCCGTTGTGTCCTTGGGCAAGACACTTCACCTCTTGCTCCTGATGGCTGCTGGTTAGCACCTTGCATGGCAGCTCCCGCCATCAGTGTGTGAATGGGTGAATGTGGAAATACTGTCAAAGCGCTTTGAGTACCTTGAAGGTAGAAAAGTGCTATACAAGTATAACCCATTTATCATTTATTATCATTTATTTAAGGTCTAAAACCTAACTAATGTTTTTAGATGGGTTTTAAAATGCTGGTTTTCTACCAAATCCACCCAAAAAATGGGTTTAGTTCATGTAACAATACCATATTTTAAGATCAGAACACACTTGCATGGAGGAGATTGTTTTAATAGTAATACTCATGTAAATAAGGTAAAAAAAGTCAAACATGATAATGCTGCACTTTGTTGTACGTGTACAAGAAAGGAACGCAGATCAAAGCCAATGTTTCCTTTGTGGGAAATGTTTTACAGAGTCTCACATCTAATTGTGACAAATATAGATACATATGTTCTCTTAAACCTCTATTGGTAACACATGCTAGCGCTGTAATTGATGTTTTAATAATTGTATATTTTCTGAAGCAGAGGAAAAGCAAGACGCTCAACATGTATTGCTAAGAAAACTTCTTACTGTTTGTGTGTTGTGTTTACTTCAGAACATTATTTGGAGCTGGTGTGTTATTTTAGTAAATAAATCAGACTGCATCTATTCAAATTTGTTTGAAAAATATAAATGACTTAATAGAGATACATGTTGGTTTTTATATCTATCATTTGTGATAAAGTACAACCCTCAAGACCTTAGCATATCAGTATGTGAAATTAAATTATGGAATGGTTTAAGCAAAGATACCAAACAAAGCACTACAATGATTAGGTTTAAGAGACTGTTTACACTAGCAGTGTTCACAAAGGACAAATAAAAACATTTAGCATAAATATCTTCAACATCCTTTTCTTTATAATGACAGGACTTAACACCAGTGTTGCTATGTGGGTGAATATTAACAAAACAACATAACATTAAAAATGTAATTTTGACGGTACAAACTAGAACAAATGTTTGCAACGGGTTAGTGCATGTGCCTTACAATACAAAGGTCCTGGGTTCGATCCCCGGACTCGGGGTCTTTCTGTGTGGAGTTTGCATGTTCTTCCTGTGACTGCGTGGGTTCCCTCCGGGTACTCCGGCTTCCTCCCACCTCCAAAAACATGCACCTGGGGATAGGTTGATTGGCAACACTAATTTGGCCCTAGTGTGTGAATATTGTCTGTCTATCTGTGTTGGCTCTGCGATGAGGTAGATACTTGTCCAGGGTGTACCCCGCCTTTCGCTCGAATGCAGCTGGGATAGGCTCCAGTACCCACCGCGACCCCGAGAGGGACAAGCGGTAGAAAATGGATGGATGGATGGATTATTTATGTATTTAATGCTTGTTTACTTACTTATGGTATATTTATGTATTTCATATTTATTCATTCACTTTTCTGTTACAGAGAACAAATAAATTAGGTACAATTGCTATGATAAGAAAAGGGGTATGATTAAATATGCTTTGCTTTTTCTTATTCCTTTTTGGACATGCTGTGATAAAACAACTGGAAATGTGCGATGCATGACATTGTAATTGTATTTTATGCATGTTTGAAATAAACTGAAATGAAAGTAATGGATTTTAAAAGAAAACACCTTAAAGGGGAACATTATCACAATTTCAGAAGGGTTACAACCATTAAAAATCAGTTCCCAGTGGCTTATTTTATTTTTCGAAGTTTTTTTCAAAATTTTACCCATCACGCAATATCCCTAAAAAAAGCTTCAAAGTGCCTGATTTTAACCATCGTTATATACACCCGTCCATTTTCCTGTGACGTCACATAGTGAAGCCAACACAAACACTCATGGCGCATAGAACAGCAAGCTATAGCGACATTAGCTCGGATTCAGACTCGGATTTCAGCGGCTTAAGCGATTCAACAGATTACGCATGTATTGAAACTGAAGCTATTGAGCCATATCGGTTTGAACCGTATGCAAGCGAAACCGACGAAAACGACACGACAGCCAGCGACACTGGAGAAAGCGAGGACGAATTCGGCGATCGCCTTCTAACCAACGATTGGTATGTGTTTTTTTGGCATTAAAGGAAACTAACAACTATGAACTAGGTTTACAGCATATGAAATACATTTGGCAACAACATGCACTTTGAGAGTGCAGACAGCCCAGTTTTCATTAATTAATATATTCTGTAGACATACCCTCATCTGCGCTCTTTTCCTGAAAGCTGATCTGTCCAGTTTTGGAGTTGATGTCAGCAGGCCAGGGAAGCTAGGGTCGATATTCTTCTCTTGATCATCTTCGGTGGCATAAGGGACGGTGTGAGCCAAGACATCCAGGGGGTTTAGCTCGCTCGTCTGCGGGAACAAACTGCCGCCATTGCTTGCCGTGCTACCGAGGTCCTTTGTCCCTGAATTGCTCACACACTCCGGCAGATTCAATGGGGGTCTGGCGGCAGATTTCTTTGACTTTATCGTTGGAAATGCATCTGCTTTGAGTGTCGCAGGATATCCACACATTCTTGCCATCTCTGTCGTAGCATAGCTTTTGTCGGTAAAGTGTGCGGAACAAACGTCCAATTTCTTGCCACTTTCGCATCTTTGGGCCACTGGTGCAACTTGAATCCGTCCCTGTTCGTGTTGTTACACCCTCCGACAACACACCGACGAGGCATGATGTCTCCAAGGTACGGAAAACAGTCGAAAAATAACAGAGCTGATTTGACTCGGTGTTTGAGAAAATGGCGGATTGCTTCCCGATGTGACGTCACGTTGTGACGTCATCGCTCCGAGAGCGAATACTAGAAAGGCGTTTAATTCTCCAAAATTCACCCATTTAGAGTTCGGAAATCGGTTAAAAAAATATATGGTCTTTTTTCTGCAACATCAAGGTATATATTGACGCTTACATAGGTCTGGTGATAATGTTCCCCTTTAAACTGAGGGCTAACCGCAGCATTTGTAGGTGTGATTATAAAAGAAATTTAGGTTTAGTTAATTACAGATCATAATGATTTAATCGCCCTTTTTAATCGCTTTACAGCATTCGTTAGGTATTCAGTGTTGGTATGCAAAAGTGTGTCACCACCAGAACAATGACAGACCTCTTCGCTGTGTGTCAAATGTACATGCATGCACTTACATAGATTAAGCTATGAACCCAACCAAAGCAAAAATGTGAATTCAAAAGACAGATAAGAATAGGGAGGAAAAGTTACAGGTGCTTCACCAAAATTGCACAACAGGCTTTTTTGCAGGAAATGCATTTATCATCAATCACCAATGTATTTGTTCCTCCAGAGGTCCTTTACTTTTGAGGCCACCACACAAAAACAGGCCTTCCCCTCACCAATCTACTTAAGTCGTGTCCCTCTCCGACCACCCACAACAACATGTGATCTCGCAGTATCCCTGTCCAATGACTTGTTACACTACTTGGCTCTCTTACATCATCTCCCCTCTAAAATACCCCCACTCAGTTTCTCCATGCACTTTACCCGTCTCCCCTTTTAACCCTGTCCCCTTGTCAGCGAGACCTCCCACACCAGTAGCAGATTGCCACGCTCCCAGCAGCACTCCCTCCTTTACTCTCCAATCCCCTGGTCAGTCTTTCGGTTTCAAACTCCATTTGGCTGAGCCATTGGCCTCCCGTTGTCAAACGATTCCAAAGTGATTTGGACAGTTGAGGACAGCTTGTTGGAAAGCCAGCTGCCATGTATACCACTTATTTATTCATCTTTACATTGATTAATGGATGAAGGGGTCACGGGTCAACCTTTTATTGTACGAGAAGCTTGACCTGAAAACAAATAAATACGTCTGCTTTGTCTGCCCCTCATTTAGTCTGATATCCGACACTCTAGTTGTGGTTGGGCGGTCAATGGGAGAAAGGCCAACCTTGTTTAGTGGCAGTTGGTTGAACCATAACATCAGACAGCAATTGCGAAGAATTTAGTATTGCATTTGTTGTTCAGAATTTAAGGTATGCCAAGTAACATTGTTGTCATTAAGCAGTGACCCACTCCAAAAAACACACTGGATGTTATGCAAAAATGCCTATGTTACATTTACTATTTGGTGAGAGGGTTATATTATATATATTATACAAATAAATATTAAATCACAATGTTATTTCAAGTTACCTAAACGATTAGTAGGTTTTAATCACCCGGTAGTACTTTAGTTTGTACAAAAAATTAACACATTTTTCTCAAAATAAATCATATACACTGGAACCTCGATTCACAAACACCTAATGGTACAGACTTTTCGATTTACACTGTTGAAAAAATACGATTTTGTTGTATGAACCTTGCAATATACAAATGTCTAATCTATCCCTTGTGTGCCTCGCAGCAGAGCCATTTTGTGCCCGGCAGCACATCCACTGTTGGCTTATTGATCTCAGTGCTGTGTCAGCTCAGTAGTGCAGCTGTTCACTGCTGAGCGTGGTTTTTACATGTTTTATACAAACCCCGTTTCCATATGAGTTGGGAAATTGTGTTACATGTAAATATAAACGGAATACAATGATTTGCAAATCATTTTCAACCCATATTCAGTTGAATATGCTACAAAGACAACATATTTGATGTTCAAACTGATAATTTTTTTTTTTTTTGCAAATAATCATTAACTTTAGAATTTGATGCCAGCAACACGTGACAAGGAAGTTGGGAAAGGTGGCAATAAATACTGATAAAGTTGAGGAATGCTCATCAAACACTTATTTGGAACATCCCACAGGTGTGCAGGCTAATTGGGAACAGGTGGGTGCGATGATTGGGTATAAAAACAGCTTCCCAAAAAATGCTCAGTCTTTCACAAGAAAGGATGGGGTGAGGTACACCCCTTTGTCCACAACTGCGTGAGCAAATAGTCAAACAGTTTAAGAAAAACGTTTCTCAAGTGCAATTGCAAGAAATGTAGGGATTTCAACATCTACGGTCCATATTATCATCAAAAGGTTCAGAGAATCTGGAGAAATCACTCCACGTAAGCGGCATGGCCGGAAACCAACATTTAATGACCGTGACCTTCGATCCCTCAGACGGCACTGTATCAAAAACCGACATCAATCTCTAAAGGATATCACCACATGGGCTCAGGAACACTTCTGAAAACCACTGTCACTAAATACAGTTTGTCGCTACATCTGTAAGTGCAAGTTAAAACTCTACTATGCAAAGCGAAAGCCATTTATCAACAACATCCAGAAACGCCGCCGCGCTTGTCTGGGCCCGAGATCATCAAAGATGGACTGATGCAAAGTGGAAAAGTTATCTGTGGTCTGACGAGTCCACATTTCAAATTGTTTTTGGAAATATTCGACATTGTGTCATCCGGACCAAAGGGGAAGCGAACCATCCAGACTGTTATTGACACAAAGTTCAAAAGCCAGCATCTGTGATGGTATGGGGGTGCATTAGTTCCCAAGGCATGGGTAACTTACACATCTGTGAAGGCACCATTAATGCTGAAAGGTACATACAGGTTCTGGAACAACATATGCTGCCATCTAAGCGCCGTCTTTTTCATAGACGCCCCTGCTTATTTAAGCAAGACAATGCCAAGCCACATTCAGCACGCGTTACAACAGCGTGGCTTCGTAAAAAAAGAGTGCGGGTACTTTCCTGGTCCGCCTGCAGTCCAGACCTGTCTTCCATCGAAAATGTGTGGCGCATTATGAAGCGTAAATACGACAGCGGAGACCCCGGACTGTTGAACGACTGAAGCTCTACATAAAACAAGAATGGGAAATAATTCCACTTTCAAAGCTTCAACAATTAGTTTCCTCAGTTCCCAATCGTTTATTGAGTGTTGTTAAAAGAAAAGGTGATGTAACACAGTGGTGAACATGCCCTTTCCCAACTACTTTCGCACATTTTGCAGCTATCAAATTCTAAGTTAATTATTATTTGCAAAAAAAAAATAAAGTTTATGAGTTTGAACATCAAATAGCTTGTCGTTGTAGTGCATGCAATTGAATATGGGTTGAAAAGGATTTGCAAATCATTGTATTCCGTTTATATTTACATCTTACACAATTTCCCAACTCATATGGAAACAGGGTTTGTAGTTTTGCTCGATCAATATGAGTCCAAACAAAACAATGGACAAGCAATGTGTGGTTTGAAACATTCAGGATGTATCCACAGCATTGTCGACACTGCATTTTCTTCCTTTCATTGAATGGGAAACAAATTGTGCAATTATTAATTTTTCATACAACATAACATTAACATATTGAAATAAATAACTTGTTTTTGACAAAGTTGCATTAGGATTTAAGTTGTTTACCTAGTATGTCTGCTGAAACAAAATAATCCTACACAAGCCATTACATCACCAGAAATCGCAAACACTACAGCTGTAATTTGTATTCTTATTCCCATGGTGCAGGTCTTAGTCCCTTTCATAGCTACCTTTGAGTGGAGCACTAAACTCCTCTTGTTTAGATTTGTTATTTGTCTTACTTGTTCGTGATTCGTTTTGCCGTATGGAAGCCAACTAGCTCTTATCTCGCATTTGACCACTGATTGGTCAGCTGCTGCATGCTGTCAGTCATTGTCACGTTGGCAAGAAGGCAGCCCTCGAAAGCCAATTGTGGGATCGCTAAAGGGACAAGCATAGCCCCGTGAATCCGTATAATTTACGTCCGCCTGGTGCTGTTGTTTGACTATTAAATAGATATTCAATACCGTATCATTACCATATTTTCTCGACTATAAGTCCCTACTTTTTTCCTAAGTTTTGAACCCTGCGGCGAATACAGAAGTGTGGCTAATCTCTGGATTTTTCTTTGCTAACAGCCTTAATGTTTTGCATACAGCAAACTTACATAGTGGTATCAACATCACAGAAACTAAAAAAGTGTGTTATTTTGCTATGGTGCCATCTTTTGGACATGTTTTCCCATTGCAGGTGCTGCAGCATGAAAGTCTGCAGTATTTCCTTCTGTTGAACCAGAAGTACAAGTGCTGTTTCATCTCGTTGTACTTGTATGGTTTCTTCAATCATCACTCCAAGCAACGTTTGTAAGTTTTAGTAAAAAAATGAAACAATTCAATACTTACTAAACTGTCACATGTTTGATAGTTGTGTTTTCATGCATATTTGTGCATGTTATTGCAGTGTAATCAAGCTAGCGTCCTTAGCACATGAATTCACCAAGACATCAATGTGGAGTTATTGACTCTGTTTAGCTGTTTGACTGCCATATTAAAGGCACCATTTGGAAAACAACTAAAGTATGTAAATACACATTTACAAAATATTTATGCGTAACTATAATTTCACAATGTATATATTTATATTGTATATATATATATATATACATATATATATATATATATATATATATATATATATATATATGTATATATATATATATATATATATATATATATATATATATATATATATATATATATATATATATATATATATATATATATATATATGGCTTATAGTCCGGTGTGGCTAATATAAATAAAAAGTAATGTTTTCTTTTTAAAATATAGCAGGTGCGGCTTATATACCGATGCACTATATGGTACGAGAAAAACACTTTTTGGGATGTTAAAACGTGCAGAGAACAAAACCTGCTTTTTCAAAAAGTGCAAGGGACATGTCCCCCTCCAAATTATAGTCATGCATCCATCCATTTTCTTTAGATTACATCCTGTTCAGTTTACGAGCAGCTGAAGTTTGGGGATGGCGTGGTATTGATGGTGAAGCGGCCGTGCCAGCAACTTGAGGGTTCTAGGTTTGATCCCAGCTTACGCCATCCTAGTCACTTCCGTTGTGGTCCTTGGGCAAGACACTTCCCTCTTGCTCAGTGTGTGAATGTGTGTGTGAATGGGTGAATGTGGAAGTAGTGTCAAAGCGCTTTGAGTACCTAGAAGGTAGAAAAGCGCTATACAAGTATAACCCATTTAAATCAATGCTGACTCTGAGGCCATGTCTACACTAAGTCGTTTAACCCCTTAAACAAATAATTATTTAGCCTAAGCCCCGTTTCAGCCACACTAAACCAGCGTTTAAGGTTCCCCTGCTCGGACACATTTTTACATGGCTAAGTGCGCCGTGTATTTCTTGAATTTCCGACACTTAGCTTTGTATGGACCCATTGATCGTTTACAAAGTAAATTCAGCCAGCTTCATAATAAAGTGGTTTCGTAGCTCGGAGCTAACCACTGGAAATATGAAGGTGAGTCATCCAGTTCATGCCCGTGTTTCACCTTCTTCTACTTGTACAGACGCTTGTGGAAATCACACATGAATACCTTAAGAGAAAGCGATTGCAGCTATTTTGGATACAACACTTCTCAGACAGCAAGAGAACTTTCGAATGTCAGCTGGGATTCTACTTAGTGAAAAACTGTGTCCATTTGTCGAAGGAGAGACAACGAGAATGTGAGCTCCCGTGGATGTGATAAAAAAAGGTAGTGTGTGCTTTGTATTACCTGGCGGTCGAGGGAACACGAGGAAAAACTACGGAAAACAGTGAATGCATTTGGACTGGCAAAGCAGATTGTATCAGTTATAGTCCGCCATGTATGTTGCGGACTCAACGTCTAGGTCCAGAGTATATAAAGTGAATGGAAAATGAAGGTGAAGGCAAAAGAGTGAGGAGTGTTCTGTCCACATATCTAGATCCCTAGTTTGAAAACATTGTTTACATGTCTAATAAAGATTTGATTCATTTATGATGGCTCAGGTGTGATTCACTACAATAGGGCCCCACAGCAAACTGGATTCCAGTTAATTGAAATACCATAACACTGGATATTGTTCAGATAAATTCAATTTAAGAACTTGCACACAAAGCAACACTGGAGATGACTGTAACGTGTGCATTTTCCGCACATGCACATTAGGTCGCATTGCGCAAGCGGACGGAGGGGGGCGGGGGTCTTAAACGGTGGCATTGTTGTGTGTGGACAAGGATACGGTTAGCTGGGATTTACCTTGGATAACCCTATTCGGCTTAGTGTAAACGGGGCCTGAGTGAAAGGCAGTTCACACCTTTAACTGGTAGGCATAGGGGCATAAAGGAATTGATGATGTCACACCAGCTAAATGACTGTCAGTTATGGGAATAAAATATAACTACAAGAAGTGTTATCATTATTTTTCAAAAGTTTAGCATTTTTGGTTAATCAATGTGTCAAGCCAGATATTATCAATGTGTATGAGCAATATTTGAATTAACACAATCTGTGGGATAACAGCACGCTGCAATTTACATTCTTTCTAAGCACTTGTATTCCGGTTTACATTGCTCACCCTGTCAACATTGATGCAAAGACTGCACAACCCTTGTGACCCGATGCTCGGCATCTCACTCTGCTGATTGGCAGTAATGTTATTTAATCAAATGTCAAACAGCACAGGTTTATCGTACACACGCCAACCTTTCAATCGCAGCTTCAGGTGAATAGCATGTGTGTGTGTGTGTGTGTGTGTGTGTGTGTGTGTGCGCACTATGAGCAAACAAACATTGGTGAATGTATTACTGAGCAGTCAGTTCTGAGTCAATCTATATCTGCCTATTATGTGTGTGTATGTGTAGGATAAAAAAATGAGAAGGGGCGGGGGAAGTCGTCTGTTCAATGTCTTGTTTATGTGCTTGTCATTTATTCCCTGTCAGTGGTTGGATATGAAAGGCAAAACTCACATTTTAAAAACTCCCCTGCCATTTCAGAAATAATTGGCCAGTTCATTGTGCTGAACTGACTCCACGTCCAGCATATTTTTTATTTTTTATTTCCCACACACAATGAAGCTGCCAAGAGCTCTTTCATGCTTTCTTTTCTTGCTGACAATATGTCAACACGGAGATGTCAGCAACAACTGCAATAAAATGTTTTCTGTGAATGATTGAGATCTCACTTTGGTCCCATACTCATTCATTACTGTACACAAGGGTACAGAAGGCAATCTATCATGAAGGGCTCACAGTGTGAATTGGGTGAAATAGCAAAAAAAATATTTTAGTTTTCCCCTGAATAGTTTCATTCCCCTGTCACTTTCAAACATGTTGTTATTTCGGCAGCAAAAAAAAAAAAAAGTATTATTTGAGCTGCACAATACATCCATTTCCATTCCGCAGTGAGGAAGTGTACTTATTACAGTCAAATTCATGCTCTTCGTGTTGAATCATGAAAATCTCACAAGCAAAGAGCTGCTACTACTTTGTTGGGACCCGCTCCCCAGGCTCACTTCTTTCATTATCTCTTCTTTAGATTTTGTAAACTGTCATGGATCACAGTCCCACCTATCCTGAATAAATGCTTAAAATAATACTTCAAATGCAACACTTAGACGTAACCATTTTTACACTTTTGTACGATTATTCTGACGCTCATGGTACATGTAATATATCATCATACTGTTTATATGAAGCCCTATGATCAGAGAGCATGCATACACTATATACTGTAAGTACATCTTGGGTGTGCACAATATGGAGAAACAAATCATGATCCGGTCACTTGTCATATTGTACAACTCTGCGAAAAGAGAATCTAATCATTTAAAAAAGACGAGTACAAGAAATACCCGTACCTTGGTTTCCGTTAGTAATGTGCTCCAAAAAGACTGAAAAAGAAACTGAATTGAATTACATCCAAAGCAAAGTTTCCCATAACAAATGATAAAAAAAAATTAAATGTATGCATTCTACATCAAAAATGTTAACTTAGAAGACATTTTATTAAAAAAAAAAAGATTAGAGTTTTACATAGAGAAACACAATGACAAATAAAATGGATAAATCAATGTTTGACTTTCAGGTGACAAAAGCTGACATTTTTTGTTGTTTCAGTAATTGTTTGCTGTACTTCGGCCATATTTTTGTTATGGTTATCCAATATAGATTATTGTTATATTAGTGTGTTCATCTAAAACGTTCCAATGGCCAATTATTTCGCAGGTGTTCGATACACTGGTATTTATTCAACAATACCCCAAAGCCAAACCGGATGTAATAGTCCTTCATTTTTAGAGAGAGAGAGAGAGAGAGAGAGAGAGAGAGAGAGAGAGAGAGAGAGAGAGAGAGAGAGAGAGAGAGAGAGAGAGAGAGCCATGTGGACACCACCTTCTTCTATGAATTCTTAACTTCAATAAAGTTTCTCACCTTCTTTATCAAATTGCTGCTACCTGCATGTGTACATTTTTAATGATGGCTTGGCTCCCATTGGCTCCACCATAACTTGAACCCTTATTGTGAATGTTTTCCTACCTCCAGCACAGCCCAACAACAATGAATTGATTAGATTGGTATTGGTTTCCTTAAAATTACAAAAAACTACACAAGCAATACTTTTGTCTACAGTTAAAACTATTTGAAAAGGTCTACTAAGCTGCATCATATTTGAAACTGTATGAGCAGCTTTGGATTTAACTTCTCTAAAATGCATATATTATGAACAGTTTAGTAAGAACAGTAACATATTTAAAAAAATGTGAAGCAAGGTGTTTAAAACAAATATGCCATCAAATTAAACAATTTGTAGGACTGTGGGTATAATATTATGAAGTAAAAATGTTAAACAGTGTAAATAAATAACCAATACATGCATAGTTGCAAGTGTCCTGTTTCAGCCATTCACAATCCATCTGACTGAATACATAATTCCCTCTGGTAGATCCCGAGGTAGGTACGCTCGTTTTAGACACACACACATTCGCGCACACACGCACACACACGTTATCTACCTCCATCATGACTAAAAGTGAAGACATGCCAAAAACAGCTGTGTCAGTGTTCCACAAGAAGCTGTAATAAAATATCTCCACTGTGCATTTTGATCAATGGAGGAGAGAAGAGACGCAAGCTGGCGGGGTTAATGGGCCCCTCTCCATTTAAATGCCATCTGATGGACTCTAGGGTAACATAAATGGAAAGAGAAAGAGGGGGAAATGAAAAGTATGAAGTGAGCAAGGCTGGGAAAAAAAAAAAAAAAAACATTTATATATATATATATATATATATATATATATATATATATATATATATATATATATATATATATATATATATATATATATATATACAATGCTATTTCATGGAACTCCGCATATTGTAGCCATTTCTATTAAAGATTAAGTCAAAAAAGAGACACATAGACACTAATATAGTAATTATGGTAATACCGTTGTTTAAATAAACCTGTAACATAGAACACAACATATAAAGAATGATGTCAGCATTATAAATATATGTTTTAAAATGCCATATGTTATTAAACCAGTCACCAGATTCATTTTATTTCAGGTTCTTATCTGCTTGTAGGAATATTTCAGTCACAAAAAAGCACTTGTTCATTTCCTGTCTATACTGTGATTTGTTAGATTGTCTAATCTATTATCCAAGTTGAAACAATTATTTTTGCTCAAAATCTTTTTTGTCTCCATTCACAACTTTAACTTTCTTCTTGTGTTTTCAATGCTGGACTCTAGAAAGAAGTTCCGCAGCCTCCGTAGCAGAACCTTCAGGTTCTGTAACAGCTTCTTCCCTCAGGCCATAAGACTCTTGAACGCTTCACAATAATCCCCTCAATTCCCCCCCAAAACGGATTAACTCGCTGGACTATAAAGACATTATAACATGCATCCATAAACGCATATGCAAAAGTGCAATATATTTATCTGTACAGTTATCTATTAATTTATATCTGCACCTTGTTGTTCTTTCATCCTGCACTACAACGAGCTAATGCAACAATATTTTGTTGTTATATGTACTGTAAAGTTCAAATTTGAATGACAATAAAAGGAAGTCTAAGTCTAAGTGTGCATTATTGTGCCATCAACTGACCAATAGAGAGTGTGGCTTGGAATGACACATACCTATGCTTGGGATTAACCACACCATTAGGCATAGAAGGCACAAGACATACACAGACACCAATTGATCAAAACCAAATTAATCAAACTATGAAATTGAAAGCTCTTCTCATGTCAATTAATATATGCATGTTGAAAAGAAGCATACAATATTAGAAAAAAAAAGTGTGTCAAGTCCTAAAATGAACAAGTGGGTGGGGAAAACAAAATGACAGATGCAAACACATTGTCATTCCATATGTATCAGGTCTATATGAAACATTTAACACTTTTTCACCAACTTCAAACCAGGCAGCACCATTTGGCAATGGCTAGTGCACCCCAAAGACCAGACCCCCACACCCAGAAAAATAATCTGGTGTATGCTGTCCAATGTAGTGACACATTTTATATAGATAACACCGCTAGGGATAGGAATTGATAAGATTTTTCCGGTTCCGATTCCACATTTTCGATTTTACTTAACAAGTCGGTTCATTATCGGTACTCTAATCCAGTGGTTCCCAACCTTTTTTTGCAACACAGACCGGTTTAATGTCGGCATTATTTTCAGGGACCGGCTTTCCACATGTGCCAGATAAATACAGCAAAAATAAGTGCATGAAAAATACTACTCACTGCAATGCTGAACTAGTAAGAGCCTTGGGCTTGTTCCTTTACAATGAGATGTAGATGGAAATCAGCCTTTAGCTACAGTCTGTCACATTTATATTTTATATGTTTATTAATGTGCTTCATATCATGTCACAAAGTTATACAAAAAATAACAAATGGCAACTTCCTATGAGGAGTTTTATTGTATCTATAAACAACTTTATTGGTGTGTTTAGTGGGACAGGCAAACGTTAAGTCGCAGAAAATGCAGTCATTTATTAATTATTTAATGTTTCTCTGCGACCCGGTAGCAAATGCGCCACGGACCGATACCGGTCCCCGGTAATCGATTCTTTTTTGGGCAAAAAAGACAACAAAAACGTGGATTAGCATACATTGTGTTTAGTTTAGAGTTAACATGACCTCATAAGCCTACATTGAGGTCTTAAGAGCCACATACATACAATAGAAAAAGATAACCTTTTTTTAAAATAAATATAGGAAATTTATATTTTTCTGTAGAATTTAACAAATTAAAACTTATGTGAAAATTACACAAGAATGTAACATTTAGTGATAACGTGCTATTAACTCATTACATGCGAAGTGAGAGCAATGTCATGATCTGGCAGCTCTGTCGGCTTTTTGTTGCAAATGTTGGTATCGGGACGGCGTGGCTCGGTTGGTAGAGTGGCCATGCCTGCAACCACAGGGTTCCTGGTTTGATCCCTGACTTTCGCCATCCTAGTCACATCCCTTGTGTCCTAGCTCCTGATGGGTCGTGGTTAGGGCTTTGCATGGCAGCTCCCGCCATCAGTGTGTGAATGTGTGTGTGAATGGGTGAATGTGGAAATAGTGTCAAAGAATACCTTGAAGGTAGAACATTGCTGTACAAGTATAACCCATTTAAGTAATTCCAGGGCCAGTATTGCCGATACCAATACTTTTAAGTTGAAAATGCCGGCTCATTGAATGATTTTGTACTTTTGCCTTTAATTAATTGATTATATGTATGGTAGTAATAAAACACAGATTTAAACCGAATAAGAAAAACATATTTATTAACCAAAAGTTTCAAACATGAACACAAAACTGGAGAACTGAGAAATGCAAATTCATTTTATTTTTTATTTATTTTTGAGTTCATGTAAAACAATGAAGATTTATTTCAACTAGGGATGTCCGATAATGGCTTTTTTGCCGATATATAATATTCCGATATTGTCCAACTCTTAATTACCGATACTGATATCAACCGATACCGATATATACAGTCGTGGAATTAACACATTATTATGCCTAATTTGAACAACCAGGTATGGTGAAGAAAAGGTCCTTTTTAAAAATAAAAATAAAATAAAATAAGATAAATAAATTAAAAAAAAATTTTGAATAAAAAAGAAAGTAAAACAATATAAAACAGTTACATAGAAACTAGTAATTAATCAAAATGAGTCAAATTAACTGTTAAAGGTTAAAACTATTAGTGGACCAGCAGCACGCACAATCATGTGTGCTTACGGACTGTATCCCTTGCAGACTGTATTGATATATATTGATATATAATGTAGGAACCAGAATATTAATAACAGAAATAAACAACCCTTTTGTGTGAATGTGTGTGAATGAGTGTGAATGAGTGTGAATGAGTGTGAATGAGGGTGAGGGAGGTTTTTTGGGTTGGTGCACTAATTGTAAGTGTATCTTGTGTTTTTATGTTGATTTAATAAAAATAAAAAAAATAATTAAAAAAATCCCGATACCGATAATAAAAAAAAATGATACCGATAATTTCCGATATTACATTTTAAAACATTTATCGGGCGATATTATCGGCAGGCCGATATTATCGGCAGGGCGATATTATCGGACATCTCTGATTTCAACGGATGGTCAGCACATGGTGGACTGGTCCGACGCGCGGCACAGTGCTTTTGTAGGGGTTAAGTATGCTTTAGCTAACACTACCCTGCTGGCGCATCCGTTACCTGATGCTCCGATTGCAATCCCAACGGGCGCTTCAGAGTATGCTGTAGGTGCAGTGCATGAGCAGTGGGTGGGTGGCACTTGGCAACCCTTGGCTTTCTTTAGCACGCAGTTGCACCCCTGCGAGCGTAAATATAGCACATTTGACTGTGAGCTCCTCAGCCTCTATCTGGCCATACGTCATTTCCATTCACTGCTTGAAGGAAGGCATTTCACAGCTTTTGTGGACCACAAACCCCTCACTTTTGTGATGGTCAAGACGGCCAAACCGTGGTCGGCTTGGCAACAGAGGCATCTCTCCTACGTCTCAGAGTTTACGACGGACATCCAGCATCTTGCTGGTAAGACCGATGTCGTTGCTGACTGCCTCTCCCAAGCCGTCACGGGCGCTGTCCATGTAGGGCTCGATTTTGCACAGATGGCAGTTGACCAAGCCAACGACCCGGACATCCGAGCTCTGACGGCTGCAGCCAAAGGGCTACAGTTGCCTGAGGTTTCATTTGAGGACACAGGTGTTACGCTCCTTTGTGACATCGCTACGGGTTGGCCAAGGCCCGTTGTGCCCGTTGTTTGGAGGCTGAGGGTGTTCGACTTGATCCACGGTCTTTCCCAACTTTCCCAGCGGCTAGTATTTGCAAAATTCATCTGGCGTGGACTGAAAAAGGACGTTAGGAGCTGGGCTGCCACATGCGTGCCATGCGAGTGCTCGAAAGTGCACTGCCACACCAGGGCTCCAGTGGCCACCGTTTAGAGTTCCGGAACGCCGTTTTGACCATGTCAATGTATACTTGGTCGGGCCTCTCCCATCTTCGCGCAGCTGCACATACCTCCTCACGATGGTCGACAAGACCACCCGCTGGCCAGAGGCAGTACCTCTGACGTAAGCCACCTCCACAGAGGTGGCACGTGTTTATTGGGACGTGGGTTGCCCGTTTCAGTACCCCATCAGACATCTCATCCGACCGGGGCTCCGAGTTCACTTCTGAGCTCTGGGCTGCTGTGGCGGAGAGCTTGGGAGTGAAACTCCACCACATGATGGCGTATCACCCACAGGTCAATAGTATGTGTGAGCGGTTTCACCGGTCCATGAAGGCTGCGCTCTGGGCGTCCCTAAAAGACAGCGGTTGTGTAGACAAAGCAGTAGTGAAGTCACAGAAAGACAAACGCTGGACATGAAGAAACACCTAACACAGGAAAAATAACACAAAACTCCAAAACAGTCATGATGGAACATGACACATGTGACCATACTAACAGACAATATACTTGCACAAACACGTGTTCCCTTCTGAATCTGCATGTCTGCACGGGTCAGACCTGCTGCAACTGTGAGCATTGAATGATATTAGTATTGATCCAATCTGGCCTCTTGGTAATGAACTTCAGTCACAACTCATTTACTGCTGCTGGCACACTGATTTGTGTGTGGGGTTCGCATAAAAGATTAGCTGCTCAAACACACACACGCACACACAATTGACACATCACCCAATCATGTATCATGGAACATGAATGCAGGGATGACAAATGTACTCACTGGGGGCGGCATGGCGTAGTGGGTAGAGCGGCCGTGCCAGAAACCTGAGGGTTGCAGGTTTGCTCCCCGCCTCTTACCATCCAAAATTGCTGTCGTTGTGTCCTTGGGCAGGACACTTCACCCTTGCCCCCGGTGCCGCTCACACCGAAGAATGAATGATGAATGAATGAGTTGTAAAAATGAATGATGGGTTCTCACTTCTCCGTGAAGCGCTTTGAGTGTCTAGAAAAGCCATCCATCCATCCATCCATCCATCCATCTTCTTCCGCTTATCCGAGGTCGGGTCGCGGGGGCAGCAGCCTAAGCAGGGAAGCCCAGACTTCCCTCTCCCCAGCCACTTCGTCCAGCTCTTCCTGTGGGACCCCGAGGCGTTCCCAGGCCAGCCGGGAGACATAGTCTTCCCAACGTGTCCTGGGTCTTCCCCGCGGCCTCTTACCGGTCGGACGTGCCCTAAACACCTCCCTAGGGAGGCGTTCGGGTGGCATCCTGACCAGATGCCCAAACCACCTCATCTGGCTCCTCTCGATGTGGAGGAGCAGCGGCTTTACTTTGAGCTCCCCCCGGATGGCAGAGCTTCTCACCCTATCTCTAAGGGAGAGCCCCGCCACCCGGGGGAGGAAACTCATTTGGGCCGCTTGTACCCGTGATCTTGTCCTTTCGGTCATAACCCAAAGCTCATGACCATAGGTGAGGATGGGAACGTAGATCGACCGGTAAATTGAGAGCTTTGCCTTCCGGCTCAGCTCCTTCTTCACCACAACGGATCGATACAGCGTCCGCATTACTGAAGACGCCGCACCGATCCGCCTGTCGATCTCACGATCCACTCTTCCCTCACTCGTGAACAAGACTCCGAGGTACTTGAACTCCTCCACTTGGGGCAAGATCTCCTCCCCAACCCGGAGATGGCACTCCACCCTTTTCCGGGCGAGAACCATGGACTCGGACTTGGAGGTGCTGATTCTCATCCCAGTCGCTTCACACTCGGCTGCGAACCGATCCAGTGAGAGCTGAAGATCCTGGCCAGATGAAGCCATCAGGACCACATCATCTGCAAAAAGCAGAGACCTAATCCTGCAGCCACCAAACCAGATCCCCTCAACGCCTTGACTGCGCCTAGAAATTCTGTCCATAAAAGTTATGAACAGAATCGGTGACAAAGGGCAGCCTTGGCGGAGTTCAACCCTCACTGGAAACGTGTCCGACTTACTGCCAGCAATGCGGACCAAGCTCTGGCACTGAGCATACAGGGAGCGGACTGCCACAATCAGACAGTCCAATACCCCATACTCTCCGAGCACTCCCCACAGGACTTCCCGAGGGACACGGTCGAATGCCTTCTCCAAGTCCACAAAACACATGTAGACTGGTTGGGCAAACTCCCATGCACCCTCAAGGACCCTGCCGAGAGTATAGAGCTGGTCCACAGTTCCACGACCAGGACGAAAACCACACTGTTCCTCCTGAATCCGAGGTTCGACTATCTGGCGTAGCCTCCTCTCCAGTACACCTGAATAGACCTTACCGGGAAAGCTGAGGAGTGTGATCCCACGATAGTTAGAGCACACCCTCCGGTTCCCCTTCTTAAAGAGAGGAACCACCACCCCGGTCTGCCAATCCAGAGGTACCGCCCCCGATGTCCACGCGATGCTGCAGAGTCTTGTCAACCAAGACAGCCCCACAGCATCCAGAGCCTTAAGGAACTCCGGGCGGATCTCATCTACCCCTGGGGCCTTGCCACCGAGGAGCTTTTTAACTACCTCAGCAACCTCAGCCCCAGAAATAGGAGAGCCCACCACAGACTCCCCAGGCACTGCTTCCTCATAAGAAGACGTGTTGGTGGGATTGAGGAGGTCTTCGAAGTATTCCCTCCACCGATCCACAACATCCGCAGTCGAGGTCAGCAGAACACCATCCCCGCCATACACGGTGTTGATAGTGCACTGCTTCCCCTTCCTGAGGCGGCGGATGGTGGTCCAGAATTGCTTCGAAGCCGTCCGGAAGTCGTTTTCCATGGCTTCCCCGAACTCCTCCCATGTCCGAGTTTTTGCCTCTGCGACCGCTGAAGCCGCACACCGCTTGCCCTGTCGGTACCTGTCCGCTGCCTCAGGAGTCCTATGAGCCAAAAGAACCCGATAGGACTCCTTCTTCAGCTTGACGGCATCCCTCACCGCCGGTGTCCACCAACGGGTTCTAGGATTACCGCCACGACAAGCACCAACTTCCTTGCGGCCACAGCTCCAATCAGCCGCCTCGACAATAGAGGCGCGGAACATGGTCCATTCGGACTCAATGTCCAGCACCTCTCTCGTAACATGTTCAAAGTTCTTCCGGAGGTGGGAATTGAAACTCTCTCTGACAGGAGACTCTGCCAGACGTTCCCAGCAAACCCTCACAATGCGTTTGGGCCTGCCAGGTCTGTCCGGCATCCTCCCCCACCATCGCAGCCAACTCACCACCAGGTGGTGATCGGTAGAAAGCTCCGCCCCTCTCTTCACCGGAGTGTCCAAAACATGAGGCCGCAAATCCGATGACACGACTACAAAGTCGATCATGGAACTGCGGCCTAGGGTGTCCTGGTGCCAAGTGCACATATGGACACCCTTATGTTTGAACATGGTGTTCGTTATGGACAATCTGTGACGGGCACAAAAGTCCAATAACAAAACACCGCTCGGGTTCAGATCTGGGCAGCCATTCTTCCCAATCACGCCTCTCCAGGTTTCACTGTCGTTGCCAACATGAGCATTGAAGTCCCCCAGTAGCATGAGGGAATCACCCGGGGGAGCACTCTCAAGTACTCCCTCGAGTGAATCCAAAAAAGGTGGGTACTCTGAGCTGCGGTTTGGCGCGTAAGCGCAAACCACAGTAAGGACCCGTCCCCCACCCGAAGGCGGAGGGAAGCTACCCTCTCGTCCACCGGGTTGAACTCCAACGTACAGGCTCTGAGCCGGGGGGAAACAAGAATTGCCACCCCAGCCCGTCGCCTCTCACTGCCGGCAACGCCAGAGTGGAATAGAGTCCAGCCCCTCTCGAGAGAACTGGTTCCAGAGCCCTTGCTGTGTGTCGAAGTGAGTCCGACTATATCTAGCCGGAACTTCTCCACTTCGCGCACTAGCTCAGGCTCCTTCCCCCCCAGCGAGGTGACGTTCCACGTCCCAAGAGCTAGCTTCTGTAGCCGAGGATCGGACCGCCAAGTGCCCTTTCTTTGGCTGCCGCCCAGCTCACATCGCACCCGACCTCTATGACCCCTGCTATGGGTGGTGAGCCCACTGGAGGGGGGACCCACGTTGCCTCTTCGGGCTGTGCCCGGCCGGGCCCCATGGGGACAGGCCCGGCCACCAGGCGCTCGCCATCGTGCCCCACCTCCGGGCCTGGCTCCAGAGGGGGGCCCCGGTGACCCGGGTCCGGGCGAGGGAAATCTGGGTCCTTGTTTTTTATTATTCATGGAGGTCTTCGAGCCGCTCTTTGTCTGATCCCTCACCTAGGACCAGTTTGTCTTGGGAGACCCTACCAGGGGGAATAAAGCCCCCGGACAACATAGCTCCTAAGATCATTGGGACACGCAAACTCCTCTACCACGTTAAGGTGGCAGCTCAGAGAAGCGCTATATAAATCTAATCCATTATTATTATTATTATTATTACTTGTTACCACTCATTGCATCAATGATCATATAATACAGGCAGAGATTTGCTGTCTACAAAAACAATACTAAAGTACACAAATTTAAGCTACATATTGTCCATATCGCAGCACTATGTGAAGTATAGAGGCATTGTAGGCACACTGAGGATGGATCAGTGTGTCTAACAAACTCGCAAAGGTCCCCCGTTCTGTGTGAACTCAAGTTCAATGAGGGATATGTGTATATGTCGCTTCTTCTTCTGCGGACACCACTCGGAACTACTGTTGCAGGGTGGGTAAATCTACAAGGCAAATTAAATCAATGAGCTTCCCACTGGCAGATGGCTCACTTTAACACTCAGTTAGCCTTTAGATAATTGAGGCATTGACTCGGCGGCGGTTGTAGAAAAAAAAAATGGATGGCCTGTTTATACATTTTGTTGAAACAGATCAGCAGGGGTTAAATAAATGAAATCCCATTTGTCAGGAAGAGGAACCCCAGTAATAATAAATGCCCACCCCCTTTATACCCCCTTCTGCAAACACCTCGGCTATTTGGCCTCATAAATAGAGCAGGAGAGGGTGGATGTTTCCCACTCTCCCCATCCGTACAGCTTGGCCACAGTGCCTTTCTGCCATTGATAGGGGAGCCCTGCTTAATGACACGGTTCTTCCTCTCCTCCTTCCTCTTTTCTCTGCTTGTTTTCCGTCCCTCCTCCCTCCTGTATGCAGTGTGATAAGTAGCGAACCAGCGAAGCCTGTAATTACAATCTTACCGAGGAACCCTGGCCCAATCTGTGTATAAATCTCACCATCCAATTACAAGATGTAATAATTTTGCAGTCAAGCTGGTAATGAGGTCTAATACTCATGCATGTGATAATCCTCCCCCCCGGATGCTGACTCTATCAGATGTTAGCTTTGTAATTATACTGGCAGAAAATCATTATTTCATGTTCAGCAGAAAAATGGGTTTGGTGGGGGGAAGTTAATTTTCTCTATGCTCTGTGAAGCATGGACTAAATTTTAATGATGTAATCATTACCCCCGACTATCCCCGGCTGCAATTGACCCATGTTACTTGTGTGAAGCAACATTTTGCTCGTTTAAGAGGCCCTGATATGCAATAAAGGTTTGCCAGGTAGGAGTCGTTTTATTTAGCAATTATAGGACAATAAAACTATCATGCTAATGATATGGAAATCGATATTGTTGGGGCAGCCGTGTCATTTAACAGCTGCTCGGATCATAAATCACCATTTTTAATTGTAAGCTGTTAACATTTCCACATTATTGCTTTGAAGGTGTTCTCCATTAGAGCTTGTGTCTGGGTGTTTTTTTTGGTGTTTTTTTTGTTTGCGTCAAAAGAGTTGCCAATCTTGAGCAAAAAGGTCAAACTCTGGCATCCACATGTAAACATCTCTGTTTAATTATTACTTGTGCTTTCTTTTTTTAATGTGTATTGATGTAAAGCTCAACAATATGCCAGACAGGATTCTGACCAAACCATTGTGAGGATATCAATCAATATATGGCAGCACTAAATGGCATACAGAAATTGTGCAAATGAATCTCTGAAGCAAACAGTTCCTATTTGTGTATCTCAAATCATAAATTACTTATGTTTGCTGCAGCGCGTAATGCAGCATACGGTACAATTCTTCTTTGCTGCTGTTTTACAAGAACCGTGTCACGTGGTTGCAGTCTTGACACCTCATTGGCTGGTTCTGAGACTTGATCGATTGCTTTCGTCTTAATATACCAAAAGTGACCCCAAAAGTGACAAGCGGTAGAAAATGGATGGATACCAAAACTGGGTCTTGGATTTTGAAGCAACAAATATTTCTGCACTGCATTTTACTGTACTGAATTTTTATAAATTGAATTTTAAAACACTGTATTGTGACACAAATACATTTTAAACACACCATGTTTGCTCATAAATCTTTTTTCAATGAAATTTGCAGTACAATTTGATGCAACAAATTTTGTTCGTAATACTCAAACTTCAGTGACATAAATTCAGTGTCAAAAACTTGAGAACCGTTTGTGAGCAAGCATTTGGCGATGGTGGCAAGGAAAAACAGAAGCTTTGTGAGATCGATGTCTGTCTTGACCAGCTAGGTAGCGATCGAGAAGGGGAGAAGTGTTCCATAGGGTAGATAGGCATCTTCCTATGTTTACAGTGCATCCAGAAAGTATTCACTTATTTCACATTTTGTTATGTTACAGCCCTATTCTAAAAGGGGCAAAACTGCCCAAAGATAGGTGTGCCAAGCTTGTGGCATCGTATTCAAAAATACTTGAGGCTGTAATTGCTGCCAAACAACAATATATTGAGCATACTTATGTACATGTGATTATTAAATTTTTTAGTTTTAATAAATGTGCACAAAAACATTTAAAAACTTTTTGCAATGTTATTATGGGGTATTGTCTCTAGAATTTTAAGGCCACAAATTAATGTATTCCATTTTAGAATAGCGCTGTAACATAACACAATAGGGAAAAAGTTAAGCACAGTGAATACTTTCTGGAAGCACTGTACAGGTTTAGTTCATGTTCTTTTAAAAGCAAAATATGACAAAAAGTACAATCAGGTTATGTGAATAGTCTGAATCGTTCAATGAAAATCTACATTTTTAATCAGTATCTCTGTGTGAAATTATAGATTAATTGGATTATTTTATTTTGGGTGGTATAGCTCGGTTGGTAGAGCGGCCGTGCCAGAAACTTGAGGGTTGCAGGTTCGATCCCCGCTTCCGCCATCCTAGTCACTGCCGTTGTGTCCTTGGGCAAGACACTTTACCCACCTGCTCCCAGTGCCACCCACACTGGTTTAAATGTAACTTAGATATTGGGTTTCACAGTGAAAGCGCTTTGAGTCACTTCAGAAAAAAGCACTATATAAATATAATTCACTTCACTTATTTTATTTTCATGGAGAGAAGTTTATATTTTGAATTTAGCTGTTGCAATATGTTTAAATGAATGTTCGAAAAAAAACTATGCCATTCTAAGTGGATCACTAATTAGACAGACAATTTACAGATGACTGTTAAATGTCCGTCTCCCCATTCTCTACAGAGTTCAGTCACTAGAGATACCCCAGGTTGTATAGGGTTGCAAGGTGCCAAAAGGTACAATTGCAGCTGCCTGATAAAACACTTACAAGACAACAGGATGCTCATAACACCACAGGAGCAGACAGGAGAAAGAGTTGTACTGTAACACAGGGGCGTCAGGGAAAGGAAAACGCTGCATGCATGCTGTGATAACATCTGAGCTCAGCTGTCTAGGGGTCATGGCTGGTGGAGCGCGAGATATGGCCGCTAATAGAGATGATTGATTATAGTGGAGTGACCCAACAGCATCTGTAACAGCCGGAATCATTAAAAAAAACATGATTAGTGTCTTTTATTTAAAAAAACAAAGCTCACTTGTTTTGGATAAGGTAGAGTCAAATGCAGTGAAATGCAGATGGCATGGATACAGGCCAAAGGTTACTCTTTGTGACACATCTTGGCCTAATGTGAATGTCAGTAAATGTCAAAGATTACACAGCGGCTTTGTGTCCCAAGTAAAGTTCAGTGTTGATACATCAATGTATACTGTCGTGGTTGACGATTATTTTCTGTCACGCCGACGCCCCAGGACCTCCCAGGAGACAAAAACATGTTCATGCCCCCCCCTAACACCGATCATCACCCCACTTTTTGAGAAAAAAATCGGCATTAGCCAAATTTGACTGTGTTGTGTTGAGTTTATTTGATATTCTTTGTTATTTTGTGCTTGGAAATGAATTCCAAATCATCGCTAATTATTAAAGTATGTTTTACATATGAACTACAGAATATGGATGATATTTTTGTGTTTTAGCAAAGTGCGTAAGCAGTAGCAAAAAGTTTAAATTAGGAGTGGTTTAAATCGTTGATGCATCCTTCATGCATAATGAAACATTCATGGTGGTTCATAGACACTTACATACAAATGCAAATGTGAATCTGTTTCAGAGTTAGCTTGTATTCCTGACATTGTTATTGTTGTACAATGGATACTTTAATAAACAGTCTCTCAGAGAGTGAAACCAGCAGGCATTGTTCATTGGGGCATGTGTCACCTTTTTCTCAACATGATGGATGAGCAATGAGCATCCTATACTCCCAAAAGTGATAAGGATGATTATTTGATAATCAGCCATCCATTGTGAGACTTGAATTAATTAGTCCTCATAAATAAGATTGACTAAATCACTGGTTCCTTAAAAGGAGGTACTACCCTTTGGGGTACCTGATATTTAAAAAACATAACATATATATTTATTCAGTGGTGGAAAGTAACATACTTGATTCAATGCTGATTTTGGTAAGTTGACCTCCTTTGAACAATTGTTAAACATTTTGATCCCAAGAACTAAATACAAAAATTACAAATGAGGCCACGAATTACCAAACTGGACAAGAGCTTTAAGTGTGGTAATGCTGTTAATTGCATATGGAACACTGCAGGTAAGTATGTAAAGCTGGGTACACACCAGTGACGTGCACTCAAGTTCACACCAGGGCCCTCATGTAACGAGCTTGCTTACGCACAAAAACATGGTGTACGCTGTCTTTCACAGCAAAGATGAGAGGTAGCAAGACAGAAGTTGAAGTGGAACTGTGCGCTGCTTCACGCTAAGTTCATGGCTGACCTACGCACATTTCTACAGTCTGTGGATACTTGAGTGACACACCGAATTGTCGCTGGGTAACAGTTCAGATAAGAAAGTGCTGTATTGGGAAATTTTCTAATCAAGTAGTCAAACAAAATTTATTTTTCTTTGATTTACTGTACTTGAGAAGCTCGAGCATCTCAAAAGGCACATATCCATAGCAGATATGAAGGGAAACGTGCGCAAAGTGAGAGATGTGTCATTCTTTTATAAAATACAAGTGTGAGAGAGGGGGGAGGCTTAGTTTGGAAGGAGGAGCTGGTTTCAGTAAGAAGAAAGGCGAGCTTGGTGTATTGATGATGACAATTAAATAGATTAGTACAGAAGACAGTATGCTTACAATTGTATGAACCTTTGACACTGAACAAATGACTAAGCAGATGTCGGGGACTTTGAACAACCTTCAAAGCCTAAAGCATTGTAAATTCATACATGATGTTATGTCCAAAGCTAAAGCATCATATGTTAGGTTTTAATTCAAAGACTAAAAGCAAAGTATGTTAGGGTTGTACCTGACTAACACGACGTCTAAATGTTAGACAATGGCATATAAATGTATTTGAATACAGTGCCAACATTCTTTTACTCCTCAGACTGATTGATGTATGTCCTATTTGATACATTTGAGACACACACACACACACACACACACACACACACACACACACACACACACACACACACACACACACACACACACACACACACACTGTCCATATAACGTCACATTCTTATGAAAAAAAAATTAAGCAGGCTACTGCATCAACACATTTTGTTAGAAATTACACGGATTACATTTACCGTAAATTTCGGATTATAAACTGTTACTTTTTTTCTAAGCTTTGGACCCTGTGACTTATAAAATGGAGCGGCTAATTAATGGATGTTTCTTTGCTATTGGCAATAATTAAAATTATTGTATACAAACAGAAACAAAAACAAGCAAAAACACTAAGACGCTGTTTTATTGTGTGTAGTATGGCGCCATCTTTTGGATGAATTTGCTGACTACAGGTGCTTCAGAGTAGTGCTTTTTTTTTTTTACACTAAAACTAAAAAATGTTATACTTACTAAACTGCTCCATGTGTGATGTCTGGAGGAGCGTGTTAATGCATATTTGTATGTGCTATTGTAATGTACTGATGCTAACATCGTTTGCATTAGTTAATATGCTAACACATTTATGAGTGTGTGTTTGTATTATTAACTTACAATGGCATTATTTTTGTATTGTTTCAATTTCACAAATTATTCAGTAAACTCACCATGACTGTGGAGTTATTGAGTCTGTTTGGCTGACTGGTGAGCTGGTTTCCGCAGCTAGTGGGTTCATGACAATGACTTCTGTTTTGTTTTTCATCAGCCATTTTACTGCCGTGTTACATACAGCTTTTGGAAACAATTAAGGCAAGTATATAAACATTTACAGAATCTTTGTGTAAATATTTATATTCACAACGTATATATATATATATGTAGCTTATAGTCCGGTACGACGAGTATATGGAAAAATATTTTTTTCTTCTAAAATTTAGTGGGTGCGGCTTATATCTTTATGTGCGTTATAGTCCGGAAAATACAATATTTTGGAAGTAATCAGTCACCCAACTCTTCTAAAGTTTTACATAATTTTGTAGCGACTATCTTTTCAAACGGGGTGAAGCACTACCACCACTAGTCGTTTTTGCCCACGCACATTTATCTTCTTCTTCACAGACACGTCTTCCTGACTCAACCATTTATTCAAGAAAACTGTTGTACATTTATAATATGGTTTGTTTTCTGAATTTAAACATTTCCTAGTGGTCTAGATCATTGGTCCCCAACATTTTTTGCACCACGGACCGGTTTAATGTAGGCATTATTTTCAGGGACCGACTTTCCACTTGTACCAGATGAAAATATAGCAAAAATAAGTGTATGGAAAATACAAATCACTATAACGCTGAATGAGTTGGAGCCTGGGCTTGTTTCTTTGCAATGACATGCAGATGGAAATCAGCCTTTGGCTACAATCTGTCACATTTATATTTTGACAAGCGGTAGAAAATAGATGGATGGATGGATGTTCATTAATGTTCATTGTATCATGTCATAAAGCTATAACAAATATTAGAAATGGCAACTTACTATGAGGAGTGTTATTGTACATCTATAAACAAGCTCATTGGTGTGTCTAGTGGGACAGGCAAAAGTTTTTAAATTATGTAATATTTCTCTGCGGCCTGGTAGCAAATGCGTCACGGACCGGTACCAGTCCCCGCACTGGTAGTTGGGGACCACTGGTCTAGATAACATGTAGTGATTATGTTTTTACAGATCTTCAAGCGCTATTTGACGGTGTTTTCAGAATGTTTTATCGGTGGTCTTATTTACGCGCCAAAGAACTCTTCCAGGCAAAGCTCGCTTCGACTTCATCTCCACCCCATCAGCCATGTTATAGTTTTTAGCGCTAATCATACGCTACTTTCCAATACAAATGGCAACAGTGGAGGATTTTAGCATACATGTGCATGTAGGAACCGGTCTTCGGATAGAGAAAAATAAGGAACTTATTGACAACAACTTTGGACTACAACTGATTAAAAACATGTTGGACTCATGTAAAGCTCTTCGGGTAAACCTGTACATTACCATATAAAGTATGGACACATTCGCCAACATAACATTAGCAAAATATGTCACAATCATCTCACATTCCAAACGGCTCGTTAGGAGCAACTTTGGAAGAAGGCAACATTGTTTTATAAATATCTCCGCCATGACTCCATGGTTTGAATTACAATTTTCAGAAAAAACAGGAACTCCAAATACACACAAACAGGTACCAATAGATAAGACAAGTTGGTTTTGTATAATATTAATCATTTTAAAGGAGTTAAAATACCATGACATGGCTCAGCCTCATTCGTTTTATTTTTAATCGCCTTTTTATCACCCCATATTACATAAATTAATCATATGCTTGCACAGTTTTATAGAAACCATTTAAATGTCCATTTCAGATTAACTTCACTTTAGATGTCATTTAAATGTTATCCAAGCATAATGTTTATCTGGCATCTCTGCCTTCTGAAATGTATTTGGTGTAAATGTTGATCACACATGAAAAGTTAACCAGATGGTGCTTCAACAAGTCAGTTATAGAACACTCACTCTCTCACACACACACTTTTATAAACACACATGCTAAGACAAACATATACTTCCATCGAGAAGCTAGGAGCTAAGAGGAATGGCACCCCGCCAGTCCTCCCCTTTCTCCTGATGTCGTTGTATGTTTTATCTTTATTTCGGTCCATCTCCGGACACGGACGCCTCTTGTTTCGTTATTTTAAACAGATCTAATCAGCACTGTGTTAAACAAGAGTGGATCTTTTATGCATTGGGTGTTAGGACAAGAAATCACAGCTGTAGATCAAGCGAATAAACAACTCCACCCTGATTCAATTACAATGGCTCGGTCTGTGCTTTTATCTGGCGTGGACATCGTTTCAATCAAAATGTAAAATAATCCAATCCATAGATTTGATAGCTGAGATAGGAAGCAGACTGCTGACCTCGGTTGTTTTCTAAAACACAGGATAAATACAAGGCCTGCTGCCTGTTCGCTCTTTCTTTCTGACAGCTATCAAGAAGTTCCCATTTCAAAACTCCATTACAGTGTCTGATAGCATTCAAAATAGAATTGAGAAAGAGAAAGAAAGAGGGAGAGAGATTATTGCCATTTTTTATTTATCTATTATTACACAAAGCTGTTTTCAAAGACACAGCCCAGTGCACTTTTATTCATTTAATTATTGGTAGCATCCACGTTCACAGCTCCTTTCATGAGACCTTCTCGACAATTTCCCCCATATGCACAGCAATAATTATTGTATAAGATCATACTTAGCGGGAATTGAAAAGTCGGCGGAGTCAGTATTAATGGCACATTCATGTAAATGTTTTCTCTCCAAGCTATGGATTTGATGGCATTAGGATACAGGCCAATGCACTTTAGCTGGCTTTAATTAACTGAGCAGAGAGCACCATGACACACATTTAAAACAAGCTTGAGAAAAAAGAACACGAAGGAAAAGAGCGCCCGGGTTCTATAAACAATCATGTTCAAGAAAATTGAATGTAAGGGAATGTACAGCAATGTTAGCATTACACCATGGTCTCATCTACCATAAGGTAATAATAGATAGATGATGGAAAGCAATTAATTTAGGACACAGGCCACTGCATGCTTTGCCAATTTAATTAACGCATGGATATTTGAAATGAGTTAGAATATAATGCTTTTATAAGTATTACAGTCACTCCATGAGATACGGATAAACTAACTCGACAGAGGAATAACAGTATAATTTTTAGGGGGCGACTTATTGTAGTAATTTGTTTTACATGCAACACACCCTTAGACTTCAACTTATCATGTTTTCACACTCCATAAAACCCACACTTTTTCTTTTGAAGTCACTTTTTAATTGTTTTGATCATTGAGTCCACAATGAACGTTTGTTATAGGGGAACTGCACTTAGTTATTATTTCGCCGTCATCTGCAATCTGCGTGTGAGACAAGAAATCATGTCTCTCTTTTTTGTGTGTTCTTTTTTTTAAAAATGCATTTTATATTATTTTTTATTAATCAGTCCAACAAAACAATACACAACAATACCATAATAATGCAAGTCCAATTCCAAAACCAAAACCGACCGAGCAACATTCAGAATAACAATAAACAGAGCCATAGAGAAGACACACAAACATGACACAAAACAATCCAAAAGCAGTCACACAAAAATTAATATTATTAACAACAGTATCAATATTAATAACAATTCCAACATAGCAGTGATTAGAACATTGCAGACATTATCATTACAGCCATTTATAAAAAATTAAATAAAAACATTTAAAAAAATGAACAATAGTGTCACAGTGGCTTACACTTGCATCACGTCTCATAAGCTTGACAACACATTGTGTCCAATATTTTCCAAAAAGATAAAAAAAGTCATATTTTTGGTTCATTTAATAGTTAAAACAAAAGTAAATAATGGATCCCATATTCCAATATATGACCAGCGCCCCCCGCGACCCCGAAGGGAATAAGCGGTAGAAAATGGATGGATGGATGGACTCATTATTATCTAAACGAAATGCAGTTTTTTCTACTGATATTCTCCATAGCTTGTGTATATCAGTCAGTATGGGTTGGACTATCAACATCTATCTATTTTTTTAATATTACCCTCTTTGTTATGATCCATATTGATAAAAATGCATTTTTACTCTTTGATGACATGTTACTTAATTGATGCAGATCACCAAGAATACAAGTTTGCAGTTTCATTGGGATGTTTATATTAAGGATTGTCTTTGCTTCTTTTGTTGTTTTCAACCATAACTCTTTCATTCTCTGACATTCCCACAATAAATGAACTACAAATCCCTCAACTGCCCGGCTCTTCATACATAACTTGCTATCTACTACACAAATTTTAAACAGCTGAGGAGATGTAAAATACAATCTATTCAAGATCTTAAATTGACTCAGCTTGTCTTTAATGCTTCTAAAGGGCTTATTGGCATTTTTCCAAATATCATTCCATGATATGTCTCTTTCATCTGAAATGTTTAAATCGATCATCCATTTCCGAACACATGCATCATTTGCATTTCTAGTATGATGTTCATTTATTATTATATAAAATAGTTTAATTAATTTCTTAATTGTATCTTGATTAAAAAGTGCATCTTCCAGTTCATGGCTATTTAAATACATACTTTCAGAGGATATGCATTTATTTACAGCGTGTTTTAAAGAGATGCAATTTAAAAAATGATTTCCTACATTATATTGATCAACTAAATCATTGAACGGTTTAAAGGAGTTCCATCCATCCATCCATTTTCTACCGCTTATTCCCTTCGTGGTCGCGAGGGGCGCTGGAGCCTATCTCAGCTACAATCGGGCGGAAGACGGGGTACACCCTGGACAAGTCGCCACCTCATCGCAGGGCCAACACAGATAGACAGACAACATTCACACTCACATTCACACACTAGGGCCAATTTAGTGTTGCCAATCAACTTATCCCCAGGTGCATGTCTTTGGAGGTGGGAGGAAGCCGGAGTACCCGGAGGGAACGGTTTAAATGAGTTTTTATCAATAATATGAAGAGGTTTATTAAGTGGTAATATTTCACATTTGTCCCAATTGACTTTATACCCTGATAAACAGCCATATTCAGTGATGACATTATTGATATAGTGAAGAGAGGAGTTAACATGTGACAGGTAGAGAATGATGTCCTCACAATACATCGATAGCGTATTATACTGTGAGCCAATTTTTATACCATGAATGTTATTTTCACTTCTTATTTTTGCAGCTAAGGGTTCAATAACCAAATTAAATAATAATCCAGATGCAGAACATCCCTGTTCTACTCCTCGTTTTAATGAAAAAGGCTCTGAAATATGATAATTGGTTTTGATTGATGTCATGGGCCTTGTATAAAGCATCTTAATCCATTGTATAAAATTATCTCCAAATCCAAATTTACGTAATGTGCAAAACATAAATGACCAATTTATGCAGTCGAATGCCTTCTCCGCATCAACAGTACATACTGTTGTGGAATAGGGGAGACTTCTCGCATAATAGATACCATTAAACAATTTCCTTGTATTGTCTGAAGATTGTCGACCCTCCATGAAGCCAGTTTGGTCAGTATGAATTAATTTTCATATCACATTTTATAATCGTGTGGCTAAGATTTTTGCCAAGAGTTTATTGTCCATATTGGCTGGGGATAAAGGACGATAATTACTGCAAATCAATGGGTCTTTATCCTCTTTATGTATCAATGATAGATTGATTGATTGAGACTTTTATTAGTAGGTTGCACAGTGAAGTACATATTCCGTACAATTGACCACTGAATGGTAACACCCGAATAAGTTTTTCAACTTGTTTAAGTCGGGATCCACTTAAATTGATTCATAATACAGATATATACTATCATATATACTATCATCATAATACAGTCATCACACAAGATCATCACATTGAATTATTTACATTATTTACAATCTGGGGTGTGGAGGGGGGCGGGGGATGTTGGGTTTGGTTGTTATCATCAGTCATCAACAATTGAGAACAGAGAAATGGATATTGGAACAGTGTAGGTCTGACTTGGTAGGATATGGACAGCAAGTAGTGGGCAGAGAGAGAGAGAGAGAGAGAGAGAGAGAGAGAGAGAGAGAGAGAGAGAGAGAGAGAGAGAGATCAGAAGGCATAAGAGAAAGTATCTGCATTTGATTGTTTACATTTGATTATTAACAATCCGGGGAGGGTGTTAGTTTAGGGTTGTAGCCGCCTGGAGGTGAACTTTTATTGCGGTTTTGAAGGAGGATAGAGATGCACTTTCTTTTAAACTTGTTGAAGCGCATTCCACATTGATGTGGCATAAAATGAGAATGAGTTAAGACCTTTGTTAGTTCGGAATCTGGGTTTAACGTGGTTAGTGGAGCTCCCCCTGGTGTTGTGGTTATGGCGGTCATTTACGTTAAGGAAGTAGTTTGACATGTTCTTCGGTATCAGGGAGGTGTAGCGAATTTTATAGACTAGGCTCAGTGCAAGTTGTTTTACTCTGTCCTCCACCCTGAGCCAGCCCACTTTGGAGAAGTGGGTAGAAGTGAGGTGGGATCTGGGGTGGAGGTCTAGAAGTAATCTGACTAGCTTGTTCTGGGATGTTTGGAGTTTAGATTTGAGGGTTTTGGAGGTGCTAGGGTACCAGGAGGTGCACGCGTAATCGAAAAAGGGTTGAACGAGAGTTCCCGCCAGAATCCTCATGGTGCTTTTGTTGACCAGAGAGGAGATTCTATAGAGAAATCTCGTTCGTTGGTTGACCTTTTTGATTACCTTGGTTGCCATTTTATCACAGGAAAGATTAGCCTCTAGAATGGAACCTAGGTAGGTGACCTCATCTTTCCTGTGGATAACAATGTCACCCACTTTTATAGTGAAGTCATTGACTTTCTTAAGGTTGATGTGGTACCCAAATAGGATGGATTCCGTTTTACCCAAGTGTATGGATAGCTTGTTGTCAGCGAGCCAGGTGCATGTTCTACAGAGTTCAGCACTGAGGATTTTCTCCACCTGTGACTTGTCCTTGTCTGATACCAACAAGGCCGAGTCATCCGCAAACAAGAACAATTCACAGTCGCATGCCGATGACAAGTCGTTTATGTATATTAGGAACAGTAAAGGCCCCAATACACTGCCTTGGGGGACTCCACAGCTCACCGAGAGAAGGGGGGGGACACGGTGCCGTTCACCTCTACCACCTGCTCCCTCCCCTCCAAGTAAGATTGCATCCAGCTCAATGAGGTTTTGTCAAATCCGATTGCTCTGAGCTTATCCAACAGTATAGCGTGGTTAACGGTGTCAAAGGCCTTCTGAGATATGAGAATAATTAAAGGTTGAAGAAAACAATTGTTTATTAAATGAAGATTGGAACATTTATAATAATAGAGGGGACAAATCTTCACTGAATATTTGATACAATTATATATTGTAGCCTTCCGGGCCAGGAGTTTTATTTATTGCAAATTAATGTATGGATTTTTGAATTTCCATTAATTGTATAGGTTCCTCCAACAATTTTTTTGTCATGCTCTGATAATGATGGGAGTTGTATTGTGTTTAAATATGACTGTACAGCCCTTACCTTTGGGCTGATACCGAGGGTGACTGTGTTGACCAGTTTGACGCGTGTAAATGATATAATGTCCAGTACTGTAGAAATGTGTTTGAATATGACAATCCGTTTATTCCAAGCTATCTAAATTAAACCAAATGTAGGTTATATAACATAAAGTATGCTGACCTTGAATGACACATTATGACAGCATTGTCACGGCACGACACGACACGACACCACATGACACGACACGTTCGAAAACTGTTTGTCCTCCAATCACCCTGCCCGTGCTCACACCTGAACCCAATTTAAGGAGGCTACCATGGTAACCGCACCATAGCAACAGTCCCATCCCTGTCAACACTTCCTGGTTCTTAACAGGACGTGGGCGGACCAATCTGCCAAAAAGGAAATTCAACATGAGCTGAGGCCAGCAATCAATTAAAGAAAATAAAATACAAACAATATAAACAAATTAAAAAAATTGGCTCCAACAATGACTGCATAGCTTCTATGCTACAATATTTCTCAGGCTTATATAGATTTGTATAAAATGTTCTAAACGTTTCATTGATTTGCTTGGGATCAACAGAAATACTAATATCTGAAAGTTTAATATTAGATAAATGATTTCTAGTCATCTGCTTCTTTAATCTTAACGCAAGGAGCTTTCCAGCTTGTTCGCCGTATCCATGAAACTTTAATTTTGCCCTATTCATTTTATATTCAACCTTCTGCTTTATTATATTATCATATTCCATTCTTTGTTTGTAAAGTTTGATCCATGTTTCCTGATTATATTGTTTGTACAATGCGTCCTGCAATTGTTTGATTCCATTCAATAATTCATTTTCTTCAGCACGTTGTTTTTTTTTATTTTTTATGCTTGCAATCCTAATAAGTTCTACTCTTACACAGCACTTAAGTGCTTCCCATATTGTCGAGATGTAAGAGACAGAATCCTGATTATTTTTAATAAAATTTGAAAGGAATTCTTTAATTTGTAATCTAATTTCCTGACTTTCTAATAAAGAACTATTAATTTCCCATTGTTTGAATTGGAAAGCGACTGGAGGAAAGCGACTGGAGGAAAGCGACTGGAGGAAAGTTTACGTCGATTTGAATTGGACTATGATCAGAAATAATTATTGGGTGGATTTTAGCCTGCACGTTTTCTACGATTGCCTTATGTACAAAGAACATATCAATTCTTGAAAATGGCTGATGTCTGTTTGAATAAAAAGTTAGATTTTATTTTAATTTAAGGTTCTCCAAATATCTATTAGGTTAAGAGTTTGCATTAATTTCAGAAAAGAAAACACTGATTTCTTGGGTTTAACAATCTTACCAGTTTTATAAATAATTGGATTTATTGTTAAATTTAGATCTCCACCCATAAAAATATCGGAATCAACATAATAACTGCCAATTTGAGCTCTATATCACCAAAGAAATAAGGTTTATCATCATTGGGTGCATATATACGTTTACCAGTGTGGTATTGTTATTATCTATATGGCAATTAATAATCATATACCTACCCTCTGGATCTAAAAATATACTATTTATAATATATATAGTGTGTTCTTAATAGTAAAAAAATAACCATCCGCAAGAAGAGGCTAAAAATACAGATAATGGGGATTTATCTGTTTTGACTATAAATATGTAGTGTGGTAACAGACACTTTCGAGATTTGTAATAATTACACTTTTTTGGTCAAGCAGAACTTCATTCCTGGGCACATTGATTTCATAACATAGCACCAAATATTACTTCTGTCAACGACAACATTGATTGCGTGTTCTGATGGCAGACTTTGTGAGAGACAACACCGACTACTTTCAGACAAATGAGCATACATACAACTTTTTTGTTAACTTGAATATAGGGAGGATGCATCGTATATAGAAGCTGAGCGTGCAAGGACAGAGAGTGAAATGCTGGAGCAGATAGACAGATAATTTGGTTGTCTACTCATAGTAGTTCATGTGATTGTTCTTATTTGTCAGTCAGTATAGAATGTTGTCCTATCACATTTATTGTGAGTGAGGAGCAAGGCAGTGTGTCACTACGGCAGAAAAGTGGTTCCCCTCTATTACTTCTTACAAAAATAATGTCACTATATTTTGGTTAATAAGCAGTGAATGGAGCGTTGTTGATGTTTTTGGATGTTTTGATAGATAAGAGGACTTTATAGGCGGAATAGATGACCCCCCTCTTGGTACAGTAGCAATTTTTACTACATAGAATGCACAGAAAAGAGAAAGACACGTGTTCTTGTTTCACAAATTCCAAAGAAATGTGCAGTTCACTTTAAAATTTCATACTTTTCATTCAAATTTGTTTCAGTCCTTCCCAGTTTTATTTTGCGTCATCCCCAAAATTGTAACAAGCTGAAATCGTTGCTTGCAAAGTGACCGCAGAATGCAGAGACTGAAGACGGCGTGCACATAATGATGATTTATTTAGCACAAAAAAAATTAAAAAAATAGTACAGTTAGTGAGTGCACAAAAAGCAAACACCTGTCTTGGTAGCTTAGCCACAAAACAATGAAGCAAAGATAAATTGCAATCATAACAATGATCCAAACCTGTTCAAAGGACAGTGAGTGCTCAGTGGCGGACAGGTGTGAAACCAGCACTCAATGGCAGACAGGGAAAGCACAAAAAAGTAGAAACTATAGAAAATAATGAACAAGTCCAAAACTGTCATTGAGGGTCATGACAAAAAACGTTTTATAACCTCTCTAAAGCATAACGGCACAAGTGTGCTCAATGTTATTTGATCTTTGTTGGTTTGGTTACTTTGTTCACAGGATAAGGCAAACATTGACTCCTGTTGATTGTATCCCGACGGGGTTGCAAAAGCTATAATTATCATTTGTACAATCAAAAATTCCAAAAATATCATAATTTCTTTTTGTAGCAAACGACCCTGACCGACAACATTTTTCCTCAAAATATGATGATTTAATTACATTTTAATTTAATGATTTTAAGTTTCTGGTATGATAATTTGTGATTTCCCAACACGAAACATCGAACATCAATATTTATAAATCAAGAAGTACAGTACTCTGCTATTTAAAAGATGAGCAAATATTACAATTGTATCTTATGGTTTTCTTTGCTTGTTTCCAAATTAGAATGGTATGATCTTGTCATTGTATTTAATCCGCCACGTAGGGAAGGAGGGGTTGGTTGTCACAAAGGTTGATCGTCACACTCATCATATCTCGCCATCAGAGAAGTCTCTCAATTTAAAAAGTACGGCAATATATTTCTTTCTATTAATCTCAAACAGAGCTCACCTACATAGTGTTCTCTGGAGTAAGACAACTTGACGTTAGAGGACTTTGATAGTTAATGAGCTATGTTGCAGTGAGTTAGAAAATGAGAGGGATACACATTCCAAGACTACACTTTGAGTAATTAAATTTAACATGGGAATGACTATTGGAAGATGTTTTGATGATGAACATTTCACACTGAAGTAAAAAGTGTGATAACCAACCCTGTTCACTCCTACCACATGGTAAGATGTATTCATTTTAATACAAACGTTTGTACATTTAATATTGCACCAGGAGTTAACTGGATGTTTGAAGGACATCCCTGTCCTTTGTGTGTGTGTATGTGGGTTCCGATAAAAGCTGTTCATTGCAATCTACTGCATTGTTCTTGCCAGAGCGGATGCTACTGATTTCTGAAAATATGTATCAATATATTCCTCAGTTGTAATAAAAATCACTCTGGGTTTAAACGTTCCTGTCACCATCTCCATTCACCTGTAACATTATGTTTATGACACAGTTCCAAGCCACACAATAAACAATGGCATCAGTAATGGTATGCACACAAAACTACCAATTTTATTTTAAATTAAAATGTACCCTCTCCTGCCCCCCTTTTTTTGTATACCAGCAAAGTAAAGGTTATTGAAGTAAGGCACATTGACACTTTTTGCAGGTCTCTTACATCCAAACAAGCATTTTATAATTCATCGCCGGGCCATGACAGATGAGTCCTGCCGCAGAATATTACGAAATGTCTCAAATCTCATATATATGCTAATGGTATGCTGAGATCGCTTGGAAAGTATGGCAGACTTCTTTTTAATATATTGTTGGTACTAGTAAGGACCGCTGTGTGAAACTGGAGGAGAAAAGTCATTGCACTTCAACAATTTATGATCAAACAGCATTTGATTTCAGCAGCCGGACAGAGACCGAGAAAAAGAGAGATTACAGAGAGAGTAGAATAAAACTAAATATGGCAGGGCTTGTTCTTGTAATTTGGCAAATGTCTAATACGAAACCGCAGAAACTAAGGATGTTATACTATATTAGTCTTGTCAGTGCCGCTTAGTCACTGTGCTGCATTGGCATCTTTTTCATTTTCATTTTGATTTATGGCATTTGTTGCCATGCGTGAATACATCATGTGTCGCTGAAAAAGCAAAGGACTTAATAGAGATATTATTGCGATAAACGTATGTATGTATGCAGAGCTGTATTATTGAATATTATATTCAAGACTACAAAGATGACTAAACATATTCAAAAAGTGGTGCGCAAAACTGCATTCCACTCATTGCCATAGTGATTATACCACAAAGTATTTGTAGAAAAATTAATTGAATAATGAATAACAGAGTCTGCAAATCAGGTTTCTTTCATTAATAACATCTGTTAACCGATTCAAATTAATCCCCCCCCAAAATAAATTTTTTTAGGAGTTGTCTTTACCAGCCTATACCTTTACGCCTCTTTTTTTTTTTTTAGTCCCCTCCTTTTGAGGCGGTGCACGTCTATGCAAATTTACATTAAACGGTAATGCAATCACTCAAAGCTCATGAGTCCTTGCTCTATTGGAGCTTGTGATGAGGCTCTGATAACAGTGAGGCGGGTGCTTTATTTTTCTGAAATTACATGTGTCAAAGATGAAAGTCTTTTGTTGAGAGCCCCATACGTTCAACCCCAGGACAATATATGATGACACTATCCGTCGGTTGTTTGTAACTTTACATGGAAATGTTTCATAGTCATCAACTATTTTTAAATGGAACAACCGCTATTTGTATAATCAGTAATGTTAAATTCGGGTGTTTGTATGCAGAGATGCAAGTGCAGAAAATAAGCCATTGGTATTAGGGAAAGCACAAAGAGCAGACATGTGTAAAGCATAAAGCAAAACGAGCTCTCGACGGGGCTGGTATAAGAAGCCTCTTGATTAATAATCGCCAGCATGTGAGTATCCAAATTACAAACTGGGGGGCAGGTGCTCAAGCCTGAAGTAAGGTGGCAGGGAAACAAAGGCAGACAGGAAGTGCAATGAAAAATATAGGCGCTGGTCAGTAAATAATACAAAACACAGGAGGCTAACAATGATGTCCAAACTGCCTTGTGAGATCATGACAAGTACTTTGACACTACTTCCAAAATGTTCTCATTTGAATTGAACAGTAAACTGCAATCATAACTGAACAAGTGACCAGCAACTTGTTACTGCTTGCTTTTCACTTCGCTTTTCCAAGATAATCCTCAATTACCAACTGACAGCTAATGATTACACGTCATTACACCTCTTAAATCACAATTTACCCAGCGTGAGCAAATTATTCTCAGGTGGTTGCCATAATGAAAACTGTCTTCTCCACTTTATGTCCGGCTCCTCTCTTACTCTGTCAAAACCTGCACATTGAACGTCCCTACATCCTTTTGCTGATCCTTCACTTCTTTACCGTTTGCCCGACGCGCTCACTTCTGTTTTCATAGCTAAATGACTCAAGTGTATTCCCTGCGGCTGTGCGGCTAAATTGGACATTACACCAATAACCAATGCACTGAGGCTTCCGTTTGATTTGGTTCTTGATGGCGCACAAACGGTTCGATGTTGTAGTGTCCTAAGCACATTTATTTTAAGGCCCCCCATTACATTTTTTCACACTTTTTTTATTTATGTGAAATATTCTTATACTTTTCTATATAAAATTGTAATTTATTTTGATGATTTTCTATTGGACTAAAACAAACTTTGTGGGGGGGAAAAACACTGCAAAATAACTAAAGTTGCTTTTGTTCCTGGCAGATCTTTGGCCAGGATTTTGAACCCAAACCAGTGCACCACAGCGGATAATGACAATATTGTGAAGAAATCTGCTATAATATTGTTATCAATGACGGAGCAGGAATGGAGAAGGAATATGTTTGTGGTGCAATTTCATATATTAAGTGCCCTGTCGTTCATTAACATTTTATGTGTTAGAGATGCGCAGATAGGCAAATATTTCATCCGCAACCGCATCACAAAAGTCGTCAACCATCCGCATCCACCCGAACTAACATTTAATCAAAACCGCACCCGCCCGCACCCGCCCGTTGTTATATATCTAATATAGATGATGCAAGGCATTAGTGAGATTATAAAGCTTTTGCCTGTTAAAGAAAGGAGACTGATCCAATGCAGCAGAGACATTCAATGCGTGCCACACTGTCACGGCCCAGACGCACACAAGTGCGCAATCATCTCGCGCCACTCAAACTGCTGCAGGCAGCTGCGTTCTATCTTGTTTTAACATCCTGTGGCACTCTTCTGGGATCACGGCGGACGAAACTGCTCATGCTCAGGGTGTTTGTGGAGGTTCGGGGTTTTGCACAAATGTGATGCACCATGTTAGATGTCCCGGTTTTGTGACTGTCGTAGACATAAACAGCGTCGCAGCTCTTGCAAATCACGTAGCCAGCATTACTATCATCCAGATTTACAACCTCATAAAAACAAGTCCACGCTGAACTTTTCTGGCCTTTTTTCCCCCTGGTCTTTAGTATTCCCTTTTTTAGTTTGTCGCGTACCACGTTTGCTGCCAGCGTTGCCATCTCTTTTTTTTTTCTTCTTCTGTTGTGGCATATGCTGCAGGTGCCTGCTCGTTTTTCGTATGTGGGTAACAACATTTAACTATGTATATATATTTCCGAATTGGTTTAACTGCCACCCGCCTGAATCTATTTAAAATCTTTTTTTTTTTTTAATTTCAACCGCCCGACCCGACCCGCGGATACAATCTAATTAGTTTTTATTTCAACTGCCCGACCCGCGGATAATCCGCGGACTCCGCGGTTGTGTCCGCAAACCGCGCATCTCTAATGTGTGTGCTTATTTATGTGCTTATTCACGCAAAATGTGGCCCCCCACAGAACGCGGGGCCCTATGCACAGTGCTAATCTGCATATAAGAAGGTAGGGGTCTCCTGGGATGTTGCCTTGCTCGGTTTGGTTTCTCCCTATGATCACTGCCATTCTTGCCTTCTCTTAAAAAATATATAAAGTGGAACTTACGCATTTGAAAACCCAAAAAGCGTAACATTTTAAAACTGACCAGATTTGGAGGTAAAACAATGCTTCAAATGGAAAATGTGCATATAGAATAACATAAAATAAATGATATATTTTTAAATGGGTTACCATACTTTAAATCAGTTGTAATGCTGCTGAATTAGACTACATGTCTAATTTAGCATGCGATAATGTGGGATGAGTATGCTTGGCTGGTGTTAAGTATCCAACAAATGTTCATTTCACAAGAGAGACAGATGAGAAGACGTGTTAAAAAAAAAAAAAAAAAGAATATGCAGCTAATGGAGGGTGAGAGATATTCCCCTTTGAGTTCCTAGCCTTTGCTTAACATCCAGTCCTCCCTAGCTGCCTGGTCCATTATGCCTCAGTGGGAGAATGATGATGAATCGCCTGGCCTCGAGGAAGCAAAATATATCAAGTCCGGGTGGGTTTGGGAATTGGTTAAGTACTTCTGCAGAGCCTTGACCTAATAATCGCTTTAAGCCTGCAAGGACCTCCTGATTTATAAAGTAGCCGTTGATTAATGCCCTTTAAAGTGGGCAAGGCGGGCCTAAGCTGAGGCCTGGCCACTCAAACAGCACTAAAAAGTGTGCATGTGTGTGTGTGCGTGTGTGTGTGTGTGCGTATGTGTGTGCGCGCATGTGTGTGTGTGTGCGTGTGCGTGGGTGTGAGATAGAATGAACCACTGGATGTGACTGCAGCCAATAAGCATGCAGCCTGTGAGTTTAACAGTAAAGGTAATTGTGGCAACAGTAGCAGCCAGTCACATCTTCCTTGCTATAAATCATTGCTGTTTGGCCTCTCTTTGACACCAATTTCTGCTTGTCCCCAAAGCCTGGCTAACACCTCTGTAGGTCAGCGGCAAGCTCTTTAAACAGCTTTTGTCAGTCAGACTGACTCACTCATACTGCAGCACTGCAACAAGGGACAACAATACTATTACTTTAAACTGGAATATTTTTTGCCATACTTAGAACATAGATCACAACCAATACATTAATTCACCATTGATAATAAAACATAATTAAATTATTTTTTTTATATTTTCAAACCTTTAAAAACAGTCACTACCATGCTAATCATGGTTTGTGCATAATAACGCTGATGTGCAACACTGTCAACACTGTTGGCACAGGCCTAATATGCATGCCAGGCCAATTTTTGTAGTGCAGATCATGATTTTTTTTAAATTGTCAAAACTGTATCAGTATTTATTCATCCCTTTTTTTTATTTATTTTTTATTTTTTTGCAAAACCAACAAAGACCTCACTTAGTGAAAACCAATGATGTACGTTACTTGTATGGCGATATGGTTGTAACAACACTGTATTAAAGGCCTACTGAAACCCACTACTACCGACCACGCAGTCTGATAGCTTATGTATCAATGATGAAATCTTAACATTGCAACACATGCCAATACGGCCGGGTTAGCTTACAAAAGTGCAATTTTAAATTTCGCGCGAAATATCCTGCTGAAAATGTCTCGGTATGATGACGCCTGCGCGTGACGTCACAGATTGTAGAGGACATTTTGGGACAGCATGGTGTCCAGCTATTAAGTCGTGCCGCTATGTGCATGTCACGTATGTAACTTTGGGGACTTTGGGGAAATATATGTGCTGTATGAACTTTGGGGAGGTGAACAGTACTTTGGGCTGTAGGATTGAGTGTGTTGTGCAGGTGTTTGAGTTGTATAGGCGGGTTATATGGACGGGAGGGGGGAGGTGTTTGTTATGCGGGATTAATTTGTGGCATATGAAATATAAGCCTGGTTGTGTTGTGGCTAATAGAGTATATATGTGTCTTGTGTTTATTTACTGTTTTAGTCATTCCCAGCTGAATATCAGGTCCCACCCGCCTCTCACAGCATCTTCCCTATCTGAATCGCTCCCACTGCCACTCTAGTCCTTCACTCTCACTTTCCTCATCCACAAATCTTTCATCTTAGCTCAAATTAATGGGGAAATCGTCGCTTGCTCGGTCCAAATCGAATGTGCAGATGTGAGGAGCTCCACAACCTGTGACGTCACGCGCATATCGTCTGCTACTTCCGGTACAGGCAAGGCTTTTTTTATCAGCGACCAAAAGTTGCAAACTTTATTGTCGATGTTCTCTACTAAATCCTTTCAGCAAAAATATGGCAATGTCGCGAAATGATCAAGTATGACACATAGAATGGACCTGCTATCCCCGTTTAAATAAGAAAATCACATTTCAGTAGGCCTTTAAGCAGGGATGTGGCCCCTTTGAAATTCAGCGCTATAATGACATCCATGCCAACGTAAACGATAGTAACCAGACTGAAAAAAAAAAGCTTTCCGGTCCCTCATTTTGGTGCTAAATGAATGCAGACTCAGCTGCCTGAAATAAGTGCCCCCAAGTTGATATGGTGCAAGTGATGTCTTCTAAGTAAGGTAGAGCACCCTGACAAAAGCACACAGTCTGAAGCTTTTTAAACTTTATTGGGGACCCATGTTGAATTGAGTCTTTTTGATGAATGAATTTGGAATTTCCATGTCAAACAATCACCAAGCATAACATCATATATTAAGGTCCATTCATTTGTGTGTGTGCGTGCATACAGTTTTGGATGCCTTTGCCCATGGGGTTTTGCAGTTTAAATACGCTGTGCCATCATAGCGAGGTTGAATGAATGAGACCGATGCTGTCTTGAAGTCATGTGATCTATTCTACCTCTATTTATTGTTGCTGTGTACTTACGAACAAAGAATTAAAATGTTATTTTCACTCTATATTAATTCCATTGTGTATATAAAAAGGTTTTAGTGTCAAAATACTGGTTGTTTAGGTTTCTGTTCACGGATTTCTGTCCATCAGCCTTGATATGCTGACGTCCTGTGTCTTCTTTACAAACATTCAGGCACTTCTTAAACAAGTAGGTTTTTATTTTACCATGTACTTTGACAATATTGACCTATTTCAGCTTCTATATTTGTACTTGTGCGTATTGGTGTAAACAGTCCCTCCCACCATCGGCTTGTTCTTCTTTTCCTGCAAATAATGTGGCATGCCAGGCTATGATGGATTGGCGAAATGGAGGCAAACCTCCCTTGTGCTTACGATGGATTGGTAAAACAGAGTCATGTGACAATGCATGCTGATGAGCCAAATTAATACATCTTTGCAAGCGGTAATCAATAGATTATAAATAATTCTGATACAAATAAATGTAAAGATCAAAATCAAACTTAGTGTTACAGAGTAAAAGTAGCGTTTCTTCTTCACAAAAATACTCAAGGAAAAGTAAAGAGTATGTTGCATTAAAACTACTCTGACAAGTACAACTTATCCAAAAGGCTACTTAATGCATTCCAATCCACCTCTGCTAATTATGGTACGTGCATAATAACACTGATGTGCAACATCGGTATAGCTCGGTTGGTAGAGTGGCCGTGCCAGCAACTTGAGGGTTCCAGGTTCGGTCCCCGCTTCCGCCATCCGAGTCACTAATGTTGTGTCCTTGGGCAAGACAATTTGCCCACCTGCTCCCCAGTGCCACCCACACTGGTTCAAATGTAACTTAGATATTGGGTTTCACTATGTAAAATAATAATGGATTAGATTTTAAATAACGCTTTTCTATTATTAGATACTCAAAGCGCTCACAGAGAAGTGGGAACCCATCATTCATTCACACCTGGGAGTGGTAAGCTACATTTGTAGCCACAGCTGCCCTGGGGTAGACTGACGGAAGCGAGTCTGCCAGTTTGCGCCTGTGGCCCCTCCGACCACCACCTATCATTCATTCATCATTCATTCACCAGTGTGAGCAGCACCGGGGGCAAGGGTGAAGTGTCCTGCCCAAGTCAGTAGAGAAAAGCACTATATAAATATAATTCACTTCACTTCAACATAAATGTTGCTAAAAGCAGCTTGTTTTATGCACAATTGTGTCGATCTGAGAGTGTGCAATTGTACCTAAATGTACTTAAGTTGTTATCGGGTGAATCTATATAATGTACTGAATTAAAAAAAAAAAATTGTGTTAACTACAAGATATATGTTTGTACGGTTTACATTTTCACAATACATATTTTTGGTGAAGATGGGACGTGGCTTAATTTGCAATCCACAAACGAACATCTTGCAGACAGACTCAAAAAGCGGGTTATAAATTTGACTGTGGAAAACAATTCAGCGTTTAATACATTATATCGTGGCCAGTGTTTCTTAGCCATAAGGTCAGGGGCCATTTTGGGGCTGCGAGTGGCCCCCAACGGGCCGCCAAAAAACATCTGTTTCTCAGCTGTGGTCCGTGTGGGTCCCAACGGTACTCAGTTGTAATACACCTTTCCACCACTTGTGTCAGTAATTACAATATCAAACAAACAGAAGAAGTCTGGAGCTAAAGTCATAGAGAAGTTTCTTAAGTACAAAAACTATAACTAAAGTGATGAAGCTGTATTTTTATTTGCACTTAATTACATTGACAGTTTGGTTAAAAAACATTAATTATTGATTTACTTTATTCATTTGAGCACCACATAATTATATGTAAATTCATATTTTGTGACATATTTATGAGTCCCTTCTTATGCATTATATTTGGTTAGTATTTATTTTACTAATCAGCCTGAACTAATCCTAAGGTTTGTGTGTTAAATACATAATAATGTTTGTGATTAACACATGCTGTCATATAATTTAATAATGTTGTAAACTGTAAATAGAGTACATTTACTTATCGAATATGATTAAAATCAAGAGTAAGATTGCTAATTTAATTCAATTTAATAATTTAAGTAACACCCTGATCTAGGCCACAAATTATGTATATAATAAAATCATAGGTCCCCTTTTGACATGCCAATAGCGGTCTTCAGTTCCAACACCGTACACACATTTTACAATACCACAACCCTTCTAACTTATGCAACAATCTGGGTCATGGCAAGCAGGCGTTTTTTTTGCACATTCTCTATGTTCTGTGTTGCTGTTGGTTTTGCTACAATAATTATGAACATTTATTGTGGATTGTATTGCATATTGTTGAATTTACTAATGTTGTATATTTTATCTATAATATCTAAGTATGCAAATGACTAATCGGTTTAACTTGCCCGTCACAAATTTACATAACAATATAAAATGCATAGTTTTTTTAACAAAATGTGTATAGTTTCCTATTCTAAAGCACAGTTTCAAACAGTACATACAGTATTTTGTACCAGTATTGGTTCAAATGTAAACAAAATCCATCCCTTCATATAAGACAAATGTATATCATAGCTGACTCCATCCAGTAAGTTCATAGAATGGGTCTAATAATAACATTAAAATGTCACTGAGTCAAACAAGTGCCTATTTCACTACAAGTTCCAGGACAAAGACACCTTCTAATCTCATTAGTTTAGCCTAATTAGACAGTGTCACTTTCCATTTAAGGGACATTATCTCAGCTGGTAATTCTCTTCTGGTCTTTTTGTGCACTGCCAGAGACTAGAGACTGTCAGGGTTGTAATTGAATGAAGGACAGATTAATTTGTGAGGCGTTAATTGTCAAAAATGATCGTGGGGAGTAACGCAGGAAGAAGCTGTCCTTCAGAGGAGGCTGATGGATGGCCTTGTGTATTAAAATGACTTTATTTTCTACTGAATTTACAAAACCCAAAACCACGTTGTGTATTTTGTAAATAAAAACAGAATACAATGATTTGCAAATCCTTTTCAACTTACCGTATTTTCCGCACTATAAGGCGCACCGGATTATTAGCCGCACCTTCAATGAATTACATATTTCATAACTTTGTCCACCAATAAACCGCCCCGGATTATAAGCCGCGCCTACGCTGCGCTAAAGGGAATGTCAAAAAAACAGTCAGATAGTTCAGTCAAACTTTAATAATATATTGAAAACCAGCGTTCTAACAACTCTGTCCCAAAATGTACGCAAATGTGCAATCACAAACATAGTAAAATTCAAAATGGTGTAGAGCAATAGCAACATAATGTTGCTCGAACGTTAATGTCACAACACACAAAATAAACATAGCGCTCACCTTCTGAAGTTATTCTTCATTCGTAAATCCTTCGAATTCTTCGTCTTCGGTGTCCGAATTGAAAAGTTGCGCAAGCGTGGGATCCAAAATGGCCGGTTCCGTCTCGTCGAAGTCATCGGAGTCAGTGTCGCTGTTGTCCAGTAGTTCTGTGAATCCTGCCTTCCGGAAAGCTCGGACCACAGTTGTGACCGAAATATCTGCCCAGGCATTTACGATCCACTGGCAAATGTTGGCGTATGTCGTCCGGCGCTGTCTGCCCGTCTTAGTGAAGGTGTGTTCGCCTTCGGAGCTGTGTGAAAAAAGCCACCCGGCCTCTTCGCGTAAACTTCCCTTAACCACTCGCTCATCTTTTCTTCATCCATCCATCCCTTCGAGTTAGCTTTTATGATGACGCCGGCTGGAAAGGTCTCTTTTGGCAAGGTCTTCCTTTTGAATATCACCATGGGTGGAAGTTAGCATGGCAAGCTAGAACCACAGTGAAGGATGACTTCTCATTCCCTGTGGTGCGAATATTCACCGTACGTGCTCCCGTTCCACAGTGCGGTTCACAGGAATATCAGTTGCTGTGAAATACGGTAGTAATCCGTGTGCGGATGGAGAGATTGCGTCTTTTTATGAACCGGATCCTTTTCGCTTAGTAGGAGCCATTTTGTGGTCTTTACAGATGTAAACAGGAAATGAAACGTACGGTGATATCCGCGCGTTTTTTCTTCTTCTTCCGGGGGCGGGCGGTAGCTTACAGTAGAAGAAGAAGCGCTTCCTGTTCTATGGGGGCGGGTGCTTACCTTGGCGGTTGCTTGCGTAGAAGAAGAAGCGCTTCCTGTTCTACCGGGAAAAAAGATGGCGGCTGTTTACCGAAGTTGCGAGATCGAAACTTTATGAAAATGAATCGTAATAAAGCGCACCGGGTTATAAGGCGCACTGTTAGCTTTTGAGAAAATTTGTGGTTTTTAGGTGCGCCTTATAGTGCGGAAAATACGGTATATCAATTTAATAGACTGCAAATACAATATATTTAATGTTCGAACTGAGAACTTATTTTTGTTTGCAAATAATCATTAACTTAGAATTTAATGGCAGCAACACATTGCAAAAAAGTTGGCTCAGGGGCATTTTTACCACTGTGTTACATGGCCTTTCCTTTTAACAACACTCAGTTAACGTTTGGGAACTGAGGAGACCAAATTTTGAAGCTTTTCAGGTGGAATTATTTCCCATTCTTGCTTGTTGTACAGCTTAAGTTGTTCAATAGTCCGGGGTCTCCATTGTGGTATTTTATTCTTCATATTGTGCCACACATTTTCAATGGGAAACAGTTCTGGACTACAGGCAGGCCAGTCTAGTACCCACACTCTTTTACTATGAAGCCACGCTGTTGTAACACGTGCAGAATGTGGCTTGGCATTTTCTTCATGAAATAAGCAGCGGCGTCCATGATAACGTTGCTTGGATGGCAACATATGTTACTCCAAAACCTGTATGTACCTTTCAGCATTAATGGTGCCTTCACAGATGTGTAAATTACCCATGCCTTGGGCACTAAACAATCCGGATGGTTCTTTTCCTCTTTGTTCCAGAGGACACAACGTCCACAGTTTCCAAAAACAATTTGAAATGTGGACTTGTCAGACCACAGAACACTTTTCCACTGTGTATCAGTCCATCTTAGATGAGCTCGGGCCCAGCGAAACCGGTGGCATTTCTGAGGGTTGTTGATAAATGGCTTTTGCTTTGCATAGTAGTTTTAACTTGCATTTACAGATGTAGCGACAAACTGTAGTTACTGACAGTGGTTTTCTGAAGTATTCCTGAGCCCACATGGTGATATCCTTTACACACTGATGTTGGTTTTTGATGCAGTACTACCTGAAGGATCAAAGGTCCGAAATATCATCGCTTACGTGCAGTGATTTCTCCAGATTCTCTGAATCTTTTGATGATATTACGGACCGTAGATGGTGAAATCCCTAAATTCCTTGCAATAACTCGTTGAGAAATGTTGTTCTTAAACTGTTGGAAAATTTGCTCATGCATTTTGTTCACAAAGTTTGTTTGTGAATGACTGAACATTTTATGGAAGCTGCTTTTATACCCAATTATGGAACCCACCTGTTCCCAATTAGCCTGTTCATCTGTGGGATGTTCCGAATAAGTGTTTGATGAGAATTCCTCAACTTTCTCAGTCTTTTTTGCCACTTGTGCCAGCTTATTTTAAACATGTTGCAGGGATCAAATTCCAAATGAGCTAATATTTGCAAAAAATAACAACATTTTCCAGTTCGAGCGTTAAGTATCTTGTTTTTGCAGTCTATTCAATTGAATATAGGTTGAAAATGTCATGTCTGTATTATCATGTTTTGTTTTAAGTCATGTTTTGTTTAGTTTGTCTTTTCACTCCCTTGTCTGGTCACCATAGCAACCATCAGTTTTCACCTGTCACGTCACGCACCTGTTTCACGTTTTGAGTCACGCACCTGCTTTCACTAATCATGTCCATAGTATTTAAGTTCATTCATTTTCTGTTGTTCGTTCTGACGACCTTGCACCACATTTATGCTCTGTCCACTCTATGATCCTGCTTCATGTCCCTTGTCAAAGTAAGTTTTGGTTCCATGTTTATAGTCTTTTTGTTTTTCATAGTTTGTTCTCCGCCACTGTGCGCGCTTTCATTTATTCCTTTTTTTTGATAATAATAAATCATGTACCTTAATTCCCGTCTCGCCCGTGCCAACTTTCCGTTGCATCCCGGAAAAGAAAACTCCCAAGATCAAGTCCTGACAGAAAAGGATTTGCAAAACATTGTATTCTGTTTTTATTTACGATTTACACAACGCGCCAACTTTTGTTTGTATGATGGAAATGTTGGATTTTGAAACTAAAAACCTAATTGCTATTGTTGGTACAAAAGAGCATTCTGGGATGTTGTTTAAGCAAGCCGAAGCTGACAAAAGGATGCACAAAGTTAATCACATTACTCTTCACCAATATAGACCACTGCAGAGATGAGGTTATACTTTTAAAATGTGTTTCTCTCAGGGCAGAAACTTTCCATTACTTGTCTTTTTCACAGCACTGTACTTCGAGATTGACAGCCTGCTCTCAGGAGGAGGGTTGCAAAGAATATATGCTGCATTCTGTCCTCCCGTCTTCACCTGCGGAGAAGGAAATGGTCGAGCGTGTGGGAACAGCGCAGCGACGGGAGACGAGACTTCGGCATGCGGTGGAAATGGCAGTGTCAATTAAATATCACTTTCAATTTCCTTGTTTTATGATCCCCGGGCTACTAAGCACCAATAATCCACCCCCACACCCCCTTGGCAGGCCCTCCTACCTTGTCCTGAAGAAGATTGATTACACTTGTCGTCTCCTATGAAAAAGACATTTACATGAAAATAAGAAAACAAGTTCTTTGTTTGCATGGAAGTGAATCAAGGAAAAAAAAAAGCAATTCCCAATTTGATTTTCATACAAAGGCACGGCAAGATAACAATCTCACAGCGTCTCGTCTGAGTGAGTTTTAGAGGTAGCGCAAAAGGGATGTGGGGGCTAGATGTATGTAGATTGAATAAAGCTGGCAAATTATTTTCATGCAACATTGATGGATGTTGTCTTCACCCATACAATGAAGATGTCTCTGATTCTGCAGCACAGATTGCCTTTGACACGTGTGTTACATACGGTGTGATCCATTTTTATCAGCCCTCACGTTGGAGATACAAAATAAAGACGAAAAAGTTAACTGAAAATAATGTTGTCAACCTTTTACATGTGCATGTATTATAAATTCAATTTATTCATTTAGTTTTTTGTTGTAGGTATGATTTTATTTTGTGCATGCTCACTTTATTACATAGTCTCTCTTGATGTTGCAATTTAGTGACACACACATTTTGGGTTGTACGAGATACTGGTACTAATGAAGTACTATGGTACTAATGAATCATAAATGGTACTATACTGCCTCTAAAAAAATACCAGTTCCTTATTTTTTCTTTTTTTTTCTTTTTTTAACGGGCATGAACGTGTTTCGTTGTCACGTTGTGACGAGCAGAGGAGCATGTTCGGCAATGCACACACACAGAGTACTTAAAAGCAGACAACAGTGTGTAGACAGAAAAGGGAGAATGGATGCATTTTAGCTTAAAAACTAATGATAAAGTTGAAGCTATAACACTGAAACATCGCTCAGCAAGAGGTAGTTTGCTCTTGCTCTTGTTAGCCGTTAGCTAGCTAGTGGCTAATGTCCATCTGCAGGCAGTGTTTTAGCTTCTTCTAAATCACTAATCCTTGCCTCAATGGCCACAAAGTATCAGACAAGTATAATTCCTGCAGGACAAGGACTAGCTAAACATGCTTCACTACACACCGTAGGAGGATGCAATAGCTCACCGCTAACAAAAGCCAGTGCTCCTCAATGTAAACAAATGCCAGGGATGGATCTACACTTGACATCCACTCTAATGATACCAAGCACAACAGCGTATCTAGTTGATACTACTATGATACATCTATATTTTTATCATCACAAAAGCTGTTTACCTTTTAAAAAAATATGTATTAAGTTTATTAACTCAGGAAATGTGTCCATGGACACATGAGGACTTTAAATATGACCACCAGTGTTGGGTTAGTTACTGAAAACCAGTAACTAGTTACAGTTACTAGTTACTTTATTTCAAAAGTAACTCAGTTACTAACTCAGTTACTTACACCAAAAAGTAATGCGTTACTGTGAAAAGTAACTATTTAGTTACTTCTTTTTTTCTTCTTTTTTTTTTTTAAAGCTCCCATTAATGCCCTTTTTGCCTTCATTTCAGTACTGTTATTGCACTGGAGAATAATACAATCTGTTGATCAACTTGACATACATTTTTATTTTCCTTTTAACATAATTAATGAAAAACAGTGCAACATAAAAAGGCATTCCTCCTTTCTTTAAACTTGGACCAATGACCATGAATAAAAAACAAGTTAAAGTGCAACATAAGAAGGCACATCATCTTCCTTGAAACATAAAGCCTGACATCTGGAGTGATGCTGCTGTCTTCCACACTTGGAGCCATGGATTGTAGAATACTTGTTTTCAGTGGCAGGATCATTGACACAGATGGTGAAGTTTCAGTGCTCAGTAGAGATGGAACACTTTTGAGGGGTTTAAGCACCTGGAGGACCTCACCTGCCACTCTCACATCATCATCAGACAGGGTGACATTTGTCTTCAGGGTGTTGTGGGTCAATGCAGAGTATATAGCTGCCTGCTGCTCCAACATATCATAAGTGGAGTTCCACCTCGTTGGGACATCATGTATGAGCAGGCAGCTTTAGCATTTCTTGCTTTGTCTTAAGCACATGAGCAGCTGTTGTGCTTGGGTGGAAGTAAGAAACCTTCCTGATCCTCCCAAAGAGGCGCTCCATCCTATTGACTGAGATTCCCTTCTGTGATGCCAAATTCACTACATGTGCAAAGCACCTATCTGTGGTCCCAGTCCTGCCTCATTCTCTGTAATTATTTGATTTTTGGCATTATCACGTGTGACTGGGATATCTTTATCTTCCAGTCCTCCACTGCTTGTGTCAGAACCTGCGCAAGGTGACTCTCGTATAGGGGGCGTGTCTTCTCATCTCCCAGTCTGCTGTGATGAAGTGAGCGCTTATAGTTCCGCTGGACGTCCACCCGTCTGTCGTGAGCGCAACAGATGATGCTCGGGATAGTTCATCCACAACTTTTTTCTTCTCCTGCTCATAAAGATCTGGCACAATCTTATTGCTGAAGTGGGTGCGCGACGGGATGTCGTAACGTGGTTCAAGCACGTTCAGCATGTGTTTAAAACCCTCGTTTTGCACAACCTAGTCTGCACTTATAAACACACCGATTCAATGGCGGGGGCGTTCAAGCTCCTCCGTTACTCCGCTCGCCATGACCACGCTGTGTGTGGACTGAACGTGCCAACAACTTTTTTTCCCCACACCCACACCCACACACACATAGACCGCGCCTCTTTTCTTCTCTCCGGCTTGTGACAGAGGAAGATTCAGAAGAACGACACAGCAGCGCTTCTGTTTCTAGCCGATACTACATCAAAAGTAACGTAAAATAACGCAGTAACGCATCATGTAGTAACAGTAACTAAATTACTGAATAAAAAAAAATAACGCGTTAGATTACTAGTTACCGCCGAAATTAACGGCGTTACAGTAACGCGTTACAAAGTAACGCGTTAGTCCCAACACTGATGACCACTGCATGATTCTGTAATTACTTTGTTATCGACTCAACACCCAAATTTGTGGTATCATCCAAAACTAATGTAAAGCATCCAAACAACAAAAGAATATGTGTTTTATACATTTTAACAGAAGTGTAGATAGAACATGTTAAAAAAGAAAATGACCGGATATTAACAGTAAATGAACAAGTAGATTAATAATCCATTTTTACAGGTTGTCTTTTATAATTTTGACAAAATAATAGAATTGGAATTGACACAATATGTTACAGCGTATGTCAGCAGCCAAATTAGGATCCTTTGTTTGCTTACTTATAACTAAAAGAGAAGTTGTCTAGTATGTTCACTATTTCATTTAAGGACAAAATTGTTCTACGATTGCAATAAGAATTGTATGTTTAATGTACCGTAAGATTTTTTGTCAAAATGAAGCCAATAATGCCATTTTTGTTGTTCCCCTTTATTTAGAAAAGTATTAAAAAGTAGCGTAAAATATCGAAATACATTTTGGTACTGGTTCCGTTACCAAAATATTGGTATCGGAACAACTATGATTTTATGGGCGTAATAGAGGACCTCCCTTTGGTTCCACTGTAAGCAGACTTTTATTTACGTTTATCTACGAGTTAGAATATATTTTAAAAAATCCATCCGTCATCATGTATTTTAAAATAATTCAAACATTTTAAAGGGGAACTGCTTTTTTGGAATTTTGTCTATTGTTCACAATCATTATGAAAGACGTGACGACAGATGGATTTTTAAAATATGAATTTTAAATATTAAATAAACAAATTAAAGTCCGCTTACAGAGAGCCACTATTTCGCCCATAAAATCCGGTAAATAACCATTTAAAATTTGCCAACAATACTCCATTTACAATTTGTGACTTGAATATTAAGCAAGTATGAGTGATATTGTTATTATAAGCGCTAACACAGATTAACTATTTATACCGGCGACGTAATCACTTACAGTACGTGTCCCCCTATGTTTACATAATCGAGTGGTCTGCTGTTTCCTCCCTTCCCTGCTCACTGTTTGTTTATTCTGGATCAAACATCATGTATCTCACCTGGATATGAGACGCCTGAGTAGGTAATCCGACAAGTTGGGACACTTTGAAAGCCAATTTTGGACCTGAAACTGGCGAGGACGACACGAAAAGTGCTTGTGGAGCCGGAGGTATATTTCATGATCATGAAGTAAGCGGTGGCAGAGGGGTGCGTCTGCCTCACAATACTAAGGTCCTGAGGAGTCGTGAGTTCAATCCCGGCCTCGGGATTCAACTGTGGAGTTTGCATGTTCTCCCCGTGACTGCGTGGGTTCCCTCCGGCTACTCTGGCTTCCTCCCACCTCCAAAGACATGCGCCTGGGGATAAGTTTATTGGCAACACTAAATTGGCCCTAGTGTGTGAATGTGAGTGTGAATGTTGTCTGTCTATCTGTGTTGGCCCTGCGATGAGGTGGCGACTTGTCCAGGGTGTACCCCGCCTTCCGCCCGATTGTAGCTGAGATAGGCTCCAGCGCCCCCCGCGACCCCGAAGGGAATAAGCGGTAGAAAATGGATGGATCGATGGATGTAAGTAAGAAGAGCAGCAGACCAACAATTGATATGCTCATGCATATATAGAGTAAGTGTGCTGAGAGTTTAGTTTGAAACAAATATCTCCAGTGCACCTTTAATTCTTTGGTCAGTGCCATGGAGGCAGTGCAGCGCCACTGTGTGTGTGTGTGCCTAGCATGTTTACACAGAGCACAAGGGCATCCGTGTCCTATAATTTGTGTCTCACATGGTCTTTCACGGTTTAAACAAGGTCAGAGCAGCAATGTGAACAAGTGAGCTACCACACACATACACGCGCACACACACACACACACACACACACACACACACACACACACACACACACACACACACACACACACACACACACACACACACACAAACACACACACACACACACACACACACACACATACAAAAGCCTAGATATATCTGGGCTTTGAACAGTGCCGTATTGTATCTCTCTGTGTGTGTGCAGAGATAAGCCAGGATGCTAATGCCATCCGTAAAACACTAATAAACAAACAGTGTTTAAATTGGTCTGAAAAGAGTCGGTGATGCGTAGGAAGAACCCCCAGCGCTTCAATGGCTTAATCTGCCTCTTTCTCACTCTGCTTTTTCACTTTCTCACAACAGATTATGTTGTAAATGAACACAGAAGAGGGGATTGGGATCTCCTTGACACTAGAACTTTCCACCCTAACGTGATTTTGTGCTTTATATTAGATCAGCCTCCGGTGTTTGTACAGGTTCAAATGTTTGTTTGTGTCTGCCTTGGCAACACTGTGGAATATTATCTAGAGTCTGACCACACTGTGACACATTTAAGCTGAATTTTAAGATGGGACCATCTTAACAGATCAACATTGTTGCAATATCATAATACACAGTGCTTCTCCAGTTTTTTGTTAGTAATTGGTTCCAAAAAGTCAGACGAAAACTAAAGCAAGTTTTCCCCATTAGAAATAATGGAAATCTAGTTATTCCCTTCTAGATACCCAAAAATAACACACAACACATTTTATATATAAAACATAGTTTTACATGGAGAAAATAATGCAAAATCATAAAACATCACGAACAAACTCAATAAATGAACATTTAACACTCCTTTTTACTAGAGATGTCCGATACTATCAAACACACATACAAAACACAATATACACTTAACAATTAGTGCACCAACCCAAAAAACCTTCCTCCCCCATTTACACTCATTCACACTCATTCACACAAAAGGGTTGTTTCTTTCTGTTATTAATATTCTGGTTCCTACATTATATATCAATATATATCAATACAGTTTGCAAGGGATACAGTCCGTAAGCACACATGATTGTGCGTGCTGCTGGTCCACTAATAGTACTAACCTTTAACAGTTAATTTCACAAATTTTCATTAATTACTAGTTTCTATGTAACTGTTTTTATATTGTTTTACTTTATTTTTTATTCAAGAAAATGTTTTTAATTTATTTATCTTATTTTATTTATTTTATTTTTTTTTAAAGTACCTTATCTCCACCATACCTGGTTGTCCAAATTAGGCATAATAATGTGTTAATTCCACGACTGTATATTTCGATTGATATCGGTATCGGTTGATATCGGCATCGGTAATTAAAGAGTTGGACAATATCGGAATATCGGATATCGGCAAAAAGACATTATCGGACATCCCTACTTTTTACCTATATTGAAGACTTGTGGGAATACATGGCAATGAGCAGGAAGAGAGAAGTTATGTTGTATTGTGTTTCTCACCTTCTTTATCAAAGTACTGGCATGCACTCACAACTTTCTTTGGCCTTATGGTGACTAATTTTTCAGTCATACTCAATAAAAAAAGATGAGTCACCAACACATGGGCATCTTTGTGCGGACACTCAAACCTGCGGAATGTTATGCAGGCAAACGGACTAGTTTGTTATGGGAAATGTTTGGCACGACACAAAGGGCAGGTCAATCCGTTGAAGAACATTGTTGTTAAAATTTGAATCATACAAAAGTGTGGCATACCAAAACCAGGTACTACAGTATGAGAATTTATTTGAAACAGTTAATTCCAATGTGATAGCACATATTTGTGTGAATCATAGAGAAATACAATTTGTTTAAGATACTTTCCAGTATGAACAACAGGAGTGTAGAAGCAAATTATGGGTATGTTTACATGCACTAAAACTGATTATTGCAAGGATTTGGTTCAAGCCAGCGTTTTAAAACAAATGTAAAAAAACACAATTAGCTTTTGGTTTTTTTAAAGATGGGATTAACACATATAGATTAGAATATAGCTTGATTAACCCTTTAAAATAATGTTGGTTTTGTTAAAAAATATATAAACTTTTTTTTTTTCAAAAGTGCACACCAATTCAATATAAAGTGTTCATATAATCTGTGATTGTTAAAATAAGTATGAATATAAATATGTCAAGTTTTCCTTTACTTCATAGTGTAAAGCTGTATCATATGATAATAATACATTGTTATTATTAATGCATCCCCTGTGTGTTAAGTATCCTCCTGTCTTTAAAAACTAGTGACGCATTTGTTTCGAACTTTAATTAATGGTCTTTGAAAGCACCACACTTCTGTGTGATGAGATGCAAAAGTAAAACTTGTACATGTTTACCTTTCCTCTATTACATATTCCTTATTCCAAAAAGTTAGTTCCGTGTGTGAATACTTAAAGGTGAACTTTGATGACATTATGACATCTGTGTTGAGTGAACAGTACGTGTTCCATGCGAGGTTTGCTGCTGGGTGGAACAAACCATTTTTGATAGCGTGGTGTAAGACTTTACAACATTATTATTACACTTTTACAGCTATATTTAGTTTTTATTAACATTTATGATGTTGTTGTTTTTTTTTATAACTTACATTAATAACCGGAAAAAAAAAACATATTCAAACTTTACAATCTCAGGGCATTCAATCGATCACAACTGTGGGTTGGCTTTGACAATGACATTGCTCCTTTGCATCAAGACAGTTTTTTTTTTCTCACTACAATAAGGTGAAACCATCCTTGCCCAGGCACACACTCCTAGTTTTGGAGTACACATATTTGGAGTTTTTGCACCAGCCGCTGGACTGGATCTGAAAAATCTAAGATGAGATCTGACCAATCTAAATCTATGAGCATTAACTGATGAAGCCTCCTCGGATGGAGGTAAAACGTCTTATAAGACAAAACCAAACAGTCCAGTTGCGATCGATTGAATGCCCTGAGATTACAATGACCTGGATGAATGAGAACATCCATAGACATTCAAACTTTACAAAAGCCCAGGGCTTGTGGCCCTGGTACAACATCCCCACTTACCCCTCCACTGATGGATAAACCAAAATTTAATGAATGAAAAAATGGAAAATAAATAGAATATACTGTACATTATGAAACTGGGCAGCACGGTGGAAAAGGGGTTAGTGCGTCTGCCTCACAATACGAAGGTCCTGAGTAGTCGTGAGTTCAATCCCGGCCTCGGGATCTTTCTGTGTGGAGTTTGCATGTTCTCCCCGTGACTGCGTGGGTTCCCTCCGGGTACTTCCTCCCACCTCCAAAGACATGCACCTGGGGATAAGTTGATTGGCAACACTAAATTGGCCCTAGTGTGGCAATGTGAGTGTGAATGTTGTCTGTCTATCTGTGTTGGCCCTGCGATGAGGTGGCGACTTGTCCAGGGTGTATCCCGCCTTCTGCCCGATTGTAGCTGAGATAGGCTCCAGCGCCCCCCGCGACCCCGAAGGGAATAAGCGGTAGAAAATGGATGGATGGATGGATTATGAAACTGGATGTCTTATTCATTTATTATTATTCACATTATGTAAACGAGTACAAATGTACGCTCTGAGATGAAGGACAATCACACATACTTGCCAACCTTGAGACCTCCAAATTCGGGAGATTTGGTGGTGGTGGTGGGGGGGGGGTGTTAAGAGGGAGGAGTATATTTAGGTGACGAAGTTACGTCTCTTTACTTCATACTTCAGAACCGACTCCCACACTTGCCGTCAGGGTGAGCAATACAACGTAAACCGTTGGCCAACCAAAAAGTAACCACAGAACACTATACGGTATAATGTTCTGTTGTTACTTTTTGGTTGGCCAAGCGGACGTGACGTCATGCTGTCCTCACTCAGGTCCGCACGGACCTGGAGGGGGCGTGCCTTAAGTCCGGCTGGAAATCAGGAGAAATTTGGGAAAATAGTTGTCCCAGGAGATTTTCGGGAGAGGCACTGAAATTCGGGAGTCTCCGGGAAAATTCGGGAGGGTTGGCAAGTATGCAATCACATGAATTGATTAACGTGGACCCCGACCTATACAAGTTGAAAAATGTATTCGGGTGTTACCATTTAGTGGTAAAAAGTACGGAATATGTACTGTACGGTGCAATCTGCTAATAAAAGTTTCAATCAATCAATCAATCAGCCTAACCACAACAAGAAGGCATAACTACATAGGGGCCATGTACATTGACTTCATAAGTGTGCAAGTGGGTGCAAAAAAATACTTACTTAAATAATAACTTTAATTTTACTACTTTAAAACGTATGTTGTTTTCTTTTAAATTACACAACAACACAAGCTATATTCACAATATTGTAATGTGATTTAATCTTTTTTAAACAGCTACAGAAAAATATATTGTTGTATTGGGACACATGGGGATGCCCATGCTCTACTATGTTGCCCTATGACAGACGTCATATGCCCTGTTGTAATAACAAGAGTGGGTTTAAATACTCATTGTGCAATAGGAGACTGTGCAGGGGGGAAAAACCTGCAGCTCTTCCGGAGTACGATTCATCAGGTTTTTCCCAGAGCCCTCCCAGGTCAAGTTTTTTATGGTGCCTGTTTGGTTTCCAAATGCTCTTTTTTCTCACCCCCTCTCAGCCACGCCAGTGTCCAAACTTGTCTACATTTGCCTCTCGTGTTTTTGTGCACGCTAGATGTCCTTTTAAAAAGACCAATCTCAAATAAGTCTTTATTCTTGTTTTGTTGGCCCATATTCACTGTTTTCATGAACTCTGGCCTCAACCATGGCAACAGCTCCAACAATGTTAACATTGATTGACAGGATTAAAAAAGGCCCCCTTCCCCGTTACGCATTTCAAACACTTTGTGAACAATAGTGCTTGGTGTGATTGAATTAATGAGGTATCGCCGACTGTCAAAAGAGCATACATACTTTACATAAACCTGATTATCTTTGCATGGCAGAAAGAGAAGAAAAGGGTAAGCGGGGGGAACTGAAGGAGGAGGATGGATGGAACAAGAAAGTGACGAGAGGGGGAGAGAGATTTGGATTTTAGTGGCTATCTCCCCTTAAAAAAAGAGGGAGGAATCAAAGTGTGTGTACTCGTTAGTGAGGGGGCGCTCCCAAAGTAGTGATGTTCTGGTTCGGGCCTGTCTTGGCCTTATCCCTCATGCCTCTTCTCTGTTTAGCATAAAGCGACCATAGCGGCTTTAACAAATCTATTCAAGAGGCAAGGGGCCCGAGAACAACATTTTTCACAAGCCACCACCCCCCGCTACTCCAAGCAAGACGTGATTTCGCAGGGCAGCCATTGTTGAACCACAGGGACATCGACCTCGGAACAGAAAAATATGGAGCGATTCCCCCTAAATGTCACCTGGAGTGCCTGCCAAGAGTGCCACTAATTCCGCCAATCCATTAAGGCGGTAAAATAGAGTCGAGGAGGAGTGATAGAAAGAGGTTCTCTGACTTAAATGCTCACCAGATCAGCAAAGTGAGCTCTCTGAAACGTGAACTAAGTCTTGATTTAATCCGTTTAAATGTTTTTTCCCTTCTCTTTATGCTACTGAAGTCCTTATTCAACACCCTCCCTCCTGCCTTCTCTCTTGCTGCTTACTACCTGGCCTTCCCAAGATCTTACTTGTCGTACCTGAAAAGGTGTCATCAAAAGTTCTCGTTCAGCAGCAGCAGATAACGAGACAGGACTTCCAGCTGAAGTATCTTTGGGCATCGTGAAGAGGGTAAGCTGCTTCTTTCCCTCTATGTTACCCCCCCTTTTTGACATGAACAGCTGCGGTTTGATTCCTTGAGTTGTCAAAAGTCATCTTTGTCAGTGCTCTCTTCCAATGAATGGCAGAGGATTAGGAAAAGAGGCGCGTTTGCACGTCGAGCTGTAGGTGGGCTTTGCCTTGAGTGCTTTCCATAAAGAAAAATATGGGGTGGGGGGGGATCACACACCATTACTCCAGGGGCCTCTGAAAGGAAAAAGAAAAATCACACATTACTCCGGAGGCCCCCCATTGTCTTACCAACTAAACCCCAGCATATCAGATTCCTACAGACCCCAACGCCCCCTTCCTTCAAAAGCTATCGCTGAGAGCCTGCATAGAAAGATACAAATTGTTTTCCGTGCCGTGATATTGCTGGAACATATTGAGAGAAGAGGCATTGTTGTCAGGGAGTAATATACTTCGCATTATTCATAAAGAAGAGGAGATTAAGAGGTGTTAAAAAATTTACTTGGCTGTGGAGTTGACACAGGAGCTACATATGGCCTAATTTGTATGTTTTATCTTCTTCAAGTAAAGATCTGGATTCATATCCCGAGGCTACTTCACTGCGCTCACATGGACAAATAACTCAAATTAGACTCAATTGTTTTATAACTTATAGTATACTGCTTTTTAGCATTCTTCCTTTTTTTGTTGTTAAGATCCTTTCATGGGCCAGATAATGATTTACTATATTTACGTAAAACACTTCCTTGCGGTGTACACCAGTGTTTCTTAACCATTGATGGGATGCGAGTCTCCCTTAAAGGGCCGGCAAAAAAAAAAAAAATCATTTTCTCAGCTCTGGTCCGTATGGGCCAGTGGTACTCAGTTATAATACAGTTTTTCACAACTTGTGGCAGTAATGACAATGTGAAACATACAGAAGAAGTCTAGCAATAAAGTCATACAAAAGTTTCTTGTTTCTATGCAGGTAAACCTCGACCATATTTACATCACTAAAGTCTCAAATTCCAATTGGCTTGTTTGGAGCAAGTTTGGAAAAAGAGAAGACTGTTTTATAAGATGGTTTAAATTCAAATTTAAAAAAATTATGGGGATCCCAAATACACAAAACAGGTACCTAAGGATTTAAATAAGTCTGTTTTGTATACCCCTTTAAAACAAAGTTTACATTTCCATCTATTTTGCCTAAATTAAGAAAAAAAACATGCTAGGTTAAATTGTTATTATCATTTTTTATTAAAAGGGAACTAAAATGATTTCAATCTACATTTAAAACACTTCCTTGTGGTCTAGATAATGCGTACATTGCGCTCCACTGTCACTTTTATAATCTGCTTTTTTGAGTCTGTTTTTCAGATGTCTGTGTGGAGGCGTTCCTAAATTGCAAATAAAACCAGGCCCCAACCACTCTAAAAATATCCTAATTAATCATTTGAAAAAGTACACTGTTTATATACACTATATTGCCAAAAGTATTTAGCCACCTGCCTTTACTCACATATGAACTTGAAGTGCCATCCTATGGATTTGTCCAAAATGTTTTGGTATCCTGGGGCATACAAAGTTCCTTTCACTAGAACTAAGGGGCCAAGCCCAACTCCTGAAAAACAACCCCACACCATAATTCCTCCTCCATCAAGTTTCACACTCGGCACAATGCAGTATGAAATGTAGCGTTCTCCTAGCAACCTCCAAACCCAGACTGGTCCATCAGATTGCCAGATGGAAAAGTGTGATTCATCAGTCCAGAGAAGGCGTCTCCACTGCTCGAGAGTCCAGTGGTGACGTGCTTTACACCACTGCATCCCACGCTTTGCATTGGACTTGGTGATGTATGACTTAGATAGCTGCTCGGCCATGGAAACCCACTCCATGAAGCTCTCTGAGTACTGTACGTGGGCTAATTGTAAGGTCACATGAAGTTTGGAGCTCTGTAGCAACTGACTGTGCAGAAAGTCTTTGTACTATGCGCTTCAGCATCCGCTGACCCCTCTCTGTCAGTTTATGTGGCCTACCATTTGGTGGCTGACTTGCTGTTGTTCCCAAACTCTTCACTTTTCTTATAATAAAGTTGACTTTGGAATATTTAGGAGCGAGGAAATTCCACGACTGGATTTGTTACACAGGTGGCATCCTATGACAGATCCACGCTAGAAATCACTGAGCGCGGTCCATTCTTTCACAAATTTTCTCCATGCCTAAGTGCTTGATTTTATACACCGGGCCAAGTGATTAGAACACCTGATTCTGATCATTTTTATTTCAGTCACGGTCGAGAATAAACTCTATAAACATAGATTCACCCCGTCAGAACATTAGGGTGCACCTGCCTACTCCATTTGATACAGCACTACATAAAAATGCTGCTCTTAGCAACATTTAAGGCACTGCATGCTGCACGTCAGCGTTATTATGCACACGCTTCGATGAAAATAATACTTTAACTTACCTTTTCTGTTTTTCCTTAAACAAGTCGTAATGTCATTATGGCGCCTCTTTTTCCGTGGTAGTTGAGCGGCTAACCCTGTTTTGCCCAAATATTGTGGACAAATAAACACAAAAGTATTTATTTTATAGAATTTATATAATAGACAGAGCTGACAGGAGGGCATCAAACGAGACCAAATTAATACGGAAGTTCCAGCAGGTCGGCCCAGCAGAGGTGTGGGGGAGGGGGAGTCTTGCTCAAACAATAAGTCCAGGAACGACCACACACTGTAAGTACATCGGTCAATGTGTGACATCACAGATTCGCCAATGCTAAAAAAATACACCAAAACCCTGCCAAAAGAGGCATTCAAAACGGTGTGCAAGCTCACGGCCAATTTCACGAACCTTATGATTTGAGACTTTAGCGTTGTTTAATTGTCCAACAAGTAAAGTATACAACATTGTAACAACATTTAAACACAATTCATCATAGGTCCCTTTTAATGACTTAAACGTTCTGTGATAAAAGCTGTGCAGTCAAACAGTTTAGCTTGGCCAAAAACCCCTCTTCCGCGCAAATGTGCTGAAATTATGGTTTCCAGCGCAGTCGGTTAGTTGCCTGAAAGCGGCGACACTCAAAAAGGTTTTGAAAGGCTAATCTTGTTTCTGGCACCTCTCATCTCCACTTTTCAAGCTTCTGTGTGAGCTTCCTTTAAGCCCTCTGGAATAGAATAATAGAGAAAGCACAATTGAGGCTTTGGGAGGGGTTAGTTTAACAAACATCCATACATCCATTTTCTACCGCTTGTCCCTCTCGGGGAGCCTATCCCAGCTGCATTCAGGGGAAAGGCAGGGTACACCCTGGACAAGTCGCCACCTCATCGCAGGGTTTAACAAACATGTATTAGTAAAGCTATTTTCCACAAATACCAATATTTGAGCCTAGGGTATTTGACGATACATATATGACATACATTTATTATTTTGTAGTGTGGAATGTTAGAAAATGCTTTATCCAGTGAAATTACTCAAACAAAGAACAATGGTGGGTATGAAAAACACAAATCTATTTTTAACCAACTGGAATGGACCTATGCTGTTTTTAAGTTTAAATGGAGTGGTAATTGTTTTTGGTGAGATGTAGTGGCCACGGTATTTATTTAAATCAGGCTCATGATTTAGTAGGTTGAATCATGCGAACAAGTTTGTTACTGGATGCCTTCATAATATGTTTCTGTCTTGAAGACTTGTATACGTAAGTACTGTAAATTCCGGATTGTAAGCCGCTACTTTTTTCTACGCTTTGAACCCTTTTTATTTGCTGGTGGAAATAGGAAAAAATGGTTTTCAAAATAAATAAAACAAGCAAAAACACTGAGAATGTGTTGTATTGTTTCTGCTATGGCACCATCTTTTGGACAAATTCACATACTGCATGTTCTGCAGTGTCCTTCAATTTCATGGTAGTGCTTTCAACTGGAAGGGCAGTGGTGCCTTTCAGTTTTCTAGCTGTCTATATAGTGTTCTACTCGTATGGATTCTTCTTTCTTAACTCATAACAACATTTGTAAGTCTTACAGTATAACTAAAACTGGTCATACTCACTAAATTGTCCCAAGTGTGATGTCTGTAGGTGTGTTTCCATGCATATTTTTACGTCCAATCGTAATGTAATGACGGTCGCGTCATTAGCATTAACTTAATATGCTAACACGTTTACAAGTTTCTGTGTTAGTTTTATAAACTTACAACAACATGCTGTTTGTATTTTTTCAGTTTCACAAATTCCTCAGTATACTCAATAAGACATCACCGTGGAGTTATTGAGTCTGTTTAGCTGATAGGTGAGCTAGCTTCCACAACTAATGGGTCCATGATGATGACTTCTGTTGTGTTTGATCGGCAGTTTTACTGCCGAGTTACAAACACATTTTGGAAACAATTGAGGTATGTAAATAAACATTTACAAAATATTTACCGTATTTTTCGGACTATAAGTCGCTCCGGAGTATAAATCGCACCGGCCGAAAATGCATAACAAAGAAGGAAAAATATATAAGTCGCACTGGAGTAAAAGTCGCATTTTTTGGGGAAATGTATTTGATACAACCCAACACCAAGAATATACATTTAAAAGGCAATTTAAAATAAACAAAGAATAGTGAACAACAGGGTGAATAAGTGTATGTTATTTGACGCATAAATAACCAACTGAGAACGTGCCTGGTATGTTAACGTAACATATTATGGTAAGAGTCATTCAATTAACTATAACATATAGAACATGCTATACGTTTACCAAACAATATGTCACTCCTAATCGCTAAATCCCATGAAATCTTATACGTCTAGTCTCTTACGTGAATGAGCTAAATAATATTATTTGATATTTTACGGTAATGTGTTAATAATTTCACACATAAGTCGCTCCTGAGTATAAGTCGCACCCCCGGCCAAACTATGAAAAAAACTGCGACTTATAGTCCGAAAAATACGGTATGTTAAAATAAAAATACGGATACTTGTTTTTAGTTGACAAATGTGGTATTTTAGACCGTAATATTGTTCAATTAAAGACATGTATTATGTATATCCAGAGGTGGGACCAAGTCATTGTTTTGCAAGTCACAAGTAAGTCTCAAGTCTTTGCCCTCAAGTCCGAGTCAAGTCCCGAGTCAAGACAGGCAAGCCCCGAGTCAAGTCCAAAGTCAAGACTGGAAAGTCTCAAGTCAAGTCTTAAGTCCTGCATTTTGAGTTTCGAGTCCTTTCAAGTCCTTTTAACCACAGACTAATATATTAACACAGATTGTGTATGCTTTTCAAACGCTGTATTTATTTATTAAAACAAGTGCATTTTAAATTGCAGGAAAGAAAATTGTGCTGACATTGCACTTTATAATAGCACTATTAACCAGTCATTTTAAACATTAACTCATTCCTTTACAGAACAAACACATTGAAAAATAAAGTGCAAATGTACTTATTTGTACAAAAGTGTTAACATTGAAAAAACATGACATATACGTGAACATAACAAAAAAGTTGTACTTTTTATATGTCAGGGCCCTATGCTGCATTGCATTTGCAAAAGACCAAATTAGCCAAGAGTCTGTCAGTCATTTGTGCACGATGGGGGCGTAGTATGATGCCACCATGGCTGAAAACTCGCTCCACTGGAGCACTGGAGGCAGGCACTGCCAAGACTCTCATGGCCACTCGGAACAGTGAAGGAAGAGTCTTCATGTTCAATGCCCAGAACAAAAGGGGGGAGAGAGTTGTTTTGGGTTGGTGCACTACTTGTAAGTGTATCTTGTGTTTTTTATGTTGATTTAATTAAAAAAAGAAAGAAAAAAAAAAAAAAATTTCTTGTGCGGCCCGATACCAATCGATCCACGGACCAGTACCGGGCCGTGGCCCGGTGTTTGGGGACCGCTGAGGTAAACAACCAACAGTATGTCAGAAAGCTAGCTAAAACGGTACACATATTCATAATATAGTATACATTTTAACTGACCTTTATTTTACTATTTTTGTCTTTTTTTAGGTGGCTAAAATACGCGGTGCTGCTGACCGCCGTCTAACGTTACGTGTGATATATTGACTAACGTAACCCTGCTTGAAAAAAATCACTGAACAAAAAGTATGAATAAGGTAGTGAACTGCAACAGATTCCCGTGTTTCCAATAACGTTATAACGTTAGCAGCAGAGGTGGGTAGAGTAGCCAGAAATTGTACTCAAGTAAGAGTACTGTTACTTTAGAGATTTATTACTCAAGTAAAAGTAAGGAGTAGTCACCCAAATATTTACTTGAGTAAAAGTAAAAAGTATGTTGTGAAAAAACTACTCAAGTACTGAGTAACTGATGAGTAACCTGTTCGTTTAATGATGACGGCAACAAATGCACAAAAACATAAAAATAGCAATGAGCAAATTCAAAGCCAGGGATATCTCTTAAGCAACCAAAACCTAGACTTAGACTTCCTTTTTATTGTCATTCAAATTTGAACTTTACAGTACAGATAAGAACGAAATTTCGTTGCATTAGCTCATGGTAGTGCAGGATAAAAAAGCAATAAGGTGCAGATATAAATAAATAAATATGTTACTGTACAGATAAATATATTGCACTTTTTCATATGCATCTGCGTTAATGGATGTATGTTATATTGTCTTTTTTATTCCAGCGAGTTAATCCATTTTGGGGGGAGTTGAGGGGATAATTATGACGCGTTCAAGAGCAAACAATAATATATATTAAATAATAATACATTAACATAAAAAAAATAAGGCATATTGAGCCACAATAACTTAAAAGCACCATAGGCTCAGTAGGCAGAGATTACAAAGGAAAATAAAAAGTTAGCCTTTACGCAACTTCCCAGGTGCAGCGCTGCACCTGGGAACACACTGATTGGTGTTTCTATGCATGCGCGTGTGTATGTGTGTCTATGTGTCTATGAGGCTGCAGTACGTTAATAAATGTCTCCACACGATGTACATTTGACAGTGATCCATAGCAGGGAAGCTAACATCAGCCTACGGTGACAGCCAAAATATCTACTTACCGCGATGTGCTTTGTTGAGTTCATGTAAGCTTAAGCTTGTTAATCATGTGACCGCCTGGCTCTGTTTGATTGGTGAAACGGAGTTAAACGTCACCAGTGACTGCATGTGATTGGTGAAACGCAGGCTCGCGATGGATCCTACTTTGAAGGTCTGTCTGACAAACCAAAACAAACAAAGCGTGCATTAATAGATCGATAAAAATCAATAGCGAGTAGCGAGCTGAATGTAGATAAATGGAGCGAAGTAAAAGTAGCGTTTCTTCTCTATAAATATACTCAAGTAAAAGTAAAAGTATGTTGCATTAAAACTACTCTTAGAAGTACAATTTCTCCCAAAAGTTACTCAAGTAGATGTAACGGAGTAAATGTAGCGCGTTACTACACACCTCTGGTTAGCAGTGAGTTTACAGCCTCACTGATTTAACTACACAGCAAATAAAAGTCACGTTACTTAGCCAATAAACGTTATCTTACATTCAAAACTTACCGTTCTTTGTGCAACTTCAAATGCCGGACGAAGTTGGAAGTTGTTGCCTCTCCATCAGTAATTTTCGAACCGCATGTGTTGCATACTGCAAACCGTTTTGTGTTGACCACCTCGTAATTTTTATACCCAAACAAAATTATTTTAGGTATCATTTTTTGTTCACTGGCGTGTGGTTTGGACATGTCTTCTTCGTTGGTTGTCCTGCAATTTGATTGGATGAATGCTGTGTGATGAAAACAAAGTAGATCTAATTTGATTGGCTGTTGTACTGAGACCACACCAGCTGACACACGCAACGCTGATAGACAAGTACACAATGAAAAATACGGAGCGCTCCCGAATAACTTTTTCATCTTTGGGTTTTGGGGAAAGTAGCAAGTCATGTCAAGTCATGTCAATTCAAAAGGCTCAAGTCCAAGTGAAGTCACAAGTCATTGATGTTAAAGTCTAAGACGAGTTGCAAGTCTTTTTACATTTTGTCAAGTCGAGTCTAAAGTCATCAAATTCATGACTCGAATCTGACTCGAGTCCAAGTCATGTGACTCGAGTCCACACCTCTGTGTACATCTATTTGGTGTGCTTAGCTGTTGCAAAGTTGCTAACTCCTGGTAGCCTATAGCCTTCCATGCTTTTGTAAATTATTTCACTGAAATAAAAGGAAAATACCAAACGTGTACACAATTGAAAAGCATTTAGCTGTTAACTTTTATTGAATATTTTAGATGCAAGCTGATATATTTTGATACTTGTTTTTTTGCTGATATTGGGCCGATTTATCAATATCAGTTTGGGAGAGCCCTAATTCAAACAACAATCAGTTGAGAGTACACAGAAAGCCGACCACATAACAGGCATAATATTAAAAAATTAAGCACTATTATAAGAGGAACTTTCAAGCCCTCACCCAATCAGCATCTTTTTTAGGCTGTCATAGCAGTCTGTTGTAAATTAGGCAGAGGGCCCACCACCAACCCCTTGACTTTTATTGAGGTATGTAGGGTCAAATTATAATTCACTGGACCAGACCTTTTGTGTCACTTAAGTGCTTCATTTGCACTTTGCAGTTGGTATGAACCCCGCAGACATTACTCCGTCCTCTCCTCCATTCATTACAATGCTATTAGTCCCTGTGAATTGATCAATATATCATGTATAGAACATCTTGAATGTCGACGTCTGTCTCCTTTGTGAGCCCTGAGATAATGGTTTTGCCTATTCAAACTGGCTTGTAGGAACATGGAGATAAAGCAAAGCGGGGAAGAGTTATGCCGCTTGCAGCTATGGATAGGAACCTATCTATAAGTGGGTGAACTCAAAACGCATAAAACGAGAGCGTTTATTGTGTGGGGGCGAGCAGCGCTGGGTGAGGGTGTAAAGATCTAAAGGACCCAAACTGGCACCTTTTATTGTCCTCGGGCATCCAGGAAGGAATGAATCAGCCCTCCATTCTTCCTCAGTTGAGTCTGATAAAGACGTACACACTGAGATGTACATGGAGGAAACGTACCGGTAATATTGGTTATATCAGCTGACATATTGTCAAGTGCTTAATGACATATACAGTCACATCCAGAGGTGTGTATAGTACCCAAAAATTGTACTCAAGTAAGATTACTGTTACTTAAGAACAGTGGTTCTAAAACTTATTTCACCAAGTACCATCTCAGAAAAAAATGTGGCTCTCCATGTATCACGATAATGACCAACATTAAAATACAGTAACATATTAGGCCTAAGTATTCATAAAATCAAGGCAGAGGTTTTATTTAACAAGTATATTTACTTTATTTGGCCACTGTGTGTACACAGTTCTAATAGTAACACTGTGTTTGAATAGAGGAAAATGAAACACCATACTTTAATATAACTGATTATTTCGCGTATCACAGGATGGAGCCCACATACCACTAGTTAAGTTAAGTTAAGTACCAATGATTGACACACACACACTAGGTGTGGTGAAATTATTATCTGCATTTGACCCATCACCCTTGGTCACCCCCTGGAAGGTGACGGGGGCAGTGGGCAGCAGTGGGCAGCAGTGGACAGCAGTGGTGGCCGCGCCCGAGAATCATTTTTGGTGATTTAACCACCAATTCTAACCTTTGATGCTGAGTGCCTAGCAGGGAGGTAATGGGTCCCATTTTTATATGGTGTATACATTTGGCATGACTCGGCCGGGGTTTGAATGATACACATACCACAGTTTGAGAATAATGCTGCTTTAAAATAATATGACTCGAGTAAAAGTAAAAAGTAGTGATCAAAATTTTTGCTTGAGTAAGATTACATTAGTATTCCATGAAAAAAAACTACTCAAGTATTGAGTAACTTGTGAGTAACTTTTGATTTATTTACTAGCTATTTTTAATGGTTCTTGGACTACAATTCCAGTTGGTGTGAGCATCTTGTGTAAAACAGAAAAAGCATATTCAAGTTACTGCAGCATGTTTTCTCTAGTTGGAAGTGGAATTGTTGTAGACTGAAATGCGAACATTTCTACCGACACAGATAACAGCACATTATATAATTGTGTTTTTTACTAGTTTGAAAGTAATCATTGAAGATTTATGCTGTGTTGTCTGACGTCATGTAACTTTATACAATCAGTACGTTTCTATGCACTAAATTAGTCTGATTTATCAAATAATTCAGTTACTTCTCTGTTGTGTTTAAATGACACTTGTGGTTATTATGATCGTCAAAGACATACACAAATATCGCTATTTTAGTTACTGTTTTAGGAGGTTTCTGCTTACCACTTCTCTCAAACAGCTAGGATGGGCTGGTGTCATGTAATTAAATGATCTTCTTTGGGAACATTCTGACACTTATTAAACAATATAATCTGCAGCGGCATATAAAGTGCACGCACTAAATTTTAAAAGAAAAAAATATGTTTTCATATATTAGCCACACCGGACTATAAGCCGCAAATTAATATACTTGTATGTTGTGAAATTAGATATTTACATAGAACATTTTTGTAAACGTTTAGTTGCATACCATAGTTGTTTCTAAACGGTGCCTGTAGCACAGCAGTACAACTTCTGATCAAATAAAGCAGAAAAGTTGTTGATGTCTTTATTCATCCTTTATGAAATGAATAATATTTTCTCCTTTTTGAATAAGGTTTAAGATGTTTATCAAGATTATTTTTCTTTATATTTTAATTATATTTAAATGTATATATGTATATATGTATATATATATATATATATATATATATATATATATATATATATATATATATATATATAAAGGTTTAAGATGTTTATCAAGATTATTTTTCTTTATATTTAAATTATATTTAAATATATATATATATATATATATATATATATATATATATATATATATATATATATATATATATATATATATATATATATAAAGGTTTAAGATGTTTATCAAGATTATTTTTCTTTATATTTTAATTAGCTGAGATAAGCTCCAGCGCCCCCCGCGACCCCAAAAGGGAATAAGCGGTAGAAAATGGATGGATGGATGGATATATTTAAATATATATATATATATATATTCCATAGTGTATTTATACACTATGGACTGGACTCTCACAATATTATGTCAGACCCACTCGACATCCATTGCATTCTGTCTCCCCTAGAGGGGGGGGGGGGGGGGGGGGGGGGGGGGGGGGGTTACCCACATATGCGGTCCTCTCCAAAGTTTCTCATAGTCATTCACATCAACGTCCCACTGGGGTGAGTTTTTCCTTGCCCTTATGTGGGCTCTGTACCGATGATGTCGTTGTGGCTTGTGCAGCCCTTTGAGACACTTGTGATTTAGGGCTATATAAATAAACATTGATTGATTGATTGATTGATTTTGAGTACACTTTGAGTTTGAACAGTTTCTTATAGTGGATATTTTTAGTACATTGTTTGATTTGTTTTCCTAATCCATTCCATAATGTTGCCATTAGCGAAGAAAAATCCATTCATTAGTTGCATCTTTGTATTAAACGCAGGGTTCAAAACTTAGGAAAAAAGTAGCAGCTTATGGTCTGGAAAATATGGTAATTGAATTGCCTTAAATTAAATGTAACTAAGCTAAATGAATAAGCTGGTAGAAAAAACGATTTTGTTGAAACAAACCTCGGTGAAAAAACAAGACACTATCTAATTCTTTGAAATTTAACAGTTTTTTTCATTAGGAAAATGTTGTTTGTATTAAAAACACTTTATGATGTTAATGATAAAACTACCTGAGTGACCAAATGCTCAAATCTGATTTAATTAGTGATGTTCACAGTATTTTTTCAAATGGAAGTGTCAGAGTCCTGTATGAACACACTCCAGCCCTAAAGTGATCTCCATGCACAAACATGTCTCATATTCATAACATTGCATGAATCCCATGGTGCTGTTGAAGTAACTATATTTTTTAGTAATAAATAAGATCTCTGAGAAAGCACAGTGGAGTTCGACTCCGTAACAGGAAACAAAGAGGTTGGATGAAATGTGACGCGGTTAAAGGGGAACTGCACTTTTTGGGGAATTTTGTGTTCACAATCATTATGAGAGACATGATGACGTATGTAAAACACTACTCCATTTACATTTTGTGACTTGAATATTACCCAAGTATTAGTGATATTGTTATCATAAGCACTAACGCAGACAAACTATTGATAGTGGTGCCGTGATCACGAGCTAGCATGCCAATGTTGACATGATCGACTGATCCGCTGCTTCCTCGCTTCCTTGCTCATCTAACTTTATTCTACATCATAAATCATGCCTCTCACCTGGATAGTAGAAGAACATGGGTGTATTCCGACAAGTTGGTACACTTTGACAGCCAATTTAGATATGGCGAGAACGACAAATAAAGACGTTTGGTTCCAACCCTCTTCTTCACGAGATTATGAGTCATTCTTGATCTAAATGGGAATCTATGAACACCTCTAATGACAGCAGACCTTGTAAGAAATGTTTTATTCATTCTGTTGGCTCTCATAACGTCTGCAGTGAGTAGAATGTAGTGATGTTTGCTTTTTAAGAAGCAAACGTTGTGATGCATTTTTTAAATTAAGGCACTGTGTATGCTTAAAATGATCAAAATAATTAAATATTAAATGTTATTAGGAATGTGCTTGTAACGACATAACAAATATACTTACATCATGTATATTCAACCTTAATAGATATGTTTGGATGTTTTTTTATAAGGGCTTTATGGGCAGAAAAGAGCAGCTCCCACCATTTTAAAAGGACTTTTGATTGCATTTATTGACTATTTAGAATGCATTTAATTTAAAAAATACATATGTCATCATGTTTTTCATAATGAATTAAAACATTTTTTTAATTACAGCTGCTCTTTAATACTGGTCAAACTGCAATACAGTCGGGGTTTTTTCGATTAAGTATACATTGCACCGTTTAGACTGCTTTGTAAAAACGGTGTTACATACAGGTATTGTGGGGAAAAAAATAACGATTGAGACACTTCTGCCTGCAGTGTAAAAGTTCACAGATTTCAACCCCTGTCACATTAAGTCTTGCCTCGCTAAATTATGCTTCGAAGTTTGCAACTTTGTAGATATTAATTTACCGAAGTCAGGCCCAAAACCAATTAATAACAATAAAAAGGTGTTCTGAAATGCCAATGATATAACTATTTCAACATGTTTTTATTAATTGCTCCAAGTTAATCCTCCCTCTTGTATGTCAAAATAAAAATAATGTGTGTGTAAAAGGTAAGGGCAACAGTCACAATTGGGGGGAACTAGTACAATCTGCAAAATATTTTCCAAGACAGACACAATACAAAGAAAGTCAAATCATTGCCTTTTGCTGTATATAGGGAACCCACTTAGTCTAACACTTTGGTGAAATGGGCCTGCTACTGTACTGGTGGTCCAATGGATCACCTCCCATCCATGTACCGGTAATAGATGTGAAGGGTTGCTCATTTTAGAGTCCAGTTCCCTCAGCATCCTCATCTCTGTCACCTGTTGTATGCTGTGTTCTAGTTCTAGTTCTCAAGTTGTTGATTCCATTTAATCCCACATTGCTCCCTCTCTCCTACCAGCATGTCCAGCCAAAGAACAGTGACTGGATACAGGAGTCTGATAAAATGTGCACATAAGAGCTGATGTTCGAGGAGCTTAGCCATCTGAAGAAACACAGTTCGCCTCTTGCTTCCATTGAAGGTGTCAAGTTTTTCCAGTTGTATCAGTACACCGTTTTAACATGGCACAACCATCTCCTCCACTTCTGTAATGTTGAGCTGTATAGTTGGGGTTGTGCCAGTCTATAAATCATTAATCACAATCATTTTTGCTTGACCGGCACCGTGGAACGTCTGACGTTGGCGTTTCCACTGTATTTCAATATAGAGTTGGGAAATGTCCACTCCTTTCACCATTTGACTTAAACTCAGGCAGATAGGGAACCAACCCTTTAGTAATCTTACACGTGCGCGCACACACACACACACACACACACACACACACACACACACACACACACACACACACACACACACACACACACACACACACACATTCGCACACACATTCTTAGATGTGTTACCTTTTTGAGACCTCTGAAAAATGGCCACTTCTTTAGGACCACCCTTTCTACATATATACAGATTTGTATTTACAACATTAATAATACACCAAAGATTATAAAAATGGGACCCATTACCTCCCCGCTTGGCACTCAGCATCTAAGGTTAGAATTGGGGGTTAAATCACCAACAATTGTTTCCGGGCGCGGCCACCACTGCTGCTCACTGCTCCCCCCACCTCCCAGGGGGTGAACAAGGGTGATGGGTCAACTGCAGAGAAAAAGTTTGCCACACCTAGTGTGTGTGTGAGAGACAATCATTGGTACTTTAACTTTAATATACACACTATGCAAATATAAAAAAGGTAAGCTTTTAGGTTATTTAAAAAAAAAAATTTAATTGGTTTTTAATCTTCATTATTTACTTCAAGTTTTTACAGTATGTCTCTATATACACATTTATTTATTTTTATTAATTTTGGCCAAAAGGGATGCATTTCAATTTCTTGCACCCACTTGTTATTTCATATGTTGACCAGAGGAGGAGCACTTCAAATGTCTTACACACACTTGTTATTTCAAAATTTGACCAGAGGGGGTGCACCTCAATTTTTTTTTTCACACACACTTGTTATTTCATATGTTGACCAGAGTGGGAGCACTTTTAAAACTGACACACAGTCAATTTGAAAAATCCCTCCTTTTTGGGACCAACCTAATTTTTATATATTTCACCACCAGGGGTGCAAATGAGTCATTTTCTATTAGATGCAATGGTTTTCCGTATTGGGACCATGATTTCGGTCCTAACTTGTTCACCGGTCCTCATCTGAAAGGTACTTTACCTTGTTGATTTCTCAAGAAGGGTAGAAATACAAGAAAACAAACACACACACACACACACACACACACACACACACGCTCGCACACACACACACATCTCAAAGAGCCATGGTAACTGGGTTTAAATTCAGTCAGCAGACGACCGTTTAAATGAGCTTTAATTTCACATCCTGCTGGCTCAATTGGGATTGTAATGGAACACATTACACCTTGTCCAGCTACAGAAGCCTCTCATGGTCTCTCTCCGGTTCCTTAGAGAATTGATTCAGTCCAAATGCAGGGGACAAATCAAAGAACATAATTATTTGGTTACACAGAGAAATGGAGGACATGGCATTGTAATCAATTTTAAAATTAACTTTCCATTACTCAGCAAGGTTTTCGGGTTGATTATGTAATGAGTGAGAGTTTTCACTATGTAAACAATGTGTGTTTGATGTTTGTATATTAGCACAATGAGGACCATTGAGCAAGTACTTAAACGTATGAGCTTAATTAGTTCTGTGACAAAGTTTATACTTATATCTCAACTCAACCTCTCCCATTGAAAATAGTTTAAATAATTTTAATTGGAGCTTAGTCCCCACAAAACAGAAATATTTTAATGACTTTTTGAAAAGAAAAACACATTTTTACATAATAAATATTGTATGAAAATAATACAGAATGTAATAATTATTATTACTATTAATAATACATATTGTAATTGGAATGTAAGCTTTTAAATCTCCAAGTAACATAAAACCAACAAATAACATTAAATTATACTTTGTCTTTCTGTAAAATGTAAGCAATAAAATGTGTTAGGGGGGCTCAAATATACACAAGTAAAACATTTGTTACAATGGCTAAATAAAGTATTGCCAAACAAAGTTGCACTACAATATTGAACATATAGGCAGAGGTAGAGTTGTACATTACTGACAATCGAGTTAGGACCGTTTTAAACAAAAGTGCAGAGTAACAATATAAACGCTACAGTATAAGCAGATGTATTAACAAGTCCTATGGAAAAAAAAATAATTCAGAGCGAGGAAACACCAAAATTACATGACAACATGACAAATGTATGTCAAAAGTTTGAAGCACTTTTAGAAATGCTAGTTTTTAAACAGTATTAAATGGCAGCATGTATTTGGTGATGTAGACGTGATTTAAACCAAACGTTCTGTGAGCACACACTATTGTTTTGTTTACACTGACCTAGCTTGTTCACCAAAGGCCTCAGTGTGTGTAGCCTGATGGGTGGTTGTGTTTCAAGTGGGCATGCAGGTGTGTCGTGTTTATCTATGGTCATGTTCGAGTGCATTCGGCAAACTGGCTCCTTAGTGTCGAAAGGCTAATCTTGTTTCAAAGGTTTAAACTGAAATACAAAACCCAAAACCAGTGAAGTTGGCACGTTATCCATCCATCCATCCATTTTCTACCGCTTATTCCCTTTTGGGGTCGCGGGGGGCGCTGGAGCCTATCCTAGCTACAATCGGGCGGAAGGCGGGATACACCCTGGACAAGTCGCCACCTCATCACAGGGCCAACACAGATAGACAGACAACATTCACACTCACATTCACACACTAGGGCCAATTTAATGTTGCCAATCAACCTATCCCCAGGTGCATGTCTTTGGAAGTGGGAGGGAGCCGGAGTACCCGGAGGGAACCCACGCAGTCATGGGGAGAACATGCAAACTCCACACAGAAAGATCCCGAGCCCGGGATTGAACCCAAGACTACTCAGGACCTTCGTATTGTGAGGCAGATGCACTAACCCCTCTCTACCGTGCTGCCCGTTGGCACGTTATGTAATTCGTAAATAAAAACAGAATACAATGATTTGCAAATCCTTTTCAACTTATATTCAATTAAATAGACTGCAAAGACAATATATTTAATGTTCGAACTGGTAAACTTTTTTTTTTTGCAAATAATCATCAACTTAGAATTTAATGGCAGCAACACATTGCAAAAATGTTGACACAGTGGCATTTTTACCACTGTGTTACCTGGCCTTTCCTTTTAACAACACTCAGTAAACGTTTGGGAACTGAGGAGAACAATTTTTGAAGCTTTTCAGGTGGAATTTTTTCCCATTCTTGCTTGATGTACAGCTTAAGTTGTTCAACAGTCCGGGGTCTCTGTTCTGGTATTTTAGGCTTCATATAGTGCCACACGTTTTCAATGGGAGACAGGTCTGGACTACAGGCAGGCCAGTCTAATAACCACACTCTTTTACTATGAAGCCACACTGTTGTAACACGTGACTAGGCATTGCCTTGCTGAAATAAGCAGGGGCGTCCATGATAATGTTGCTTGGATGGCAACATATGTTGCTCCAAAACCTGTATGTACCTTTCAGCATTAATGGTGCCTTCACAGATGTGTAAGTTACCCATGCCTTGGGCACTAATACACCCTCATACCATTGTAGATGCTGGCTTTTGAATTTTGCGCCTGTAACAATCGGGATGGTTATTTTCCTCTTTGTTCTGGAGAACACAACATCCACAGTTTCCAAAAACAATTTGAAATGTGGACTCGTCAGGCCACAGAACACTTTTTCACTTTGCATCAGTTCACCTTAGATGAGTTCGGGCCCAGGGAAGCCGTCTGCATTTCTGGGTGTTGTTGTAGCGACAAACTGTAGTTACTTACAGTGGTTTTCTGAAGTGTTCCTGAGCCCATGTAGTGATATCCTTTACACACTAATGTCGCTTTTTGATGCAGTACCGTCGAAGGTCCGTAAAATCATCGCTTACGTGTAGTGATTTATCCAGATTCTCTGAACCTTTTGATGATATTACGGACGTATATGCAGTAGCTCGTTGAGAAATGTTGTTCTTAAACTGTTGGACAATTTGCTCACGCATTTGTTCACAAAGTGGTGACCCTCGCCCCATCCTTGTTTGTAAATGACTGAGCATTTCATGGAAGCTGCTTTTAAACCCAATCATGGCACCCGCTTGTTCCCAATTAGCCTGTTCACCTGTGGGATGGTCCAAATAAGTGTTTGATGACCATTCCTCAACTTTGTCAGTCTTTTTTGCCACTTGTGCCAGCTTTTTTGAAACATGTTGCAGGCATCAAATTCCAAATTAGCTAACATTTGCAAAAAATAAAGTTTTCCAGTACGAACGTTAAGTATCTTGTCTTTGCAGTCTAGTCAATTGAATATAGGTTGAAAAGGATTTGCAAATCATTGTATTCTATTTTTATTTACGCTTTACACAACGTGCCAACTTCACTGGTTTTGGGTTTTGTATTTCCACACTGGTGAGGTGGTATTTGGTTTTGTGATCATTTTATCAATGTTAGCTACTACATGCTGACTAGTTGCACTGTGTGTTCCTAGCGGGCCACACAGCGGCCCTTCCTCACCACACAACAAGTCACAGACACCTAATGATGACAAAAGGATTTACCTCCTTCTTTCTTCTTCTTTGGCACAAATACGCGCAGCAGCTGAAACTGACAAAAAGCGTGAATGCTCATGCTGGAAAACTTACCGACTTAATTTTAATTTATTGTCGGTTAATTGATATCTGATATCGGCCCAGGGCTACTAAAAGGAACGACATGAAACAGCACAGCAGGCAAAATAATTTAGATAAGTAGTCTATCTTTTATTTCGCAAATAAGTGTTGGTTTGGCTCTCGTGTTCTTTTCACGCCGAAAACAACTCACCTTGACGGCCCCTGCAGCCTCCCTCTTCTAAGTGGATGATTAAAAAGAGATATAGGGGTCGATATGTGTGGCATTCTAAGCTAGCCAAGTGGAGCAAGCTACAGCTGTCCTCCAAACAAACCTACCATCCTTTATTTATTTCTGCTAAAATATTGATACGTGTTATGAAAGGTTTAAAATAATGTGTCTGCCTTTTTCTGTTGCCCCAGCACACTGTTTTCCAATGCATAAATAATTCTTGCCATGGACCCTGTGCGGACACTGGGTCTGGCACATTAGGTGGGATGTATCCGCTGTATCACATTCTTTCTGCCTGAGAGAAAATACCCATCCCAAGTAATTTCCTACACTTATACAATCGGGGTTGATGGTAAATAATTCATGTATACATTTAAGGGCTAAAACTCCAACACAATATGACTTCATGTCAAGGGTAAGTCCCTGAAGATTTGAAGGCAAATCATCTTGCAAAATGGATTCTTCCACTCTGCAAGATGGTTATTTACTCTCTTGCGTTCAACCATCCATTATGAGTTCCTGCCGTCCATGTATCTACCTTTTCCCTTTGTTCTCATCTGGTAACCTTATATAAAGCATGATCAGACCTGAGTCTAGTACCCCTATTATGAGGTCATGTATTGCCAGACAGATGGTGACTGAGTGATTTAGCTCTGTAATCCATCCATCCATTTTCTACCGCTTGTCCCTTTCGGGGTAACGACAGCTGTGTTGTTTTAATCACAGATAAGTTCTTCATCCCAACATTAACCTATTTTGGATTAAGTTTGAGAAGAAATAGGAGCAGGGCAGTGTACAGCCAACTCCCTCTCACTTATCAATATAATTGTTGGGATGTACAATTTTGTCTCCATACTTGCTTGGTAGATCAATTTGGGGGATAAGAGAGCAGACGGCGAAGATGAAAACTGAATGTGGTACTAGTAATGTCCCTCTTGATGCTTCAATTAACACGTGGGACTGCATCTGGCAACCAGCAGTTTTAATACAGCTCTTGTGGAAAAAAAATGGGACGCTACAAGTGTCAAGCAATAAAGTAGAGCTATAATTTATGATCAGAAGACATCTTGCGTGTTCTCAAACAATCAGTCGGATATTTTAAAGTGGTGCTTTAACTTTCGAGCTAATTGGGCTTAGTGATTGAGCTCGTAACTCAAAACACTTGAATCTAAAATTAGTGCCACATATTAAAACTAATTGAAAACAATTGAATATGTGCTTGCTCTCCCCATAACACGCATTTTAAAAAGAAAAACAAACTTTTAGATGATCAATATTGCTTTAAAATCAATGCAATAGAATATACTACAAATAACTACATTTGTTTTATGAAATAATGTAATAAATATTGTAAAGCATTGACCTTGGAGAGCTTACTAATGTGGTGTCTCCTCTGGGCTACTTCTCTGAATTAGGAAATCATTGGTTGTATTGCAGACAGACATCTGAGAGTAATTGACCGGAGAGGTCAGAGTTGACCGCAACTGACAGGTGTGTTTGCACAAGACCCAATGAGAAAAGCTAATGCTCGCTGTACAGTTTGTATAGTCAGGGGAAAAGAACAAACTTAAGTACCTTGGGCAGACCATTTGGCAGCTTCATAAATTAATGTCCGCTGTGTAAATTTTGTTTAGGCGCGAAAGCTAAATTGTACTTCAAAGTGGTGCAGACTGACAGCGCTGCTGTCAATTCTGCTACATGGATGGATATATTTTTATTGATTTGCTTTTCTAATATGGTGGGTGTTGTCCTTCTCTCTAACGTTCTTAGTTTTGGTGGTTGAAAGATAGGACTGTGTCGATCTCTGACCACGCAGTCTGATAGTTTATATATCAATGATGAAATCTTAACATTGCAACACATGCCAATACGATTAGCTTACTAAAGTGCAATTTTAAATTTTGCGCCGAAATATCCTGCTCAAAACGTTTCGGTATGATGACGCCTGCGCGTGACGTCACGGATTGTAAAGGACATTTTGGGACAGCATGGTGGCCAGCTATTAAGTCGCCTGTTTTCATCGCAAAATTCCACAGTATTCTGGACATCTGTGTTGGTGAATCTTTTGCAATTTGTTCAATGAACAATGGAGACAGCAAAGAAGAAAGCTGTAGGTGGGAAGCGGTGTATTGCGGCCGGCTGCAGCAACACAAACACAGCCGGTGTTTCATTGAAAGATGACAGTCAAGCTTTACCATTGGCCTGTGGAGAACTGGGACAACAGAGACTCTTACCAGGAGGACTTTGAGTTGGATACGCAGACGCGGTACCGTGAGTACGCAGCTGCGGCTTCCACACATTTGATCGCTTGCCCGTACGTGCGTGCCGCTATGTGCATGTCACGTACGTAACTTTGGGGACTTTTGGGAAATATATGTGCTGTATGAACTTTGGGGAGGTGAACGGTACTTTGGGCTGTGGGATTGAGTGTGATGTGCAGGTGTTTGAGTTGTATTGGCGGGTTATATGGACGGGAGGGGGGAGGTGTTTGTTATGCGGGATTAATTTGTGGCATATTAAATTTAAGCCTGGTTGTGTTGTGGCTAATAGAGTATATATATGTCTTGAGTTTGTTTACTCTTTTAGTCATTCCCAGCTGAATATCAGGTCCCACCCGCCTCTCACAGCATCTTCCCTAACTGGATCGCTCCCACTGCCCTCTAGTCCTTAACTCTCACTTTCCTCATCCACAAATCTTTCATCCTCGCTCAAATTAATGGGGAAATTGTCGCTTTCTCGGTCCGAATCGCTCTCGCTGCTGGTGGCCATGATTGTAAACAATGTGCAGATGTGAGGAGCTCCACAACCGGTGACGTCACGCGCATATCGTCTGCTACTTCTGGTACAGGCAAGGATTTTTTATCAGCGACCAAAAGTTGTGAACTTTATCGTCGATGTTCTCTACTAAATCCTTTCAGCAAAAATATGGCAATATCGCAAAATGATCAAGTATGACACATAGAATGGACCTGCTATCCCCGTTTAAATAAGAAAATCACATTTCAGTAGGCCTTTAAGTCATAGCAAAAAGCAGAGACACCGCTCGATCTTGAAATAATCGTAAGTTAAGGATACCACTGTATATTAAAATTGTGATAGTTGTCTTTTCAATTTAGCAGAGGCAATTTGGGATTATTACCACATAAATGCAAACAATTGGTGCACACCAGCATACATTGTATAATTGAAAAAAACTGTGAAACTATCAAAGTGTGTTCAAAATAATTTGACGCTGAAGTATTTACTTCAGAATCACGTTTTAACCACGTGACTAAACTTTTCATAAGTTTCGACCAGCAGCAAATCGTCAGCTATGGTAGGCCTTAAGTCATACAATATGTAAAACTAAATGTACAAAATGTATATTTGAATCCTGTTGAGTTACCCAGGAGACACTTTTGCTATATTAAAGGAAGTTGCATTTAGTGTTGCCCAGTGTGTGTTTATTGGGCTGTAATTGTTGTTTTTGAACAGTTATTGGAGTTAGTGTCGATTGGGATGCAACATTTCCATAATCTAGAGTATTAACTTGTAATAATTAAGTGCAGGCCACAATTACACTAAACTATGAAATTCAGTAGAGGAACTTAAAACATGGACATGGTGGGCGCAAATTGCAGAAAGTGTGAGACCCCTGATTTCCATCCATCCATTTTCTACCGCTTGTCCCTTGCAGGGCCACAGGTGGTGCTGCAACCTGTTTCAGCTGCATTTGGGCGGAAGGCGGAGTACACCCTGAACAAGTTGCCAACTCATCGCAGGGCCAACACAGATAGACAGACAACATTCACACTCACATTCACACACTAGGGCCAATTTAGTGTTGCCAATCAGCCTATCCCCAGGTGCATGTCTTTGGAGGTGGGAGGAAGCCGGAGTACCCGGAGGGAACCCATGCAGTCACGGGGAGAACATGCAAACTCCATAGAAAAAGATCCCAGGATCGAACCCAGGACCTTCGTATTGTGAGGCACACGTACTACTAACCCCCTTTCCACTGTTCTGCCGACCTCTGATTTAAGATATTTAAAAAAAAAAAGTATATTGCTGTCATGTAAGATTGAGTTTAGTTCACGGAAAAAGTATTCAAACTTTCCTTAAAAGGGGAAAATAGTGCAAATATTGCTTGACTCGTATTTAGTGTTACTGTACCATTTATGGAAAAGGCTTTTGTTCCTTCTCTGATGTGATAAAAGAAGAGTCGTGACTGTTATGTACAGGGGGAGTAGACGGCACAGACAACAGGGACGTAGTATAGACTTAGACTTCCTTTTATTGTCATTCAAATTTGAACTTTACAGTACAGATAAGAACAACATGGTAGTGCAGGATAAAAGAGCAATAAGGTGCTGATATAAATAAATAGATTACTGTACAGATAAATATATTGCACTTTTGCATATGCATCAGCCTTTAGGATGTATGTTATGTTGTCTTTATATTCCAGCGAGTTAATCCATGTTTGGGGGGAATTAAGGGGATCATTTTGATGCGTTCAAGAGTCTTACGGCCTGAGGGAAAAAGCTGTTACAGAACCTGGAGGTTCTGCTACGGAGGAAGCAGAAGCTCTTTCTAGAGTCCAGCAGTGAAAACAGTCCTTGGTGGGGGTGGGAGGAGTCTCTGCATATTTTCTTAGCCCTGGTCAGGCAGCGGCTTTTTGCGATCTCCTGGATAGGAGGAAGAGGAGTCTTGATGATCTTAGCTCTATGTTTTATTATATATATATTTAAAAAATATATAATAATACGAAGGTGGTGAGTAGTCTGGGGTTCAATCCCAGGCTCGGGATCTTTCTGTGTGGAGTTTACATGTTCTCCCCGTGACTGCGTGGGTTCCCTCCGGGTACTCCGGCTTCCTCCCACCTCCAAAAACATGCACCTGGGGATAGGTTGATTGGCAACACTAAATTGGCCCTAGTGTGTGAATGTGAGTGTGAATGTTGTCTGTCTATCTGTGTTGGCCCTGCGATGAGGTGGCGACTTGTCCAGGGTGTACACCGCCTTCCGCCCGATTGTAGCTGAGATAGGCTCCAGCGCCCCCCGCGACCCCGAAGGGAATAAGCGGTAGAAAATGGATGAATGGATGGAATATTAATAAACTAGAAGATGGAGTGTGACTAAATCCAAAAGTGTATGGTGTGTGACTATGTTTTGGAATTAACTGTTGAGTGTTATCATGAATGTTGAGCGAGAGGCAAGTCCAAAAGGGGCAGGGCAAGCTCACAGATCCGTGAGACAAGCAGGAAGTCGGGGGCTATAGCGGGGCGTAGAAGGTCCGTGTCCAGGTGGGAGGTCGAGATCCAAGAGGCAGTCAGGGAAGCAGAAGGAACGCCGGGGGGACGAGAACACAGCTCGTAACGTGGAACGAAGGCAGACTGCAGGAAGGATGACAAGGAAGACCCAATACCAATCAAACACAACGGTGAGAACACACAGAGAGAGCAAGACTGCATAGAGCTAAACAATCGCTTATGGTACCTGTTGCGGCGATCTGTGGGGGAGGTTTGCCTGTGAGCGTGTGCTGATGATATCAGCCTCACCTCTCCACAGTGGAGCGCACAGGTGAGCACAATCCTAAAATCCTGAGTCTGGTCAAATCCTTCCCTTTTCAAGTGTGGGAAACCCATTGCAGTTGAAGATACACTTGACAGTACCTGAACAGATGACTACGTTCTGGCCCGGAACGCAGGTCTGTACTGGCTTAAGAAGCCCAGGGAGCTCATCAGCGACAGGTGTGCAGATTGATTGCAGCTGCCTGCTGCAGCCGGAGTGGCGCGCGCAGGTGCGCTCTTGGAGGCGCAATCAGCAGAGCACACAGATGAGTGCGCATTGGCATGCGCCCGGCCCGTGACGGTTACTTTTATTTTTATTTTTAATAACAAAAAGCTGTGGATTAAGATACATAACATAACAATTCAAATAATGTGCTCGTATTATTTATGTAGAGCCCAGTACCAAATGACATACTGTCCACATTCACTTAAAAAACGATAATGTTTCAACTGTCAGTCAACACAGCTCATAGGTTATCCTTCAGATATTTTTGGTAAAAAAAGCAATGACACCCTTCAAGACCTGCTCTGACCTCCTCCTTTCAACCCACTGGGTCAACAGCATTGCTCTTCGCACAATCTCTGCTAACTCTCTTTGGAGTTGTATGATGCACGTGTATGTGTGTGTGTGTGTGTGTGTGTGTGTGTGTGTGTGTGTGTGTGTGTGTGTGTGTGTGTGTGTGTGTGTGTTCGTGTGTTAGTGTGTATCCCGACCCTCCAGCATAGCCTTGATCACCTTGCACTGTAATCACTAAACACAGCTGCCACCCGCATCTCTCTCTTTATCCCTCTCTCGCTCGCCGAGCTCCTCTTACATTATAACAGCTATGATCCCAACAGTGGACTCTAATGTCTCTGACCATGATTAATGTGATAAATAATAAATATATCAATCTTGTCCCGTGACAAGGACTAATTCTAAACAGCGGGAAGGCACAAGCCCCTTTTAACTGCTGCCTGTAGCTGCTAAATGAATTATTTAATGGTTAATTATTTCGGAAATTGGAACGTTTTGATTAATACTGTCCCAGCGTCTATCTTCGCTTGTTTGATGTATGTCACAAAATTTGATCCTGATGGTCGACCCGTCTGCACTCACACAGAAAAGGCTCGCTATCATGCATGCTCAAGCACACAGACACCCAAACACACGCTGAGGTTAGAGCAAAGACGTTTTAGCTCTTATGAACGAAGCCAGAGGCTACTGTCACCAAGATCAGCTGCTGAATATCTCACAATAAATTACATCTGGATCTCAAAGGCTCTCATCCTTGAACCTTGAAACACGTGTGCGTGTGTGTGTGTGCGTGTGTGTGTGTGTGTTTGAGTGAGTTTTCGACCCTATTTACTAATGGAAGCCTCCAAGGCCCCTGAGTCGCTCTAAATTTTTAATGATGTCAAATTGTCATTTCTCTCCGCTGTTTGCTGTTGAAAGGAAAAGGAACTTTGGATCAAATAGAAATGCAATAAAGCGTTAGTCGACACGGTAAAGGACAAACTAACAGGCTGTCAAACATGAGATTGTTTAAATCCTAGGTATCATGGAGAAAAACACATGCCCGATTCAAACATCCATTTTGCTCAGTGAAATAAATAAGGTAAGCTTAAAAAAATATATAAAAATAAATAACTAATAACAAAAAAGTAGCATTTTACCCATTGAATTAGGTGCCCCTCACCCTCATATCAGTTACATTGATCAAAATCATGATAAGCATGCTGATTTATCTTATTGACAGAGTTCTATCCTGATCATTTCAGGGGCTTTCAAAGTAATGTTGGATCTTTGTTGGGAACTATAGGTTTATTTTAAGTTTATTTCATAATTTTAACAAAATACTCCATAAGCATAAGTTTGTGTATGTAATAAATATGTACTTTTCTCATTCTGGCCAACATACAAGAATTATGTAGCCTCCTCCCTGACCACAACTACTTTGGTGTGATTGGTTGGAGGTCCAGGGTCAGACCCACCTTTGAGCAGCCATTTTCAATAAAAAGCGACGAGCGATAATAAACAGCTGTACATGGACTTCCTTAAATCCAAGAAGCAATAAGTGAAACTAGGTGAACAGACATATACAGCTCTAAATACATATTTTGCAGCGTACTCCAAGGATCAATACTGTGACCAAAATTGTTAAACTTTACATGAACAACATTTGTAAAGTTACAAATTAAAGGGGAACTACACTTTTTTTGGAATTTTGCCTATTATCCTTTTTTTTTTTTTTTTAATTCCAACTCGTATATAAATGTAAATAAAAGTCCCCTAACAATGGAACCAATGTGAGCCATTACGTTATTGTGTTTATTCTGACCATAAAACCCCATATATAAACATCCAAAAAGCGCCAACAATACTCCATTTACATTTTGTGACCTGAATATTAACCAAGTAATAGCAATATTGTTATTATAAGCGCTAACATTAAGGACCTACATTTAGTCGTGAATTGATCAGAGAGAGGTAACTTTCTTATGCTGCTGTATTGACATCATCAACTGTCAGAGCTCATGAAACTTTATTCTAGATTATAAATAAGGTCTCTCACCTTATCCATCCATCCATTTTCTACCGTTTGTCCCTTGTGGGATTGCGGGGGGTCGCTGGTGCCTATCGCAGCTGCATTCGTGCGGTAGGCGGGGTACACCCTGGACAAGTCGCCACCTCATCGCAGGGCAAACACAGATAGACAGACAACATTAAATAATTTTACATTCATGGAGAAGTTGATACACTTTGACACAATTTAGGCCCGGAAATTTGCAAAAAATACCCTTTTATTCTTTGCAAGGATTATGAGTCATTCTACATTGAAACAGGAATATATCAACATCTTAACAGTCTGCATCCCAGTGAGAGAAGACATTGTACAGTGAGTGATGGTTCATTGTGTTTGTTGGCTCTCATCAGTGTTGGGTTAGTTACTGAAAACCAGTAACTAGTTACAGTTATTAGTTACTTTATTTCAAAAGTAACTCAGTTACTAACTCAGTTACTTACACCAAAAAGTAATGCGTTACTGTGAAAAGTAACTATTTAGTTACTTCTTTTTTTCTTCTTTTTTTTTTAAAGCTTCCATTAATGCCCTTTTTGCCTTCATTTCAGTACTGTTATTGCACTGGAGAATAATACAATCTGTTGATCAACTTGACATACATTTTTATTTTCCTTTTAACATAATTAATGAAAAACAGTGCAACATAAAAAGGCATTCCTCCTTTCTTTAAACTTGGACCAATGACCATGAATAAAAAACAAGTTAAAGTGCAACATAAGAAGGCACATCATCTTCCTTGAAACATAAAGCCTGACATCTGGAGTGATGCTGCTGTCTTCCACACTTGGAGCCATGGATTTTAGAATACTTGTTTTCAGTGGCAGGATCATTGACACAGATGGTGAAGTTTCAGTGCTCAGTAGAGATGGAACACTTTTGAGGGGTTTAAGCACCTTGAGGACCTCACCTGCCACTCTCACATCTTCATCAGACAGGGTGACATTTGTCTTCAGGGTGTTGTGGGTCAATGCAGAGTATATAGCTGCCTGCTGCTCCAACATATCATAAGTGGAGTTCCACCTCGTTGGGACATCATGTATGAGCAGGCAGCTTTAGCATTTCTTGCTTTGTCTTAAGCACATGAGCAGCTGTTGTGCTTGGGTGGAAGTAAGAAACCTTCCTGATCCTCCCAAAGAGGCGCTCCATCCTATTGACTGAGATTCCCTTCTGTGATGCCAAATTCACTACATGTGCAAAGCACCTATCTGTGGTCCCAGTCCTGCCTCATTCTCTGTAATTATTTGATTTTTGGCATTATCACGTGTGACTGGGATATCTTTATCTTCCATTCCTCCACTGCTTGTGTCAGTAGCTGCGCAAGGTGACTCTCGTAGAGGGGGCGTGTCTTCTCATCTCCCAGTCTGCTGTGATGAAGTGAGCGCTTATAGTTCCGCTGGACGTCCACCCGTCTGTCATGAGCGCAACAGCTGATGCTCGGGATAGTTCATCCACAACTTTTTTCTTCTCCTGCTCATAAAGATCTGGCACAATCTTATTGCTGAAGTGGGTGCGCGACGGGATGTCGTAACGTGGTTCAAGCACGTTCAGCATGTGTTTAAAACCCTCGTTTTGCACAACCGAGTCTGCACTTATAAACACACCGATTCAATGGCGGGGGCGTTCAAGCTCCTCCGTTACTCCGCTCACCATGACCACGCTGTGTGTGGACTGAACGTGCCAACAACTTTTTTTTTTGTTTCATATATCAAACCGCGGATCAGTTGTGTGCCTCATCCCCTCCCCACATCCACACACACACACACAGATAGACCGCGCCTCTTTTCTTCTCTACGGCTTGTGACAGAGGAAGATTCAGAAGAACGACACCGCAGCGCTTCTGTTTCTAGCCGATACTACATCAAAAGTAACGTAAAATAACGCAGTAACGCATCATGTAGTAACGGTAACTAAATTACTGAATAAAAAAAATAACGCGTTAGATTACTAGTTACCGCCGAAACTAACGGCGTTACAGTAACGCGTTACAAAGTAACGCGTTAGTCCCAACACTGGCTCTCATGATGTCTGCAGTTGCCATGTCATGATGTCAGCATGTTGTCGAAGGAAAAAGTGAACGTTGTGATGCATTTTTTAAAATGACCACCCCACCGCAAAATATGTAAATATTACATGTTATTATAAGTGTACCTGTTACTACATTACGTATATACTTACAGAGTGTATAAGAAAAGGTTGGATGTTTTTTTAATATGCTTTACAGGCAGAATAAAGTGATTCCCTTTGACTCCATTTTAAGCTGACATTTGCTTGTATTTATTTACTAGTTACAATGCATAAAAAAAAAGACAAATCGGTCTTACATAAGGATTGTGAATGATTGGCAAAATTCCCAAAAAATGCAGTTCCCCTTTAAAGTTAGTACTAATTGCAGATGATACGTCCACAATTTGTTCAGGAGCAAACACACAGAAGCTAATACAATCAATCAATCAACATTTACTTATATCACCCTTAATCACAAATGTCTCAAAGGGCTGCACAAGCCACAACGACATCCTCGACTCAGATCCAATGTCAGGTCAAGAAAAAAACTCAACCCAATGGGAACAACGTGAAACCCTGGAAGGGACCGAAGAGGTGGGACCCCCCCTTTGGTGCTATGTATGTGAGTGGATACAGTTAATAATGTGAGAGTCCAGTCCATAGCGGAGTTAAAGAGATGGTGTGACAAAAACAGGTTATCTTAAAGAAATACAACTACAAACCCCGTTTCCATATGAGTTGGGAAATTGTGTTAGACGTAAATATAAACGGAATACAATGATTTGAAAATCCTTTTCAACTCATATTCAATTAAATGCACGACAAAGACAAGATATTTGATGTCAAACTCATAAACTTTTTTTTTTTTTTTGCAAACAATAATTAACTTAGAATTTCATGGCTGCAACATGTGCCAAAGTAGTTGGAAAAGGGCATGTTCACCATTGTGTTACATGGCCTTTCCTTTTAACAACTCTCAGTAAACGTTTGGGAACTGAGGAGACACATTTTTTAAGCTTCTCAGGTGGAATTCTTTCCCATTCTTGCTTGATGTACAGCTTAAGTTGTTCAACAGTCCAGGGGTCTCCGTTGTGGTGTTTTAGGCTTCATAATGCGCCACACATTTTCAATGGGAGACAGGTCTGGACTACAGGCAGGCCAGTCTAGTACCCGCACTCTTTTACTATGAAGTCACGTTGATGTAAAACGTGGCTTGGCATTGTCTTGCTGAAATAAGCAGGGGCGTCCATGGTAACGTTGCTTGGATGGCAACATAAGTTGCTCCAAAACCTGTATGTACCTTTCAGCATTAATGGTGCCTTCACAAATGTGTAAGTTACCCATGTCTTGGGCACTAATACACCCCCATACAATCACAGATGCTGGCTTTTCAACTGTGCGCCTATAACAATCTGGATGGTTCTTTTCCTCTTTGGTCCGGAGGACATGACATCCACAGTTTCCAAAAACAATTTGAAATGTGGACTCGTCAGACCACAGAACACTTTTCCACTTTGTATCAGTCCATCTTAGATGAGCTCAGGCCCAGCGAAGCTGACGGCGTTTCTAGGTGTTGTTGATAAACGGTTTTCGCCTTGCATGGGAGAGTTTTAACTTGTACTTACAGATGTAGCGACCAACTGTAGTTACTGACAGTGGGTTTCTGAAGTGTTCCTAAGCCTATGTGGTGATATCCTTTACACACTGATGTTGCCTGTTGATGCAGTACAGCCTGAGGAATCGAACGTCACGGGCTTAGCTGCTTACGTGCAGTGATTTCTCCAGATTCTCTGAACCCTTTGATGATATTACGGACCGTAGATGGTGAAATCCCTAAATTCCTTGCAATAGCTGGTTGAGAAAGATTTTTCTTAAACTGTTCAACAATTTGCTCACGCATTTGTTGACAAAGTGGTGACCCTCGCCCTATCCTTGTTTGTGAATGACTGAGCATTTCATGGAATCTACTTTTATACCCAATCATGGCACCCACCTGTTCCCAATTTGCCTGTTCACCTGTGGGATGTTCCAAATAAGTGTTTGATGAGCATTCCTCAACTTTATCAGTATTTATTGCCACCTTTCCCAACTTCTTTGTCACGTGTTGCTGGCATCAAATTCTAAAGTTAATGATTATTAAAATCACACACAAGCACTTAAATGAATGCTCTCAGTGAAAATAAAAACAAAAAAAAGTGAGCAACTCCCTGTTAGATTGACAGACTGCATTGTCCAAATGAGCATTTGTGGTTGTAACAAGCGTCAGGACATTAGAGCAAACAAAAGACGTATTGGGAGAGTCATCAATCAATTGCCTGACAGTTGACTTCAGTTTGTTTGTCCCACACTCTGCATAATAAGTGATTGAATCACAGCTAATTAGATATTGGGTCATCAATCATTGCCAACAAGGCACGCCGCTAGCCAAGGGGACTCTCCCTTTGCGTGTGCCCATTGTCATAAGCCAAATTAAAGTAAAAATTATTTAGTACCATCCAAAAGGTAATTCCCAACAGTGAGCTGTCCAACCATTGCTTTTAATGCAAACCTGACACATACGGGATGGGGTGGGGGAGTGGAGTCTTATGTCCAAACCAATTACTGAAATATTCAGTTGAGGAATTTACATAATAAATGACTAAATGAAATATTGATCTATTTGCTTGGAATGATGTTTCCCAGCAATAACATGCACTCACTAATACATCTACGTTATGCACATGTCATATGCATATTACCGAAATTTTCACCAAGGTTCGAATAATGCTAATTAAATTATATGTTTAGATTATATATTCGGTGTTAACACACTGGTGCATACATTTTTAAAAATAGGTTGATAAATTGATCAGTATTAATTAACACTTCATAAGCCTTGACAGACAAATACTGAGCCTACAGCTTTGACCGGCAACTTAATATTCCCTTCATTTTCGGACTATAAGTTGCAGTTTTTTTCATAGTTTGGCCGGGGGTGCGACTTATACTCAGGAGCGACTTATGTGTGACATTATTAACACATTACTGTAAAATATCAAATAATATTATTTAGCTCATTCATGTAAGAGACTAGACGTATAAGATTTCATCGGATTAAGCGATCAGGAGTGACAGATTGTTGGTAAACGTATAGCATGTTCTATATGTTATAGTTATTTGAATGACTCTTACCATATGTTACGTTAACATACCAGGCACGTTCTCAGTTGGTTATTTATGCGTTATATAACGTACACTTATTCAGCCTGTTGTTCACTATTCTTTATTTATTTTAAATTGCCTTTCAAATGTCTATTCTTGATGTTGGGTTTTATCACATAAATTTCCCCCAAAAATGCGACTTATACTCCAGTGTGACTTCTATGTGTTTTTTTCCTTCTTTATTATGCATTTTCAGACGGTGCAACTTATACTCCGGAGCGATTTATAGTCCGAAAAATGTGGTATTAACATTACATTAAAAGTTTACTAACATTCCTATTATAAGTTTCTCATATTCAAAATGGCAGCAATTTGTAGAAAATCGACTACAGAATTATATATCTACCAGAATAGCTGCAGACAAATTGTCAGTAGCAGCTGACATAATACATTTGAAACATCCTGTGACAGGAGATATAATGTTTGTTCATAAATGGCAAAAAAGGCAGTGCTAAGAATCATGTTAGCACGTCTGCCAGTTGATAAATCGTTGATCTGTTTCATAAATGAACGTGAATGATTGTTTATCTACTACAGTATCTTCCTGAGAACCAGAATCCTCTATCCTTCCAATCTTTTTCAAAACATTAAAACTCAAACAAAAGACATAGACCAAAAGCAAATATCCAACACAGAAGACAGTGGTTCTGTGATTGACTCGTAAATAGTCTAGGGTGTACCCATCTTCTCCCCCTTAGATTGATTAGGTTTGGAAAACCTGTATGTACCTTTCAGCATTAATGGTGCCTTCACAGATGTGTAAGTTACCCATGTCTTGGGTACTAATACACCCCCATACCATCACAGATGCTGGCTTTTCAACTTTGCGCTTATAACAATCCGGATGTTTCTTTTCCTCTTTGGTCCGGAGGACATGACGTCCACAGTTTCCAAAAAAAATTTGAAACGTGGACTCGTCAGACCACAGAACACTTTTCCACTTTGTATCAGTCCATCTTAGATGAGCTCAGGCCCAGCGAAGCCGACGGCGTTTCTGGGTGTTGTTGATAAACGGTTTTCGCCTTGCATAAGAGAGTTTTAACTTGCACTTACAGATGTAGCGACCAACTGTAGTTACTGAAATATATATATATATATATATATATATATATATATATATATATATCCTATTTCTAACCTATTTATACATGGTTCGTAAATCCTCTAAACTTACCAATTAAAGCCGTATTTTTTCCATTTACAAAAATGATTCAAAAATTAGCAGTTTTTCCAACCCTAGATTTACTCTTCGTGCTGTCAAAATGTATCTTTTCTCTCACAATCTAAGATAATACTATTTTTTACCTTAAGGTAGCTGCTCTGCAATTATGTGTCTCCACTAACACGAGCAAGAAACTAAATGCACTGTTGGAGAAAAAAAAATCACAAGACATGAAGAGAGATTGAAACAGTAGATGGAAAACGGAGTACAAGTAGGAGAAGAGGAGTTTAGGCAAGAGGGACAAATGAGTGACAGAGAGCGAGAACACTGCTTGTGGTGGAAGAAACATGTACTTATTTATTTAACTTTGCACAAATCCAGCATGTAAGTAAGTACAGCAGCCAGCTGGGCCTCAGTCTCTCAGCAGTGTGTCACAGCCTGTCACAGCCACTGCTGCCGAGACAGCTACAAGTTTACAACAGCTGCTGACTAATGTTTGATCAGTGATAAAATATGCCAGGGTGACAACACCAGGCTGTCCATGCATTTCTGGGGGCCTTGCACATTAAATATTCAGTGGTTGGCAAGTATAGTAGGCTCGATGGTCCCAGCACCGCTAAGGCTCCCAAACGGCTCCCTCGCCTCCCTGACAGTATAACCCAGGGATCGAGACAACAAAGTCTTACAACATCGATGTTGATATTGACACTCAAGTTTTATCTTTTAACTCGCACTGCTCTGCCATTCTTGATGAAATTGCTCCTTTGAAGCCTTGTAAAATTGCAGCTGTGAATCTCACTCTCTGGTTAAACAACAATATTTGTTGCCTTTGTCACAAATGTCAGAGTCAAGCGTTTGTGGAAGTCAACAAAACGTCTTGAGCATCGTCTCCATCTAAAAGATCTGTTAGTTGAATTAAGTTTTATGGTTAAGGTGCCCAGAGCCTCTTATTTTTGAAATGTTATTACCGCCAATACAATAAATCCAATAAATCCATACACCATAAATTACATTATTTGTTGTACAACCAGCAGTTCCACCTGTTTTTTCTGAGTGATATTTTGATGTTTTTTGTCAGCAAAGTTGCCTGTTTTGTCCAATATTATACCACCATCCATATGTTCCCTACCCACTCCACCCTAACAAAATATTTTGATAAGTTCTCAACTTTTTCCTGAAAATACTTGGCAGATCTTGTGCATTCAATAAGGAGTTCTTCGAGTCCACTAGACATCCTGCCCACAATTTTGTTAAAAAGGTTTTTAGCACCATTGGTCTATCATTGCTTTCCATAATCAATTGCTCACTGGTTAAAGTTAAAGTTAAAGCACCACTGATAGTCACACACACACTAGGTGTGGTGAAATTACTCTCTGCATTTTACCCATCCCCTTGTTCCACCCCCTGGGAGGTGAGGGGAGCAGTGAACAGCAGCGGTGACCGCGCTCGGGAATCAGTTTCTGGTTGTGTTCCATCCCATTCCAAGCAGGCAGTTGTCCAGCTTTTTCTTAACAAGCCAAACTTTGATCCCTCCTTTCTTAGCAACTATCAACCCATCTCCAAGCTGCCCTTCCTATCCAAAATGTTGGAAAAAATTGTGGCAAACCAGTTAAGTCTCAGCTTTAAATCAACACAATATCCTTGATGAATTTCAGTCTGGTTATTGTCAGTTATTTTCAGCAGAAACTGCTCTACTCAGGGTCTCCAATCACATCATGATGGTCTCTGATGCTGGTAAATGTACAATACTGGTTCTGCTCCATCTCAGTGCTGCCTTTGACACTGTCAAACATTAAATCCTTGTAGACTGGCTGAGGGACTTGGTGGGCTTTTCAGGGACAGCCCTCCAATGATTTAAATCATATTTGGTAGATAGATCTTTCTCTGTGGCTGTTGGCCCTAATAAGTCAGAGTCTGTTCCCCTCCTGTGCGGGGTGCCCCGTGATTCAGTTTTGTGGCCTATTCTCTTTATCCTTGCTTCCACTCAAGGAAGTAATCAGGAATTCTGAAAGTATCTCATAACACATGTACGCCGATGAGCTTCAGTTGTATTTCTCATTTAACCCTGATAGGACACATGACATTAATTTGCTAAATAATTGTTGGACTGAGGTTAAAGACTGTATGGTGGAAGTGCTAAGTATTGCCCCTGACACAGAAACTTCTAAAGTAGCCAACCGCTAAGGGTCCCTTGGTGCAAATGTGCGTCCCAGCCTGACAAATCGTGGGGTTACATTTAACCACACAATACTTTTTGAGGAGCACATCAAAAGTATTACCCGCTCCTGCTTTTTCTACCACCGGAACATCTCTAAACTCAGATCCATATTATCTCATTTTGAACTAGAATTCATCATTGATGCTCTTGTTTTCTTAATTCTTTATTTATATAACTCACTCTTCACCTTTCTCAACAAAACATCCCTTGACAGACCTAATATATATATATATATATATATATATATATATATATATATATATATATATAACCCCCCCGTACCAAAAAGCCCTTGATGAAAGCGGATACAATTTCACCCTCACCTATGAACCCACGCCAGGAAACCAGCCAAAAAAGAACAGAAAACGAAACGACATCATCTGGTACAACCCCCCATACAGCAAAAACGTCTCAACGAACATTGGACACAAATTCCTCAATCTGATTGACAAACACTTTCCCAAAGACAACACCCTAAGAAAAGTATTCAACAAGAACAACATTAAATTGAGCTACAGCTGCATGAACAATATACGACAAATCATCTCAAACCACAACAAAACAATTGCAAATGAGCCGTCGACCCCCAGACAGAGCGACTCCAAAACCAACAAAGGATGTAACTGTCGAAAGAAACCTGATTGCCCTCTCAACGGGGGGTGCTTACAAACATCAGTTGTCTACCAATCTAAGGTAATACGCAAGGACATTAACACATCCGACACATATGTAGGATTAACCGAGGGAGAATTCAAAACCAGATGGAACAATCACAAGGCTTCTTTCAGGAACAAAAACCTGCGAAATACCACAGAACTCAGCAAACACATTTGGGACCTCAAAGACAATAATGTTGAATATTCAATAACATGGCAAATTCTTGCATCCAGCACACCATACAATAGTGGTAATAAAAGATGCAACCTATGCTTGAAAGAGAAACTGTTTATTATTTACCGTCCAGACCTGTCATCCCTCAACAAGCGCAGCGAAATTGTAACAACATGCCGCCATAGACGGAAACACCTCCTAGGTAACACATGAGCCAATCACCACGCCCCTAGGCCAGCCTGTACCCACCCACTCTGTGCCCTATATAAACCATGGTATGCGAATGCTCCCATTAAAATCTCCTGATGATTGAGGGTACCCTCCCTCATGAAACAGGCCTGTAGAGATGAAATAGTCTTGTGATTTTTTTCCCACACATACATATATTGCGCTCCACTACGGTATCGAGCACTATTTTTTGGATAACCTTATTAAGACATATACTCCGCTCCAAATTGACATTGGTTGAGCACTGTACGACGATCAGAAATGGAAAAATTCAACATCGACTACTCCACGAAGAACATTCCCATACCCGCGCAGAATGACTACAAGCTAAGGCTCATAGAAAAGACGGAACACTTCCTAAGAAGGATGCGGTGGAAAGCACATTTTTTCCTCCACCCTGAAACAAAAGGAATGCAAAAGGAAACTTACGGATTCAAATCTACCAAGAACCCACCCACAGTTGAGGAACTAAAGGATTTTGAGAACGACATGCTCAAAATGATACAATCAGTCAAATTCAAGCCAATCCGCAACCCACTCCTCACCAAGCTGAAAAATGACAAGGAGCGCATCAAGAAAGTAAACAACCTCATCATAGCTGCCGATAAAACCACAAACTTCTACAGAATGGACATACCAGAACACCACACCTTACTGGACAGAAGCATCACCAAATCATACAAAAAAGCGCAACCCAACACCTTACAGAACATCCACCTGGAAAATAAAAGGATCGCGGCTGAACTGGACATTGAGGACAGGGTGGACGCCACAGCCAACAAGGAAGCCTTCATCACATTGAAGGACCACAAACCCAACTTCGCAAATAACCCAACATGCCGACTAATAAACCCAACTAAATCTGAAATAGGAAAAATCAGCAAAATAATCCTGGACAGAGTCAACACAAAAATCAAGGCCAAAACACCACTCAACCAATGGAGAAATACAGCAGCAGTAATCAAATGGTTCAACAACATCCAAGACAAACAACAGCACAACTTTATCTCCTTTGATATCGAGGAATTTTACCCTTCCATCACGCAAGACCTACTGACTCAAGCACTAGACTTCGCCTCAGACTACGACTCAATCACAGGCAACGAAAGAAACATCATCATCCACGCAAAAAACTCCATTCTCATCCACAACAGTACACCATGGCAAAAAAAGAACAATGCAACATTTGACGTCACTATGGGAAGTTTTGACGGAGCAGAAACGTGTGAACTCGTTGGGAGTTTCCTCCTCTCCCAGCTCGCTAGCCTCAATCTGAACCTTGGTATTTACCGTGATGACGGACTGGCAGTGTGTCGCGCCTCGCCAAGGAGCAGCGAGGCTACCAAGAAGCGCATATGCCAAATTTTCAAAGAGAACGGCCTACGGATCACGATTGAAGCCAACAAGCAAACCGTCAACTTCCTTGATGTCACTTTCAACCTGAGAAATAACAGCTACCAACCATTCACAAAACCCAACACAACACTCCAATACGTGCACCATGACAGCAACCACCCACCCACCACCACGAAAAGAATACCTACCGGAATCAATAAAAGGCTATCGATGCTGTCATCTAGCAAAGCTGAATTTGACCAAGCAACCCCCCCGTACCAAAAAGCCCTTGATGAAAGCGGATACAATTTCACCCTCACCTATGAACCCACGCCAGGAAACCAGCCAAAAAAGAACAGAAAACGAAACAACATCATCTGGTACAACCCCCCATACAGCAAAAACGTCTCAACGAACATTGGACACAAATTCCTCAATCTGATTGACAAACACTTTCCCAAAGACAACACCCTAAGAAAAGTATTCAACAAGAACAACATTAAATTGAGCTACAGCTGCATGAACAATATACGACAAATCATCTCAAACCACAACAAAACAATTGCAAATGAGCCGTCGACCCCCAGACAGAGCGACTCCAAAACCAACAAAGGATGTAACTGTCGAAAGAAACCTGATTGCCCTCTCAACGGGGGGTGCTTACAAACATCAGTTGTCTACCAATCTAAAGTAATACGCAAGGACATTAACACATCCGACACATATGTAGGATTAACCGAGGGAGAATTCAAAACCAGATGGAACAATCACAAGGCTTCTTTCAGGAACAAAAACCTGCGAAATACCACAGAACTCAGCAAACACATTTGGGACCTCAAAGACAATAATGTTGAATATTCAATAACATGGCAAATTCTTGCATCCAGCACACCTTACAATAGTGGTAATAAAAGATGCAACCTATGCTTGAAAGAGAAACTGTTTATTATTTACCGTCCAGACCTGTCATCCCTCAACAAGCGCAGCGAAATTGTAACAACATGCCGCCATAGACGGAAACACCTCCTAGGTAACACATGAGCCAATCACCACGCCCCTAGGCCAGCCTGTACCCACCCACTCTGTACCCTATATAAACCATGGTATGCGAATGCTCCCATTAAAATCTCCTGATGATTGAGGGTACCCTCCCTCATGAAACAGGCCTGTAGAGATGAAATAGTCTTGTGATTTTTTTCCCACACATACATATATATATATATATATATATATATATATATATATATATATATATATATATATATATATATATATATATATATATATATATAGTGAGAGGCGACAGTCTGTAGTGGCAATTCTTGTTGCCCCCACGGCCTGTACGTTAGAGTTTAACCCAGTAGACGAGAGGATAGCTTCCTTCTCACTCCAGGTCGGGAGATGGGTCCTGACTGTTGTTTGTGCTCACGCAAGTTCAGAGTACTGAAGAGTGCCCTCTCGGGTGATTCCCTTTTTCTGCTGGGTGACTTCAACACTCACATTGGCAACGACAATGAAACTTGGAGAGGCGTGATTGGGAGAAACGGCCGCCCGGATCTGAACCCCAGTGATGTGATATTTTGTTATCGGACTTTTGTGCTCGTCACTGATTGTCAATAACAAACACTGTGTTCAAAAATGGTAATATTAGTCTGTTTGAAAAGTACCAGTTCCCTTTTGATTTTTTCTTTTTTTACGGGCATGGTGGTGGGTCGTCACGTCATGACTTTGCTGGTTTTACGAGCAGAGGAGCATGTTCGGCAGCGCACAATCACAGCGTACTTACAAGCAGACACGGTGTGTAGACAGAAAAGGGAGAATGGACGCATTTTGTCCTAAAAACTAAAGATAAAGGTGACGTTATAACACTGAAACGCCCTCAGGAAGAGGTGCTTTAAGACATGACTAGCTAGCTAGCAGTTAACTTCTAAATCACGAATACTTGCCTCCATGGCGACAAATAAAGTACGTTTCCTACAACTATCATCCCTGCAGGATGAGAAATAGCTAAACTTGCTTCACTACACACCGTAGCTAAATTCAACTCAACAAAAAAAAATATAGTGTGGTGGCCGTAAGTTCGCACTTAACGCACCCCTTAATCTTGAGGACTAATTGGGCGGGGTTTAGCGAGTTGGTGAAGCAGTGCTCAGGGGTGTGTTCACGACCGCTAGGGAAACGGAGTATCTGCGCTGTTTTCAGTGGTGACACAAGGTCATCCGACACTGCCAAGGGGGAGGGGGAGCTGACGGGGGCTTCGCGGGAAGCCCCCCCGGCTCCCCAGTGGCACCCCATGGAAGATTTCCCACTTGAGCAGTCTCGTGTTGATACTCTACGCTCAGCCTGGGACCAAGTGATATCAATTGATGGTCAGTTGGTGCGCCCAGGAATAGCGCAGGTATTCCCTCACTTTGCATTAATCAGGGACAGATTATACAGAGTGAGTCGTGACACTTAAATTGGGGAAGAAATCACCCAGTTGCTGGTGCCAAAAAGCCGCCGGGAAAGGGTTTTCCAGGCGGCTCACTTTAAAACACTCAACCGGGCAATGGTCCGGTTCTATTGGCCAGGCATCCGGGCAAACGTGCGCCGCTGGTGTGCGGCCTGCCTGGACTGTCAGCTAGTCAATCCAGCGGCCACCCCCAGGGCGTCTTTGCGCCCATTACCACTCATGGAGGGGCCGGTTGAGCGGATTGGCATGGACCCCGTCGGACCATTTCACCCGAGCACCCGGGGATATCGTTTTGTGCTAGTCCTGGTGGAATACGCAACTCGATATCCCGAAGCAGTGCCGCTGCGGTCCATCTCTGCAAAGAGTGTGGCGCAAGCGCTGTTTCAGGTCATCTCCCGAGTCGGAATCCCCAAAGAGATTCTGACTAACCAGGGCCTCGTCCTTTATGTCACGCACAGTGAAAGAGCTATACAGATTGTTGCGGATCAAATCTCTCCTCTGTAATGACCAACTCATGCCGTCCCAGAGAGCAGATGTTGCCACCTTGCAGCAGAGTTTTGCTGATGTGTTCTCCCCCGGCCAGGCCGCACGAACCTCATTCAGCATCACATAGAGACCAGTCCGGGCGTGACGGTGCGGTCTCGGCCCTATATGCTACCCCAACACAAGCGCAAAGTGGTTCGGTAGGAATTCAAAACTATGCTGGAATTAGGAGTAATGGAGGAGTCACACAGTGCTTGGTGCAGCCCCATAGTTCTGGTAGGGAAGAAAGATGGGTCAGTGCGGTTCTGTGTGGATTACCGCAAGGTAAATGAAGTAGGCGCGGCCGGACGGCTTCCCGGCGGAATGGGGTGTGTAAGGGCCGGCCTTGAAGCACAGCTGGCAGGTGATTGGATTACCCAGCTGGGACTGATCATCCAATCACCTGCCATGCTTATCAGCAGCGGTCTGGGCCAAGACACAGGAGTTGAGTTGGAGTTGGAGCAAGACGCAGACACGCACGAGACCACGGCGACAGAAAGAGAGAGAGCCAGAAAAGACTGAAAAGTCGCAGAGCCGAGTGCTGTGCTGGAGCGTGTGCGCAAAATAAAAACATTGTTGACACCAGACTACCGGGCCCCTGTGAAGGTCTGTCATAATCAGGAGAATCCACCGGAGGGAAACCACCACAATGTTCTTCGGTGATCCTGTAATTTTTCATCGTATGAATTTAATTGAACTCAGAATTATGATAAAATATTTTGTAGCGTTCTTTTTAAGTGAAGTATTTTCAAAAAACTGAATACAATATTGTTCATGTATTAAATTGTTAATTAAGAATCAGATTACTTTAAGTTACTTTGTTACTGTGGACTGTTATTTTTTAGATGGACATACAGAAAATGACAATATGAATTAAGTAGCAGAATGCTTTAATAAGTACTTTGTAAATATTGGAACCAATTGAGAGCAAATCATTCCAAAACCTAGGTAATTTAAGTACTTAAATGACAGAATAGATAGATACCCTAACTCCATGTTCCTCAAAACGTGACAAAATGGGAAATAATCTGAATCGTAAATAAATCTAAATCTAAGACCTCAACTGACTGCCACGGAAGAGTTATGAAAGCGGTAAAAATAGTTATCGAAGGAATTTCAGAACCGTCAGCGTATAATAGTAACCAACCATTTCAAACAAGTACATTCCCAGACAAAAAGAAAACTGCAAAAGTTGTACCGATTTATAAGACTGGAGGCAAAAAACACTTTATGAATTATAGATTAGTTCTTAACTTTCACAATTTTCAAAAATCAGCGAAAAATTACTCATTAACAGACTGTACCAATTTATGAACAAAAGTGGATTAATCCCAGAGAATCAATACGGATCCAGAGCTAACATTTCAACATCAATGGCATTAATCGAAATAACAGAATAGATCACCAATACAATACATGGCAAACAGTGGGCAGCAGCAGTGTTTATGGATCTAACAAAAGCATTTGATACAATTAATCATAATATCTTAATTAATTAATTAGAACAGTATGGAATCAGAGGGCAGGTCTTGAACTGGGTAAGAAGCTACTTAACCAACAGGACGCAATATGTGAAGTTAGGCAAACACACGTCTACGTAGCTGAATACAAACTGATGGCGTACCTCAAGGATCAATACTGGGACCAAAATGGTATGTTATATAATATATATAAACAACATTTGTAAAGTTACAAAGGACTTAAAGTTAGTGCTATTTGCTAATGACACAACCACCTTTTGTTCAGGAGAGAACACACAGCTGCTAATACAAAAAAAACAGGAACATCTAATTTACAACATTTGTAAACGTGTATATAAAACCTTAAGTATATCAGTATGTGGAATTCAATTATGGAATGGATTAAACAACTATGTCAAACAATGTTCTAATATGATTCAATTTAAGAAACTGTTCAAACTACAAACGTCTACAAAGTACAAGGAAGAATTATGTAAAACGTCCATCTCATTATGTGAATCATAACTCACTTAACTATTTATGTAAATAACTATTGTATTCAGAATACATTGATGTAAATTATGTACAAGTGAAGAACAGGAAGTGAACACGTGAACATGTAATAGTACAGGAATTGCTATGAGGTAGAAAAGGGGTAGGATTAAATAAACTCTGCTTCTTCCTACTCCTTTTCGGACATGTTGTAAATAAAAATTATCATATGTGATGAATCATACTGAAATTGTATGCATGTTTGAAAGAAACTTCAACCAACCAACCAACCAATTATAACCTAAGTGATGGGACAGGACATTATACATTTTTGCTTTACCCTCCTTCTTTTTGGACACATACCATTTTTCTTTTTTCTTTTTGTTTTATTCCTATGACAATATTGTACCAGAGATTGTATTTTGTATGAATTGAGTATTTACTTTTTTTTTGTGTTCAAAATAAATTAATGAAATTAAATTAAGTCCAACATGTATTCAACGATGCAATTTTGAATTATATATTTATTTATATATATTTCAGATTAGGCAGCATGGTGGAAGAGGGGTTAGTGTGTCTGCCTCACAATACGAAGGTCCTGAGTAGTCGTGAGTTCAATCCCTTTCTCGGGATCTTTCTGTGTGGAGTTTGCATGTTCTCCCCGTGACTGCGTGGGTTCCCTCCGGGTACTCCGGCTTCCTCCCACCTCCAAAGACATGCACCTGGGGATAGGTTGATTGGCAACACTAAATTGGCCCTAGTGTGTGAATGTGAGTGTGAATATTGTCTGTCTATCTGTGTTGGCCTTGCAATGAGGTGGCGTCTTGTCCAGGGTGTACCCCGCCTTCCGCCCGATTGTAGCTGAGATAGGCTCCAGCGACCCCCGCAACCCCGAAGGGAATAAGCGGTAGAAAATGGATGGATGGATGGATATTTCAGAGCAAAAAAAACCAACAACGACTATATATTGTACATTCAAACTATTTTTGTTATGTGACTCCGGCAGTGCTCATCATAACACTCTGGACATCCGTGGCTTTTTTTCTCCCCCCTTGTTCAGTCGTCGCTTCTTGCCCATCTAAATAATTCAGTCCAAGTGAGACGTAGCCTATCACAAAGCATCCCCAACATGTCAAAAAGAGCAGCAGACAAGGACCAAGAGGCTGGGCTTCTATTACATATTGTGTATCTGACAATAGGACAACACATTTGGTTTGTCACAATGGCCACCTTATTGTGAGCCATCAATTTTGTACCAATGCTTACCTCAGCTCACTAATGCTTTTGACGTCTGTGCTCACTCCCTTTCATCATTACACCATGAACACAACGTATCAAGTGATGGTGTGCACATATGTTGTGTATACATGTGTGCTCATATCCATTGGCTTTGGGTTACTTTGGATCAAGTGACAACGGAGCCTCGTAAAGCATAGGCTATTGTTCATTGTCCCTGCGATACCGCCAGCTAATTGGATGAGATGTAAGTCAAGCCAACCGGTCTTAGACTTTGTTGTGCCCAGAGACAAAACGTGCACGTCACTGTACAAACCTCTTGTCCACACCTCTAACTGCTCAGTCATGCACGTACAAAGACACACAAATGCCATGTAAATAGGAAGCAATCCACTTTGTTTATGTTCATGTTCATTCTGTTTATGTTGGCTCATTAATTTTTTAACTGCTTCTTTGGTTTCCTTATGTTAAGGTTAAGGTTTCCATTGCTTCTAACCGCTGATCCTGTTTTTGGTGCAAACAGTACCAGAAGCTGCTTGCAGGTAGACGGTCAGCCACTCCTCAGGTTTAGCTTTTTTGGTTAGAATATGTAATATCATTGTTTATTTTTACCTGCACTGAGTTGTTTAGTAAACTTAAGTGTTTATGGAATTGGTAGTAAGCATAGTAATATCTAAAATGTTAGTGTCCACAGTGATGGGCAAGCTACATGGAAAACGTAGTGAGCTACATTATTCTACATAAATTTAGCTTCAATACATTGAATCTACTTACCAAAGAAATGTAGCAAGATATGCTCCAGTAAAATGACACAATTAACTTAACTACATCAATACTATTTTTTACAGAACATTAACTAAAGTTATACTTTCCTGCTTCTCCTGCATTCTCATTTTTCCAAGCTTTTCTTACTATAGTTCTTTCCCAAATTCACACGCACCCACGAACAAACACAAACATGCACACAAACGCACACCCATAGATGCTTGCTAGAAGGGTTGTACAGTATACCGGTATTAGTATAGTACCGCGATACTAATGAATCATATTCGGTACTAAACCGCCTCTGAAAAGTACCGGTCTGCCAATTTGTGGTATCATCCAAAACTAATGTAAAGTATCAAACAACAGAAGAATAAGTGATTATCGCATTTTACAGAAGTGTACATAGAACATGTTAAAAAGAGAAAGTAAGCAGATATTAACAGTAAATGAACAAGTAGATTAATAATTCCTTTTCTACCACTTGTCCGAAAATTACACAATACCTGTATATTACTGCATACGTAAGCAGCTAAATTACAAGCTTTTGTTTGCTTACTTACTAATAAAATACATGATGTCTTATATGTTCACTATTTTATTTAAGAACAAACTTTGTGGCTTGTGCAGCCCTTTGAGACATTTGAGATTTAGGGCTATATAAATATACATTGATTGATTGATTGATTGATTGAAACTTGCAATAAGAAACATATGTTTAATGTACCCTAAGATTTGTTGTTAAAATAAAGCCAATAACGCAATTTTTTGTGGTTCTCCTTTATTTAGAAAAGTACCGAAAAGTATCAAAATAATTTTGGTACTGATACCAAAATATTGGTGTTGGGACAACACTATTTGCTAGTGCTAGTGCTTTGTTTACAGTTGTGAGGATTAAGGATGTATATTGTTAGGATTTACTAGGATACCATTAAATCAGGTAAAAGGTCGATTCTGATTGGCTATCCACCGTGTCTTTTTTTAATGCTTTGCAGTGACACCTGAAAAAATGTAACAGCGCACACATGTCATAATTACAAAAGGCATCTGGATTAATAAAGTACCGTATCATTATTGCAGAATTTTAACGGTCCCCTGCGACCAACCCAATTCGAAAATGGTACTAAAAATGACCTGTGCTCTGTGTACAGGTGGGGCGGCGTGGCTTGGTTGGTCGAGCGGCCGTGCCAGCAACTTGAGGGTTCCAGGTTCGATCCCTGCTTTCGCCATCCTTGTCACTGCTGACCTTGGGCAAGACACTTTACCTACCAGCTCCCAGTGCCACCCACACTGGTTTAAATGGAGCTTAAAGATATATATAATAGGTTTCACTATGTAAAGTGCTTTGAGTCTCTAGAGAAAAGTGTTTTATAATTAACTTCACTTCACATCCCGAGGGAGGACTAGCTTATTTGGCGATTGTGTTAACGTCCGGAAATACCAGAATGTTTGTGTGGTGTTCGGGTCTGTGGGACCCGTTTTCAGTTTTTATTAAAAGAAAACTTATACAATTAATTAATTTTTCAAACTGAGACTCACTGACTTTAGCTCATTTTCTGTGAAAAACATATATCAAAATACATATTTAATGACCACACACCATACACCCCCCCTACACATTTCTATTACATATAAGATGTCCGGGTCCACTGGACCCGGGGCTAAATGAAGTGCGGAAATTGATGTTCTGTGTATCACACGCACCCACCCACCCACACACACACACACACATACACACACACACACACACACACACACACACACACACACACACACGCACACACACACACACACACACACACACACACACACACACACACACACACACACACACACACACACACACACACACACACACACACACACACACACACAGCAGGCCTAAACAAGAGGAGGACAGAGTGTAGGTACACAGAACATCAGAGGGTCAAATGTGCGAGAAAATGAGAGCAGACAGTGTTGACAAACAATGTTGCAACCTTGTGTGGGAACCGCAGGTGCAGAAACACAAAAGAAGAATCCCTGTGGGATGCAGAAACTGGCAGATAATTTTTCCGTGCAACGTTCATATTATTATTACTCAGCCAGCGTTTGTGGGTCTGATGGACCCGTTGCATTTTGTGGCTTTTAATGCCTCATAATCAAACACTTTTATGTTAAAATACTGAACAGATGTTTATTGGGATACGGTAAACATCTGTTCAGTATTTTAACATAAAAGTGTTTGATTGTGAGGCATTAAAAGCCACAAAATGCAACGGGTCCATCAGAACCACAAACGCTGGCTGAGTAACAACAATATGAACATTACACAAGGGTTAAATTTGTGTTGGACATCTTCGTCTGCAGTTATTTTCGGTCTTTTTTCCCATGCTTTAAACCCCTACTCTTCATACAATGCTGTGTTTATAGCTTTTTCCAGGTTCACACAACGATTCAGTCTATCATTTACCATATTTCTGACTCACCTTCAACATGGAGAAGAAACAACGAAATGCACACGACACAGCCTCAAAGCCAAAGAAGGACCACCCAGCCATCGAAAAAAGAAAAACCCTCTGCACAGAACGGAAATCCTTCACCACCAACGAGCGCCGAAGGGCCGTATCACAAGAGAAAGAGGAAGGGGATGAAGGCCATGTTACAAGCATCGTCTTTTGCTAAATTTCTGAATAAACACGCACCTTTGTAAATATTTCATGTTTCAATGTGTACACCTGGAGTTTAAAGACTTGTGTGGCCAATATATGTACACAAGTAAATTTGTCCAGCTTAAAGGTGTGTAATTATTATGTGAGGTCTTGATGAAGGTCTTGATGTAAGGCCATGGGGATTTTCAATGCGAAGACTTCTCTGCCACTGTCTCTTGCTGTACACTTTCCATCCCGACTGCATCAGACAACAAGCGGGCATGGTCGGTTGGAGGATAGGTAAATGACATCATACAGGAGAGATGTGTTTAAGGTTTAGAAATGCCTTGGAAAATGAAGATCAGATCCTGTGGACTTGACCACGCTTTGTTTGGCCACAAAAGAAGCCTCAGCACTGAAAAGCTATTTGATGTGGAATACAGCAATGTTATGCCCACGCTGAGAAACGTAGTTATTGAGAAATGTAGTAAAACTACTTCTGCCCAACACTGAGTGTCCACACTTTGGCTTACTTTAACCTACTATGGTTACACTATTATCAGTTACCAGCAGTAGTAGTTGTTTAGAAAAAACCCTGAGAAGGTCTTTGCAACTTTTAAAGCATATAACTAGTCATCAGCTATCATTTGTGGGTGCCAGTAGCTTAGTGTGTATACTAGTGTTGTACCGATACCAATATTTTGGTACCAGTACCGGTACTAAAATTGTTTCGATCCTTTTTTGTACTTTTCGGTACTTTTCTAAATAAAGAAGACCACAAAAAAATTGCATTGTTGGCTTTATTTAACAAAAAAATCTAGGGTACATTAAACATATCAGTTAAGTCCTTAAATAAAATAGTGAACATACTAAACAACTTGTCTTTTAGTAGTAAGTAAGCAAACAAAGGCTCCTAATTTAGCTGCTGACATATGCAGTAACATATTTTGTCATTTATCATTCTATTATTTTGTCAACATTATTAAGGACAAGTGGTAGAAAATTAATTATTCATCTACTTGTTCATTTACTGTTACTTTCTCTTTTAACATGTTCTATCTACATTTCTGTTAAAATGTAATAGTCACTTATTCTTCTGTTGTTTGATACTTTACATTAGTTTTGGACGATACCACAAATTTGGATATCAATCCGATACCAAGTAGTTACAGAATCATACATTGGTCATATTCAAAGTCCTCATGTGTCCAGGGACATATTTCCTGAATTTATAAACACAATATACATTTTAAAAAAACGAAAGACGATGTTGTGATGCCAAAAAATATTGACGTAATTATAGTAGTATCGACTAGATACATGCCTGTACTTGATATCATTACAGTGGATGTTATGTGTATATCAACCAATGGCATTTTGTTTACATTTTGTTGCCGGTGAGCTACGGTGTGTAGTGAAGCATGTTCAGATATTCCTGATCCTGCAGGGATGATACTTGTTAGAAACATACTTTATTTGTCGCCATGGAGACCAGGATTAGTGATTTAGAAGTAGCTGAAACACTGCCGACGGCGGGTGGACGTTAGCCACTAGCCATGCCTTAAAGCACCTCTTCCTGAGGGCGTTTCAGTGTTATAACTTCACCTTTATCTTTACTTTTTAAGCCAAAATGCGTCCGTTCTCCCTTTTCTGTCTACACACTGTGTCTGCTTGTAAGTACTCCGTGATTGTGTGGGACCAAACATGCTCGTCTGCTCGTAAAACCAGCAATGTCACGACGTGACTTCGACGTGGGCTTGGGGGGGTGCGGGACCGGTACATTTCAGAGACGGTATAGTACCGAAAATGATTCATTAGTATCTCGGTACTACACTAATACCGGTATAATGTACAACCCTAGTGTATACACACTTGTCTTAAGGACCAAATGCTAAGTGATGCTAATGATAAGGTCGCCTTTCCTCTGTGTAGCCGAAAGACTAAAAAGGTAGCAAATAGACTGGAGTGAAGTTGCAACAACAGCTGGTGTATCCTGGGACGTTGGTCATGGTGACTCTTTCACTTTCCATCTGTTTTTCTCTAGTCTGCAGTCTTTGTTTGCCTTTCACAGCTGTAATTCTCAGTAGCAAGCCCTGTAACAAAATTATATGCAATATATATTAGCAAAAACTGATTTTTCCATAAAAAGGGAAAAAACCTTAGTCTCATTAAACATAATACAAACATGCACATAGTCTGGTTCCAAAAACAAGTCCTATTTCAATTTCAAGTGATATTTAAACTATCACAGGGCCTGCCAAATGTAGCCTGATTATGAAATGAACACAACACAGTCCCAAATCTTCAATTGTCTGTGCTTCCGCAGTGTTTTCAAATGGAAAAATCACATGGTGGCTATTGTGTGTAGACCGTTATGTCACACATTGTTCAAATAATCCCTTTAAAATGTGTGAAATAATTTAGTTTCCATAATCTCTAAAATCCCCAGTATATACAGGGCACAAAACAAAAAGTATTGTTCGCACAAGGGGAAAAAAAGGATAATATATTTTATTGAAAGGATAACTTGACACAAAATAAAGTGTTTAAATGGTAAACATGCATTGTTTAAAGCATGTCTTGCTCTGGCAGGGAACTTTATTGCAATCACTGGAGTGGGTGTGCAATTGAAAGACGTTTTAGATTCACAGTGCTGTTTATTAGCTTGAAGCATCTGGGCTTGGATCTTGTGATTAATTGGGGTGAGGCCCCCCCATAGAACAAGGTCAGCCCTTGCCAAGCCTTTGCCACTTTTTCCTTTTACATCAATTAAAACTAAGAGGCAGTGCTTTTGCCTCGTGTCCACACACACACACACACACACACACACACACACACACACACACACACACACACACACACACACACACATTAGAGGGCAGACGTTGTGTTGTATTGAGCAAAAAAATATGAGTGAAGTATTTGATATACATTTGCAGATAAACTCTGACATCTCAGCAGCAAGTTTTAATTAATTGAATGCAAATGAGACTTTTTGCTACTGTGTCTCCCAGCCGACATTGCCATTTTGCTGTTGTACAATATCAGCCAATTAGAGAGCGGGCATGTCACTGGAAGAGGAAAAAGTGGAAGGAAGCGATTCATAATGATAAATTAGAAGAAATCAACGTGACTGTGCATGGAAATGAGCAGTTTTGTTTGACTTGTGTCACATTTTAAGATGTTTCTCATGTTCTCTTGTTAATTTGCGTGGTTTTGTTTTAATTCTTTAATGTATTTTTATGGCGCTTTAAATTATATTCCAATAGTTTATGCGCACGCCCGGTTTTCTGTGTCAGTGGCAGTAAGGAATGGTGGGAGAGTGAGATGCATGCATCATGTGCTACAGAGGGAGTTTACTATGACTTCAGACAGAGGGCGGCCTTGAGTCAGTTACCTATCTCTGAGAGTGCAAGTCATTTTCTCTCCTTGTTGAAATACACTTCATTAGGTACAGCTGCACAAGCAGGTAGGAATAAACAGAAGATGGTTGACATAAGAGCTGTGCCTAAAGAAACTGACTGGTGATGACTGATCGGCTTTCTATGCATATATTATTTTTTTATTTTTTCATCTTCTGAGAAATGTGATTAAGATGTAGGAAGAGCAATCTGGATGCAATTGGAAGTCAGAGTATCAATAGGGTGCCGTTGTGTGTAATTTTGCATTTAACAGCAACGTAAAAGATTGGTTCACTGGTCACTGTCAAAGCATTTGAGAATAGATGTAAGATTAGACAATATCTCCACTTTGGTTATATTAAATTCTGGTCATAAAGAGTGTGGGACAAAACAAACAAAAAAAAAACAAGAAAAAGGAAAGGCAGACCACAACACTATTTCAGTATCAGATAAGGAAACAATACGCGGATGAACACATGTTTTCGCCTGTAGATTATGACGGAGCACTGTTATTTCCTGTATGAATACACTTTCAATTTCCGGCCCGCCACTTTAGTTTTATTACACTGATAACACGATACCATCGGCCGTAGCTAGTGAAGGAAACCAACGGTTGCTACAATACGGAGAAATTATGTTTGAGGAAAATAAAATAAAATGTATTTGATAAAACTGAGAATGCTCTAATCCTGATGGAAATGTGCCTGCAGCCATCAAGACAAACCTAATCACAGATACTGGTGTCAAGTGACAACACAACATTTTTAATAAGAAACATCACTTTCTCCCACTGCTATTCCCTCACATACTGGATTTATTAATACTAGATGTGATACAAGATTAGCAGATGTCACTAGGTGATATATCACAGCAGCTTTTAAGGCTTGAACAGTAGCCTACAGCCGCGATCAAATGTTTACATACACTTCTAAAGAACATAATGTCATGGCCAATACTTTCTACAGTTCTTATTTTTTTGTGATAGAGTGATTGGAGCACATACTTGTTGGTCACAAAAAACATTCATGAAGTTTGGTTCTTTTATGAATTTATTATGGGTCTACTGAAAATGTGACCAAATCTGCTAGGTCAAAAGTATACATACAGCAATGTTAATATTTGGTTACATGTCCTTTGGCAAGTTTCACTGCAATAAGGCACTTTTGGTAGCCATCCACAAGTTCTGGCAAGCTTCTGGTTTAATTTTTGACCACTCCTCTTGACAAAATTGGTGCAGTTCAGCTAAATGTGTTGGTTTTCTGACATGGACTTGTTCTTCAGCATTGTCGACACGTTTAAGTCACGACTTTGGGAAGGCCATTCTAAAATCTTAATTCTAGCCTGATTTAGCCATTCCTTTACCACTTTTGATGTATGTTTGGGGTCATCGTCCTGTTGGAACACCCAACTGTGCCCAAGGCCCAACCTCCGGGCTGATGATTTTAGCTTGTCCTGAAGAATTTGGAGGTAATCCTCCTTTTTAATTGTCCAATTTAAAGCACCAGTTCCATTGGCAGCAAAACAGGCCCAGAGCATAATACTACCACCACCATGCTTGACAGTAGGAATGGCATTCCTGGTATCAAAGGCCTCATTGGAAAACTCAAGACAGTGATTAAAATGATGATTGTGCTTTTTAGTTTGATACAGAATTATCCATCAAAATATAGATTTTGCAAAAGATGAAGACAAAACATTGTTGTACACATTTTGTTAGTGTAAATGATTATTTCCAGAACTAAGGGTCAGGTATATTGTATTCCTTTTGCTGCCGACTAGGGACATCAAACCAAATGATGGGCCCCCATACACAAGACTTCAAAATGCCCTCCATCCACCCTAAAGACACCATCGCCGCCCCATGCACACACACTTGCTATATACATGCACTAACAAAACCAATTATTGTATGGATTTGTTTGAAACCAGCTTTTTAAACATATGTAAAAACCTAATTAGGCATTTGAAAGTTTAAAGCAGGGAATAATATATGTAGAACATAACTAGATAACACCCCCTTAAACATGTTTTGTTTCGGGGTTTTTTTACAAAAAATGCCAAAGTGGCCAGAATGTGAATCTGTCACTATTCACTTAAATATGAGTATACATATTCAAGTTGTCCTTTACTTTAGAGTGTCAAGTAAAGATAACACACAGGGTTATCATCAGTTGATAATACGAATCATAATAATACATAATTTTTATAATTATATTATTATTAATGCATCTTCTGGGAATTAAGTCCCCCCTGTCTTTAAAAACGAGTGACACCTCTGTTTCTAACTTTATTCAAGGGTCTTTGAATGCACCACATGTATGTGCAATGAGATGCAAAAGTGAAATTTATACATAACTGTCTCTGTCTCTGCCACAGAGGATGTATTACATTTTTACATTTCTTCTATCACCTCATCCTTGTTCCAAAGTGTTGGTGCAGAGTTTGAATACTTAAAGTTGAACTTTGATGATATTATGACGTCTTTGTTGAACGAACAGTGATGTGTTCCATGCGAGGTTTGCCGCTATCCAGGTGAAACAAACCATTTTGCATTCTTGATAACGGGGTGTCAGACATTACAACATTTAACTTTTATGGCTATATTAATTATATTATTAACATTTATGACGTCTTTACATAACTTACATATTCAAATGGCAGAAAAAAAATAAGACATTTACAAAAGCCCAGGGGCCCTCCTGTGCTTTGGTCCCAAGTACAACATTCTCCCTTACCGCCCTGTTGACAATTGTCTGAATAAACTGTCAATTGATCATCAAGCAGACTAATTTAATCTTGGCACATTTCTACTGATCATTTAACAATTGCATCCATTTGTTTTCTTTTTCTAAGGAAACAGTGTACAGTACAGTATATAAAGGTTTGCACAGAGATACAAATGCATGTGAGTTTATGTCCTCGCTTTGCTTGTCCTGGTATCCCCTCGAGGTGTCTGTTGATGACACATAGGTCCACAAACCGATTTCCGAGCAACACTGCACATTTCCAGCCAGGTCTTGATCCCCACTTAGACCAATTGGAGTCAATTTGTTATTGCAAACATAAATGTGGTAACTTGTAATATCCAGTCAGCCAGGCATGGGAGGGAACTGGCAAAGGCCACTGCTATTTTCACTTCTGACCCCTCATTGAGCCAATCCTTTGTTGACTTGGGCATTCAGCTGCCAATCACAGGAAGGTTTTTCCATTAAATTTTCTTGAGAAACTCCCCAGGTCCCAATGAAGCAGCCACGACAAGAATCCAAGGGATGGGGGAGAGAATTCTGGAAATAGCTAAGGAGGCAATGCTAACCCTGTTCTCATTGCTACATTCAAACATGCACAGTGTGGGGATGAGGAATATACTTGACCAACTACTATACTCTCCAAATACAGTGGTTAACATTAAATAAGGTTCAGAAGTCAGTGAGTTTATTTTTGTATTGTATTATACTGTAGTTCCCAACAAGGTTCGGGACAAAAGTGGACACAAGAGGTCAGGTGACTAGCTTGACTCTTTGACCTGGGGCAACACACAAATAAAAAGCCACACTAACACAGGCCAGTTTGATTACCCCTAAAGCAGTAGACATTTCCCCTCAGAAGGATAATTGAGGACAAACATTTGTGTGGCAATTCAACATGACCCTTGACTTTAAAAGCCCTTTCATATTATCAAGCTGAAGGTGGCTGAAAAAATGTATTTTTGCATTTACAAAATTCGGTGCTATGTGGGTCTATAGGCCCAACATAATGGTTAGTGCCTGGCTTTAGACCTGATGATAGGCTATTGTTAATATTGTACTGTAAAGGAAACAAGCCTATAATTACAATAGCAGAGTTGACGTCAGGAGATAAACTGACCTTTTTAAGCCGTTGCTGATCAACGACAACACACATGTAAGCAGGGGAACTGATATTGTGTTCATGTGTAAGTGTTTGTGTTCAAAGTGCGCGCGTGCAAGACTTCGAGGTAATGCCATGAAGCAGCTCAGGTTAATGGCTTGACTGTTACCTGTTGTTGAGGTTTACCATTGACCCAGACACAAGGGGAATCCTTTCACGTCCTCTATGCTTCAGCTGAAAGGCTAAATTATCAGGGTTGTCACATGTTTGTTTTAGAAATGTTCAAAAGGTTTAACACAGTCAAGGATACAAGGTTAAGTTACATTTTCAGTCAGTGACTGTGCCTCTGTCTGGAGATAGAGCTTTTAAATTGTGATTTGCTATTATAAAGGGCAAAACTACAATTAACACAGAGTAGCCAGGTAGTGCTGAGCCTCTCTTGTTTTGATTACAAATGTTAAAAACGAGTAAATGATCAAATGGATAGTAATATGTTTTTATCAAACTGTCTTACAAATGCATTTTATGAATGAATAAAACAATTTTTTTAAACTAAATAACTCAAAAATTGCACGTTTTCCGATTATATATACAGTGCAGGAAAGTAATTTGATAAGCCGCTATAGATGTTCCTATTTGCTTTGAGTGTATGCGTACCTACCAGATTGTATGCAGTGTGCTACATGCCTAAGTGCCCTGAATGGATAAATCATAGAAATCAGATGAGGCAAGTTTCTATTTGTTTTCTCATTTAGTGCATAAGCATGTTATTTAGACCACAACTTCAAAGTTAAAGTTAAAGTACCCCTGATAGTCACACACACACTAGGTGTGGTGAAATAACTCTCTGCATTTGACCCATTCCTTTGTTCCACCCCCTGGGAGGTGAGGGGAGCAGTGATTCCCGAGCGTGTCCACCAGTAGTGGTGGCCGCGCTCAAGAATCATTTTTAGTGATTTAACTCCCAATTCCAACCCTTGATGCTGAGTGCCAAGCAGGGAGGTAATAGGTCCCATTTTGTATAGTATTTGGTATGGCTCGGCCGGGGTTTGAACTCACGACCTACCGATCTCAGGGCGGACACTCTAACCACAAGGCCACTGAGCAGGTCAAAATGCATGTTCAATGAGTTCAATGTTAATTACAAATTAATAGGATCGGTATGGCCTCATTCCTGTGTGGATCTCGCGTTAAAAAGATGGTGGCGGGGTTAACCATTGTTCAATGCAGTCTGCTGAAAATGATGGAAAGCGCCACTCTACATGGCAACTGACACTGTGGTCAAAGATTGAATTGCCACAAAAGATATTTTGAGATATTCCACATTCTACTGCCGACTGTCGGCTAAAGTGGACAGTGCACCCCCAATTCGTCACGTTTCATGGGTCAGGTAAACTGCAACAAATGGGGCCATATGAATCACCTTCCAACTGTATATTGAACAAATAAAGTCAAACTAATAAAGCAACTCGCTGCTTACATGAATTGCACCAGGACTCATTATGCGGACCTGCCAACATGTGAGCATTTTTCATGTGACCCTTGAATACGCTTTTATGCTTTGCTGCTCTAAAGGTACATATTTTGATGCATTTTGCAGGTTTCAGTTTCGAATTAATGCAGTCTCTGAAACCTGAATGATGCTTCCATGTCCAGGCACCAGGGCACGTCACACCAACCCGCACCTGTCCTTTCAAAGTTGCTTGCGTTACGTGATATTCACTTCCAAAAAATATCAAACATCGCAATGTGGAAACACAGACCATAAGGGCTGTGATTAGTCGGTTTGGAGAACATTATTTAATGTGTGCTTACAATTAATTCAGAGCACGTACATCCCACCTCCGCAAAGGCTTTTTTGTTCAATTTCTGATCAACATTTGCAATAAAAATGACTGATTGATTTGTTCCAGCTGCAATAACACTGCCCTTCTCACTCTGAGTACCATCGCTCGTGGCAAAGGAAGTTCTCAAGCTAAATAGACACAGAATTGATGGCACGTCACAGGCTCAACTCTGACAAAGAGCTATAAAAGCAAGATTGTCCAAAGTGCAGACCAGGGGTCATTTGTGGCCTGTGGCTTATTTTTTATACAGGACATTGTAAAAAACAAAAACAAAAACAATGAAACAAAAAACATGAAAAATAGGATAAATACAGCAAAATTCCTAAAAACAAAACATATTGTTCACTATCTGTAGTCAATGTTCACATCACCAACGGAGCCTCATGCATTAACTTATTCTCTATTCTTACATGTTGTTACCATTTCTCTTCATCAGAGCAGCCAAGCACACAAATTGGCACCAGCTCCCTCCGACCTAAATGCCTTTAACTGATTAATGAGATGATTAGTGACGGGTACTCTTTATTAAAATGTAATAACAATTTTGGTTGGCACCCTTCACATGGGAAGGAATGTCATGAATCACAGGATATCGGCTGTCTGTATCTGATGAATGCATCATTTACCAGCTGAGGAGTTATTTGGTGGCAGCTATTAATTCAAATCACATTCATATCGCTAAGCCCGAAGATAACAAAAACCCAACCCATGCAGTTGAAAGAAAACAGGAAGCAAATAATTGCAGCTCACACGACTTCCATAAAGGTGTTGTATCAATGTCATTTTATTCAGTAGACATACATGCTTAACAAGTATTTTGGAGATGGACTTGTAATATATTTAAAAAGATGCTCAAACAAGCAGAATTGAATAATGACATTTGAGCAATGAATAACTGTCAAACTTGAATGCACAGTCATGATAAACCAATACATATTTTTGAATAGGCATAATACAGTACTGATGAACGACATCCCATTTTGATGGACATATTAAACTCACTGTGAACATACACCTATAGTATAGTATAGTATAGTAAATGATATATATACCTTTCCAATTATCTTTTTTTACATTTTTTGTATCACCATTTTGTCGTATCTAACAAAAAGGAAGCACTGTGTCTGAATCTATATATATTAAAGATGTTGGAATTAGTCAGGTATCAAAACAAAACAAGGATTGTTTGGCCTTGGTGGATGTTTGTGCTTGCGTTGGTACGATATCATTTTATTTTGAACAGGAGTGACTGTTGCAATGTTATACTTACTGGTGGTATGTCTAAACAACTGAAACCACGTTTATACTCATGCTAAAATAATAAATAATCTACTGTATTTTGTTTTATCATCAGTGTAAAAACAAATATATTATGTTATTCCTACAACTATTTACATTGTTTTTAAATATATCACAACTAATCAAACTTTGATATGCTAAATAATGTATTATTATTGAGGCCAAGTCATCTTGCTATCTTTGACATCCCTCATCCCAGCGACCATGTCACAAAATGTTGGTGGTCTCTCATTTCCTTGTTACTGTAACAGGGCTTTAAGGCTATCCAAAAATAAAAGGGGGTGCTCACATAAACACCAAACAGCCTTAACCAGACATTAAATCAATTATTTAGCACAATAACAGTGTTTCAAGAGGGAATCAGTTGTCCTTAGCTAAGCATTTGCAATTGTAAAGTTGACACTTAAATAGAAGCTATTTCAACCTCCAAAATCTTAAATTCCCTATTAGTTTTAATTATGTGTTTTGATATCCCAACTGACTTGAGCACAGACTGACTTGAAGGCATAGCAAGTATTTGCTGACCGAATAATTAGTTCATTGTCCTGGTTGTGGGAAAGAATTTGGAGGTAGCTGACATTTACACCTCTGATAATAAGGAAAGTGATGTGTGGTTGTTAAACTCTAATGAAGTTGACTTTTAGTAATAATGACTTCTGGATGACCTCAAGGTTCAGGACCACAACCCAAATTAACCAGCTCACCATGAAACAGCCTTATTTAATATTTACCGTAAGCCCGGGCTTAAACATAATTAAATAGGCAGATAGGAGCATTTGGAATAGAGATGTGTGCACCTCCAGGCTGAGCTTAAACTTGGATATGTTTGCCTAACCTTGCTGTGGACTCTAAAGGTGCATCTGGTAATTGAAACATAACAGAATTACGTTACAAATGTTAAACAGAGCAATGTGTGTACAGTAGAAGCACATACACCATCCGACGTAGCACATGTTTTCATTTAATTAGTTTCTCATTTGGCCCTGGATTTCTTGTGTCAATACAGGTAAACACAGTGGTGTAAAGGATTTTCTGTGTCCATGAGTCATACTATAGCCAAATGTTCATTTTGGATTTATTGTGGATTTAAGTGTTGTGTTAGTGTACACGCACACACCTACACACACACATACATACATATGTATATATATATATATATATATATATATATATATATATATATATATATATATATATATATATATATATATATATATATATATATATATATATATATATGTATGTGTGGGGAAAAAAAATCACAAGACTATTTCATCTGATGAAATGATGATGAAATAGTCTTGTGATTTTTTTTCCCACACATACATATATTGCGCTTTACTACGGTATCGAGCACTATTTTTTGGATAACCTTATTAAGACATATATATATATATATATATAGGTGGTGACTTGTCCAGGGTGTACCCAGCATTCCGCCCGAATGCAGCTCCAGCACCCCCGCGACCCCGAACGGGACAAGCAGTACAAAATGGATGGATGGATATATATATATATATATATATATATATATACCCCATATATATATATATATATATATATATATATATATATATATATATATATATATATATATATATATATATATATATATATCCCATACCCGCGCAGAATGACTACAAGCTAAGGCTCATAGAAAAGACGGAACACTTCCTAAGAAGGATGCGGTGGAAAGCACATTTTTTCCTCCACCCTGAAACAAAAGGAATGCAAAAGGAAACTTACGGATTCAAATCTACCAAGAACCCACCCACAGTTGAGGAACTAAAGGATTTTGAGAACGACATGCTCAAAATGATACAATCAGTCAAATTCAAGCCAATCCGCAACCCACTCCTCACCAAGCTGAAAAATGACAAGGAGCGCATCAAGAAAGTAAACAACCTCATCATAGCTGCCGATAAAACCACAAACTTCTACAGAATGGACATACCAGAACACCACACCTTACTGGACAGAAGCATCACCAAATCATACAAAAAAGCGCAACCCAATACCTTACAGAACATCCACCTGGAAAATAAAAGGATCGCGGCTGAACTGGACATTGAGGACAGGGTGGACGCCACAGCCAACAAGGAAGCCTTCATCACATTGAAGGATCACAAACCCAACTTCGCAAATAACCCAACATGCCGACTAATAAACCCAACTAAATCTGAAATAGGAAAAATCAGCAAAATAATCCTGGACAGAGTCAACACAAAAATCAAGGACAAAACACCACTCAACCAATGGAGAAATACAGCAGCAGTAATCAAATGGTTCAACAACATCCAAGACAAACAACAGCACAACTTTATCTCCTTTGATATCGAGGAATTTTACCCTTCCATCACGCAAGACCTACTGACTCAAGCACTAGACTTCGCCTCAGACTACGACTCAATCACAGGCAACGAAAGAAACATCATCATCCACGCAAAAAACTCCATTCTCATCCACAACAGTACACCATGGCAAAAAAAGAACAATGCAACATTTGACGTCACTATGGGAAGTTTTGACGGAGCAGAAACGTGTGAACTCGTTGGGAGTTTCCTCCTCTCCCAGCTCGCTAGCCTCAATCTGAACCTTGGTATTTACCGTGATGACGGACTGGCAGTGTGTCGCGCCTCGCCAAGGAGCAGCGAGAATACCAAGAAGCGCATATGCCAAATTTTCAAAGAGAACGGCCTACGGATCACGATTGAAGCCAACAAGCAAACCGTCAACTTCCTTGACGTCACTTTCAACCTGAGAAATAACAGCTACCAACCATTCACGAAACCCAACACAACACTCCAATACGTGCACCATGACAGCAACCATCCACCCACCACCACGAAAAGAATACCTACCGGAATCAATAAAAGGCTATCGATGCTGTCATCTAGCAAAGCTGAATTTGACCAAGCAACCCCCCCCGTACCAAAAAGCCCTTGATGAAAGCGGATACAATTTCACCCTCACCTATGAACCCACGCCAGGAAACCAGCCAAAAAAGAACAGAAAACGAAACGGCATCATCTGGTACAACCCCCCATACAGCAAAAACGTCTCAACAAACATTGGACACAAATTCCTCAACCTGATTGACAAACACTTTCCCAAAGACAACAACCTAAGAAAAGTATTCAACAAGAACAACATCAAATTGAGCTACAGCTGCATGAACAATATACGACAAATCATCTCAAACCACAACAAAACAATTGCAAATGAGCCGTCGACCCCCAGTCAGAACGACTCCAAAACCAACAAAGCATGTAACTGTCGAAAGAAACCTGATTGCCCCCTCAACGGGGGATGCTTACAAACATCAGTTGTCTACCAATCTAAGGTAATACGCAAGGACATTAACACATCCGACACATATGTAGGATTAACCGAGGGTGAATTCAAAACCAGATGGAACAACCACAAGGCTTCTTTCAGGAACAAAAACCTGCGAAATACCACAGAACTCAGCAAACACATTTGGGACCTCAAAGACAATAATGTTGAATATTCAATAACATGGCAAATTATTGCATCCAGCACACCTTACAATAGTGGTAATAAAAGATGCAACCTATGCTTGAAAGAGAAACTGTTTATTATCTACCGTCCAGACCTGTCATCCCTCAACAAGCGCAGCGAAATTGTAACAACATGCCGCCATAGACGGAAACACCTCCTAGGTAACACATGAACCAATCACCACGCCCCTAGGCCAGCCTGTACCCACCCACTCTGTGCCCTATATAAACCATGGTATGCGAATGCTCCCATTAAAATCTCCTGACGATTGAGGGTACCCCCCTCATGAAACAGGCCTGTAGAGATGAAATAGTCTTGTGATTTTTTTCCCCACACATACATATATACTACGGTATCGAGCACTATTTTTTGGATAACCTTATTAAGACATATATATATATATATATATATGTATTAGGGGTGTGCATCTCTACCTTAAATGGCGATCCAATATGAATCTCGATACTCCAAAGACATGCACCTGGGGATAGGTTGATTGGCAACACTAAATGGTCCCTAGTGTGTGAATGTGAGTGTGAATGTTGTCTGTCTATCTGTGTTGGCCCTGCGATGAGGTGGCGACTTGTCCAGGGTGTACACTGCCTTCCGCCCGATTGTAGCTGAGATAGGCTCCAGCGCCCCCCGCGACCCCAAAGGGAATAAGCGGTAGAAAATGGATGGATGGATATATATATATATATATATATATATATATATATATATATATATATATATATATATATATATATATATACACATCATACACGCCCACACAGGCATTTCCACACATACATAAGTAAATACATACGCAAATACAGTACATATATCCACACGCACATTCAGTGTACAAACATACATATACACACACTGTACATACACAAGCACATATGCATTCATACACCCATGCATATAATTACGTCTCATCAAACATAAATTAACGTTGTACCCCCAGTAGAATTTGGCTAAAAAAGCTTAACCTATTGTAATATAACAATCTACAAGACTAATATAGTTAACGTCTCTTTCTTCCACTCCATGTGTCTGCTTTCTTTTGAAATTCAGTTTTTCATTACATATATGTATTGTTGCATTTGAAACAATTGTATTTTTGCTAATAGAGGCAATTAATATTATTATTCATTGTCAATAGTTATATTTACATTTATATTTGTATTGCTCCATTGGTAGTGCAATGATGCTCATTGTCATTTCCATGTTATTAGTATTTGATTCACTAATTGCTTATTTGCTAAATTCTTTCTATCCTATTTGTACATATTATATTTGCTGATGTTGTTCTGTTGTCTCTCTGTCTTTTCCCCTTCTTGTCGCTGCAATTTCCCCCTCGGTGTTCTTTTTTTTTATTCTTTCTATCCCATCCTGCTTCGGTCCGGCTACACCAAACATTAAATAAATCAATTTAATAAAGTCAAATACAAATAAGGCAACAAGAGAAGTATTCCACACTTCTCTTTTGTCAAGGACATCTGTACAGCAGATATGGGCATCTACATCAACAGTAGGATTTGCCAGAGTGGCTGGACAGGACAAAAAAATGAACATGTACAAAAATACATACATTCAAAAAACATATTTACTTACGTATTCACAGCTTTTGCTCAATACTTTGTTGATGCACCTTTGGTAACAATTACAGCCTAAATTATTTTTAAATATGAGGCCATAAGAGAAACTACCTTTGGGCAGTTTTGCTCATTCTTCTTTGCCCATTCCTCTTTGCAGTACCTCTCAAACTCCATCAGATTTAATGGGAAGCTATAGTTTTTATCCAGGTTGACTCTGTACATTGCTGCATTCATCTTTCCCTCAATCCGGACTTGTCTCTCAGTTCTTGCCACTGAAAAACATCCCACAGCATGATGCTACCACCACCATGCTTCACTGTAGGGATGGTATGGGCCTGGAGATGAGCGGTGCCTAGTTTCCTCCAAACATGATGCCTGGCAATCATGCCGAAGAATTTCAATCTTTGTCTCATCAGACCAGAAAATGTTGTTCCTCAAACGTTTTACTAAGAAATGGCTTCCGTCTGGCTACTATATCAAACTGTCACGACGTGGGGGTTTTCGCAGCTTACTGCGAGGATTGTTCTCCCGGGATGCAAACAGACTTTTCCGAACAAAGGTAGCAGGTAGGAACATATTTATTCTTGACTCTCAAAATAGGTGAAAACAAAAAGGCGCATAAGGCGAAGGCACAACTTAATGCAGGAAACAAATAGACATGAAACAAAAAGTCGCTAACTGTGGCATAAATAAACAAAACTTACTTGGCAAGGCACGAGCAGCATGAACTAAGCATGAAACAATCAGCATGAACTATGATGTCTCCAGAAAACAAGCCGGAACAGAGCAATGTCGCCAGATCGACTAACTGGCAACGACAGGCTTAAATAATAGTCTCTCTTGATTTAGAGACAGGTGTGACCCAAACGCAAGAGACAGGTGAAAACCATAAGTTGTCATGGAAACTAAAACAAACAAGGGAGCGCAAACAGGAACTAAAAGAGTCCAAAAACTAACAAAATATAACAAAAACATAATCCAGACCACAGATCATGACACATACAGGCCTGATTGGTGGATTTCTGGTTCTCCTTTCTCCACAGAGGAATGCTGTAGCTCTGACAGAGTGATCATAGGGTTCTTTGTCACATTCCTGACTAGACTAAGATGAATGCAGCAATGTACAGAGACATCTTGGATGAAAACCAACACTTCCCATCCAATCTGACAGAGCTTGAAAGGTGCTGCAAAGAGGAATGGGCATAAAGGAATGGGAGAAACTTCCCAAAGATCGGTGTGCCAAGCTTGTGGCTTCATATTTTAAAATACTTAAGGCTGTAATTGCTGCCAAAGGTGCATCAACAAAGTAATGAGCAAAGGCTGTGAACACTGATGTGCATGTGATTTTTTTATATTTTTATTTTAATAAAATTACTACATCTAAAAAAAAACTGTTCACATTGTCATTATTGGGTATTGTCTGTAAAACGTTGAGGACAAACATGAACTTTTTCCATTTTGGAATAAGGCAGTAACATAACAAAATGTGGAAAAAGTGAAGCGCTGTGAATACTTTCCGGATGCACTGTATATGATTACCTTAACGTACTCAGGTTGAGTCAATGTGTCACAGCTGAAAGGTTTGATTGATTGATTGATTGAAACGTTTATTAGTAGATTGCACAGTTCAGTACGTATACCACGACTAAATGGTAACACCCAAATAAGTTTTTCAACTTGTTTAAGTCGGAGTCCACGTAAATCAAATCATGGTAAAACTTGACAGCATTCAAGTTGAAACAGTCATGGCTTTCCCACGTCAACATATTTGCTTTGAATATTCACTGCACACACCCTTTCATTATATGAAAATGTTTACACAGGGCTGTCTCGGCCGACACAAGATCCATTGGGGGGCTCTATCTTGCGTAAACGACTCATTCTCTGCAAAGGCGTAAGGGATGTGCTTCGCTGCCGAGAGGCACAGACAGAGCAACACATAAGTACATAAGGAGAAAGGTAAATCTGACGCCCAGAGGCGTGACCTGATTGATTGACAGCACGCATACTTTGCAAGAAAAAGCACAGGTGCACACAAACACAAATTATTAAAAATAATCATTCGAGTAACCAAATTATTATCATTAATAATACATTTATTATTTAAAATTTTACCAATTGGGTGTTTTGCTCTAATCAAATGCTGCAGTATTTATCCCCACCTTACTTATAGGGTGCTGAATGTAAACATCTAATCGCACTCTTCTCGCTGATATATTTTGAATATTTACTGTCGCTCTTTATTTTGTGACATTTAGCTCATTTTCTTTGAATTCAAGGTAGGAATTAAATAGTGAATCTAAATGTTGATTATAAATGTTAAATACCGTATGTATCTAAAGGTAATTTAAATCCAAATGTTAAATGTTATATGTTTATGTTGAAACTAAACACATATAAATGTTGAATCTAAATCTAAATGTTAAATGCTAAATATAAAATTTTGAATCACAATATATAACGCTACATCTAAATATAAACGTTAAATATAAAATTCAATGTTAAAAATAAATATAACATTTAAATAAACATTTTAAATATATCGTTAAATGCTATATCTAAATGTCTTGCCGATAAAGTTCAAAGCTACATACAGGTATTTAGAAAATTTGCTAATATTCCACTTCCGCATTCACGGCACGGGCTGTCAGATGTGTATGCGTGTCTGCGCGCGCTAAAAGGACTGGGAACAGTGGGATTATTACATATTTTAAAATGTTTTAGCTTTACACTTAGCAAGACATTTGTATTTAATCTTTGTATCTAATAATTTGATTTATATTCAACATTTGTATTTATAGATTATTATAGATTTAACAATTATAGTCACCATTCAATTACTACCTCAAATTTGAAGAAAATGAGGTAATTGTGAGAAAAAAAATCTTCATGTAAATGTAAAAAAAAAAAATCTGACTCCCCTTTATTAAAACGGATGAATGAGTTTATAATTTGAAGTATTTAATTAATGTGACACAGTAGCAATATAGTAAATCAATACCATATTCTGGTATTAATTATACTGTTGCTAAACTTAGTTATGCCCATATTGATTGAACGACTAACACACGTGCATTATGTCCCATTCATAAACAACTTTTAAAAAAAAAGAAAACTTTTACATTATTGTTTTAGAGAAAATCAATCAGAGACCTTAGGCAACACAGTTTCAAATGTATGTGCATTACTCACCTTGTTTTAACTTTTGAAAAGTTAACTTCTTGTTTGTTTGATGTGTATCACTTTCTTCACTTGACTGTCACCAAACCATGATTAATGTAAAAGCAGAATTCCAGGTCTCATGTCCCTCCTGGGTGCCCATGTGATAATCAGCCCGCTGGAGGCAAATTTCAAGCAGCGGGGGAAGCTACATGGGGGCCCCCCTGTCTCAGGTGAAGAGCCCCAGGGGCTGGGGTGTAGTGCCTGGAGGCAGCCCAGGTGTTCATAGTTATTGCTAACTGTCTGTCTCAGTTGGAGCCAGATCAGCCCACATATTGGAGAATGCAACATTTGCGTTAGTAGACACAATTATGTGCCAGAGTTGTTTGACTGTCTCTTCTAATGTCTTTCTGTTTCGCCACTTGCAATCTTTGTCATGCATGCGCACAGGCGCTTTGTTTTGAGGTGTGACATGACATCTTTATAACTACCGGAGATAATGGCAGCCCAAATTACTCTTCATTTTCTTGAAGCCACAAACAACCGGCCTTTGTAACCCAGAACCATTTCCGTTCTGGGAATACTAACTATCCTGAAGCATGAACTGAGCCTTAAAATGTAACTGAATACAGTGCAACTTAAATTGCAAAGCCGGCAAGAAGGGAGCATAAAACATTCTAGGGCACAAATCAGACACTAGATGGCTGCAGTTAATGTGGAAAAGAGGCTAATAACAAACACACAGAGTCGGCAGGAAGACAGAGGGAGGGGAATGGGGCGGAAATGATGTGAACCACGAGACTCGTGTAAATACAGTCGAGGGAGTGTGGAGCGATTAAAAGATAAATATAGTCTCACTGGTGTGGTCAGAGTGTCCTTAAAAGGTACAGTATATAGCTCAACAAACCAATTAAAGGCACAGATTGACACATCATGAAAGACATTGGATCTTCTGTCGTAAACGTTATACCATTTTTGCCTGATGTTCAGTTACCTTGTATTATTATAAATATAATTGTTTTTGTAAACCAAAAATGGCAATTAGTGAATAGTGAACTTAATAATGCATTTGTGGCGTAAAAGTACATTTTTCCCAGAACAGATTTTCTGTGCAACAATCTGGTTTAATCTTTCTGTTTAAATTGTATTGCAGTTGTATTTTTAAAGAAAAGAAAGCAATAAAACAACAATTGAGATTGGATATGAAGAGTGATGGCGGGTGGAGTAAAGTACTTTACTTTCACTGTTTGTTTTAAAAAAAGTAATCGGTCGTTTATTGTCCAATATCAGCAAACAAAAAAAATGTATTACATAATATTGGCTTGTATCTAAAATCTCTGATATAAGCAGTCCTGCAGCATTTTTACTTGTGTTTAGTTGAACAGCCAGTGAGCATATAAATGTCCTCCGATAAGCCCACAAATTCGATATTTCCTTGTATTCCAGTGAAGTAATTTGCAAAAGGTGAACATGATAGGCTATAGGTTACTCAGAGCTTGCAGCTAAGCAACAGCTAAGCACACAATAGCACACAAGCTAGACATATGTAGTAAGTAATTCTACAATATTGCAGTCTGAAGCACATTATTTTTCAATATAATTACAAACCCTGTTTCCATATGAGTTGGAAAATTGTGTTAGATGTAAATATAAACGGAATACAAAGATTTGCAAATAATTTTCAACCCATATTCAGTTGAATATGCTACAAAGACAACATATTTGATGTTCAAACTGATAAACTTTTTTTTTTGCAAATAATCATTAACTTTAGAATTTGATGCCAGCAGCACGTGACAAAGAAGTTGGGAAAGGTGGCAATAAATACTGATAAAGTTGAGGAATGCTCATCAAACACTTATTTGGAACATCCCACAGGTGAACAGGCAAATTGGGAACAGGTGGGTGCCATGATTGGGTATAAAAGTAGATTCCATGAAATGCTCAGTCATTCACAAACAAGGATGGGGCGAGGGTCACCACTTTGTCAACAAATGCGTGAGCAAATTGTTGAACAGTTTAAGAAAACCCTTTCTCAACCAGCTATTGCAAGGAATTTAGGGATTTCACCATCTACGCTCCGTAATATCATCAAAGGGTTCAGAGAATGTGGAGAAATCACTGCACGTAAGCGGCTAAGCCCGTGACCTTCGATCCCTCAGGCTGTACTGCATCAACAAGCGACATCAGTGTGTAAAGTATATCACCACATTAGCTCAGGAACACTTCATAAACCCACTGTCAGTAACTACAGTTGGTCGCTACATCTGTAAGTGCAAGTTAAAACTCTCCTATGCAAGGCGAAAACCGTTTATCAACAACACCCAGAAACGCTGTCGGCTTCGCTGGGCCTGAGCTCATCTACGATGGACTGATACAAAGCGGAAAAGTGTTCTGTGGTCTGACGAGTCCACATTTCAAATTGTTTTTGGAAACTGTGGACGTCGTGTCCTCCGGACCAAAAAGGAAAAGAACAATCCGGATTGTTATAGGCGCAAAGTTGAAAAGCCAGCATCTGTGATGGTATGGGGGTGTATTAGTGCCCAAGACATGGGTAACTTATACATCTGTGAAGGCGCCATTAATGCTGAAAGGTACAAGATGTTTTGGAGCAACATATGTTGGGCGCCACTGCTTATTTCAGCAAGACAATGCCAAGCCACGTGTTACATCCAGTGTTGGGACTAACGCGCTACAAAGTAACGCGTTACTGTAACGCCGTTAGTTTCGGCGGTAACTAGTAATCTAACGCGTTATTTTTTATATTCAGTAACTCAGTTACCGTTACTACATGATGCGTTACTGCGTGATTTTACGTTACTTTTTATGTAGTATAAAGTGTGTTTTATCGGAGCGCTGCTGTGTCATCGTTCTGATTCTTCTTGTGTCACAAGCCGGAGAAGAGAGACATGCGCTCTGTGTGGGTGTGTGTGAGTGTGGGGAGGGAGGAGAGGGAGGAGAGGGAGGGAGGGAGGGAGAGGAGGGGGGCGTGTCTGATCATGGCGGAGCCAGAAGTCGAGTTTGCTAACATGGCGATATTTTCACTACTTTTCTTTTGTCGAGCACAAAGAAAAGAACATTTTAGTTAAATGTAAATTGTGCTTTGGATCAAAGATCCCATCTACTGCCCAAAACAGCAATTCAAATCTGCTGAAACAAGCTACATAAGCAACATGCTTCGACGAAGCTAGTAAAGAGAGATAGAGACTCTGATGCCACTTCACCTCCACCTCCACCACTTAAGGATTAAGTCTGCCTCTGCTCATCATTCACCGCTGAAGGTACACACTCTGTCAATCAATGTTCCCTCTAATTGTTCATGTGTGTGAGCAAACACAAAAACTCCCTGAGCATTGAGTGGAGCCCATGTGAGCAACTTTAGACGTACACACTGTGGCTACACCAGCAGCACACCTGTCCCAAACCTGACTAAATAACAAGTTCAATCTCCATCCATCCATCCATTTTCTACCGCTTGTCTCTTTCGGGGTCGCAGGAGCCTATCTCAGCTGCATTTGGGCGGAAGGCCGGGTACACCCTGGACAAGTCCCCCCTCATCACAGGGCCAACACAGATAGACAGACAACATTCTCTTATTATTATAATCAAATGACAGCAGTCATTTCCATTTCTAATATAAGTGTTTAGGCCCACTTACAATGACAATAACAACAAATATTGTTTTTCATGAACTGTGTACTTGTATTGTTTGTCTGGGTGGAGGTCCTGCTTTGGAAATAGTTTGTACCCCTTTCATTTAGTTCCCATTAAAACATTCACATGTTGCACAATGAGATGTAAGCAGGGGATCATGTGTACATTCCTGCAACTTCCTGTTTGTAAAAAATATATTTGTATTAGTATTTATTTAATATACTAACAGCATGTAATGATTAATATTTATAAATTAAGATTCCTAATAAATGACACTAGAATAAGAACACATTTGATTGGTAAATCTTAGTGTAACGACCTGGAATTACACTTTATGTGTGGTGTTGGAGTTGTCCGACTTTTTGTGTGGCTGTAAACGCATCACTGGCTAAGTGCCATGTATGCAAGTGTTGGCACACGTGAGAAAGAGCGAGTGGCTGCTGTTGATATAACAAAGTAGCTTTTGGTCTGGTTTGTACTGCAGAAAATGACCACTTTTGCTAGATATCATTTTTTTACTAATGTTTTGGTGATGTGTTTATGGCCGACAATAAAGAGTTTTGCTCAGTAAAGAAAATGCCTGGTTAGGCTTTGTGTATGTAGTGTGTGCCTTTCTTGGTTTACATCAATGCTGTTATTATGCTGTTTGTTACTTATGTACGTTATGTTGCAGCTATTTAAAATAGTTTTGTCAATTTGTTCTGGCCAGAAACAAATTGGCCTTTGTAACATATCTTTGTCTTTGTGTGTTGTATGTAGACCACATTGCTTAGCAGAGTTCAGTGATGCAAATGCATGTCAAGTTGAGCAACAGATTGTATTATTCTCCAGTGCAATAACAGTACTGAAATTAAGGCTAAACGGGCATTAATGGGAGCTTTAAAAAAAAAAAAAGAAGAAAAAAAGAAGTAACTAAATAGTTACTTTTCACAGTAACGCATTACTTTTTGGTGTAAGTAACTGAGTTAGTAACTGAGTTACTTTTGAAATGAAGTAACTAGTAACTGTAACTAGTTACTGCTTTGCATTAACTAACCCAACACTGGTTACATCAAAATGGCTTCATAGTAAAAGAGTGTGGGTACTAGACTGGCCTGCCTGTAGTCCAGACCTGTCTCCCATTAAAAATGTGTGGCACATTATGAAGCCTAAAATACCACAACAGAGACCCCAGGACTGTTGAACAACTTAAGCTGTACATTAAGCAAGAATGGGAAAGAATTCCACCTGAGAAAAAATGTGTCTCCTTAGTTCCCAAACGTTTACTGAGTGTTGTTAAAAGGAAAGGCCATGTAACACAGTGGTGAACATGCCATTTCCCAACTACTTTGGCACATGTGGCAGCCATGAAATTCTAAGTTAATTATTATTTGCAAAAAAAAAATAAAGTTTATGAGTTTGAACATCAAATATCTTGTCTTTATAGTGCATTCAATTGAATATGGGTTGGAAAGGATTTGCAAATCATTGTATTCCGTTTATATTTACATCTAACACAATTTCCCAACTCATATGGACACGGGGTTTTTAGGTATCAAATAATAGTAATTGCGAAGTACTTACAGATACAAAGTCTCCAAGCTAGAAGCGTATTAGAAAGTATCCAAAAACAAACGTGTCGAGATCATTCATTCCACTTCAAAAGCATTAATCCGTCATAATGTTAGTCTTTTTCATACTTAACATTGTTATCTGCATAATTATACTTGTTCAAGCTTTTTCTAAATTTCCACACCACAAAATAATACAAGTATTTGTGATTACTATTATTTGTTCTTATATAGGATTAGTATCAGTATCAGCCAACATTTAAGGCACCAATAACGGTATTGTATCAAACATTTTAAAAGTTGCAACAGGACGCCCCTAATTTATATGCTAATTAAAGTTTGCATTTGTTATTGTAGACTATATATTGTCATATTTTTCCTTTAAATCTGTGTAGTACTGAACATATTGCAGACCACACTAACAAAATGGAGAGGAATGCATACCTCTGTGCTGCAAAATATGTCAAATGGAAATATATATGTGCAATGTCTGTTCCCAAGAAAGATTAAGCTATTTTACAATCTAAAGAGTAGTCAGAATATATCTTATTGGGGGGCATTACACTGCAAATGAATTGTAGAGCTCGCTAAAAGCCAATTGCATAGGTGATGGAATATCTCTTGCCGTCTGTTTGACAATTGGTTATATTTCCAGAACATGTAGATTAATGGTACTCACAGCGTGTTTCATCTTGAAGCTTTCATTAAATACACACACACACACATGCTTGCACTTCACTTTTGCCCCATTCAACACGCATAGAGAGTTGTAGCGAGAGGGATAACAAGAGTCATTGATTATCTCTAAAAGGCGAGCGCAGGATCATAATCTCACAAGTGGGGGAAACCTTGAATGTGGTTTAAATATGTTCACAGCGCTGCTGAAATATTTATCACTTTAGAAATGCAATCAGAGCATTTGCTTGGAGTTTATAACATTTTCCTTTACTGCCACTGAGGGAATTAATGGGATAAGCGGAGAATATAAAGGATGAGTCTTTATCTGGACTGGCTCAGACAGGCTTGTTAGGAGCCACTATATTATGTACAGTTGTATGCACTCTTGTCTATAGCACCGATCTCAGCATGAGCATTAGCTGAGAGGTAGGGGGTTTAGCACTATAATACATTTCCCTGACTTTCGGCTTTCGTTTTATTTATGCTTTGTGATTTCAGTGGGCCCATCTCAATTATTGAGATAAAGAAGCTGTTTAAAGTACAAGCTTGAACTATTTATCTTCCTTTTACACATTTGTTAGAAATTAAATAAGAGTAGACAAACATAGACCAACACAAGTCATTGTGAATGATTATTTATGTTGTATAGTTAGTCTATTTGAAAACTTAACTGGTTAAATATCTGAATTAATATTCAAGTTAAAGTACCAATGACTGTCACACACACACACATGTGTGGTGAAATTATTCTCTGCATTTGACCCATCACCCTTGATCACCCCCTGGGAGGTGAGGGGAGCAGTGAGCAGCAGCGGTGGCCGCGCCCGGGAATCATTTTTGGTGATTTAACCCCCAATTCCAACCATTGATGCTTAGTGCCTAGCAGGGAGGTAATGGGTCCCATTTTTATAGTCTTTGGTATGACTCGGCCGGGGTTGGAACTCACGACCTACCGATCTCATTGCACATAGTAGCACTATTATATAGATCATTGATGATTCTCAACACTAATACAGTGGTACCTCAATTTGCAGGCACAATGTGTTCCACGACCAAGCTCGTAACTCAAAACACTTGCATCTCAAATCAACGTCTCCCATTGAAATGAATTGAAATGAATTGGTGCTTGGCCCCCAGAAACACCACCACTTTAACTTGTAACATGCCTCTTGAAATGAAAAAAAACGAACTTTTAGATTAGAAATATTGTTTGAAAAACATTACAATAGCATGTACTGCATGTACTGCTATTGTTCAGCTTTTACCTTGAGGACCCGACTGTGTCATCTCTTTTGGCTGCTTCTTCCTCCAGAGTTGCCAAGTCCGCTTATTACAAACCACTTTCTATAGAACTGTTCGCATGTTTCTTTCTTGACATTTGACTACACGTTCTCCATGTAGGAACTAGGAAATTGCTAGTAATGTTTCTCACAAATGTATTTGAATGACAGACAACATTTGGTTGACAACAAGTGACATGTACGTATGTCTGTGTACCGTCTAGTTTATTGAGTCAGGACTAGGCAGAACACATTGAAACACATCTGCTCCTTTTCAGTGTTTATATGGATAAATGCTCATTGTGTGTGGTTTTGCAGCTACTGGACATGGACATGACCTATTTTGTTGGATCATTAGCATTTTTAGTCATTTGTACAAATTCTTGTAAATGGGATACATTTTGTCTGTATGTTAACCTTTCAAAAACACAGTGGAACACCTTACCCTCCATAAATATTTCAAGAATGGTGATGGATTGTCAGTGAATCATTTGAAATAACTCTTGTTTTAGTATTTGCACATGCAATATCAAACTGGGTGACGGACAAGTTATTTTAAATAGCTTGTGTGTGAAATTGAAATATCTGAGATTGGGAATCATTTTTTTCTGTTTCATCAGAATTTCAGAGGCATGTTCATGACATCTGCAACACTCAACAGTCTGCAAAAAGCATTTGTAGATATTGAGATGCAAATACATAAAACAAGAATACATTGATATTGCTTTTGTATTGGAAAGCAAAACAGGGCTTCCAATGGGACATTGATCTCACTCATCTGTTCAACTGTGTTCAGCCATTGTTAAATTTCAAGGCAATTTGCCTTTTTTTTTAAGCGTTTTTTGCAGCTGATCACAAGAGTTGAATACCATATTGCCTTTATAAAGACATAATTCAAATTGCATCCATGTTTTTGTAGAGCATGAAAACACAAAAATATATTTCAATGCATCTTATACCTGGAAAATATTTGGGTATATGGTCTGTACTTGTTAAAAATGGTCAAAACATATTTTACAATAGAGAAATACCAGTCTAATAGGACAAACTAAACTGGTCAGTCCATTTTGCAGGAAGACGCCGGATAATTTCTTCAGCATTTCCCTGCGTGGTGTCCTTCGCAACAAATAAAGCTGCTCTTTTCTCTCAATTCTTATTTTTGCTGATGCTCACCATGACCACATGTTTTTGTTCATCTCCTGTAAATGCTTCTGTAAGTTCAGAATAAATAATTTTGAGGCGTCTTCTTGCCAGAGCCTCAACTTTGTTTTCTTACTTAACTGATACCTACCAATCATCATAAGTGCCCCACAAATGACTGTAATTATGGAACATCAAACCCCTACTAAAACCATAGACCATGCATGTCTCATAAGGTAAAATATGTTTTTTCAATAACTGTAAAATGAGCAGTACATTGCATCGGTGAGGTGACTTCATTAACACACCTTGATGCTTAATTTAGTAATTATAGAATAACACTCTGTATCAGTAGGTTCGTTTTATCAATGGTACAAAATGTGTTTGCTTTGTATTCAAGCAGAACAAATACGACAGGAAATAATGTATTTATGTGGTGATGTTGAAGTGGGGCGCCTTTAGGGTTGGCCTGGGGCTTGAGAACAAGACAACTGGACTGGGCAGTCCCATGTTGCCTCCCTGGTGGGATATTCAGGGGGAAACATGACACAGTGGACCAGCTACTTGTAAATGTCACAGAACTTTGTGTTTGTGACCTTCTCATTTGGAGGACAATAAGTTGGTGAGATAGTTACAAATCTAGAAACCTTATAAAGTAGAGTTTAAATTGAATCCTTATTTTATTAGTCGTGATGGTCCAAGTGACACGTACAGGCATACCAACACTGTACTTTTTATACGTCACACTTGGATGTACCGTATAGGGAGAGTTCCTCATCAAGAGAGCGCTGATTATGCCCTGCAGCAAAACAGTATATTATGCATATTACCTATAGACTGGTAATTAATGATGCAGTATTAATATAAACATGCATTGGTTAAAGTAAACGAGGATCAAAGTTAATTGAATTATGTGCATGGCTTCACGTCCTTATTCGTTTGAATTTTAATTTTCATGACCCATTATTTTATACCAAATATGCAGTTGATTTATTTTATTGTATATCAAGGTCATTATCGTTCTTGAGAGAAAAACACAACGTCAAGAGACCACTATTTTGTCAACCAACATACCACCTGCAATAGTAACTCTAATAAGCACAGTGTTAAAAGGTAACCATATTATTAATAATATAATGCAACAATCCATCTTCATGTGTATACCAGATTAAATTAACAAATGTTTTAGAGCAGACGTTAAAAGCTTTATTTAAAAAAAAGTTACCTACATATTCATACTGTATATCAACTTTCATTCCGTTTTGTGGTTACAAACAACACTGCTGTAAATAATTTATGATTAGTTCCATGCATGCAGCAAAATTATATGAACATGGAGTAATACATAGTTGCACTTGCAATACTCAAAATGTTAAGCATTATATGTAGTACTATACACTGGTCACTAGGTGTCAGTAACGACGCATGGACGTAGAGAACAACGCCAAAAGACCAGTTTTTCCCAAACAACATATCACCTACGATAGTAATTGTAATACTCTGTGTGAAAGGTAGACCAAGTTATTAGTAATATTATACAACAATGAATCTCTGTTTTGATGTCAATTTTAAAATCTAAACAATTATAGCATAGCAGACAAAAACAGATTTATTAAAAAAAATACCTACACGTTCATACTGTATATCAACCAAGTCGTTCCATTGTGTGGTTACGAATGGACCCCGACAAAAGTATTTATACTGTGCAAAGAGAAAACTAGTTCCATGCACGCTGCCAAAAAACTTAAACATGGAGTAATACGTAGTCACCCTTGCTCTTCTGACGTACACTTGGGCTGGTGTGGCTCGGTTGGCAGAGCGGCCGTACCAGCAACTAGGTTCGATCCCCGCTTCCACCATCCTAGTCACTGTCATCGTTTACTTGGGCAAGATACTTTACCCACCTGCTCCTAGTGCCACCGACACTGGTTTAAATGTAACTTAGATAATTGGTTTCACTATGTAAAGTGCTTTGAGTCACGAGAGAAAAGCGCTACATACATATAATTCACTTCACTTCATTTTACCTTATAACATTATATGTAGTACTATACACTGGTCACTAGGTGTCAGTAACAACACATATGTACATAAAGCTGCTAAAGAAGGAGGCTATAGGACACCTAGTAACTTGAGAGTATTAAAAGAAACATAAAATAAATAGTCTTTAATTGAAGAGAACAAACATTTTCCACTGCAAAGAAAAAGGCTAAAACACTCAGACAAATACAGTAAAGATTGGATGGCTAAGTGAGGTCCTCGGCTCTGCCATAGTGCCAAAAAAACAATCAAACTTCACATTCTGGTGTAGGTGTATTCAACGAAATATCTAATGAGTTCAGATACAGAACATTTTCTCAAGTGAAGATCGGTGAACCGGCAAGCCCCATCTCTCTCAAAAAACATGTGTGGTAAATATTGTTCTATGTTACACTTTGGACATCCTCATGTGGAATAGTTTAACTCACATTCAATAGGTCAATGTATGTATTGATCTAATCGAGCAGTACTGTAAAGTCTACTTAGAATCGCTCTGTCAAAACTTAAAATACTTAAACAAATATTTGATTATAATGTAGGTCCAGGTCCCTATAAGACGTCCTTAGAGACCCTCGATCTAGAGGGAGTAAAATCATACCCTGAAACAAATCTATAAACGCATTACTTGTGTTTTTGCTCCCATTTTTCATGAGTTGAACTCAAAGATCTAAAACTTGTATTATTTACACTAAAGATGTATTCCTCTCACAAATTTGTCTAAAGCTGTGTTAGTTAGCATTTCTTATTTTCCAAGACAATCCATCCTACCTCACAGGTGTAGCATATCAAGATACTGATTAAACAGCACAATTATTGCACAGGTGTGCCTTAGGCTGTCCACAATAAAACACACTCTGAAATGTGCAGTTTTATCACACAGCACAATGCCACAAATATCGCAAGTTTTGAGGGAGAGTGCAGTTGTCATGCTGATCGCAGGAATGTCCACCAGAGTTGTTGCCCTTAAATTGAATGTTAATTTTTCGACCATAAGCCGTCTGCAAAGGCGTTTTAGAGAATTTGGCAGTATATCCAACCGGTCTCACAACCGCAGACCATGTATAACCACACCAGCCCAGGAGCTCCACATGCAGCAGGTGCACCTCAGTGATCGTCTGAGACCAGTTTGTGCCAATATCCAGCAACTTCGCACAGCTATTAAAGAGGAGCGGATCAACAATTCCACAGGCTACAATCAACCTGATCAACTCTATGCGAATGCGATGTGTTGCACTGCGTTAGGCAAATGGTGGTCACTCCAGCTAGTGACTGCTTTTCTGACCCCCACAGACCCCCAATAAAGCAAACCATCACATTTCAGAGTGGCCTTTTATTGTGGGAAGCCTAAGGCACACCTGTGCAATAATCATGCTGTTTAATCAGCATGTTGATATGCCACACCTGCGAGGTGGGATGGATTACAGTATCTTGGCAAATAAGTGCTCACTAACAGGTTTGGACAGATTTGTCAACAGCATTTGAGATAATTAGGTATTTTGTGTATATAGTAAAAGTTTCACATCTTTGAGTTCAACTCGTGAGAAATGGGAGAAAAAACAATAGTGTTGCGTTTATATTTTTGGGCTCGGGATATTTCTGTGTAGAGTTTGCATGTTCTCTGCGTGGGTTCCCTCCGGGTACTCCAGCTTCCTCCCACCTCCAAAGACATGCACCTGAGGATAGGTTGATTGGCAAGAAAAGGTAATTGAACTGCATAAAACAGGAAAGGGGTATTAAAAGATATCCAAGGAATTGTGAATGCCAATCAGCAGTGTTCAAACGCTGATTAAGAAGTGGAAAAAAAAAATATATATATATATATATATATATAATTTTTGTAAGTCAACCTGTCAGTTGCCAGTTAGGAACAGTGAGGAAGGCCTCAACTGGTAAAAGTTACACCTCTGGGCCGAGGCAGTGCGAGTCCCAGCGCGTACCATGTCAACTTTTCCAGGGGCTTCACATTCCCCATTTCGGAACATCCTCGCAAAACAACCCCAGTACGCTGGGGGGCCTTATCTACTTCTAAATCGAATTGACTAATCGACGGGTCAAAGAAAAACATAGAAATTAGACATTATGGACAAGTGGAGTAATCAACATTGGCCAAGCTGTTCAAACGGCACATCCATCATTAGGAGGAAAACGGTATCTTTTTAACATGTGTAATGATCTTCTGCTATATAACGGACAATAATAGCACGGTAAAAGGTGTCATTATTGAGACTACCTCTTCCCAATACACTTGTCCCTGCCTCGCTTGCAACGCCCTTTCCAGTGTGCAAGCCAACCACGAGTATAAAAGAAAGTTGTTAGAACTTATTGTATTTGATCTTTTTTACTTATTGACATGATCAAATTCGTCCGGACCATTCACTGTATGTAGTTAATTATTTTTCTTAAGACATTTTGTACAATTAACAGCATTCTTGTGCCCAAATGCATGTTTAATTTTAAACTACTTCTTTGAAACCAATTCTGCCTCTAATGAAGCTATGATATCAAACTATTTACACAGTCAGAGCATGTATCCCCACCTAATCTGCACACCCTGTGATGGAAACAAAAGTGAGACTGGGGTTTAAAACTGTCTTATGGCAGGTTGAGCTCAATTGTAGCACTTGGTGGTCAGAGGAGTTTATTTGGGTTTGCAATGAAAGGTTACATCAATGACCCTTTAAGCCAGGTAAGGAGAGGGAACAACCACAGTGATATTCAGAGACAGGTTTTAGTTTCAATACCATCTCAGGTTTTCTTTGCGTCATGTTATCGCTGCCATTTGATATACCTGTCAAAGTTAACTTATTCATTACCACAAACTAGTGCAGCTTCTAGCACCTCCACCAATGATCCAGACAGAGATAATGGAGCAGGGAAAGACACAGGATGACTTCTTGTCTAAACATTGTCATAACATTTAAAGAACAAGGTAATATGACTCTGTTGAGCACAGTTACCGTTATAGTTGTCAGCCATATTAATATATTAACTTTGGTAGAGATCAAGTCATAAATTAAACATTAAATTAGAGTGTGTAACAGTTTCTATAAATAAATTAATCTAGAGAAAAATAAGAGTTACATTTTTTGAGAAAATAAGAATTTAATAGGGGGAAAACTTACCTTATGTACATCAAAGTCAACTTATATCTCAGGCAAAAGTAATATAAATAACTAGAACTACATTAATTACAGTAGTAAACCTCAACAGTCACAATAATAATATTGATATTAAGATCAGTACGAATCTATCGACTATATGCCCAAATGTCATTGGATTCATGCTTTACTGAAGATACATTTTGGAAAACTGCCTTGAGATGATAAAAAAAACAAATTGAGGATCTGAAAAAATATTTACATTTTATTTCCTCTGTATAGGATGACAATACACAATTTGTGCGCAGTCAATGGATGTTCATTTGTTCATGAAGGCAAATATGGACATCAGTACGATTGCTTTAATGTTTATATTTGTTAATTTAACTTCTACACTACACTATACACTACCAACACAAAATAAACAAAGAAGCAAGACAATGGCTCAGGCTTGTCGAAATGGGATATTATCGCAGCATATTTTCTCTTCCAACGTGAAAACTGCATTTGTGCATATCTATGCACGGTTGGTCAGCCACATAGATGCTCATCTGCGTCTTTCATCAACTTGACAGCTTTTTTTTCCTCCTAAAGATAGCATTTATTATAAGTGTAAGCAATACATATTGTCGCGGAGTATGTTTGTGGCACATCCCCGTAGCTCGTAATCACAGCTGTCCACAGTTAAGTATCGTCAATGATCTATTGACTCCATTTTTATTCTCTGGATCTACCTCGCCAGGCGCTAGAAGTCCGTTAAGAGCAGAATGCAGAACAGCCATAATTCATAAGGCGCGAGGGAATTAAATGAAATATCTGAAGGTATGCAGTGATAAATCATATTTAGTAACTTTATATATGGATGTTCTATACATCCCCCTCCCCGGCTACAACATTGGGAACACAGTCTCATACAATTCAATCCTAGAGCTGTATTGGTAACCCTGCCTATACAAAATGTATTTAATGTTTTGACTGACATTGTATATATATACATACAGTATATATATATATATATATATATATATATATATATATATATATATATATATATATATATATATATATGTATATATATATATATATATATATATATATATATATATATATATATATATATATATACATGTATATATATATATATATATATATATATATATATATATAGGTATATATATATATATGTATATACATATATACATATATACAGTATATATATATATATATATATATATATATATATATATATATATATATATATATATATATATATATATATATATATATATATATATATATATATACTCCACTCTGAGCTGCCACCTTACCGTGGTAGAGGAGTTTGCGTGTCCCAATGATCCTAGGAGCTATGTTGTCCGGGGGTTTCTATGCCCCCTGGTAGGGTCTCCCAAGGCAAACTGGTCCTAGGTGAGGGATCAGACAAAGAGCAGCTCGAAGACCTCTATGAAGAACACTAACAAAGGACCCAGATTTCCCTCGCCCGGACGCGGGTCACCGGGGCCCCCCTCTGGAGCCAGGCCCGGAGGTGGGGCACGATGGCGAGCGCCTGGTGGCCGGGCCTGTCCCCATGGGGCCCGGCCGGGCACAGCCCGAAGAGGCAACGTGGGTCCCCCTTCCAATGGGCTCACCACCCATAGCAGGGGTCATAGAGGTCGGGTGCAGTGTGAGCTGGGCGGCAGCCGAGGGCAGAGCACTTGGCGGTCCGATCCTCGGCTACATAAGCTGGCTCTTGGGACGTGGAACGTCACCTCGCTGGGGGGGAAGGAGCCTGAGCTAGTGCGTGAGGTGGAGAAGTTCCGGCTAGATATAGTCGGACTCACTTAGACGCACAGCAAGGGCTCTGGAACCACTTCTCTTGAGAGGGGCTGGACTCTCTTCCACTCTGGCGTTGCCGGCAGTGAGAGGCGACGGGCTGGGGTGGCAATTCTTGTTGCCCCTCGGCTCAAAGCCTGCACGTTGGAGTTCAACCCGGTGGACGAGAGGGTAGCCTCCCTCCGCCTTCGAGTGGGGGGACGGGTCCTGACTGTTGTTTGCGTTTACGCGCCAAACGGCAGCTCAGAGTACCCACCCTTTTTGGATTCACTCGAGGGAGTACTGGAGAGTGCTCCCCCGGGTGATTCCCTCGTTCTACTGGGGGACTTCAACTCTCATGTTGGCAGCGACAGTGAAACCTGGAGAGGTGTGATTGGGAAGAATGACCGCCCGGATCTGAACCCGAGTGGTGTTCTGTTATTGGACTTTTGTGCTCGTCACAGATTGTCGATAACAAACACCATGTTCAAACATAAGGATGTCCATATGTGCACTTGGCACCAGGACACCCTAGGCCGCAGTTCCATGATCGACTTTGTAGTTGTGTCATCGGATTTGCGGTCTCATGTTTTGGACACTCGGGTGAAGAGAGGGGCGGAGCTTTCTACCGATCACCATCTGGTGGTGAGTTGGCTGCGATGGTGGGGGAGGATGCCGGACAGACCTGGCAGGCCCAAACGCATTGTGAGGGTTTGCTGGGAACGCCTGGCAGAGTCTCCTGTCAGAGAGAGTTTCAATTCCCACCTTCGGAAGAACTTTGAAAATGTCACGAGGGAGGCGCTGGACATTGAGTCCGAGTGGACGATGTTCCGTGCCTCTGTTGTCGAGGCGGCCGATTGGAGCTGTGGCCGCAAGGTGGTTAGTGCCTGTCGTGGCGGTAATCCTAGAACCCGTTGGTGGACGCCGCCGGTGAGGGATGCCGTCAGGCTGAAGAAGGAGTCCTATCGGGTTCTTTTGGCTCATGGGACTCCTGAGGCAGCAGACAGGTACCGACAGGCCAAGCGGTGTGCGGCTTCAGCGGTCGCGGAGGCAAAAACTCGGACATGGGAGGAGTTCGGGGAGGCCATGGAAAAAGACTTCCGGACGGCTTCGAAGCAATTCTGGACCACCATCCGCCGCCTCAGGAAGGGGAAGCAGTGCAGTGTCAACACCGTGTATGGTGGGGATGGTGCTCTGCTGACCTCGACTGCGGATGTTGTGGATCGGTGGAGAGAATACTTCGAAGACCTCCTCAATCCTACCAGCACGTCTTCCTATGAGGAAGCAGGGCCTGGGGCATCTGTGGTGGGCTCTCCTATTTCTGGGGCTGAGGTTGCCGAGGTAGTTAAAAAGCTCCTCGGTGGCAAGGCCCCGGGGGTGGATGAGATACGCCCGGAGTTCCTTAAGGCTCTGGATGTTGTGGGGCTGTCTTGGTTGACAAGACTCTGCAACATCGCGTGGACATCGGGGGCGGTACCTCTGGATTGGCAGACCGGGGTGGTGGTTCCTCTCTTTAAGAAGGGGTACCGGAGGGTGTGTTCCAACTATCGTGGGATCACACTCCTCAGCGTTCCCGGTAAGGTCTATTAAGGTGTACTGGAGAGGAGGCTACGCCGGATAGTCGAACCTCGGATTCAGGAGGAACAGTGTGGTTTTCGTCCTGGTCGTGGAACTGTGGACCAGCTCTATACTCTCGGCAGGGTCCTTGAGGGTGCATGGGAGTTTGCCCATCCAGTTTACATGTGCTTTGTGGACTTGGAGAAGGCATCCGACCGTGTACCCCGGGAAGTCATGTGGTTCGGGCATCTGGTCAGGATGCCACCCGAACGCCTCCCTAGGAAGGTGTTTCGGGCACGTCCGACCGGTAGGAGGCCACGGGGAAGACCCAGGACACGCTGGGAAGACTATCTCTCCCGGCTGGCCTGGAAACGCCTCGGGATCCCCCGAGAGGAGCTGGACGAAGTGGCTGGGGAGAGGGAAGTCTGGGCTTCCCTGCTTAAGCTGCTGCCCCCGCGACCCGACCTCGGATAAGCGGAAGAAGATGGATGGATGGATGGATGGATATATATATATATATATATATATATATATACTGTATATATGCATATATATATATATATATATATATATATATATATATATATATATATATATATATATATATATATATATATATATATACATATGTATGTATATATATATATATATATATATATATATATACATATGTATGTATATATATATATATATATATATATATATATATATATATATATATATATATATATATATATATATATATACATATATATATATATATATATGTATGTATAAATATATATGCATATACATATATACATATATATATATATATATATATACATATATATATATATATATATATATATATATATATATATATATGTTTATATATATATATATATATATATATATATATATATATATATATATATATATATATATATATATATATTTGTATATATATACACACACACACACACACACACACACACAGAGAAAAGCATTGTACACTCCATTCCAAGGGAACAGAGTCAAATGCATAAGTTTGCTGTTATCACTTTGTTAAAAAAAGTTTTGATATATATTTTAACAGTTGTTATTTCCCAATTAAGGACTATATTGATATTATTTGTATTTCTTAAGCAAATGTTTGCTACAAGTGTTTCAAAAGGCACCCACTTAAGTCTAAAAAAAAACAAAATGTGAGCAAAACTTAAAATAGTGAAGCTCTTACCCAAGGCAACAATCATAAATGCAGCTTTCAGTAGATCCACAATGTTGACATCATGATTATATTTTGATAAAGATGGGGAAAAACATGCTACTGGTAAACGGCGCGTGTATTAGCAGCAACCATGGCTTTTTAAGACGCAAAGTTAAATCATGAAATGCAAACTTACCGGAGCAATTTTTTATTCTTGATACCAATTTCCTTGACCGAGCTACTCACAAAGAAGTTGTAGACCGCCATGCTTTTCCAAGTTTCCATCTGTTTTGTCATGTAACATGGCTCTGGAGCACAATTGTTCGATATGTCTGGGAAGGCGAAGCACATATAATCCTTGATATCACTCAATATATCTTTTTTGACAAAGTATAGGGATTTATTCCATTGCATAGTTAGATTGTTTTGCTCGTATTTGCTTTTTGCAGAGAGATTTAACCCTTTTTTGTATTCAGATATTTCATGCGCTGCTTGCTGTACAACAGCCATCTTGGCTTGGTTGACCACCACTGCTTTTAACTTACGGGAAGAAGTCAAGAGACAAAATACAAGCAATATGAAAAACAGTTATTTTAATATGCTTTTTCTTGTGGTTGGATCATTTCAGTGCATACCTTCAGCGTGCTAAAAATACTTCCTGTTGTCCAGATCACAATTCTATATCGCCCAGAAAAAGTGGTTCATATTATACTTGTGTGCTGCATAGTCCACAATATAACAAAACAGCACAGGTTGGCCTGTTGGAGCATAAGATGTCATGAATGTGGAGTGTCTCCATGTTCACAGCCAGTATAGTACAAACAAAAACCTCATTTAAATAGGGCAGTCTGCACCACTTTTGCACTTGTTATCAATTTAACACTGAGTTTTAGTAGATCATCCGCAAGACGGCCAATAAAAGTACTCCACAATTAGTTTTACTTTGCATACACTATTTAGCAACTGTTATTTGGATCTGAGTAGATCAGGCCCATACTGTATTGAAGAATGAATACCTCTCTGACATTGTAAATACAACTGATGAGTATGTGTAAATCTGATTTGTACATCAAGAAGTGTAATGTAAGTAAAGGTCACATAAGTAATACAAGTTATTTGAATGAGTAATTATAGCATTTATAATAACTACTTACTTTAATTACTTGCAGTATATTTACAAGGCCATGACCATAGAAAATGTGCACTTCATATTAATAGGTTCTAGATTATTTTAAGTAGAAATTTAATTCAAATATATGCCACTATTGTCAGTAGTCTCTGATCAAGAGGGCACATTCACAATCAAGTAATTGCTCCTTTGTATTTCTGAGATATGTAAATAGGTTCATGAAAGAATTGAACCCCAGTGTAGAGAAAAACAAAGAAATGGTATTCACCCGGAAATTAATGTTTTATTAATTACGTTTAAGATAATATACAATAAGAGTGATTTTACCCTTTTTCATAAAGTAAATACATGGTAATGACATCTCATGAGAGTATAGCCCCGTTTTTTAATTCATTGTGAAATTAGCTTTTCTGCGCAAACTGCTGCTTCACCATGGGATTTTACATTGTGTTATGATCTGTCTTCATACTGTAATCTCTCCACGGGATAAGGCACTCTTCCGTTATGCTAATATTTGTTTTGTTTTTTATTACACTTGTGTTTACAGAGAATATGTTGGGGTCAAATGAGAGTCACTATTACAAATGTGATCATGTTTAGTATTACTATCTTCGTCTTTATTTTTACAATAAATGACATATATTTATTTATTTTTAAATCATGTGAATCCTGTTGATATTATATATTTCAGAGATATTTCTGCAGGACTGAAATACAATTCAAACTAAATCCTATAAGGAATGATATATATATATATATATATATATATATATATATATATATATATATATATATATATATACACACACTTCTCATTTATGTCTCTCTTAATTGTCTCTCAAAAACGCTAACATGGTAATTTCTCAATGTCAGTCAGTTTCTCCAAACAATGCCTAATTGTCATCTGGGTATTCCTAACATTTCTTTGGATGGCAAGGGAAGAGTTGCCAGGTTTGCCAAGCCAGCATGCCATATGGCTTGTGCTGCTACGAGTCTCTCAAGTGCCCCCTTGTTGCATCTCGGCCTAGTGACTTTCGATTACCTCGCTGTGGCAGCTCCTTTCCCAAGCTGCCACTACTTCTGGCAGCTTATAATAAAGATGCCTCGTTCACAGTGTGAACTCCTCTTCTATGGCCAGAAACACACGCACACACAGAGGGTGTTATGCACACACTTAATACGCTCAACTCATGCAAAATACACACCAGCATCGCACGGCATTAAAAGCAGAGCTAGGTTTCGTGGTGACTGACTGAATGAAATGTGAGGTTTAATGGATATTTATATTTCATTATGTTTTTATACCGACCACAGAATAATGTATAACTCTCCGGGAGATACTGAAACATATGTCATCTCCTATCCACTTACGGATGTAATTCTATTTGACTATGAATGCGCTAATCAAATTCCATTAAAGTCTAATACAGTTCCCAAAATGTCACAAATACAATTAAGTCGCGATAGATTTATCAGATAGTCACGGGCATGTAGAGTTGCGATTCAATTTAGAACATGATTTGATTGGCAAACAGAAGGTGATCTTTGGATGGTCACATGGCAACACTGTTTTTTTTTCAAAATGGAAGGCATTGGGACATGTTCATGATATACAGTAGCAGCTTACACTCACTGATTATTTTCTGCAAACTGGTTTCCCAAAAAATTATTAATAAATAATAGATTTACTCGGGATGGGAATTTTATGACAACTCACAATTCGATTCAAATTCTTGGTGTGACGATTCGATTCAGAATTTGTTCTTGATTCAACAAATTCTCGATTCAAACTAATTCTCGCAATATATCATTCGGTATATTAAAACCTATCAAAATCAGGTTACACTAATCAATTTACACTATTAAATAAAATGTTTATCATTCTCTAACACACAATTACAATACAATCCGAAGCCAAGGGTATTAAAGTATCCGGCTGTCTGAAAAAAAAAAAATATATTTTGTTGTGTGTTGTATACCTTCTCAGTGGCCTTGTGGTTAGAGTGTCTGCCCTGGGATCGGTAGATCATGAGTTCAAGCCCCAGCCGAGTCATACAAATGACTATAAAAATGGGACCCAGTACCTCCCTGCTTGCTATATAATATGACTCCTTTAATGACACATACATTCCACCTTTGACTATTGAACGAAGAAAGTGTACTCAGGAGGAAGCGGATATGTGTTTCATAAATTCTAAACAGCATCTCCTCCTTTTTTTTTTTATACAATATTTTTTTTCCAGGAAATATACATCATTCCAAGCACGAAATTAGTCTGATTTCTCAAATACTTAGTTTCTTTGTATTTTCACACCTACATGTGAAGTCCCAGTGTCCATGCACTCTCTCTAATGCAACTGTTGGTCATACAGCGTGTGCCTCCCGTACACTGGGGGGCGCTTATTTCCTTTCAGCGTAGTTAAATGCATTGCTTTTCCGGTTGACCTATGACTTCACACCAAAACAAGGCATCTGCGGTTCCATACAAGTCAACAGCCCAGCTCTGTTGTACCTGATGTCCGCTGTAATATTGCCACATGTTGCAAAATTACATCTTTAATGGCTATGCGTATGTTAAATAGTAGATAACATAGAGAAATGATTTTACATAGATAGATAGATAGTACTTTATTGATTCCCTCAGGAGAGTTGCCTCAGGAAAATTGTAATTTGCGACAAACATGACACTACTACCAAGAATGTCTCAGAACGGATGCAGGTCCGAAGCAAAGAAAGACTGGCGGGAGAAAGGTGTTTCAAAATAATTCTGGAACGGAGAATCATGGATACAAAACTTTCGAATGTCTCCGAGTTCATTCAAAAGGCTCTGTGGATTGATGGGTGGAGTTTTAAATCCGAAGGAAAAGACTGTTCTTGTCCCGGCCGATAAAGGTTGATATTGTTTTGGAGAGCTTGCCAGTTGTGTGGAATACAGAGTTATTGTTCATCAGTTTGAAGTGCACATGTGCAGCATGAAGAGGTTTGTGTATGCTTTATTCTTTGCCTTGTAATATACCTGCTTCATTCTCTTTAATCGTATTCGTATTTCGTTCGGGAGTACATATGAAGCTGGCATTCTCCATTTCCTTAGCGCCCTTCTTAATTAAATCTCTGTTCCTTATTTTCTCCAATCGACACACTTCAAAACGTTCTGTTCTTTTATTTTGTGAAGCAAAAAAGTCAAATTTGCATTCCAGTTGTTGCCTATGTTTTATTGAATGCTATCTGCTTCCGGGTCATATCCTACAGGTTGGGAATGGCACATGCGCAATACAGAGAGTCCCGTGCGGCTGCACACACGCACTTGAGAGATCTGCTTTTCGAATCCAGGTGTGTTAGTCCGACTTTTCAAAAACAGATCACGATCTGATTAAGGTGTTTCCATGTGTTGTATATTCTTATTTAGAGCCAAACTTTGAGAAATTGGACTAATTTATTTCATGGACACGCACTGATTACATATAATTGCCCGGTTTACTTACATAAAACACCTATTTCACCCACATATCAGCATCTTCCAGTTCTAATCAGTAATTTAATCACAAGCAAACAAACAAAAAAACAGGATATATATATTATGGATGAGGTCATCTGCAAATGAGTCACCTCAGTGAAAGAGTGCTACAAAAACTCGTACAATACGCTTCAATGGTCATGTCCGTTTTATGTTTGTGTGTTCTGCAGGTTTAGTTCACCCTGTCACACAACACTTGACTCCTTGTGGTGTTGCCAGTAATCAATACAGGCCTCCCATATTGCCTGTTTTGTACCTGACTAAATAATGAATTAGGTACCCCTTCAAATGCAGTAGCGTCACTCTTTGTTGCCTCTAATGACACACATGCACATATGCATGTATGTATAAATCCAAAAACAATATGCATACTGCATATACAAAACATATTGTCAAACTTAAAGGGCAACTGCCCTTTTTGGGAATCGTTCACAAACCTTATGTAAGACAAGCACATGTTTTTCTTTTTTTTTTAAGCATTTTAAGTAGTATATCAATATCAAAAGTTCGCTCAAATTGGAGCAAATGGGAGTCCCTCTATTATGCCTACAAACTCCTTAAAAACATCCAAACACATACTGTAAGTATATATGTAATGAAGTAATGGGCCCATTTATGATAACGTTTAATATCTCCTATTTTGCTTATTTTAATCATACACTGCAAAAACGCATCACAACATTTTCCTTCGACAACATCACTTCACTACTCAATGCAGACTTTATGTAGTTAAACATCACATACTGTACAATGTCTGCTGTTATTAGGATGACGATTAATAGAATTGTGTTGTATTCTCGTTTAGATGAAGAATGACTCATAATCCTCAAGAGGAAAATGGGAGTGAAACCAATTGTCCTTTTGTGTCTTTCTCACCATTTCTGGGTCTAAATTGGCTGTCAAAGTGTACCAACTGGTTGGATTATGTCCTAATCCTTCCACTATCAAGGTGAGAGGCATGATTTATGATATAGAATGAACTGAGTAAGCAGCTCACCAGTCGATGATGTCAACATAGGCACACATTCTTGTGATCCCGGCACTGCTATGAAAAGTTTGTCTGTGTTAGCACTTACAATAACAATATGACAAAGACTTGGTTATTATACAAGTCACGTATACACAAAATGGAGTATTGTTGGTGGTTTTTGGATGGTTATTTATTTGGTTTTCTGGGCAGAATAGAAGGTCTCCCATTGGCTTCGTTGTAAGCAGACTTTTATTTACGAGTTAGAATGCATAAAAAAAAAAAACATCAGTCGTCAATTGTGAACAATGGGCACATTTTACAAAAAGTGCAGTTCCCTTTTAAATAAATGTGCTTGTGATTATTTGAGCATAAACTTGTTTTGTTAAGAGTCATAATTGGGGAGTCACACACACAAAAAAAGACTCATACTGCTCAGTCAACCAACATCCAGGTTAACGTTTGTGTCTCATTTGCTGATCACTGATCAATAATTTAGAGCCCTCTTTCATCTTAAAAGGCCTCGGCTTCCTGAAACGCATGGCAGCTGTGCATGTGTGTTTGCTTTGTGAATGCACATCTTTGTCTGACATAATCTTATCTGCCGTTGCCATCGCATGAGCAAGCCTGCTCTGACAGGCCAAACCATTTAAAGAACCAATTTATAGAATTGAAGTTGTGTCTTAGGAACTTGACTTTTATTCCATCCCCTCCCACAGCCAGAAGGCCTCTAACAGCCTAATGCCAGTTATGACAGTCAGCCTGGTAATTTACTCTGTAAGGTGACACGATGGTTATCCGTGTACAGGGCACTTTTCATTTCCTCCAACAGAGCTGTGCCTCGTTTTGTTATCTTTCCTCACTAGGTCTTTTGGTAATTTGTCCTGCATGGGTTGACTCACCAAAGGTCTTCCCCTTCATCCCTCTCCACCCACCTTCGCTAATTTCATTATCTCGTCATCTAAAATATATTTCTGAATAAGTGGGGCAATCCCCTTTTTCGTATAACCCCCCCAAAACAGGGAAGACTTCGCCTTCGCACCGAAATATGTAACACACAGAAATAAAAGTTGATAAAATGAAAACAGCATTGCTCAGTAAATATCTGGTAAAGAGCTACAAAATGGACGTAAGGCAATAATTATTATTTCATTTCATTATCTTTGTATTTCTATTTTGAATTTAATATATTGGAGAATTAAATGCTAAATGTTTGCTTTTCTAAAGTTTAGTTTTAACAATTTTAAAAGCTGTTTACTAAGATGTGATAAAACCTATATGTTTACTTCTAAAATCTATATTACGACGTCACTATCATCACCATTTTCATCGTAAAACCTATTCACTCTCCGTTGTGAATCTTTAATTATTCATCCATGTTTTTCCGACCTCTGATAAGCCGAAGAAGATGGATGGATGGATGTGTTTTGGGTTTCTTTATATTTAAATCCATAACAAGGCAAAGTCAAGAAAGACTTAACACTAATACTATTTGTCATTGAGACTACTGCTGTCTACTCTGGGGAAAACTCAAATTATTGCCAACTGTTACAATAAAACAAACTAAAAATATGCTTTATAAAAACAGATTTTACTAAAATAATGGTATTTGGAACATAAAGGGAATAAATATTTCGGTCCATACTGTATATTTTCTTCCGTTGTTGCAATACAGGAGTTATTGTGTTGGGATATGGGGAAACAAGTATACACATAAACTTCATTCACTAACATTACTGCAGCAAAGATCAGAATATTCTATAACAGTGTTTTTCAACCACTGTGCCGCGGCACACTAGTGTGCCGTGAGATACAGTCTGATGTGCAGTGGGAGATTATCTAATTTCACCTAAATGGGTTAAAAATATTTTTCACAAACCGGTAATTATAATCCGCAAATAATATGACCTTGTTGAGTGTCGGTGCTGTCTCGAGCTCGACAGAGTAACCATGTTATGCTCATCCATATCAGTAGGTGGCAGCAGGTAGCTAATTGTTTTGTAGTTGTCGGGAACATGGTTTGTCGTGATCACAATATGCGGGAGGCAGAGTGCAGCTAAAAAGGTATCTAATGCTTAAACCAAAAATAAACAAAAGGTGAGTGCCCCTAAATAAAGGCATTGAAGCTGAGGGATGGCTATGCAGAATGAAACTAAAACTGAACTGGCTACCAAGTAGACACACACAGAATGCTGGACGATAGCAAAAACTTACAGCGTGTGGAGCAGAGACGGCGTCCACAAAGTACATCCGTACATGACATGACAATAAAAATAGATTGGGTGGTAAAATCAAGGTGTGCCAAAAGACCATAGGCACTACCTTGAACCCCCTGAACCAGATCTATCAGGCCAGAGTCATCCAGAAGGCAAAGGCAATTCCGGTCAACCCCTCAGCACCCTCTCTTCTCAGAGTTTAGACTCTTACCCTCAGGATGTAGGTACGCCCCTACTAATAGAAAGGCCAAAAACAACAGATACATAAGATCCTTTGTTCCCTCAGCTGTTGCCTTTATAAATGAGCTTCTTAAACAAGCTTAGCTGCTATGCAGTCACTTTAGTGGGAAGCGACGTGTGATGATTAGTTTTTATTGTTTTACAAATGTTTTTAGTTTTTAGTTTTTAGCTCAATGCTTTCATGATGGTTTGTATGTTGTATGCATTTTATGTATTGGTACCTTGTTTTACTGGTGTACCTTGTTTTTACTGTTATACATCGTTTTTACTGTTGCACCTTGTTTTTTACTGTTGTACCTCGTTTTACTGTTGAACCTTGTTTTTTAATGATTACTGCTGCAAACCAAATTGCCCCTCAGGGACAATAAAGATTTTCTAAGTCTAAGTCTAAGTCGAGTCAACAATGTCCCCACAAAGAAGGACTTAAATAGTCTTGACTGCTAAAAACAAAACAAGTGCAGGGAATAGCGCTCAAGGAAAACATGAAACTGCTACAGGAAAAAACCTACAAAACAGGAAAAGCCACCAAAATAGGAGTGCAAGACAAGAACTAAAACACTACACACAGGAAAACAGCAAAAAACTCAAAATAAGTCACGGTGCGATGTCAAAGGTCGTGACAGTACACCTAGACAAGAGCTATATTGATGCATGGTTGGTTATGGTTGAAAGTCATATCCAACAATTGCGAAAACGACTTTTTACTGTCAACTGAGTTTTGTTTTTTAATGATTTCTGCTGGTGGTGTGCCTTAGGATTTTTTCAACGCAAAAACTGTGCCTTAGCCCAAAAAAGGTTAAAAAAAACACTGTTCTATTCTATAAAGCTTGCTACAGGAAACATACAAATCCTCTGTTCGTTAAATTTAAATATTGAAAACGTGAAGATGTTTGACATTTCCAAACTGCTAAGATGATGTACAAAGCAAACAATAACATCAAAATGTATGACAGGTCAAATCTGAAAGCAGTTTGTATATCTGTATGTGGAATCAAACATTGGGCTGGACTAAGTGAATAACTTAAAAAGGGGTCAGTTTAAGAAGCAATATAACCAAATGGTGTTTACAAAAATATAACGTGAGGAAGTGTGGATGTGATTATCAGACACACACACTTCTTCCCACTCCTTTTGGATGTGTTGAATAATTAGAGTGCACGTGTGATTGCTGTATTGCTTTAAATACACTTTATTGTGAGTTTTACTTCTTCTTGTGCATGCATTTTTCCTCACAGAAGACTTGTCCCACACAGGGTTGGCCACCAGTCAGTGTGGTGTGCATGTATCTGTGTGTAAGCATCTCTTTGCGGTTGAAGGACGACATGCCGAAATCATGCAGTGTGCGTGATAAATAGTCTGAGACGGTTGTGGTGTTTTGCGGGAGGTCCAACTATGGGCCTGCAGCTCCCCCTTGGCACTACAGTATACTTACGCTTTGTCCTGATAAACAATGCACAATGTGACGGAAACTTTTTGCTAGGAACAAAAAAATAACAGAAACCATTTTATATGAATGAAAAACAAAAGATTCAAGGCTCAAACGTTATCTATAGCGGGGTGGGGGAAACTGTGGGACAATGTGAGCGGAGAAATTAAACTGTCTCTAGCCTAAGAGTGTTCAACCTTGCCGTAAAAAATGCGTTGTTGGTAAACTATCAAAAACATGACTAGTTGTTTGGATTATCTCAACTGTGGGACACAAGTGCTAGAGAACTCACTGTGGAATAAGGGACACAACAGAAAAGGCTTCAGAAGACGAAAGATACCCAGGCAAGATGGAGCTAATCTCATGGTCTGCTGTTGAAACTTGGACTATATAACCAATATATATATAACCAACATATAAGTTGATTGTAAATTAGGGGTGGGACATCGATAAGCATTCTTTCTTTTTTCCCGTATCCTTTTTTGGTGGGTGCCCTTGCATGTCTGTCTAATTACAAAGAGTGATGAATCAATCAATCAATCAATCAATGTTTATTTATATAGCCCTAAATCACAAGTGTCTCAAAGGGCTGCACAAGCCACAACGACATCCTCGGTACAAAGCCCACATAAGGGCAAGGAAAAACTCACCCCAGTGGGACGTCGATGTGAATGACTATGAGAAACCTTGGAGAGGAACGTATATGTGGGTAACCCCCCCCCCGCTCTAGGGGAGACCGAATGCAATGGATGTCGAGTGGGTCTGACATAATATTGTGAGAGTCCAGTCCATAGTGGATCCAACATAATAGTAAGAGTCCAGTCCATAGTGGGGCCAGCAGGACACCATCCCGAGCGGAGAATGAAGTGTTGCTATATATGATATGTCTGTCTGCCGGAATAAATACATTCATTCAATTCATTAATTAATTCATACCCAACTCTGATTGTTTGTTGTTAATTTCCTGTGCTCTTCTTGGATGGTTGACTAAATCACCCAGTAGAAAATATTGGACAGTAAGCGACAGACAAAAGTGAACAGTTATGAAACTAAATCCTATCCCTTATTTGTGTATTTTCTTCAACCCCTCTTGTTTCGGGCTAATTCTAATGAAGAGACTTCAAATGACTTGATTAAGTGTGAACTTAATTGGGTTTGGTCCTACACGGCTGCACTTCCTGCTTGGCTTCTTCACTATGTTACCACCCCCGAATGAAAAACAAAACATATCAAGACTGAGAAGAAGATAATAAACGAGATAAAGATGTAGCATGAGATGAGTAAATTAAAGTGAACCGAGGAGAATGAGAGGAACTGACAAAGAGGGAGAAACAGTGATGAGAAAGGGGCTGGAGGGGAGGCCTTCATATCAGCAGTGTTGCCCCTGTTGGCCCAGGACTGTAATTAGATCTGGCAGCCACCCCATAATGATAAATGCTGGGATGATGAATGGAAATGCAAATGTGTGTGAAGTAGCTCCAACCATCAAAGGGGGGATATCATTAACACTTTCCTCTTGTCAAATCCATCATAGTCAAGTGTGACTTGCTGCATTCCTTGTGCCCCCACCCAGCTCCACACGGTCTCTTTAGGAGTTATAGAGTAGGCAACCGCAACGGAAGTAAGTGTGTGATGAACTAATATATTCAGTTTACACTGTGTGACATTGTTGATACTGTATTACGACAAATCCAAAAAAATAAATAAAACAAGCCCAGAAAATCCATTGAACAAGCCCAATGTACTGCTCTGTAAACTAACATAATTACAATGAAAATGATACAAAGAAACCAATATAAGTATTAATTTTCAATGTTTCGTGGATGGCACCACAGATGAAGAATTTAGCAAATTTTAGTTTTAATTTAATTGGTAATATATATATATATATATATATATATATATATATATATATATATATATATATATATATATATATATATATATATATATATATCAGTTAGGTCTGGACCCCAGATGCAGAACAGCAGGTGAAACAAAAATAGTCACATATAAAGAATAGCGTGCAGGCAAGGTTCACAGGTAGACGCAACAAAGTGAAAGAACCAGCAACAATTTGCTTGTCCCCCTCAGCTTAAATAGCAACAAGACAAACATGAATCAGGTGTGCCCAATTGTCTCGTCTCCAGCTGCAACCAAGTCTGTAATCAACAGAAAAGAGAGAGAATGAAACACCTCAAAGAGGAAAAGGCAGACATAAAAATGCAAACTGGGGAAAATGTAAAACATTACAGTAGGCTTCCATTCTCTTCACAGATCTTATGTTGCATTTTGAGAAAATAACGACGCTAAAAGTACAGAATAATCAACATCCGGTAATTGTATTTTTGAAATTGACTTCCAAAGTAAAAATATAATCAAATTGTATTCCAACTTTTGATGAAGCAAGGCAAATAAGTAGCCTTGACTGTCCTATTTTAAGAGTAAACACTGACAAAGACTCTAAAGCTGATATATATATATATGTGTAGAAGTCACTTGGAAAATGTAGTAAGCTAACCAACAAATGACTCTCATTTAAATGTAGTTAGTAGAAAAGACGTTCAATAGCACCCCTTCCTGCACTGTAGATGTAACAGTTTGTTACTGAAGGAACACTGTAAGTATGCTCTGTGGTGTTCCTAATAATACAACTAATAGTATGACTTCAATTTGAAGAAATATCATCTTTAAATTTGTAGACAAAAATTAGGTTTGCCACAAGGAGGTGCTGGGGGACAGAGATGTGTAAATGTTTTTTTTTTGTTTTTTTTAACATCAGTTGAATGAGCCAAGGCAGCTTTGTCTGACACCTTGATCTAAATTATTGAGCGGTTGAGGGGTGTTGACAAGAGGATGGCATGACATTAAGGCTTGTTGTTGTGGCTCCTGCTCAGCACAGCTTAAAGTAGTCCTGAGATGGCATCTGTCAGTTTATGTACAGGATACCGTACTCTTTTAAACTCTACCCATGCATTCTCCCCGTGTAATAGTGTAGTGGACAGAAGGATCACAAAGCAACATGGATGGATACAATGTACTGTCAGAAAGAAGGGCACTGTAGAAATATGTTCTGTAACTTTATGGTGCAGGGTTGATTATTGCACTCAAATATAACTTATGTCAATTGTCCTTCAAGAAGCAGCAACCTACCATGTACTATACCATACCAACTGTATTTATAAAGCCATTTTCACAACAACCACGGTTGAAAACAAAAGGGCTGTACACCAAAATATGTAAAAATAAAAAAAGGAAATACTAATTATCTCAGTAAACATACTTTATCAGTTGCGTCGAGGATGCATTTCTGCTTTGTAAACCCTAAACAAGAACAATGAGCAAAGCATCCAGCACTAAAATGCATTGCCTAAAGGTGGTATACAATTTAAGAATGTGGTTTGAGTAACATATCTACTTCTCATTTAGAGAAGTTGTAAGACAATGACGTCTCCACCACCATCTCAGACACTGATCCTATCTGCAATAATATAGTGGCCTCCTGTTCCTAATCAAACCTCATCAACTATTTAGGGGATCAGAAGTTTAGAGGACTGTTGTTCCTCTCCGAGGCATAGCTGAACCTCTCGATTTTAAAGTTCTATATTAGTTTTTAATTGTCTTAATGACCTTGCGCCTTCTTATCTAAATGACCTTTTTTTTCCATATCAACCCTCGCGGATCCTGAGGTTCTCTGACACTGGCCTTTTAGCTTTACAAAATACCAGAACAAAGACCCACGGTGAGGCGGTATTTTGCCACTATGGCCCCCACCTGTGGAACAGCTTGCCAGAGAGCCTCAGGACTGAAGAGACGTTGCCATTTTTAAAAAAAAAAGGCTAAATATACACCTTTTTAATCAGGCTTTTTACTGATCATCTTAAACTGTTATGTTTATAATTCTTTTATTGTGTTGTTTTTTATCTTAATTATTAATATTACTAATATTATTACAACAATGTTATGTTTTTATTAACTTATTAATGTAATATTTATATTATTTTATATTTTATTTTTACATATATTTTATCGTATGTTCTTTACTATTTTTTTAGTTTTAGTTATTCTCCAGTGTAGACGCCTCAATAGTGGCATTTTTCCTCAAATTCTCAGTTACATGACATGTTTTGTTTTTTGCTTTGTTACTGTCAAAAGTTCTGTGTGTGTGTGTGTGTGTGTGTGTGTGTGTGTGTGTGTGTGTGTGTGTGTGTGTGTGTGTGCGTGTGTGTGTGTGTGTGTGTGTGTGCGTGTGTGTGTGTGTGTGAATGCTTGTGCATGTTTTCTTCTTTTATTTTTTCTGTGTTCAGCACTGTGTGTTTGCCATTTGCCTGTGTATGAACAGTGATATAGAAATAAAGTTAGATTTGATTTGATTTGAATCTAAAACATAAATAAACAATGATGGAGAATATGCCAGAGCATTAAAACTGTTTTTTGACACGTTTACAAAGATGGTAAAATTTGCTGAAACCACGATAAAAGTCTTAAGGCGGGATTAGTTAGATGTTGGACCGCATATAAATAATTAGACATTTAAGCAGCTCTGCTTACCACCTCTGACGGTGACTAAGAGGTCATCTGTGTAACTATAGCAGGAAACAGATCTGTATCAACCAACTTGAAAATAACATGTTTTTATGTTCATTATTTACTGCTTCTAATAAGACGTCAAATGTTGTGTAATCCGAATTGGGTTGACTATTTTTTTTAATATATATATATATATATATATATATATATATATATATATATATATATATATATATATATATAAGTCTATTTGGTGCTAATCTAGCTTCATAGTTCATATTTGAGAAACAAACTGCATACCGGTATTTGCTTTTCACGTCTGCCTGGTGTTAGTTTCCGATCAATTTTTATTCTATAGACATATTTTGTTTCACTAGCCCAATACAGAGATAACCGTTCTTTTGCAGGGCAGGAATTCTATCAGCTGTCAAGGATGGCACCTGTCAAAGTGCTAGCAGAGGCTAGCAGTAGACACATGAAGCCATTCCCCATGTGCAGCCTCTGTTCGAGGCTAAGAGCTTGTCTTTCGACACAGCTCTGTATGTGTCTCACTGTCAGGTATAATACGAACAGAACTGACAAGGTCTACAGCACAGCCTCTTCGTTTAGCTGTCCACGTTTCATGTGTGCATGTGGTGTGTGTGCGATCTTGGTGCAAGGTGAAACATTTCTGACACAGCAGAGGGTAAAAGACGCATGCACACACTGTTCTCCAGACCACCATTGCCTTGTTTGTACTCCACATCATCCAGTGAAGAGTTTCTGATGGACTTGCACTTAAATCTTTCATGGAGTGACGTCCAATGAGGCTTGAGGCGATGTGTCCTAAGGACATAGCCTGGAGCTAAACACTCTCTTTCAGTAGTTGGTCACTGCTGTATTACAATGCTTTTCCTTGTTTGTCAGCCACTTTTGGCCCCTGAAGAATGCGCTGTAATGGAATGAGCTCAGACCTGAAAAGCCCAAGAGTAAATGTGAACAAACAGCAGGGGAAGTTGAGGAGACATGAAGGACCATTTGTCAATTCCAATATCAGACCATGTAACGACCACTATGACCACTGTCCTTTGTTTGTTGCCTATGCCTTATTCAGAGATTTTGCACTGTGACTTTGATACCAAAGACTTAGTGTGACGGGTAACTATCAGTGCTGCTGTCGGTAACACAAGCCTATTGTGAGTAAAACAATGCACAATACAGTGTATCCGGAAAGTATTTGCTTCACTTTTTCCACATTTTATGTTACAGTTATTTCATAATAGAAAATAAATGTCTTCAAAATTCTACAGACAATATTCCATAATGACAATGTGAGAAGTTTTTTTTAAGTTTTTTTATTATTTTGCAAGTTATTAAAAATAAAAATAAAATTAAATCACAGCATTTGCTCAAACACTTTTATAGCATTCTGCTAAATTTGGTTCATGAAAAGTGATGTGTTGTATCGTCAGTATTGTAAATAAGAAAACATGCCTCAAGTAGGCCTTGAATGTCTCATTGATGTGTTCTTGATGATTCGTTAAGCCAGATGTCATTTTGCACTGTCAGAAAATCAGCGCCAAGTGGGGGTGATAACTTAGTTGGTTTAAGTTCAAGTTCAAGTATGCAGTCACAATATGATACATCATACAATTTACATATTCTCATTTCTCTTTACAACATTTCCAAAAAGGAGAACAAGAAGCCAAGCTCATTTAATTATACCCCTTTTCCAAATCATCACTATCACTGAAACATATGATCACTTCCTATTCTCACATTGTAACACAATTCCCCAAATGAGATGGGTTATTTCTCATTTTCTATAAGGTTCAAGACTTCTATCAAAATTCTTCTTCCTTGTGTTTTGTAAACATTTCCCATTTGAACAGCCTTTTTTAAAGTGGATCATACTAGTACATTGTTTGATGTCTTTGCTGAATCCATTCCATGATTTAATTCCACATACTGATATAATATACGTTTTAAGTGTTGTATGTGCATGCAAATGTGTTAAAATAAAAAAAATGTCTATGGTTGTATTTCTCCTATTTTGTTGAGAATGTTTGTTGTATGTTCTTGGGTAGCAGGTTATAGTTTGCTTTGTACAAGATTTTAGCTGTTTGTAAATGCACCAAATAATTGAATTTCAATATTGTTGATTCAATAAATAAAGGGTTTGTATGTTCTCTATATTTAACTTGTGACCAATCAGTTTCCTAAGGGCCTGGGATGAAGGAAGAAAGAAAAGAGTTACGAAGCGGTTCGACTGATTGATACTGTGAATACACAATTTATGAAAAATATTTTTTGTGCATTAATACGTTTTACAGTTAACTGTGGTCGTGAAGAAAGTCAGATTATTTCTACTCATGGTTTTTACTATTTTAAAGGTTTTATTATTTTTACTTTCCAGCGTTACTCAGATGGAGCCAACTGCATCAGAGGTTATCGGCCGTGCTGTGGGGGCGCTTTGTGTCAACGTTCTGGTTGCCGTTGTTTGATGACCTGCTGGTGCAGATGGCTCCTGTGATAGTGTTTACACACTTGGCCCCTCTGTATTCAGCCATGCATTAATTTGTTCATATACGGGCATATGTGTGTGTGTGTGTGTGTGTGTGTGTTTGTGTTTGGTATTTGTGTATGTGCGTGTGTGATGATAAGGGATGTGGATCATCGGGGTATTATTTTTAAGTCTGTAAAGCACTTTGCGTTGCATTTATTTTATTTATGAAAAGTGCTTTACAAATAAAGTTTGATGTGATTTGATTTGAGTTTAGAAGGATGCTACAATTTGCATTAGCTGCTTCTTGGATCCCTAAGAGAACATGTGTGCATGTGCGGGAAAAAAAAATTGTTTTTACCAAGCTCCTGAGTGAGTAACAATCCTGAAAGCGTAAATTGTAAACATGTAGTTAGACAGCAAGTTTATTAAGGTTTGTTACAATTGTTAGTGTGCCTCGGATACTGCTGCTCAAAGGTCACAGACGTGCTCAGGACTTGGCGTCAATCAAAGGCCCACTCTCACACGAGGAACCCACGTGGGAAGTTTTCATGGCTCAGCAAGCTGATCAACAGCAGGTTTGAAGTGTTTGTTACTGAAAACTGCTTTTCTGGACAAAGGTGAGTACACCAAACTTATGCTTGAGGATCACAATTGAGCTCCAACAGCGTGCCAACGTGTGGTACCACAATTTGAACTTTAAAACCCCTGGGTATATTTAAAATTTTACTCTATAGGGGTTGTTTAATAAGTGTTACAAAACTGAATAAGTATTTGGTTCATTTCAATATTGCATGTGACTGTGATTTGTGTTGGTACATGTTAACTCAGGGGGCTACACAAGCTTATAGAGTATGCATGGGAATTCAATTTGTGCTAACAGTACACAATGTATTATCAATCTATTTTACCTGGACTCTTTGCACCCAAAATAGTCATAAACTAGTGTTGGTAAATGTGTGTACAGTATATTTTAGTGGCATCCACTAATTCACCTCTCATACAAAAATAGCTTTAACTAGCAATAAACTTGTGTTTCACAACGTCCTTTACAAATCGAATTGAATGGGTGCACTCCACTTTGTTAATTTCCCTTTGGCAGCAATTATAGCCTCACAACTTTTTGAATACAATACCACAAGCTTGGCACACCTATCGTTGGGCAGTTTTGCCCATTCGTCTTTGCAGCACCTTTCAATCGCCGTCAGAATGGATGAGAAGTGTTGGTTTTCATCCAGGATGTCTCTTTACATTGCCGCATTCATTTTTCCCTCTATCATGCCTAGTCTCCCAGTTCCTGCCGCTCAAAAACGACGAAGAAGAACAAGAACAAGAGTGGTGATAAGTTTATTAATTGGGAGACAGGTTTGATGAGGGGTATTGATGGATTTCATATTCACAACGTTAACCAGACAGGTTCATATTCTCACTAAGAAGAGTCTAGGTTTAGTTGAGGTTCATATTTTCCAGAACTCCCATATGAACCCAACTTGTTTATGTATCACAATATACACAACATCAGACAAAATGCCAAATTAGATTAAAGACTGTAAAAAAAGCTAAGCTTTTATGTGTTTGGGTGGGATTTTTTTATGAACTCTATCTTAATTACATAAGACTAAGCACAGAACAATACCGCTGCTGATTTAGTGACGATTTAGTGTAAATCCCAAAACAAAGCAAATGCCTGCATCTAAACAAAATTCAATGAACCCTATTCAAACATGTAATACCCCAGAGGCATAAAAGACAGTTACAACTGGTTATTGCTTGTTCTGCCTAATCCTGGCAAGCCATCTTTTTTTTACGTCACTGTGAGATGATCACTTTTAAACAACCAGAGATGTTCAGAAAAAAGATTGTATTGCTTGGCACTTTTCCCTTTCTGACTCATCACACTGGTCTGAATTTGCATTTATCAGGTTGGAGGTGGTGAGAAAAAGCAGAAAAGTAAACAGAAAAGTAAAAAATATATATTTTTGGTGGGTGGGGGGGGTTGGTAGCACAACTACATCGGATAATCAATCACACTGACAGGCCTGAAACACAGAATAGAATGAGGATGCAGCGACCTGTTTGAAAGCCCAGGTGTTTCACTCCCTGATTCTTATCACTGCATATTTTTGGTTTTCTCATTGCGTTACTTTAGTTTATGCTCGCACTAGTTCACTGGTTACACCGCATCCCTGTGGAAAGAGCCTTGTATGTATGTTCTTTGTATTGATCATCCAACATTGTCCCAAAAATTATATATATATATATATATATATATATATATATATATATATATATATATATATATATATATATATATTTTATGATAGTTTTAATTAATAAATGTTGTTGTAATGAGTAATGAACTACAAGTGAGTTACTGTAACTTTGTCTGTACGGTATGCTGTTATTGAAGGAAGCACCTCTGAATATTTTGTGGTTTTTGGCATGTACAAAGTGAATTAAAAATGCAATTAATGCTGTGACACAATTAAAATGTTTGATCAGATCAATCAAAAGATCTGTGTGGATGAATCACTATTAAATATAATTAAATGTTATTACATATTAGTCGTGTTTAGTATGTTCATGTTCACAAAAACTTGTTGTCTGAACAAACATGTATCCACATGAATGTGGTCATGCAACACTTCTTGTACCATTAATGTGGTATTTTATTGGTTGACTGTTTTGTTTAGCGTCTTTCGTATTGATTTGTTTGGTTCTGCAGCCTGTCACCACCAGATCTATTAGCCATTGTTTAAGTTACTTGGACAAACTGCCTAAAATGGGTTACCAGAGACATTTTGGGGATTGTGAGTCATACTGCGCTGCATATGGGTTAATAGCATTAAAATTGTTTTATCAGATTTATCACTTTTTTTAAATGTTCTATATTTAAAATGTATGATGAACAGCATATATTAATGAACATCTATATACTATGTAAATATGTCAGGCTTTAGCCAGAGGCTAATTTATTTGAAAATAAAAATAAAACAAAATAAAAATACAAAAGATAAATATATATTCTAACTGTGAAGTGCTATATTAGATCGAGTGCTAGATTAATCATAATGGATTAAACAGACTTAAGATGTGCATTTTGACAGCGCTAGAACCAACAGTGTCCCATATGTTACAAAACCGCATGGCGGCTGTTGGCGTGACCCCAGGTGAGACGGCAGGCGATGTGCAGTAAGGTCATCTTATCAGGATGACGCTTGCAAAGGTTGTGCAAAAACACAGGATAACCATACGCACAATGCTCAGGTAACATATGTAAAGCAGCTCTATGCAGAACAGGTTATGGCAAGGCTATTCAACTGCTGGCCTAGGGGCCTTTCAACTGCTGACCTAGGGGCCAAATAGGGCCTAGGAATCAAGGTTCAAAGAATTTGTCATATGCACAACACAAAATATGTTTTACCTGTGCAATGTATTTTTTTTTTTTTTGCAGTCCACACTAATGGGAATGACACCAGACCAGCCCACTTGTTATTTAGAAAAAAACTTGGAATCCACTAACATACACTATATTGCCAAAAGTATTTTGCCACCTGCCTTGACACACATATGAACTTGAATTGCCATCCCATTCCTAACCCATAGGGTTCAATATGATGTCGGTCCACCTTTTGCAGCTATTACAGGGGCGATATAGCTCGGTTGGTAGAGCGGCCGTGCCAGCAACTTTAGGGTTGCAGGTTCGATCCCCGCTTCCACCATCCTAGTCACTGCCGTTGTGTCCTTGGGCAAGACACTTTACCCACCTGGTCCCAGTGCCACCCACACTGGTTTAAATGTAACTTAGATATTGGGTTTCACAATGTAAAGCGCTTTGAGTCACTTAAGAAAAGCGCTATATAAATATAATTCACTTCTATTCACTACAGCTTCAACTCTTCTGGGAAGGCTGTCCACAATGTTGCGGAGTGTGTTTATAGGAATGTTCGACCATTCTTCCAAAAGCGCATTGGTGAGGTCACACACTGAAGTTGGTCGAGAAGGCCTGGCTCTCAGTCTCCGTTCTAATTCATCCCAAAAGGTGTTCTATCATGTTCAGGTCAGGACTCTGTGTAGGCCAGTCAAGTTCATCCACAACAGACTAGGTCATCCATGCCTTTATGGACCTTGCTTTGTGCACTGGTGCAAAGTCATGTTGGAAGAGGAAGGGGCCCGCTCCAAACTGTTCCCACAAGGTTGGGAGCATGGAATTGTCCAAAATGTTTTGGTATCTTGGATCATTCCAAGTTCCTTTCACTCAAACTAAGGGGCCAAGCCCAAGTCCTGAAAAACAACCCCACACCATAATTCCTCCTCCACGTGGTCAAAATGTTAACTTTGAACTATTAACACCTCAAATAGGCATCAAGTTTACAGAGAGCATGTCGTACATGCTTTCAAGTGTGTGGTTTTATTAGTTCAGTAGCAGAATTATATAAGCAGATATAAGTAGGATAGATCAGTGTTTTTCAACCTTTTTGGAGCCAAGGTGCATTTTTTTCAATGAAAAAATCCGGAGGCACACCACCAGCAGAAATCGTTAAGAAATTAAACTCAGTAACAATAAAAAGTCGTTGTCGCAATTGTTGGATACAAATTCAAACCATAACCAAGCATGCATCACAATAGCTCTTGTCTCAAAGTAGGTGTACTGTCACGACCTGTCACATCACGCCCTGACTTATTTTGAGTTTTTTGGTGTTTTCCTGTGCGTAGCGTTTTAGATCTTGTCTTGCACTCCTATTTTGGTGGCTTTCCCTGTTTTGTTAGTATTTTCCTGCTGCAGTTTCATGTCTTCCTTTGAGCGCTATTCCCCGCACCTACTTTGTTTTAGCAATCAAGACTATTTAGGTTGTTGCTATCTTTTTTGTGTGGACATTGTTGATTGTCATGTATGGATGTACTTTATGGACGCTGTCTGTGCTCCACACGCTGTAAGTCTTTGCTGTCGTCCAGCATTCTGTTTTTGTTTACTTTGTAGCCAGTTCAGTTTCAGTTTCGTTCTGCATAGCCATCCCTAAGCTTTAATGCCTTTTCTTAGGGGCACTCACCTTTTGTTTATTTTTGATTTAAGCATTAGATACCTTTTTATCTGCACGCTGCCTCCCGTTGTCGCCTGCATATTGGGATCACGACAAACTATCGTCGTCTCACACGACCTGTTCCCGAAATCTACAAAGCAATTAGCTACCAGATGCCACCTACTGATATGGAAGAGTATTACATGGTTACTCTGCCAAGCTCTAGACAGCACAGACACTCAACAACGGCACATTATTTGCGGATTATAATTACTGGTTTCCCAAAAATATTTTTAACCCAAATATGTGAAACTACATAATCTCCCACGGCACACCAGACTGTAGTGTGCCGTGGCACAGTGGTTGAAAAACTCTGGGATAGATAATATGTATTGTATAATATCCAGAGGGATTAAATGTGTATGTTTCTGAAGATCCAAAGTTGGCCTCACAACTCTTGATTGCACAGTACAGTGAGTTTATTTAAAGGGTGTGTGTCTGCGCTGGCTATGGCTCATGACTGGGAAGCTCATAAAGCTCACAGTGTGATGACCAGCTGAGCAGTAAATTAATTAATCATCATTGTATGCCTCATCAAGCACTTTGCCCGCTTCTCTCCATGGGAGCCCATCCCAATTAGCAAACAGTGGAGGTGATTGTTTTGTTTAGCCAAGGTATAAGAGTGAGGAGGAGCGAGGAAGAGGGACTCACAGTGGAGGGAAGAAGACACAAATAATACGATTGACAATGAATGCGCAGAGTTGGAAAAAATTGCAACGTCACAGTGTGAGGGGATGTGTGTTTATTATCATTTTCCCACTGACTGAACAAGAGTGAGTGTCTGACAAGGTAATAGATATGTCCTCTGTGTCAAAAGACAAGGGGACTGAGGAACCACTGGCCAAGAAGTGGGGGGCAACATATTGTCTGACCTCCACCACTCTGAGGACAAACAAGTGTTTCACAAACTATGTATATTTTGGGGTTGATAGTTAGAATAATCATCACCGTGCCAACAAGGTGGGCACCTGGGACAGCTGCTCCATGTTCCACACAGTGGTCCAAACCGAGACATGGGTGATCCAGAATACTTCATGTAATATGAAGCAGAACCCATAATGTTTAATATAAAATACTAGATTTTGTGGAAACAAACACTAAAAACTAGTAAAAGTCACTAGCTACATGGACATATAATTTTACTTGATAAGACTAAATTAAGATTTGTATGTCTAGAAATTAGCAGTTTTTTTTAAATTGGAGAATATGTGTTTATTTGGAAAACAAGCATTAGTTAACTGGCAATTCTAAAATTAAGCATCTTGGAAATGCTTAATTAAGCTCAGTGATGAGTTGAAGACATGTAGTTATTTGTTAAGGTTTAGGAAAGCCTTGAAAGGTGAAATAATAGAACATTATATAAAATATAGTAATAATTACTTTCATCCCATTGATTTTTTGAACAGGCAATCTAATTTTTAGTGAATGTTTAGGATAGGCAAATATAAGCCTTGGCTTCAGCCTATTCCTTTTTCGGTCATTCCTTTTATTTTATTTTTGTTTGTGAATGTGAATAATTGTTAATATGTATGATCTGTGCTGTTAAATTGATCACACAAAATGGTTGATTATATGACCGAAATAAACTCATTTTGTTCATTCATCATTAATTCATTCATTCATGTTGCCGAATATTTAAGCAATATTTTCTATGTGGGGGAAAACCAAAATAGAGTAGGTACAATTGTATTTTTGCCTCATTCATGTGAGAATCTTGTGTGGGAATGAGGCATTAAGGAGTGGGACTATCCAGGACTAGCTGCAGTGTGCTCAAATACCCACTAGGTACCATCTGTAAGCAGATGATTCTTTATCATCTCTTTCTCTTCAGGTCGTATCAGGTCGGTAGTGCATTTTTTGCTTTCTTCACTCACGCTTAAAGGTAAGGGATGTGGCAAAATTAAAGTGGTATTTTATTAGAATATATATTTTCTCAATGTTAACATTTTTAAACTAGAATAGAAACAATACAATTATTCATGCTGAAATCAATATTAGTCAATGGCTAAAACTAAGTAAATAACTCTTAAAACGAAGGACATTTCTAGAAATGACATTTTTAAATCTTGGCAGGTGACAAATACTTGAACACTGGTTCCAGGCTAATATGAAGGAAAGAAGAACCATTAAAAAAAAGTCTGATTGTCACTACACATTTTAGTAATGGGTGACAGAAAGGCAAACAAGATGACATTGTGGCAGCGCAGCCAGGAGGAAGCCAGGGGCAGGGACGAAGGGATGGGTAAGCAGATGTTGTTCACCACCCAAAGGTGGTGGGGGTTGCTTGTGTGGAGGTGGAAAATGTTTGTCACTGGGTGAGTATGCACAGGAGTGTGTTTGCGTGCATGTGATAATGTGTGCGCAAGAGTGCCCGCTATCCTGTGTGTGTGTGTGCGCGTGCATGCGTGTGTGTGCACGCTTGTGTGTGTACGTATATATTTGCAGTACCAGCATCTGGAACTATTGGAACTCTCATGCAAAAGGAAGGGAGGGTCAAAACAACAAAGGTAACCTTGTGTACAATCATTATTTTGGAGGAAGACTTTGTGAAGTGATATCCTTTATAGTTCTCATAGCAGAGGCTAATATGCCTTTGTGTATGGAAATTTTATTACAATTGAATATTGTATCAAATAAGTGTACATCGTTTCTATTGCACTGCAAAATTACTGTCATAATAAATTAATTTAATTATATAATACATATCTGGTGCACACCTCTGGGTGCTGTGGGTATTGTGTTTTATTTTATTGTGTTCTGTTTATGCTCACTACACAACACTGCTGTAGTCAAAAACGAATAAGGAATGACTTTGTACAATGCACAATGCAAAGGCCTGCATCTCTCAAGACTTACATTTTCACTAAAAACTAATTTATTTGTGCTGGCGTTTAACACAAGCTGAACTGGTCTTTTTTTTAAATTATTTTTTAATAAAAAATATTTTAATCTTTTAATTGTATCCTTTTTTAAATTTGTGTATGTTTTTATATATGCGTTTTTACTATGTTTATGGATAATGCTTATTTTTACTGCTTACTTCTTTTTTTGGGGGGTTGTTTAGCTGTGTATTTGTAGTCTTTTCTTTACTTATTGTGATTTGTTTTAATCGTTCTAGTCTTAATGTGTACATCACTTTGGGACAGTAGTGGCTGATTTTAAAATGGTGCTACATAAAAAAACATTTAAAAAAAAAGTATGATTTATTTTGGACACTACTATGTACACAATTCAAAGAAGAAAATAGTAAATCCACTACAATATCATTTGTAAAATTAACCACAAAAGTAAAAAGTAAAAAAAAGCTAAACAAAAAAGAGCAGAAAAAAGTGACACTCAGAATCTGATTCTTGATAAGCAACACAATACATAATCACCTGATATGTATTCTGTATATTATTACAAGATACATATCATATTGACTTACATCCCCGTATACCTTGATCTTGCACCCTACATACAAAACACACAATTTTTATTTTTTATTTTGTCAATTTTTCCAATGTATTTGTATTATTTTACGATGCATGTTATAGGATGATCACACGTCTAACAGTTTATATTCCACTCGCATCTATTTGATGATTAATGGAACATTAAGGCCTTGGCTTTGAGTATTATTCTTCAAATGATTTGAACTGGCTGTCCTCTGTAATAAGTGTATGAAGTGAGATTTGTGATCATCTCACGTGCATCAGAGTACATTTTTAATATCATTTCCACATTGGCCTTACTTCTTTTAAAGCTTCATAAGTAATTCTTTCATGCCCATGAGGTGTAACCTGACCCTCATCAAACATCGAGCATCAAGGTAGTGCTTCAATCTACTGAACATCACCTGGCATCAAGAAAAGTATGTGTGAACTACAAAGGAAAATGACAGCTGACACTTCACTAATTGGCTAGTTTTGATTTGAAAGAGACACTTGAGCTCACCGGGTTTTTCACTCATATCTTCTCACTGATAAATTCTGCTATCCTTTTAAGATTTTTTCCCTCGGTTAGAGATACATTTATTGTAGAGAGGTACAAAAAAAAAAGGATCTTCACCATCTGCGCTTATCTTTCTATCAAATATCCTCTCGCAATGCTTGTCTGGAGAGCTTGTGCAGGTGGGAAGGTTATCAAAGAGTGGGTGTGAGGTGACGTTGAACCCAGTCAAACTAGCCTAATGCCCTGTGTGGCGATTGGTCAAAATAGAGGTTAGGAATATTATGAATAACTTTATAAAGAACACGTTGTCTGTAATAGTTTTAGAAACTGACATTGAAGGTGTAAAATTGTACTGGGAGCATAAAAAAAGGCCAAGTGTCGTGGTTTGAGCATTGTTATTTGGTTGGCACATTGTTTGTAAAGGGGTTGTTACAGTGTGTGTTTGGTGTTGTTGGTCTGGACCCCAGTATGCGGAGATAGCAGGCAAAGTGCAGTTAAAAGCTATAGTGCCGCAGGGAAGTGCACAAAAAGCAACACGGCACAGAAAGCATAGGGAAAGCTATGCAGCATGCCGAGGTACAAAGCAAAAATGCCCCTTTGTCCAGAGGAAAGGGCTGGCATAAGAAGCATCCTGATTGCCAACCAGGGACAAATGCCAATACTCATTATTTATACTATTCTTTAAGGATGTGGATATTCATATTTAGCCAGAAAGAAAGTGGTAACTACCCTTGCAGGCAAAAATCCTCATCTTGCTGCAAGGCTTTGATAAATTACTGACCAGGTGCTGCTCCAATTTGTCTTCATCATTACATTTTACTGAGCTTTAACCTGCCTGTCATTGAGCACGACCACCGAGCATAGGTTTTGATGTGTTTTGGGTGAGTTTATACAGCTCGCATTTTGCTGCAACCCTGCATTAATTGAAAAAGCCCGAGGCAGTTGGAAGGACAGTCTGTGTGCGTTTTGGTTGTTAATCAAAGTAGGTTACATTAGTCACCTCAAGCATTTTCCTGTTGTATTGTTTCATGGTCAGCTGTGGAGTTAATTTACAGGGTTGCTCCACTAGGAGACCAAAATAAATTTGAGTCTGGGTCTGAAAGTAGGCTAGTGATACTGACACCTTATAATCTGTTTAAATATGTACAGTACACTAGTATCAGCCTGTAAATCTCTGCTGATATAAAAATGACATTTAATTTTGTTTGTTTTTATGAAAAATACCAGCGGACAACATGTGGCCTGTGTTTTGTGTCATCCTAAATATTCTAGTGCACATTAATAAATAAAACATATGTTTTGTGAAGAGGAGTAGGGAGTGAATTCTCATTATTATTTGTTAATTGAAAAGTCGTGTCTGTTTATCTATCTGCAAAACAAAATTCCAACATTCTGGGAGGATAAAATGACATATGAACAGCCAGTGTTACATTGTTGTAATGTTGACACTAATAACACAGATTTGTCATTAAATATGTATCACATTGTTTAATCTTTTGTTTTTAAATATATGCGTTACAGCTAATTATGCAAATTTTACGATCACATCATATTGACATCACTCGGCCACTCTTCTACTACACCTCTGGTCAGGCCCCTGCCGCTACAAAGAGATTGCCAATTTGTAGGAAACACTGGAGGTCAATGGTAAACAGTCAACACTCTCTCTCACAAACACACAAAAACACACACCATATTTAATGCACACCTGCAGAAAGACTTCTGGGTAAGTCGGACTCTATTGTGTTCTGTTATCTGCCCAAGTCCGCTGATTTTTAGGAAAACCTAATTTCCATGGATTTTGTTTGCATGCATATGTGTGTGTCAAGTAAAAAAAAGTTGCAATGCAAAGCACATTGGGTAATTGACAGTGAAGAAGCAGAAGAGAAACAAAGAAGGTGGTGGGGCTGGGTTTGAACACTGCAATACAGTACACCCTAATATTGGTTTGACATTAAAACAGGTGTTTAAGAAAAACAACTAGTGTCCCTGCACAGGAAGACACAAACACAATCTACTTTTGAATCTATTTTTGAATGGTGAAGATTGTAGAAGAAACATTTAAATCGACCAATAACTAAAAATGGCAACATGTCATCCAGATATACCGTAGCATTTTACTGCAATCTATGTCTAACTAAAGCTGACTTTGCATTGGAAATACAAAGAACGTTTTAAAATATATACATAATTTTTTTTCAAATAATGGCCAGTGAATTTTAATTTTCACAATCACCCAATGCTTTTATTGAGTGACACCAATATATTTACCAGATGGAAGTTTGGTAAAAAACAACACCAAAAAACTTGCTGTTTGTGGCTGTTGGGTACCATGTTGTATTGGGTATTTCCATAGACAACGGCTGGGAAACCTCCAGAATTCCACACTTTTATAGGTACTAACTGAACTCTGTCAATCCTACCGGGTATGGATTCACGTTAAAATCAAACCATACCATATTCTAATACCTTTTGTGGCATGTTACGTCACTTCCTGTTTTAGACTTGACACTGAAACAGGGGTATTAATAGTGGACTCAGCCAAACTGCCTCTAGGTAATGTTGCAATTTTCTATGTCAACAAAACAAGCATGCCTGATAGAAAGTATTCACAAGTAAGGCTCCACTTTTCAAAATGCTTGATGGTAATTTACATTGGATATGCCATATACATGCTACTGATATTAGCATTAGCGATTTTACATGGCGATTTATGCGACTCCAAATTTGATAATCAAACAACTACAGCTAAGATGCTTGTTACAATCAATAAGAAGTACAACACTTACATTATAAACACTTTGAAGGACTCAACAAAAGACACAATTGGTACATTCAACCAAATGCCAATACATTACTTCCTGACTATGGCAACACAACTAGGACATACTGAAGTGAATCCATATAAACAAATGAGAAAATAAGTGACAAGAAAATATAATAACTGGACAGCACTGTGTTTAGCAGCTCAGGGTTAAATGTTCATTAACAAAATTACAGTTTAATATTAAACACATTCACATTCATTACCACAAGAACACACATAAAAGTCCCAAAAAATTTGTAAAATAACACAACTGGAAATCTATACCAGTACTAAATAGTACCGATAAACAAACCCCTACAATCAAACATTTAGATAACATTTAATATAATATTGTGTGATTTCATATTGAAACTGAATGGTTTACAATCATAACAACATATGTATGGAGGAAGGATGGGTTCATTACAGTATGAACTTTGACCTGCTTTGACCCAATTAATGTGACTATGTTATAAATATTTAAAACAAAGAACATCACGCTGTTGGGGGCTGACTGACGATCAAAGCCGAATGCTGAAGACATACAAGAACATCATTCATATATAATGAAGGCAAACACTATCAAACGTGCAGCATAGCAATATATGATGAATGTTAACAAAGGCATTGCTCCTCCATCCTGTTAATCTGCACTGACGGTTAATGAAGTTTTAATTCACACCTAATCAGATCTTGTAAGCCATGCCCATTTGCCTCCAACTGTATGGAATGACAGAGGGGGCCAAATCAGGTTCCTTCGAGACCTCCACTCCACTTTCATCAGTGTTGTCAAGACGTATTTCCCCCTTGTAGCATTTAAATGAACACTTATGAGAGAATTTGAAAATAGTTTTTCACTATGTTAAATTTTCATTTATACAAGGTTAATGATTAAGATTGAAATAGAAAAAAATGATGATAAGTGTGCAGATTCAGCCATATAAAGTGATGAAATCCATATGCACAAAATGTTTGCACTTAAACCAGAGAAGACAAGACAAGACATGTAAATGACATGTAAATATTCTTTACATTACATACTGTATGTTCATCTCTTATGCAAGTTAATTGAAAGCCACTTAAAGCTTTATTTGATGAAACCGTATAAAAACAAAAACTTAAAAACTGTAGTTACTGTAAAAAAAAAAACACTTTGCCAATAACACCTACAGTCTTGCAGGTTTTGAATTTAAAATCATGTACAGTTTGTAAATGTCTTACTTATTTTTCAAAGGTGTCATACAGTGGTGCTTTGGCAGTTTAGTTTTGTTACAAAGCTCCTAACTCTTATCTCAAATCAGTATTCCCCATTTAAATGAAGCAAGCTGATTATCTGTCAAAGACACCATCAGCAGCTTCCCCATGTTTTCAAACAATTATTATTTTCTGTTTTACAAATTTTGTTACCGCCTTTTGTTAGCGTTATGATTGCACTGACCTTCACACTCACTTTTTATAGACCTGTGGTTGGAAAAACCATGTTTTGTCCATCTAGCTATTAGCTGATGCTAGCTAGTAAGACACCAGATGTTACAAAATGGGCACTGATAAGCTTAGATACCATTGTTTTTTATTCTTTGAGGGTACCTAATTTTAAATACTATTTTAAAAATGATTCCAAGCGTGTTTATTTCTTCCACAGACAATTTATCATTACACTCTGCTTATTGTATATTCTTCCAAATCTTCCAAAATCCACTTAGTATTACTGTCCTTTTACAACCCATGGGAAATATGGGATCACCAGACTTGGAGGATGTTCATTCAGTTGTTCAATGACATGACAGAACGCTAGTCATTTCTAATGTGACATTTTGGTTTTAAGAAACACTAAAATTATTTGTGGTAGTCAGAAACAGCTACATTTTTAGATCAAGCAGTGAGGAAATTATGGAATCATTACATTCTTAGAAAAACATTATGGAATCACCTTGTAATTTTGTATTTCCAAAGCAAAAAAAAAAAAAAGCTCCTGCATCATGTTCACTGTGTTCATTAGTCTGAGTGTTCACACCTTGGAGAGCTGTTGCACTAGGTGGATTAACATGAATCATGGCAGACACAAAACAAATTGAAAGAAAGAAGAGAATTATATAATGTTGCAAAATATATTGATTGTTCTAAAATCTGGACAGTGTACAAACAACATAGGAAGGTTGTAAAAGGCAAGCATACCGATAGACCAAGAAAAACATAAAATCAGAGAAAGTTGGAGCAACATTGATGTCGAGCGCTGTTTGTCACATGACATGACATAGAACTTTATAAAGCCAAAGGTGGTGCAACACAGTGCTAGTGGTGTGTTGTGAAGTTTGTTTGTTTGTTTTGTCTGTTTCACATTTAATTAAGTGATTTAAGTGAATTAAGTGAGTTCATATTTTCACTTGGCTTGATTTAAAAATGAAACTGTTACACACTACCACAATTTTTACTCTTGATTAATTTGGTGCTTCTTAAAGCATACTTGCCAACCTTGAGACCTCCGATTTCGGGAGGCGCGGGGGGGAGGTGTGGCTAAGAGGGGAGGAGTATATTTACAGCTAGAATTCACCAAGTCATTTCATATATATACATATATATATCAGTGACGTGCGGTCACTAGAGGCAGGTGAGGTGGGGCCTCACCTGCCATCATGGAAAGAAAAAAAATGTAAAAATAAAAAAAATAATTGAATCGTTATATGTATCCAGTGATTATACTATAAAGTTATTTTCCATTTAACTTCACCAGTTTTAGATTATTTTTATTCAAAATCGCTGAATTTTCACATTTGCCGTTCAAATACTGAGAAGAGACGGTGCGGTGATCAGCAGCCAGTTGAGGCACGTCACTCAATTGTGCCTCACCATGGATTGCGGACTCGGCTAACTGCTGGCCTGCTGTGCAGTGAGACCGTATTGCTATATGAATTAAATTATACATTTCCATAGTTTAGTTAGCTGAGGTATATAATGTACAGTGTATTTTGTCAACAGCTGTATGTGTGTAACGTATTTCTTGTGCTGAGCAATCATAAAACTGCTGCGAAGACGCACTGTGTGAGGCTCGCGTAATCCCGCCTCCTGGTGCCGGTTAATGCACCTCCACCGCAGACTGCACCCCCCGACCGGAGCGCCACACCAACCAAAGCCCACACCCAAACCCTCCACGTGCAAGACCGAATCCACCCAAAAAAAGTCACTTAACAAGAAGCCAAAAAGTGCAAAAACAACATTGCTTGCGCCGGAGGAGCCGTGAACGACTGCAGGGACAAAACATTAGGTACACCTGCAGACTGCAGCACGGATTTCATATTTCATTCATTCACAACTCCTCCAACACAAACACCACTGTTCCCGCACTTATAAGTAGAGGTAAGACCATAATAAAGTTTTTTTTTAGTAAATGTGCTTTTTTTGTGTGCTACAGTTTGTATGTGTAAAGTTAAAGTTAAGTTAAAGTACCAATGATTATCACACACACACTAGGTGTGGTGAAATTTGTTCTCTGCATTTGACCTATCCTCTTGCTCACCCCCTGGGATGTGAGGTGAGCAGTGGGCAGCAGCGGCGCCGCGCCCGGGAATAATTGTTGGTGATTTAACCCCCAATTCCAAACCTTGATGCTGAGTGCCAAGCAGGGAAGAATGCTGGTATGAGCTTTTAAACATAATCCGTTAACTGCTGCCAATCAAATGGTGAATAAGATACTCTTTAGGGTTCATATGTCTATAAATCTGACTGTGATGAAGTCAGTGCCTCACCAGTCATGAACCTCACCGCACATCACTGATATATATATATATATATATATATATATATATATATATATATATATATATATCCATCCATCCATCCATTTTCTACCGCTTATTCCCTTCGGGGTCGCGGGGGGCGCTGGAGCCTATCTCAGCTACAATCGGGCGGAAGGCGGGGTACACCCTGGACAAGTCGCCACCTCATCTCTATATATATATATACAGGTAAAAGCCAGTAAATTAGAATATTTTGAAAAACTTGATTTATTTCAGTAATTGCATTCAAAAGGTGTAACTTGTACATTATATTTATTCATTGCACACAGACTGATGCATTCAAATGTTTATTTCATTTAATTTTGATGATTTGAAGTGGCAACAAATGAAAATCCAAAATTCCGTGTGTCACAAAATTAGAATATTACTTAAGGCTAATACAAAAAAGGGATTTTTAGAAATGTTGGCCAACTGAAAAGTATGAAAATGAAAAATATGAGCATGTACAATACTCAATACTTGGTTGGAGCTCCTTTTGCCTCAATTACTGCGTTAATGCGGCGTGGCATGGAGTCGATGAGTTTCTGGCACTGCTCAGGTGTTATGAGAGCCCAGGTTGCTCTGATAGTGGCCTTCAACTCTTCTGCGTTTTTGGGTCTGGCATTCTGCATCTTCCTTTTCACAATACCCCACAGATTTTCTATGGGGCTAAGGTCAGGGGAGTTGGCGGGCCAATTTAGAACAGAAATACCATGGTCCGTAAACCAGGCACGGGTTGATTTTGCGCTGTGTGCAGGCGCCAAGTCCTGTTGGAACTTGAAATCTCCATCTCCATAGAGCAGGTCAGCAGCAGGAAGCATGAAGTGCTCTAAAACTTGCTGGTAGACGGCTGCGTTGACCCTGGATCTCAGGAAACAGAGTGGACCGACACCAGCAGATGACATGGCACCCCAAACCATCACCCAACCATGCAAATTTTGCATTTCCTTTGGAAATCGAGGTCCCAGAGTCTGGAGGAAGACAGGAGAGGCACAGGATCCACGTTGCCTGAAGTCTAGTGTAAAGTTTCCACCATCAATGATGGTTTGGGGTGCCATGTCATCTGCTGGTGTCGGTCCACTCTGTTTCCTGAGATCCAGGGTCAACGCAGCCGTCTACCAGCAAGTTTTAGAGCACTTCATGCTTCCTGCTGCTGACCTGCTCTATGGAGATGGAGATTTCAAGTTCCAACAGGACTTGGCGCCTGCACACAGCGCAAAATCTACCCGTGCCTGGTTTACGGACCATGGTATTTCTGTTCTAAATTGGCCCGCCAACTCCCCTGACCTTAGCCCCATAGAAAATCTGTGGGGTATTGTGAAAAGGAAGATGCAGAATGCCAGACCCAAAAACGCAGAAGAGTTGAAGGCCACTATCAGAGCAACCTGGGCTCTCATAACACCTGAGCAGTGCCAGAAACTCATCGACTCCATGCCACGCCGCATTAACGCAGTAATTGAGGCAAAAGGAGCTCCAACCAAGTATTGAGTATTGTACATGCTCATATTTTTCATTTTCATACTTTTCAGTTGGCCAACATTTCTAAAAATCCCTTTTTTGTATTAGCCTTAAGTAATATTCTAATTTTGTGACACACGGAATTTTGGATTTTCATTTGTTGCCACTTCAAATCATCAAAATTAAATGAAATAAACATTTGAATGCATCAGTCTGTGTGCAATGAATAAATATAATGTACAAGTTACACCTTTTGAATGCAATTACTGAAATAAATCAAGTTTTTCAAAATATTCTAATTTACTGGCTTTTACCTGTATATATATATATAAGAAATACTTGACTTTCAGTGAATTCTAGATATAAATATATATTGATTTTATTGTATACACATATATATATATATATATATATATTTATATATATATATAAAATAAATACTTGAATTTCAGTGTTCATTTATTTACACATATACTTGTTGCGATGAGGTGGTGACTTGTCCAGGGTGTACCCCGCCTTCTGCCCGATTGTAGCTGAGATAGGCTCCAGCGCCCCCCGCGACACCAAAGGGAATAAGCGGTAGAAAATGGATGGATGGATATACTTGTTGAGTTAAGGGTTGAATTGTCCATCCTTGTTCTATTCTCTGTGACTATTTTTCTAACCATGCTGAACACCCTCTCTGATGATGCATTGCTGTGTGGCACGCACAAAAGTGCTTTCATCAAATGCAATAGATGGCAGTATTGTCCTGTTTAAGAGTGTCATAACATTGCTGTTTACGGCAGACGAACTGCTTTACGGTAGACCAAAACGTGACTGCTGTTGTTGTGTGTTGTTACCGCGCTGGGAGGACGTTAATGAAACTGCCTAACAATATAAGGAACCAAGAACTCGCCCTCAATCATTCTACAGTTATAACGTCATTGGGCAGGCACACCGTTATATTGTGGGAAAGCGGACTCAGGTCCGCATGGACCTGAGTCCGCCTGAATTTCAGGAGATTTTCGGGAGATAATATGTCCCGGGAGGTTTTCGGGAGAGGCGCTGAATTTCGGGAGTCTCCCGGAAAATCCGGGAGGGTTGGCAAGTATGTCTTAAAGCCAGATAGTTGCCATTTTAAATGATTAAAACTTTGTGTCATGTCTTTTATCTGCTTTTTTCAACAATTTAAAACAACTGAATGTATGATGTTTTATGTTTGCTTTGTAAACCTGAAAACTTTTTTTTTTTTAAGAATGTCCATAAGTTTCTTTAAACTTGTCTTTGAGTTGAATGTCTTTGCATTGTGTATTATGTCCATAATGTTTTGCTAAACCATATCTATTTGGTATTGCAAAACTTCTGCAGGAAATGCCAAGCAGTGGTTTAGAATATGTGAGCTTTAATATTAGGACACACATTAAAAGCACCTCCACTTTCAAGATTTTTTGATTAGTCAAATACATAATTCCACTTTTATATACAACATGCATTGGAATGAGTATGAAATAATGACACATATTTTTTTTTAAAACCCTACATATATTACTTTTAGAAAACACTGGCACACTTTTACCAACATTATATTTGGATAATGTTTTACAATGAATTCTTGATATTTCATCTGCTCAATAATCCCCTAAATCTGATGCTATTGGTCATTAAAAGTTACAACCCTCTCAGGGAAAATGTCTTGACTGCATACTTTCTCATGAGAGCGAGAGAACTTAATCTGTCTGTGGTGTGAAATCTATGATGTGTCATACGGGTACCATCAGCTGTGCTCTTCATTCACGTACTTCACTTATTGTAGATTCAAATGAGAGCGCGAGAGTGAGAGAGAGAGAGAGAGAGAGAGAGAGAGAGAGAGAGAGAGAGAGAGAGAGAGAGAGAGAGAGAGAGAGAGGAAAAAAAGAGTTGAGGAGTGCAGTAAGGTCAGATTCCAGGAAAGATAACATGAAGAAGACAACTTGTCAACTGAAATTAAATATTACACTTTTGAAATCCTTAGTGATGGTCTGAAATAGGTTTGATTTGTAATGAGACTGTATGCAACTATTCCTTGACCACAATTGGGACTAATTATATACTAAGTGTATTAGCATGAACTAATGAAGCCTGCTTGGACATCTTCCAAGACAAACCGAGCAGTCCAGTTGCGAATGATTGAATGTGCTGAGTATACAGTGACCTGGAAGAATGAAATCATCCATGGACAAAACTGTTTTTTTTTTCAATAATTATTCATATAACCTATAGTTTATTTGTACTTATTTCCCCTCTAAACATACTTGGCACCCAATGAAAATAAAAACCACTCTGACAGTAACAATTAAGCATTGTTTATTTTTTCTTTTTTTTGTAAAAATGCAGTTTTTAGCAGTACGGTGGAACAGGGGTTAGTGCATGTGCCTCACAATACGGAGGTGCTGGGTTCGATCCTGGGCTTTCTGTGTGGAGTTTGCATGTTCTCCCGTGACTGCGTGGGTTCCCTCCGGGTACTCCGGCTTCCTCCTACCTCCAAAGACATGCACCTGGGGATAGGTTGATTGGCAACACTAAATGGTCCCTAGTGTGCGAATGTGAGTGTGAATGTTGTCTGTCTATCTGTGTTGGCCCCTGTGATGAGGTGGTGACTTGTCCAGGGTGTACCCTGCCTTCCGCCCGAATGCAGCTGAGATAGGCTCCAGGACCTCCCGCGACCCTGAAAGGAACAAGCGGTAGGAATTGGATGGATAGCTAGCTGCATTTTACTGGTATGTACAGGTATACAAATGTTTAGGCTGGCGAATGTTTTTCATAATATTTCATACAACAAGAGTATGTTATCTTTTGGTAAAAAAATATAGCAGCAAAGACCTTAAACGAAACTCTCTCTCACCCTTTGACTTTTGTTTAGTCACACGGAAGTAACAAATGCCAGTGACACATTTTGACATCCACACACTGGCCTTCCCTTGTCCACAAGTGACACAAACAAAAATCATTGCTGCCATCAAGTGTCTCAAGCCTCAAATCTTATTTTTGACCACATATGATAATTATTGCACAAGAGAGAGCGACAGATAGTCAATACTTTATCCCAGAGCTCTGGCAAACACATGCATTGTTTGTATGTTTTCTTTCTAAAATATTGATTCATAAGCCACTCTCGAGCCACTTGGTCTGTGGAGAATATTCTGCATAAAACACTTGCAAACTTCCTGGCAGGTGCACGGCGGCACTCTCTCACACATGTATGTCTCACACAGACACATAACATGAGCGCAAACACACTTGAGCATGTGTTGCATGACACAAAGAAACAAAGGAAGTCCTATTAGCTTTGAGTCCATCTGTGATTTCAGATTTTGTATGCTGTTTAACTGTATGTTTTCTGCAACAGTAGCATTTGTCCAGTCAATTGTGTGCTTTTTCAACAATATATTTCAGGGGTCGGGAACCTTTTTGGCTGAGAGAGCCATGACAGCCAAATATTTTTTTAAATGTATTTCCCTGAGAGCCATATCATATTTTTTAACACTGAATACAACTACCGTATTTTTCGGAGTATAAGTCGCCCCGGAGTATAAGTCGCACCTGCCGAAAATGCATAATAAAGAAGGAAAAAAAACATATATAAGTCGCACTGGAGTATAAGTCACATTTTTAGGGGAAATTTATTTGATAAAACCCAACACAAAGAGTAGACATTTGAAAGGCAATTTAAAATAAATAAAGAATAGTGAACAACAGGCTGAATAAGTGTACGTTATTTGACGCATAAATAACCAACTGAGAACGTGCCTGGTATGTTAACGTAACATATTATGGTAAGAGTCATTCAAATAACTATAACATATAGAACATGCTATACGTTTACCAAACAATCTCTCACTCCTAATTGCTAAATCCCATGAAATCTTATACTGCTAGTCTCTTACGTGAATGAGCTAAATAATATTATTTGATATTTTACGGTAATGTGTTAATAATTTCACACATAAGTCGCCCCTGAGTATGAGTCGCACCCCCGGCCAAACTATGAAAAAAACAGCGACTTATAGTCCGAAAAATGCGGTAAATGCGGTGTAGCACGGTGTATAATGGGGTTATTGCATCTGCCTCAAAATACAACGGTCCGGGGTTCGATCCTGCGCTCGGGATCTTTCTGTGTGGAGTTTTCATGTTCTCCCCGTGACTGCGTGGGTTCCCTCCGGGTACTCCGGCTTCCTCCCACCCCCAAAGACATTCACCTGGGGATAGGTTGATTGGCAACACTAAATTGGCCCTATTGTGAGAATGTGAGTGTGAATGTTGTCTGTCTGTGTTGGACCTGTGATGAGGTGGCGACTTGTCCAGGGTGTACCCCGCCTATCGTCCGACTGCAGCTGAGATATGCTCCAGCGACCCCCCGCGACCCCAAAAAGGAACAAGCGGTAAAAAATGGATGGATGGATGGACAACTAAATGCGTGCATTTTTTAAGTAAGACCAACATTTTTAGAGTATAATAAGTCTCTAATTCTTTTTAATAACATTGTTATTTCTTGAACAGGTGCGGTAGAAAACGGATGGATGCATTAAAATGCATGAGAATGTTTTATATTTTGAACGTTATTTTTAACATCGTGATTACCAGCGGAATTATTTAGTACTTATCCTGTTAAGCAATGTCAGCTAAGATTTATCTGAGAGCCAGATGCAGTCATCAAAAGAGCCACATCTGGCTCTAGAGCCATAGGTTCCCTACCCCTGATATATTTCATCACTAAGTTGCCAGTTTCCAAGCTGCAGATGTTGCTACAGTAGAGTAGTTACTCCTACTTCTCTACCGACATGCTCTTCGTCAGCGTAATTGTATTAAAATGCCACTTCAATTCTCTGCAACAGAAAGACGTAAGCCGCTTTGCTTGCTTTTAGACGGATCAACAGTCTCAATTTTAAAACCCTCGCTGAGCTGTGTGTGTCTGCACGTGTGTAGGGTGTGCATGCACAGCTGTATGTGTCGACATTTTTTTTTCTTTACCTGAAGCATGTCGTTTGATTCAGCTGTGGCAGAATAGTGCTGAACACAGCCCGGTTGCTGCTGAGGATTGGGTTGCCCTTTCTCTACAGAAATTTGGTAACACACACACACACACACACACACACACACACACACAAACACACACACACGCACGCACACACACACACACACACACACACACACACACACACACACACACACACACACACACACACACACACACACACATATTCTTGTATTTGTGACCTTCTTGAGACCTCCAAAAAATACCTACCTCTTTAGGACGGCCCTTTCTAGATATATAAAGATTTGCATTTACAACATGAATAATATATGCATATTATGCAAATATTAAAAAGGTAAGCTTTTTTTTTTTTTTCAATTTGTTGTTTGTAATTGTTTTTTAAGCTACATTATTTACTTCGAGTTATTACAGTATGTCTCTATATACATATTTATTTTTGTTTTTGTTATTAATTTTGGCAAAAGGGGGCGCATTACAGTTTCTTACACACACCTGCTCGGTAGCCTTGTGGATAGAGTGGTTTCCGCCCTGAGATCAGTAGGTCGTGAGTTCAAACCCCGGCCGAGTAATACCAAAGACTATAAAAATTGAACCCATTATCTCCCTGCTTGATACTCAGCATCAAAGGTTGTGATTGGGGGTTAAGTCACCAAAAATTATTCCCGGGCGCTGCCGCTGCTGCTCACTGCTCCCCTCAACTCCCAGGGGGTGATCAAGGGTGATGGGTCAGATGCAGAGAATAATTTCGCCACACCTAGTGACTGTGTGACAATCATGGGTACTTTAACTTGTCATTACACATGTTGGCCTGAAGGGGAGCACTTCAAATCTGTTTTGTTGTTTTTGTGCGTAAATTGTGTGTCCGCGTGCTCTTACAACCGCGAAGAGCTACTGATCATCACATCAATAATAACAAGATCTGATAGCTCAGTTACAGCTCATTTTAGTAATTATTCTGTGTTATATGTGTTTTATGTTGCACGATTGCACCAAGAAAAATTCTTAGTTTGTGAACGGGTTCTCAAACAACGGCAATAAAAACTATTCTGATTCTGATTCTGATTCTGATTCATATGTTGACCAGAGGGGGAGCACTTTTAAAACCGACATTCAGTTACTTTTAAAAATCCCTCCTTTTTGGGACCACCCTATTATTGATTTATTTCACCACCAGGGGTGCAAATGATACATTCTCTATTGGATGCAATGGTTTTCCTTATTGGGACCATGATTTCGGTCCTAACTTGTTCACCGGTCCTTATATAGAAGGCACTTTTCCTTGTTGATGTCTCAAGAAGGATAGAACAGTGGTTCTTAACCTGGGTTCGATCAAACCCTAGGGGTTCGGTGAGTCGGACTCAGGGGTTCGGCGGACGTCAAGACACACCCGACTCATCGTGTAAATAAAAACTTCTCCCTATCGACGTATTACGGATACGGCAACAGCAGAAGTCACACTGATTTGCAGGTGTGTAATTTGTTGTGAGTTTATGCACTGTGTTGGTTTTGTTCTTTGAACAAGGTGATGTTCATGCACGGTTAATTTTGTGCACTAGTAAAAAAACATGGTAACACTTTAGTATGGGGAACATATTCACCATTAATTAGTTGCTTATTAACTTACAAATTAGTAACATATTGGCTCTTAACTAGTCATTATTAAGTACTTATTAATGCCTTATTCGGCATGGCCTTATTATAACCCTAACCCTCTAACCCTGGCCCTAACCCTCTAACCCTAACCCTAACTCTAAATTAAGTCTTTGTTACTTAGAATATGTTCCCCATACTAAAGTGTTACCAAAAACATATAACTTTGTCTTGAATTTGAGAAAAAAACATTTTATTTATAGGGTTCGGTGAATGCGCATATGAAACTGCTGGGGTTTGGTACCTCCAACAAGGTTAAGAACCACTGGGATAGAAATACATGTACACACACTCACACACACACACACACACACACACACAAACATACTAAAGCTTGTCTGTCTCCACCTTGTCTTGGCCAGTCTCCGGAAGGCAGCTGGCCTGAATATCTGAGTCCTTTTTAATGAATTGAAATTTTTTGGGATGCAAGCTTTGGGTGATTAAATGTAAAAACACTTATATTCCATGGTGGTTTGGGAGTCGAAATAAAGATTGTCCTCACAGAGGGAGAGCTTGATTAAGACAGGGAGAGAGCAGAGAATGTGTTTGGCTCCAAATGCAGTCAACCTCTTATCCCACACACCCCTCCTTATACCTCTTGGGGAATACACCCTATTTAAAGCGGAGGAGGAGTACAGTTAGAGCTTTTGGAGATGTAGGGAGGGAGGAACATTTGCTGGTGGGTGGTGAAAGTGGGGAATTTTTTTTTTTGTTATAACTGACGGATTATGTTTTATATCATTTGTGATAAAGACACAACTAGGAATTCAGACCACCAAGAAACACAGTCGTGTGCATTTAACAGCCTAAAGTCTGTTTCAATTTGATTATTTGTGTTCCAGTAATTTGCTGTAGGAAAACATGAGAGTCTTGATCCCAATCCCATTACAACGCCTTTGGGATGAACCATAAGAGATTGTGAACCAGCAGGTCTCTGACATCACCAATGTTCTGAATAAATGGACACAAACTCCTTCAGACAAACTCTAATAACTTGGCTGTTATAGCTGCAAAGTGGGGACAACAAGCACATGGCATTTAGATGGGCAAATGTACCGTTTTCCCGTATGGCGAATTACATCTGAAAACTTGTGTATAGACTATTTTGGTGCCGGTACCGGTACCAAAATATTTCGGTACATTTTGGTACTTTAATAAATAAAGGGTACCACAAAGAATGTCATTATTGGCTTTATTTTAACAAAAAAATGTATGGTACGTTAAACATATGTTTCTTATTGCAAGTGTGTCCTTAAATAAAATAGCGAACATACTAGACAACTTGTCTTTTAGTAGTAAGTAAACAAACAAAGGCTCCTAATTTAGCTGCTGGCATATGCAGTAACATATTGTGTCATTTATCATTCTATTATGTTGTCAACATTTTGAGGGACAAACTGTAAAAATGTATTATTAATCTACTTGTTTATTTACTGTTAATATCTGCTTATTTTCTGTTTCAACATGTTCTATCTACACTTCTGTTAAAATGTAATAATCACTTATTCTTCTGTTTTAAGATACTTTACATTGGTTTTGGATGATACCACACATTTGGGTATCAATCCGATACCAAGTAGTTACAGATTCAGACATTGGTCATATTCAAAGTCCTCTTGTGTCCAGGGACATATTTCCTGAGTTTATAAACATATTATACATTTTTGTTTAAACGAAAGAAGATGTTGTGATGCCAAAAAATATTAAAATCATAGTATGGACTAGATACGCTATTGTACTTGGTATCATTACAGTGGATGTCGGGTGTAGATCCACCCATGGCGTTTGTTTACATTTTGACGCCGGTAAGCTATGGTGTGTAGTGAAGCATGGGATGATACTTGTAAGAAACTTACTTTATTTGTCACCATGGAGGCGAGGATTAGCGATTTAGAAATAGCTACAACACTGCCGACTGGGGCAGGATGTTAACCGCTAGCTAGCTAGCCATGTCTTAAAGCACCTCTTCCTGAGGGTGTTTCAATATTATAGCTTCACCTTTATTGTTAGTTGTTAAGCCAAAATGCGTCCATTCTCCCTTTTATGTCTACACACCGTGTCTGCCTGTAAGTACTCTGTAATTGTGCACTACCGAACATGCCCGTTTGCTCGTAAACCAGCATTGATACGGCGTGACGACAACGGAGGCACGGGGGGATGGCGGACTGGTACTTTTCAGAGGCGGTATAGTACCGAATATGATTCAATATTATCGCGGTACTATACTAATACCGGTATACCGTACAACCCTAGTACAGACACAAGTATACACTGCAGTTATTTTTTTTAAATATTCAAAACAATTGCAAAAGCCTGTGAGAAATCATGGATTTGATTCTGGTCTCTTGGAAGTTTTTGGGAAATGTAACATCCACAATATGCATATTGATACGCATAATATGTTGATGTATTCATGCATGCAGGAGAAAATCACTTTGCAGTTGAAAACAGGTGGAAACATAGTAAGACTTGATCTGATATGACATTTTACAAAAACATTTGTGAAAATGAACCTCTTGGCAGATCAACGCAAAGCCTATGGGCATGTCTTTGGTATTACTTTAATTTAAACAAGCATCCTTTGTTGTTTTTTTCTTCAATACATTTGCATTCAATTCAGTTTGATTTGTGCACCACCCTACTCCTGTGAACATAGCATCGGTTGAAAGCTGTAGCTTTAAGTGAAAAGTCATGACACTAAAGTGTTGGCTTTGCGCAAAGCTTCATTTAATTAGCCTGACAGATACTATTTAACATGAATCACTTCCCCTCAATATGTCTCACAGCTTATGTCAGATAGAGCAAAAAAAAGGTTCTGCACAGACATGTTGAGCTCATTTATAAAACACTCGAGATAGACAAGAGGGGAAAACGACGTTTCGCACGTCTGTCTCAGTCGGTTGTTGGACTCACTAATCTTAAAAGCTCTGTCAGCTCTGTCAGTTTGCAATCCAGCACAGGGGGCGAGCTGCGTGTTAACTGCACTTAGACGCAAATCACAGTGTGAAGAGTCCAGGTCACGTGTGTTTGTATGGAACAAATGGTAACACAATCACAGTCTCACACACATATTGCTGATATATTTTTATTTTAAAATGGATGCTATTGCATTGCATACTGTAAATAAAACTAGCGCTGTCTTCAACTAAGGGATTGCATCTGATCTGATCGTTGGGTTGAATTTACGCCGGGTTAATTTTTTTAAGAGCACAACTAATGATGGTCCTCAAAATAAGGTTGTGAAGTAGTACTGTACACTGGATACTAGGTGTCAGTATTATCATATGGATGAGTCTTCCAAAATAAATTTGAAAAACTAGGGCTATAAAAGTTAAGCCAAATTTAACGAGCTAACAAAAATTTGCATAAACATACGGAAGCGGAAATTATGGAAGTATAATTGTCTCACATCAACTTATATATATATCAATATGATATTAATACATATGCATATATTAATAAACATACATATCCAAATACAAATGTGATGTACAAATAAATCAAGAATTTGTATAAATAAACATATATTTGTAAATATATTTTTGAGATTTGAATATAAATATGCTTGATTTTATATTTGTATTTGTATTGGATTTGCATATGTGGATCGCTTTTTTGCTTTTGTGTCAATGAGACATTCCTATCACAAACCAGATGCACAAATAAATGTGACTTAAACACTCCCCTGAACAACCAGCAGAGGGCATTGCAGCCAGAGCGGTCTGGGTCACAGAGCATTATATGCATTATATGCAAAATGCCCGGAGTTCTCTGCACAAAAACAATCCACGTCTTTATAGACAGAACGCACAACGGGCCTGAGCTAGCTAACATTAGTGTTGTAGTAGCTAATGCTAATTCATCCAGTTAATCTGAAAGACCGTGCTAGCTGATTATTTTATTGTATCAATGCCGTTTAATGACCTTGATGTAGATACTGATCTTTTATCAGTGCAATGCGTGTCAAATCATCCCAAAAGTTATGACATAATATGACCCTCCCGAGTGTGCCTCTGATTGGCTCGCCAGTGTCTGACCATGTCTGTGACCCAGACCGCTCTGGCTGCAGTGCCCTCTGCTGGTTGTTCAAGGGAGTGTGTAGGTCACATTTATTTGTGCATCTGGTTTGTGGTAGGAGTGTCTCATTGACACAAAAGAAAAAAAGTGATCAACATATGCAAATTCGATACAAATACAAATACAAAATCAAGCATATTTATATTCAAATACATGTTTATTTATCCGAATTCTTGATTTATTTGTATGTCACATGTTTGTATTCATAAATTGTATTTGTATATATTTTCAAATCTCAAAAATATATTTACAAATACGCATTTATTTATACAAACTATTTATTTATTTGTATATCACATTTGTATTTGTATTTGTATATTTATTAATACTGTATATGCATATGTATTAATATCATATTGATATATATAAGTTGATGTTTGACAATTCTACTTCCACAGGAAATTTACTTCAGACGCCACCTGGACCACTGGTCAGATTGTTTAGATTTATGATCGGCTTGAGGAGAACTCGGGCAAAAACAGACAATTACCAGGAATATTTGAGTTGGATGCGGGGTACCGTAAGTACGCTGCAGCTTTCAACGTTTTATTGCTGGCCTGTACGTGCCTGTCGTACCGTGCATGTCACGTTCAATATTTTGGGGAGACACATTTATTATATAAACTTTTTTTTGGGGGGGGGGGGGGCTGTAAATCGGGTTGTGGGTTTGGGTATGTTCTGCAGGTGTGGTTTTGGTAATGCTGGGTTGCAATCACGTGACCGAGAGGCACTTCCGGGTTTCCGGTGATGGTCTAGAGACCCGTTAGGCTACTGTTTATTTACCTGCATCAGTGCAGATTTGGGCGTAGTTTGAAAGGTTTAGAGGCAAATATATAAGCAATCATGTAATATACATTTAAAATGGGATGGAGTGGATTTATTCACTTTTAATAAAACACATTTTTTCATGATTTAAACCATTCATCAGTACAGACGTTGACGTTACTGCTCGCCTCAACCAAACTTCCTTACAAGAAGAGAAGATTGGAGGCACATCATGTCTTTCCACCTGGAGGGGTCCACAAATTAAGCAGTAATCCATGACTTTTTCATGCATAGGTAAGTAACGTATTTGATTGACATAACGAGTGCCATGCTGCTGTGATTGTGGCGCTAATTAAAGAGAAGAATAGTTTGTTTGCAGTTGATTTCCTGCTACAAAAAATTGTCTTATCTACAATTCATGTCTGCGTTTTTTTATGGTATAAAGTTCATATTTTGTCTCATTAAGCTATAGATGCTGCTGTTGTTCAGCAACATTTGCTAGCGATATCAAGATTTAGTATGCTGTTAAGACTGCAAGATGTTTATTAATTTAGTTTATTAATACTATTGAGGATCTTTTCGTCATGTTAACGAATAACATCAAAGACGCTATGAAGTGGTCATCCATGACCGTGTCGAATAAAACACTTGGCTTTCCTGCGCAACAACAGCTATTAAGCTTTTAATTTATGCTATGACAATCAACAACAAAAATACGGTGGATTGGACCAACATTACAATATTTGTTACTAGAACTTAAAATGACATTAGTTTATTTTCACAACTTATGCAATCTATTGTCCTTTCTTTAATTATACTCTCAAACACTACTACAATATGTACAGATGTAAAGACACTGCTGGAACTATTGTTGCACTTACAAAAGCTGACCAATGGGTGGCACGGCATGGCCAGACACAGTAGCTTCCAGTATAGTGACTAATAGTAACTTTGTTATTAAAGGGGAACATTATCACAATTTCAGAAGGGTTAAAACCATTAAAAATCAGTTCCCAGTGGCTTATTTTATTTTTCGAAGTTTTTTTCAAAATTTTACCCATCACGCAATATCCCTTAAAAAAGCTTCAAAGTGCCTGATTTTAACCATCGTTATATACACCCGTCCATTTTCCTGTGACGTCACACAGTGATGCCAATACAAACAAACATGGCGGAAAGAACAGCAAGGCATAGCGACATTAGCTCGGATTCAGACTCGGATTTCAGCGGCTGAAGCGACTCAACAGATTACGCATGTATTGAAACGGATGGTTGTAGTGTGGAGGCAGGTAGCGAAAACGAAATTGAAGAAGAAACTGAAGCTAATGAGCCATATCGGTTTGAACCGTATGCAAGCGAAACCGACGAAAACGACACGACAGCCAGCGACACGGGAGAAAACGAGGACGAATTCGGCGATCGCCTTCTAACCAAGGATTGGTATGTGTTTGTTTGGCATTAAAGGAAACTAACAACTATGAACTAGGTTTACAGCATATAAAATACATTTGGCAACAACATGCACTTTGAGAGTGCAGACAGCCCATTTCAGGCGCGCTAAGAGCATATATTTTTCCACGATTTCAGCACTCAGGTTAACCATACCTAAATAGACACAAAATACTGCATTACACAAGACTACCCGAATGTACTCGAATGATTGAAAAAAATAAATGTTTTTAAGCTAAATTATTGGTAAACACAGTTTATGTATAATAATTTACATAAAACCGCGAGTAATGAATAAAGTTTTCATCAATTAATATATTCTGTAGACATACCCTCATCCGCTCTCTTTTCCTGAAAGCTGATCTGTCCAGTTTTGGAGTTGATGTCAGCATCTGCTTTGAGTGTCGCAGGATATCCACACATTCTTGCCATCTCTGTCGTAGCATAGCTTTCGTCGGTAAAGTGTGCGGATCAAACGACTGACCATTTCGTCGGCTTTCTCCACAGCCTCATACTTTGAACAAATGTTGTCCAATTTCTTGCCACTTTCGCATCTTTGGGCCACTGGTGCAACTTGAATCCGTCCCTGTTCGTGTTGTTACACCCTCTGACAACACACCGACGAAAGTGAGAAAATGGCGGATTGCTTCCCGATGTGACGTCACGTTGTGACGTCATCGCCCCGAGAGCGAATAATAGAAAGGCGTTTAATTCGCCAAAATTCACCCATTTAGAGTTCGGAAATCGGTTAAAAAAATATATGGTCTTTTTGCTGCAACATCAAGGTATATATTGACGCTTACATAGATCTGGTGATAATGTTCCCCTTTAAGACGTATGGTTATGGAAGAAAACACCTTTGTTTTGTTTTGACAATTAAACATACGCAAACATATTTACTACCAAACAAAAAAACAATACATAGACCAATATATGAACAGTATATAACAACCCACATTCTCGAAAGGTTGCATTCATAGTATACTCCATAGCTGAATAAATGGCATTCTATGTGTTTGCTAACAACCTTACAGCTTTCGCTTTTATGCTTGGTGTAGTGTTGCTGCCCATCCAGTTTTTCTCTGATTTATGGCCCAAAAGGTTCAGTTCACTACTCCAAAAGTTTTACTCACCACAGGCATTAAACATACCGGTAACTGTCAATTAGTGGTGGAAGTCAGGCCTCCTAATGGCCTTGTTTAGATTGTTGCAGTTTTAGTGTGTGTACGTATATGACTCAGTGAAGGTATGTAAAGGCTATACATGTATATATGAGTGTGTGCGTGTGTTGAAAACATGCACTGCTCATACCCCTTGATCACCTTCATCAGGAACATTTTAGCTGACACTTTTATGAGAGGACATAACCTTAAACTTATTTTTAAAGTCCCTTGTTCACTTTGATGTGCACTATTAAACACACCTGTACCTGATTTGTCTGCCACTCGTTTTCCTAGACTTTCCCTAACCTCTATATATCAGCGATTCTTATGAGGGAGTTTCAACATCTGCCGTCTGTAAAGTGAAATATATTGGAGTTAGCATGTGTCAAGTACCAAGTAATATGACTCTAAGGTGTACAATTGGAAATCTAATTTGTGCAACTGAAACCATACAAAAAGAATGCCATAGTGAGGTAATAATTAATTTTGATGGAGAAAACTAATTTGTACTTGTGATCTTGTCCTTTTTTTCACAACAAAAAGCTAATGACTATAGGTGAGGATAGGAACGCAGCTCGTTCTTTGCCCTGACGGATCAATACAGGCCAGGGTCCGAATCAATGCAGATGCTTCACCAATCTGCCTGTCTATCTCGTGATCCACTCCTGCCTCCTTCATGAATAGGACTCCGAGGTACTTGAACTCATCCACTTAGAGAAAGAGCTCATTTCCAACCCAAAGATGGCACTTCACCCATTTTCGGTGGGAGTGCCATCTCAAACATGAAAACATATATACCGTATTTTCCGGACTATAAGGCGCACAAAAAATAATTTATTTTCCTCAAAAGTCGACAGTGCGCTTTATAACACGGTGCGCCTAATGTAAGGAATAAGTTTGTTTGAGCTTACTCACCTCAAAGCTATTTTATTTGGTGCATGGTGTAATGATAAATGTGACCAGTAGATGGCAGTCAAACGTAAGAGATATGCACTATGATTGCAATTAGGGATGTCCGATAATGGCTTTTTGTCGATATACGATATTCCGATATTGTCCAACTCTTAATTACTAATACCGATATCAACCGATACCGATACATACAGTCGTGGAATAACACATTGTTATGCCTGATTTGGACAACCAGGTATGGTGAAGATAAGGTCCTTTTTATAAAAATTAATACAATAAAATAAGATAAATAAATTAAAAACATTTTCTTGAATAAAAAGAAAGTAAAACAATATAAAAACAGTTACATAGAAACCAGTAATTAATGAAAATGAGTAAAATTAACTGTTGTAGGTTAGTACTATTAGTGGACCAGCAGCACGCACAATCATGTGTGCTTACGGACTGTATCCCTTGCAGACTGTATTGATGTATATTGATATATGATGTAGGAACCAGAATATTAATAACAGAAAGAAACAACCCTTTTGTGTGAATGAGCTTCTACTTTTTCCTCTATCTTCTTGTTATGTGACATTCATCCTCCGCTGTTGCCATTTCTAGTATAAAGTAGTATAAAAGTTCTTATATCTGTCAGTAAACTCACCATGAAAGCGCTAAAACATACCGGTATAGTGAGTTTACATCATTCACCCAAGGAACTTTAGTTATTAGAGTTCCGGTCGGACGTTTTTTCACGGGACACATTTCCTGTTGTTGTTTCTGGATGAGGAGGTGCTGCTCCATTATTGATTTAAGTAAAGTCTGAATGTCATTAAAACAGTTAGCTTGATCATTTGACACTTCTTCCACCCCCGTCCTTGCACACTACACCACAACAAGAAAAATGATGGGGAGAAGACAATGCCGAAGGTGAGCCACGTAAATAAGATCTCGCATCCGAAAGCGACTATCAGAAAGCGGCTTGACGATGGTCTGTAAAACATAATCTATGCAACATTTTGACTATAGAATCACCATTACATGTTATGTAGACCACAAGGAAGTGTTTTCCATTTACAAAAAATATATAAAATATCACTCCCTTATTGGCCCTAAAATCCGGTGCGCCTAATATATGAAAAAAGATTAAAAAAAATAGATCATTCATCGACAATGCGCCTTATAATGCGGTGCGCCCTATGGTCCGGAAAATACGGTTTACCAAAAAGGTACAAGACAACCACGAAAGAGCTATGAAACGGGGGTCATGCATCTGCAAAGTAGGAGTGGGTGCATCGTTTCAAATATTGATAGTATCGATACCGAGGTAAGCATTGGTATTAGATCGGCACTGGTTTGTTGGGATCAATACATATGTTTCAGTTGTTCCAAAAAATTACTCAAGTTTTCTTAGAGTTCTTGTTACTTCTCTTTTGTTTGTGCAAACATCAACACAAACCCAAATATTGCCACTCTCCTTCCTTTTTTTTGAGAAAGAAGAGTCTGAGCACTGTGTGTGCGTGTGGGACGGACGTGCTGTCTGACATAGATCCACACAGCTGTGAGAAAAGAGTTGATGGACGGATAATCGTCCTTGTGTGTGTCAACATATTTGGATTGACAGAAATAAAATAAAAAGCCAGATCGTCTATTCAGCAATGTCCTTTTATAATTGTATGCATGACTTAAGGGGATGATTGAAATAAATTATTTTGATGTGTTTTGGTGTCTGTTGGCGTTTGTTTTTAAATGTGAATTGACTGAGGAATTTGTTCAACTGAAACATTACACAAAGAATGCCATTGTAAGTTAATAATACTAACACAAACACTCGTAAACATGTTAGCATAATAGCTAATGCTCGCTTGCGCTCGCTTAATTACACTACGATAAAACCTACAAATATGAATGAAAACACTCCTACATACATCACACATGGGAGGGTTTAGTAAATAACAATTGTTTGTAATATTGTGGAACTTACAAACAATGCTTGAAGTGATGAATGAAGAATATATGCGAATTGAAACGCAATTCACGGCTAGAAGACGGAACGACACTTCTACTTCTGGTTCAAAGCACTAAAGGAAAGGAAATACTATAGACGTGAGCAAACTCGTCCAAATGATGTTGTCATAACACCAACAATAACACACCTTTTCAGTGTCTCTGCTTGTGTATAATGGAAACTATTTGTTGAATGGAAAACAATAGGACTGTGAGCAAATAAAAATCCATAAAATATCCACATCGTTTTATAAGCCGCAGGGTTAAAGCGTAGGAAAAAAGTAGCAGCTTATCATCAAGAATATACTGTATATTTATGTTAAAGAAACAACACAAGGCATTCACATACTGTATATAAAGTTAAAGTTAAAGTACCAATGATTGTCACACACACTAAGTGTGGTGAAATTTGTCCTCTGCATTTTACCCATCCCCTTGTTCACCCCCTGGGAGGTGAGGGGAGCAGTGGGCAGCAGCGGTACCGCGCCCGGGAATCATTTTTGGTGATTTAACCCCCAATTCCAACCCTTGATGTTGAGTGCCAAGCAGGGAGGTAATGGGTCCCATTTTTATAGTCTTTGGTATGACTCGCCCGGGGTTTGAACTCACAACCTACCAATCTCAGGGCGGACACTCTAACCACTAGGCCACTGAGTATGTTATTGTGGTTCAGTTGTTCCATAAAAAGTTTGACACCCTTCTTCTCCAACAGTATCAACATTTTCACCTTGGCCGGTACTCAATGGCTAGCATTTTTTATATCCGCCCAGATGTCCCAGATTACTAGAAATTCCCGGTTTTCCAGGTCATTTGTTTCCCATTGAAAATGAATGGGCCATTTATCAAACTTGCACAAGTCCCAGATTTCACTTGATTCAAACTGTTCTACCATCCACATATTTTACTCACCCTGAAGATTCAAGCCAAAACCTTTTCTGATTCCAAAAATTACTTGATTTCCCGGAATTACCAGGAACTTTTCCCCGCTGAAAATGAATGGGCAATGACAAACATCATCATATCCCACATTTGTTATCCGTTTCATACCGTTCAACCAACCGTTCAACCAACAGCCAACATTTTCCTGGTTTGAAAAATTCCCTGTTTACCAGAAATTCCCACTTTTAAATTGCAGAATGTATTCCCTTTTTTAATTCGACTACGCCCACATTTTTCATTTCATTTTAGCTGTTACACCATCAAATCATTTGTCTTAGTCAGAACCTTTAAGTTATCAAAGCTATACAGTATTCAAGTTATACAGTATTTTCCGTACTACAGAGCGCATATAGCCGCACACACTACATTTTAGGAAAAAAAATGTTTTCCATATATTAGCCGCAATGATATATCTGTTGTGAAATTAGTTATTTACACAGAAATATGTGTGCAAATGTTTACTTATATACCTTTTTAACTGCAGTGAGTGAAATATGGTACCACAGCACAAACAATAAAACACCTCAGCTTATTGGCTTGTTTTTTGTTGTTGTTTTTTTAATGGTTGTCAGCGAAGGAAAGGCCATAAATTAGCCGCACAGTCTTAGAAGCCGCACTGTTCAAAGTGTAGGAAAAAAGTAGTGGCTTAAAGTCCGGAATTTACGGTACTAGAAAAAACTTGGTTTTCCCGGAATTTCCCATTGAAAATAATGGGCACGATTACAAACCTCTACATATTCCACATTTCTGTACCGATTTGAACCGTTCCAACAGACAGGATGTTTTTCAACACAAGCATGTTTTCTGCATGGTTCCCAGAATGTCTGTGCGTTCCCTGTTGGAATTGCATAGATTCTAGTTCTGCATGTTTTCCTTACTGCATATTTAAAGTCTCCTATACTAACTGATCTGATCATGAAATTTAAATTAAATGAATCTGATACTATTGCATTGTTGCTCTAAAATAAAACTTTTGGTCGATGTGGTACACAGGTGAGCATCAGAGATTAATGTCTTAAGCATTTTAGAGGAGAAAGGGTTGATGGGAGGATAAACGAATACAAAGAGCTCATAAATTATCTCTATATATGAGCTGCTTATTTGATCACTGATAAGGGAAATGAGTCCACTTGCTCTTCAGTCTACACTCCCGTGAAGCCATGAGCCCCCCTGATAGCATCAGTTTTGCTCTCAATGACAACTAGGCCTTAGTATGGATGAACATACCCTCAGTGGTAAGCTACATGAGAGGATTAAAACAGGATTTGAAGAATATTTAGATAAATTGTTACATTTCTCTATGGCCGGTGTTGAATCTTTACAGTAAAAATCGCCTCTTTTGCCAATGTGGACAAACATGATCAAGCCTGGTTAAGTTCTTCCGCTAATAGTTTGAGGTTTTTGAAACTGAACAGAGGCCCTGTGCAATTGTGACTAATTTTGGTATAAATTCACAACAGACCTCACAGCTTGAGCTCTGTCATGTGCAACGGACGCCTTGCTACCATTTTCACCTGCCACTCCTCCCAATCAAACACGGAGGCGGGGTTGAAGTCGCTTTTCATGTGTTTAGAGGCGACGGGTGGCTAGACATTGTTTATTTTTATTTTTTTTACTGTAACAATAACTCTTTTAATTGAGAACAAAGTTGACATTTGGAGGCAACAGCATAGGATAAATGGAGACAGAAAGAGATAAAAAGGAGAGAACCTCTGTTTGCTATGAAAAGTGCCTCTGGTGTTATTTGACAACGGTGGAAAGTCGCAGATGGACCCCACCTGAGAATAAAGCATGCATTTGAATAAAGCAACACATAATGAAAGCATTTGGAATGAAGAAGTGGTTAAGCCACTGGCTATAGCATGCATCTGTTCTTCTTCCATCAGAATAAGTACAAATACAAATCCGAAGAACAACCTGATCACTGTTATGATCTTTTATGACAATTATTAGTTTCTGGTATTTTGTTTTATTTTCTGTCCAGCACGCTTATTTTTCTTAAAATGTCCTTTTTGCCTCATTTTGCTACAATTTCTCCAGCCTGGGCGCTGGCTTCCTCACCAGTTCCAAATTGGCAATCAGGACACACCTGTTCCTGGTTGCTTTACATGACAGCACTGTCATCTGGATGTGTTTTTTTGATTTGCTTTGTACCTAAACAGGCATAGTTTTCCCTATGCTTCCTGTGCACCTCCCCGCTGCACTATTGTATTAAGGATTTAAGGAATTGTTTCATACCAGCACACAGGATATGGAACAAAATGTAGTATCTATGGTCCCAAATTGTGCCTGATGAGTACTTCAAGAACATTAGTTTGTACATAATATTTTACATACAATAGGATATAGACTATGTTGTAAATAGCAAAAGTCAGTCATTCTCAAACTGTGGTACGTGTACCACTAATGGTACACAGGCTTTATCCAGTGGTACGCCAAATAATCACTTGATTAAAGTGCAGGGTTTTATTTTTCTTTATTTAAACACAGTGTTACTGTTCAAACTGTGTCTTATGTTACAGTGGCCAAGAATATTACATATACTTGTTAAAAGAAAACATCTGCCTTGTTTTAATGACTACTTAGGCCGACTATGCTACAGTATTTTAATGTTGGCCATTATGTTGGTACTTAGAGAGCCAAGTTTTTTCTAATGTGGTACTTGGTGGAAAATGTTTGAGAACCGCTGGCATAGGTTAATATAAATAGATTATTGATCTTATTTTAATTGTCCTTTATTTAACTAGGTTAAAAAAAAAAAAACTTGTTGAGATTAAAATCTCTTTTGCGAGATACAAAAAATGGAATACATTTTGATCATGTAGTGCAAATAGAATGTAAAAACAATGACATAATGAATATTAATAAAACACATTTTACCAGCATTTCACCTACCATCTACGCATTCTTGAGTCACAACCACAAACATTCACATTGAACTGTAACACAAGACATTTCATTTTAAAATACTACCCAACATATGTTTTACTGAGACTGAGGAAGGAAAACAGAAACTTGAAGAAAGGAAACTTTAAGGTGATAAACACCAAATCTCAATTGCAAAGTAAAATATTTAATCCATGGCATTTGTGAAAAACGGTGATCCCTACTGTGCCACAACCTCTATAAGTAACAACACGTGATAATATTTTTCCTCCGCCAAAGTGTTTAATTAGCTGTGCCCTATACAGCAGGCCCTTATAAGCAGCCATGATGAGAAGCAGAGGAAAGCCTGTCCTATTAGGGCCCATCACACAGCCCATTGGAGCTGGCAGATGCTGAGATAGACTTTTATGGATTGCTCAGTGCCATGCAGCTGTAATGAAGCAGGCAGGGCGGACCCACCCTGCATGAACTAGGCTAAAAAAGCTCAAGGGACTAGTCCCTCTGGGAGCCCCATAATGCTTGGTGCCACGGGTCCCACTGTGGCTGTATTTATCACACTTTAAAATAAATGTGCAAGAAGACAGTTGGAAAATGGTAATAAGAATACGCATGTCGTTTATACCAATCTCGGTTAGGAATGTGTGGCCATTACACAGATGGATTAATAACATTATAATAATACATTTTCTTGTGGTAAATAAGGACTCTTCAAGATGCAACTGTTGGGAAAACAGTTTAATATTTTCTCCGTTGATATATCAAGCCTGCATGTACAGCATATCCATACAAGCGCTTGTTTTCATGTTCTATGTACATTCAAAGATATAAATTAGCAGGTGTAATCTTCATTGCAAGATTGTGTCGCTTTCCCCCAAATTCAAATAAAAACCATTAATTTATATATTTATACATTTACAAAAAAGACATCAGATGTCAGGTTTTTTGTTTCTACTTCTGCTTTTTGTGCAATACAACTTGCATTAATCATAGGCAAAGTTTCGCCATCATTTAAAAAAATAAATATCAAATGTAGGCTATTCCACTTTGAAGTCCTCACAGGTTCTCCTCTGGCTCATTCGCTGCAATAATGTACCCGTCGCCAAAAAACAAAACACAAACATATGTTTCTACACACAGATGTATACTGTATATCAGGGGTCTCAAACTCATTTTAACTGAGGGCCGCTTGAAGTAGAATCTGGGTATAGCTGTGCCGACCGAAGTGTTATTGTGTTTTATTGTGTTAACTACTTCTACCAGCAGATATAGTGACTCAGTGCTATGGTATGCCTCAAGTAAAATCAAATGTAGAAATTGTATATTTTGACACTGAGTCAGAGTCAGAAACACTTCTGCTTGTTTACAGGTAGTTGCTTTTTGTGCTGCCCATTGTGTGTTGGTTGTGCTGCAATGTTTGTGTTTGCAGCGTTATTGTAGTTAGTGTTCTTTCTAGTGGGACATAAGATTGCATGATATACTAAACAGTGCTATTCAACTAAATTAGTTTAGGGGGTCACATTTCCAGAAAGCTAAGGACTGGGTGCCGGACTTTTCCCTTTACTGTTATTCTTACTGCATATATTCCTGAGAGCCAGCATTCTCTGCAGTGGACATTAGATTTCCATCCACCCATCCATTTTCTACCGCTTATTCCCTTCAGGGTTGCGGGGGGCGCTGGAGCCTATCTCAGCTACAATCGGGCGGAAGGCGGGCTACACCCTGGACAAGTCGCCACCTCATCACAGGGCCAACACAGATAGACAGACAACATTCACACTCACATTCACACACTAGGGCCAATTTAGTGTTGCCAATCAACCTAGGACATTAGATTGTTGTGTATTTATTTTGTTAGTTACTACACTTTTAGGGGAAATTTGCCCTATCCATGCAACAAGAGTGGTCTGCTGTGTTTAAGTACTTACTGCAAAAAAAACTAGTCAACAATCCTCTAGATCAGGGGTCGGGAACCTTTTTGGCTGAGAGAGCCATGAAAGCCAAATATTTAAAAACATATTTCCGTGAGAGCCTTATAATATTTTTTAACACTGAATACAACTAAATGCGTGCATTTTTAAGTAAGACCAACATTTTTTAAGTCTCTAATTATTTTTAATAACATTGTTAATCTGAAGCTAACCAATAATAAATAAAATACTTCTCACCATTAATGCGACTTTTTCAACAGGTGTGGTAAAAAAACGGATGGATGGATTAAAATGCATGAGAATGTTATATATTTTGACACTAGGATTACCAGCGGAATTATTCATTACTTATCGTGTTTAAGCAATGTCAGCTAAGATTTAAGAGAGAGCCAGATGCAGTCATCAGAAGAGCCACATCTGGCTCGAGAGCCATGTGTTCTCTCCCCCTGCTCTAGATGACAGCATTCTAGTGTTTCAAGGAATCTGCTGCAAACATGTTAGTTTTTTTCCAAGGTTTTTCACTAAAGTCATGGGTCGGCCTCGTGCCGCCAGTTGAATATCCCTGCACTAAAGGGCAAGACTTATAGGACTAATAGACTAAAAAACGAATTTGTCCTGTGCAACTCCTCTATGGGGGGAAGACAGGGGATGCAAAACAATAACAATACTGAAATAAACTGCAACAAAAAACAGTGCAATAACAGTGCAATACATTTTCATAACATGGTCACTACTGCCTAGTTTCTCTTGTTATATTCTTATTTTTCCTGTGATATTTGTTATTCTCATTGTTGCTTTTTATTGTTATTCTTATTGTAATATTTTTTATTTTATTTCCATTTATACCCCCATTAATTCGATCTCAATTCTGTACACTGCTGCTGGAATTTTAATTTTCCTGAGGGAACTCTCCTGAAGGATTCAAAAAAGTACTATCTATATATCTATCTAAAGTTACATAGAGGAACACAAACTATGAGCTTGCGGGCTGCAAATGGCCTATGGGCCACTTCTGTAGTCTAAGACCCCTGTTGTGGCAAAAAAAATAAAAAAATAAATGAACCTGAGAAATAACGTGCAAATCACATACATGGGGAGAAGAAACCATATTATGCATACTTGAAAAAGTGTCATATAGCAATAATAATATTTTAGTCATGTGCCTACTGAGTAGGGGCAGGGGGAGCAGCTTTCATCCCAGCTGGTGGCAATGGATCCCCTTGAGGTTGCCAGGTGATGGGGTTAAAACACTAAAAAATGTTGCTTTTATATTCTAACCAAGTGTGACACCTACCTGCAGATGATGGAAATAAAAAAAAAGACAATTAAAATCCCCAAATAATGTCAATCCACTGATACAGCAGGTGTAAATGCATGTGTTGGCTGACCCTGCATAATTACAATTAACCTAAAGTGAGTGATGCACAATTAAGTTTCTCACCTGTTGCCAGTGGGGGGAAAAAGATGCACGCTTGCACATTTCTACAGAATCCCCCCAAAATGAACTTTCTTCTACGTGCCTTTTTTTGCTTCCAAATGTACAGGTCTAAAATGTTGATGTTCACCAGCAGCGCCAGTCTGGTTCGCGGTCGTTTTAACCAAAGGGGAGTCGGGCCGGTGTTTGGGCTGCAGCGCGCCGGACTCCGTTGCATGGTGAGGGGGGAGCCCCTCGCTGGCCGCGGCGGCGGCAGCGGCCGCTGCGGCGGCGGCGGCTGCTGCAGCCAGACTCACCCCTGAGGAGTTGGAGTAGCGCAGTATGCTTTGGCCCTGCAGGGGGCTGAAGTTGCTATAGTTTGTGTAATTGCTATAAAAGGGCGACGTGTAGTAAATAGGCCGTCCGATGAGGGAGGGGGTCGGGTAGAGGGAGGGCGAAGTGGCAGACGGGGAGGCTGCGGAGGACGTCGGGGGGGTGAGGAGCCCCACGCTGGGCTGGCCCGGTGGCTGCTTTGGGTCTGAGGTAGCAATCTCCGCCAGGGACCACAGTTTGGGTTTGGGGTTCTGAGACCCCCCTGTGGACGGTCTGCTATCAAGGCAAGACTTGTTGGTGTTATTAATAATAGCGCCGCTCATGCCGAGGCTCCGGGCTAAATCCTCGCGTTGGAGCTGCTGCAGGTGATGGAGGTGGTGGTGGTGGTGGGGGTGGTGCTGCGCGAACACTGGCGCCTCGACCCCCATCAGAGGCGACGACGTGACGGGCTTGGGGGAGAGCCGGAAGCCGGGGGCGCGGTGCTCGTGCACGTCCTCCTCCTGCACGTCCTCGTCACATTTGTCCGAACCCCGACAGTGGAGCGCCTTTTCCACGTCCGACTCCGCAGAGCACGAGTGGTCCGTGAGAGTGTCCACGTGCAAACTGATACCTGGCCAAAAAAAATACATCAAAAAGTCGTATAATAAGACACATATCAAATATCGATAATAGTTGTTTCATTTCTACAAGTTTTTTTTTTAAATATTGTATATTGTAGTATTTCTTTAACCACGTGATTTACACGTTGTTTGATAAATGCTGACACGTGCATTTTTTTTAACAGAAATAAATTAGTTATTGCTGTTCAATTATGTTAATTAGTATGTCAAATTTGCAATAACATGTCATTAAAACTAAATTAAATATTTAATAATGCTTGTTGAACTATTTAAATTATATATAAACAATATCAATCCTGCCTTAATTATGCACATTCACGTTTGCGTGGGTAAAAATGCGTGCATATTAATAATACAGTACAAATAAAGTGTGTGTGTTGCATCATTAAGTGTGGTCCTCCAGCCCACCTTCATCCTCCGCCGAAGCCTCGCTGTGGTCCAGGTTCTTCTCCGACCGCTCCACGTCCTTCCTCTCCCCATCCCCGTCCTCCTCATCCTCGTCCTCGCTCTTATTCCTGGGCGCCCACGTCATCTTGTTCTCCTTCTTCAGCCTCCTCCTGGCGTTGGCGAACCAGGTGGAGACCTGAGTCAGGGTCATCTTGGTGATGATGGCCAGCATGATCTTCTCCCCTTTGGTCGGGTAAGGGTTCTTCCTGTGCTCCTGCAGCCAGGCCTTCAGGGTGGCCGTGGCGTCCCTGGTGGCGTTCTTGCGGTAAGCGGGGTCGTTAAGCTGGTACGGATACCCGGGACTCCCGTATGGGTGATAACTCAAGGCCCCGGCCATGCCCGCCGTGTGCGCGTCATATGGGGAGCTCTACATGGTGGAGAAAAAAGTCATATATATATATATATATATATATATATATATATATATATATATATATATATATATATATATATATATATATATATGCAAACACACAATAAATTACAACATAGGTGTTAGTAATAACTTTTTAATCCAACTTTTATCAAAATGTTTAGTGACAAGCTGATATAATATGTAAAAATTAGGCCTGTAATACACACACACACACATATGGATACGTATTTATATCAATGTCTGTTACAATACAGAAATGCATATTCTGATGAAAACTTAGCCAAATAAAAATAATATAATTATGAGATTTAAAAGATGTGGCAAAAATGTCTATTGCCACCATTTTTTCCTAAAAAGTCTTATTTACAAATCCTATTAACAAATCACTTAAGGCGCGCTGTATAAATCAACAGCAATGTGATTTTAACGACTTTAATGGCTGCCGAGCATAAAGAAAGTGCTTTTGCATGCTTTGTATTAATTCCCCCTGACCCATAAATTCACGCAGTGGAAGGCTTTTAAACGAAGACCCTCGCTGGGTGTTGGGCTTTACATAATTAGCTGCGCATTCATTGTTAAGACATTACAATTTGCAGCCCATTCTATAAAAAAAAAAAAAAAAAATACCATTAAAATTATGCTTGCATTCATTTTAATATCAGGCTGCGTTTGGATGATATGGAACTGATACAGTTACGTATGCACTTATAGGGAGGTGCGCAAATACGCATGAATAAATGCGCACTTTTCAGAATTAACGCATATATATATATATATATATATATATATATATATATATATATATATATATATATATATATATATATATATATATATATATACAGTATATAAATTATTATTTTATTTTTTTTACCATGTACGATGGGAATCCTGTGGCCGGGTCCGTGGAGTACGACAGCGCGCTGGAGAAGCTCGCCCCGGCCGAGGCGGAGAAAGCAGCCGATCCAGGATACGGACTGAAGGCGGAGCCGGAGGACGACCTCGCCAGGTCTTCATTCCGCGGGGCGGCCAGAGCCGAGGCCCCGTAAGCCGGACACGAATACAGAGCCAGCGAGCCCGGCGGCTGATAGAGGTAACCCTGAGGATAGGACATTGGGGGGACGCGCGGTGGAAGAGATGGCCGGTCCAAGCAAAGGAAGGAGGGGGGAATGCGCACAAGGGAAAGGGGGGTAACAGCAGCCAAAACAACCGACTCAATAATCGCTGATGCAAACAGTCACATCAAAGAGTGGAATTAAAAAAAAAAGTCCTCCCTCCGAAACCCCCTTACTGGCAAAACACCGTAAGGATTGTCAAAGAGCCCATATAGAAGGCAGGGTGGCGTGCGTCTTGATCCCCTAGCGTCCGCTGTTTTTAGTGCGCTGCGCTATGAAAGGAGTTAGGAGCGAAGGAGCCAGTGGAGTTGGACACACACACATACACACACACACACGCACACGCACACACACACACACACACACACACACACACACACACACACACACACACACACACACACACACACACACACACACACACACACACACACACACACACGGAAGGGAACTGGAGCTGTCACTCCGGCTCATCTGAATATCCCATCCCGCCCACTTTCTGCCTCACAGAAATGGAGCCTAAGAACAAAACAAAAAAAGAGTGCACATTGCAAGTAAAAAGCTCCAGCATGTATAGTCACAGGATTTTTGTTTATCTTTTCAAATTAGAGTTCCTATATTTCTTAATGTTTATGATGTTATTGGTATAATATACTATTATTCCTACAATTCATTCATTAATGTATAACTCATATTATTTTTTTACATATATTTTAAAAACGGTTATACATATACATATTTTTTTTAGATAGTACTGTGCATGAAAAGTGCTGTATAACTAAAGTTTGATTGATTGTGGAGAGATAAGAATCATTCTTAACCCCACTTTTATTTGGTTGACATGTTTAGAATCACCATAGTGCATCTGCAAGGCTCACACAAATGTATTATTGTGTGTTGTTTTTTGTTGTTGGTGTTTTGTTTTTGTTCAGGCTAAAGTGGGACACTTCCTTGCAAAATGAACATTTTGAAGTAATGCACACTACGGCCTGTGGGCGGCGTCCCTGGCTCCCTTCAGTGTGGCCATATTGCAATACTCTAATAATGTAAAAAAAAACTATAATTAGCAATAATGGATCTATTAGTGGTGGCTCTGGAGAGGCTTCCACAATCCAAAGGTGTGTGCAACACACTTGTAGAAAGTATTTTTAGTCACCTGTTTGTGTTCCCACAGACAAATCGGACATCGCCATGTCCTTTATTATTGTTGATTAAAGACTTTGTGACCTCTGTGGGAGACAACAGCATATACCTTGAAACCTGAGGCTTGTGACAGCAGTCAAGGTGGCAACTCTACTAATGAAGAGTGTGGCCAGAGCAGTCTTCCTCATCAGTATTCATCCATCAGGTGCTTGTCCCCCCCAGTGCATTTTGGTCCAGCAGACTTGTAAACAGCAAACAGCAGCTATTTAAATATATGCAGTGCAGTTTGCCTGCTGGCTGCGATGACAAGAAACTCTCAAACACAAGCCTCTGTTATGGTGAATAAAATAAACGTGACTAACAATTACACAAAACATGCAAGGACACTAGCAGAAATAACAGTAGAACAGAAGTCACATTATCGGGCAAAGGTGCACAAAAGTGCTACCCAGGTGACCTTTTTCGGCCTGCACCTTTAAAAAAATATATATATATTAGTCTTCGGTTTATTGTAAAAACAACCATTGCAAATTAACTACATATTTTATTGGACACAACATGGTATGTTTTGTTTAGATTGCTTAGTATATATTGATCTATATTAGATTGGTTTTAGCATCTTTAATGCTCTAAATGTGTCAATAGGCAATTTGTCTGTACGCTCTGTGGCAAAAGTTTAGAGACCCCTGCACTACTTTAGAACTAATTAATGGACACCATTAATTGATGGTATGGCTTGAAAAAAGAACATACAACCATTGAATGGAGTACATTTATAAAATACATATGTATACTATATTATTAAAAACATTAACATAATTATATTTATATTATAAGCATTATACAATAATTTACTGATCAATGCAAAGTAAAAATGTGACATTTCCCCAATGTTTTTTAAACTATTGGCAAATATATGTATTTTCATCATGTAATATTGTATAAAATAACTACCCTGACTGTTTATTTTTATTTTTATTATTAACACATGATACAATTAAGACATCCAATCATGTTGCTATATATTCTGTCTGGCAGCCAATAAATAAATAAAAAAAAGTAAAATAAAGTGCATAATATAAATACTGTTTTCACAGCAGTTAAGATGTGTATATATGCACATATGCAAAAGTATCTCAGGTATAGGTTGTTTATGCGATGCATATTAGAGGCACCTGTATACACAAATTACATGTACTAAAAAATGCAAGCTAATGTTTTATGTGATAAATGTTATACAGTTATAGCCAAAATAAATCCCATATTATTAAATTAGCAAGGACAAAAAAAGATATGACATGAAGGAGTACTGACCTGTCCACACCAGGGGGCACTGTCTCCTCTATTCACACACTACAGGCCAACCATAAGTATACTGTACTAAGGACATGAGTGTGTGTGTGTGAGAGTGCACGGGGATAAGTGTGTGTCCATATGCATATTGTCATTGTGAAATTGCACCTGTCGGGCTGTTGTGTACTGTACAGTGTGTGTGTGTGTGTGTGTGTGTGCGTGCGTGCGTGTGTCAGTATAGGAGTACATTCCAGGTGTCAGTTTCAGTCAGACTGCAGCTTCTAAGATATTTTGGTCCCAGCCTGATAGGGACATACGAGATGGGAGAAGAGAGATGGACAGATAGACAGAGGGACAGACAGACGGACAAAGACAGCAGAGTTCAGTGAAGGAAGACACAAGAACATCAGCTTCGACAGACGGATGGAAAGATGAGGGTCAGGAAACAACAACCTGGATGAAGCCGCAAATATTTACTGCAGAGTCTGGGTTACTTGAACACAGGAGCCAAATTACAATAATGCATTATTTTGTTTAAATTATTCAAAAAAGTCTCAATATGAAAATGTTTTTTTTTTTTTTTTTTTTGGAGGCCTTTTTAATGTCTTTAATGAAATGTAAACAAAAACACAAGGCATTTGCATGTTTTACTCTGTTCTCTTTTATCTTTGCTCACCTTTAATAGCGTCAGTCAAATACACAAATGTCATTAATTGGGGGTTGTCTATTTATTTGTTCTTTTAGGTGTGCAGGAGAGTCAAACTCGTTTTCATTGAGGGCCTCGTCGCAGTTATGGCTGACTTCAGACGGTCGTTTGTAAGAGTGGACATAAAAAAAATAATTGTAAATTCACAGCAAATTATTGGCTGATAATTGCATTACTTTCCCTGTAACAGTTACAGTAATTTACCGTTAAAAAAAATACTGTAACTGCAGTGCTGTGATTTTATAGTTAATTATAATAACATTTGAACAAAATACTGTAACGACACAATCATAATTTTGGGGTTAATTACAACAAAATTACAACTAAATCCTGTTACTTCACAATTGTATCGTTGTGGTTAATTTCACTCTCATTTTAACAGCATATGAACTGAATAAGAACAAAATATAAAATGGTTTTCACAAACAGTTGGAATTTTCAGTAGTTTGTTGTGATATTACAGAGGACTTTAATTATAGTATTTTACTTTGAAATTACAGTAAATTGTTATAATGTTACAGTACTCTACTGTAAAAACAAACAAACTGTTAATTGCTGTAAAATCCTGGTAAATTTTGACAGTGTAAATGTAAATGTATCATCGCCTCATATTGCCTATGCAATTGATTATTACTTTTTTTTTTACATACAAAATGAGGAATTAATTGTTTTGAAATCATAAGGAATGGTGACAAGCAGATTATTATTATTATTAATAATTATTATTAATATTATACTATTTTCAACTTTTTTTGTAGTACAGCATAGTGTAACATAGTTGCATGATCAGATAATATTTAAGTCTAAAAGATATGCAGTTTCATGCATTACATACATTTTTTTGGTCAAAATGGAAACAAACCGTACATTTTTGTAAGAAAGATTAATTGCTTTTATGACACATTATTTCCAGACTTTTTTAGGCCACGTATAATGAATGGTTTTAAACTAGAGAAATTGTGTAATTTGTATCATCAACATATTGAATTATAGGTATTGATTTTCATTTTGTTTTTTCATGATTTCTTAGTTTATGGACCTCCCAATATTTTCATTAACATGGATATGGTAAATTTATGGGGCAGATTTATTAGCAATGTGGGTATAATTTGCAGATGTAGACCAGGTGAGCAAGGGCCTTTTCAAGTCATGTACTTGTATTGAGCTGCTTTCAAATCAATTCAAGAACATAACAGCAAGATTAAGGCCTGAGCCTGTCATTTTGTTCACTTTAACGAGTCCCCCCCATGCCACTGCTACTTATTATAATAGCAGAGTGCTTTCAGTTTGTCTGCTTGAATTACATACAGTGATTTTCTTACTGTGGTACGTGTACCGCTGGTGGTACGCGGGCTCCCTCCAGTGGTATGCCAAAGGATCCCTTGATTAAAGTGCAGTGTTTTGTTTTTTCTATATTCAAACTATGTGTAATGTTACTGTGGGCAAAAATATTTGATATACTTGTTAAATAAAACAGCTGCCTTGTTTTTAATGAATACTTAGGCCTACTACGCTATTGTATTTTAATGTGGGTCATTATGGCAATACTTGGAGAGCCAAGTTTTTTCTGATGTGGTACTTGATGAAAGAACCTTTTAGAACCACTGCTCTAAAACATTTAAGAAAACCCCAAAAAACTAAAACAAGTTGAGTTTTATTTTCAAAATGTGCAGTACAGTGCACGTGGGTGTTTTGATCAAGTGCGTGGGCATGAAGAGTGAAAGAGCAAAACGGCATTGCAATCTTGCAATGTGGAAACGAGCAAAATACTTCTTTTTTTTTTTTTTATCAGCTCCATGTGATCAAAGAAACTCAAAAAAAAAACAATTGAGATCAGTAAAAAAAAATCCCCAAACAATGCATACAAAGTGTACGTGTAGCAGAGTCACTTCTGATGCATTTGATATTTGTGCAATTGATCCCTTCCCTCCCTTTAGGTTTTATGGGGGAGGGGTCAATAAGAGAGGCAGACTGAGGACAGACCGTCATTTCTTTTCCCGCCTGGCATCTGCCCACTGCTGCCAACCCCGCTTTCTAATCAGCAGTCGTCCATGTGCTTGGCAGCAGAGGGGGTTTGAAATCAGCCCCAAGTTAAAAAACCCTAAGCTGTATCACTTTGCAAACGGGTACCTTTAGGGCGACTGAAACAGGGGGCGCCTCTGATGTGCTAAAGTGGAGAACATTGCTTGCCACGTTGCCTCGAAGACGTTGTGCTGTGAGCTCCGTTGTTCTTGTTTGTTTAGCTTTAGAAAAAAAGGTCACATGGCAGTTCTGTCTTAAGGTTCGATTTGTTTAACATGCTCCTCACTAACATGGGTGTTGGGGAAGCAGTTCTTGGGGAGCAGTGCAACTGCAAACCAACGCGTTTGAAGTGTAATTCCTCTTGAAAAAAAGGAGACTAACAACCCCACTTGCAGCTAAATACAAGTTGTTTTCGCTGTAGTGACTTATGTCTTATTTGGTTTGAAAAGGATAAAAATGTCACCTCCTGGGGTGTTTTCATGTGAAATACATCATGATGAGCGCCACTTAACAACAGTGCAGTTCCCCATCATCCTGACAAGACTGCCTGTCATCTTAAAATGTATTTTCTAACAACATTGTACACTAAACATTAACATGCGCAATTTATATGCAAAACAACAACAACAACAACAACAACAAAACAGTCCACTTGTTGCCAGGCAGATATGATAGGACAATAATGTTTGCCCCAAAACCACATTTAACGCTAAACTCATATATTTCTTATACAAACGTACAAATACTTTTTTAAACTGCATTTTATAGGGCATTATCTGCTCAGATCCAAATAGCACACGCTAGATAGTATGTGCTGACTATAAAAAATGTTTGTACTATTAGTGGGCGTGTTGCAGATGATCTACTGAGACTGCGAGCAATCCGATGACAAATGCAAAAGTGGTGCAGATCGCTCTATTTGAATGAAGATTTTCCGCATACTACCAGCAGTGCCCAAGGAGACACTCATTTCCCTGCACATTCATGTCATCAAATGCGTCATCGTGTGCTGTTTTGTTATTTTGTGGAAGATGCAGCACACACCACCTTTTCTGGGTAATATACTGTAACAACGTCATTTGGACAACATAACTTATTATTAACAAGCCAATGAGATGTGATGGTGCATCTGGAATTATCTGAAAATACACATTGCAAGATTTCTTTTCATATAGGAGATATACTAATAATATTAATCTTTTTGACTATAAAATGAATGCCAAAATAGAAAAAAAAAATGCCAATAGGCACTAAAACGAATCATTTGGTTTAGTTAAAATGAGCCCCTTAAAGTAATCAGTCAATCAATCAATTTATTGATCTATTAATATGGCCCTTAATCACAAGTGTCTCAAAGGGCTGCACAAGCCACAAGGACAACATGGGCTCAGATCCCACATCAGGGCAAGCAAAAACTCAACTCAATGAAATACAATGAGAAACCTTGGAGGGGACCGCAGATGTCGAATGGATCTAGTTAATAGTGTGAGAGCCAGCAGGGGATCATCTTGGGTGGAGACAAGTCAGCAGCGCAGAGACGTCCCCAACTGATGCACAGATGAGTGGTCCACCCCAGGTCCCGACTTTGAACAGCTAGCGCAAAATCGGTGGTCTCCTAATAACTTCTCCATGCAGGAAAGGGAGGCAGAGCAGAAAAGACACGGCAGATCAACTGGTCTAAAAGGGGGGTCTATTTAAAGGCTAGCGTATACAAATGAGTTTTAAGATGGGATGCTTCTATGCTTCTACTGAGGTAGCATCTCTAACTGTTACCGGTAGGGCATTCCAGAGTACTGGAGCCCAAATAGAAAATGCCCTATAGCCCGCAGACTTTTTTTGTGCTCTGGGAATCACTAACAAGCCAGAGTTCTTATGACGCAGATATGTTGCCGGGACATATGGTACAATACAATCAGCAAGATTGTATTTTAGTATTTTATACGTAAGCAGTAAAACCTTAAAAGTCATTCAACAGCTATACAGTTATAAAACAATATTGCTGAATGGATTATGTCTCTTTTTGTTTATTTAAGGTAGTCCAAAAATGTTGACAAACACACATAGAACGGAGGATTTGCTCTTCTTCGTCTGTCTTCTCAGTGTGATCGCTTCTTTTCTCACAGCCATTTGTGTGTAACTCTGCTTTTATGCTTGCATGTTTAAATTGTCTTATATATAGATGCAAAACAGCAGTTTTAGCTTTGGTAAATCACTTTGTGAGCGCTCGATGATTGATTGTGTTTGCATCTTTTTCTCCCAGTATTGTGGGCGACTGGGCATTTCAGATGATCAACATATATTCTGCATTTACATTACACAGACACGCCAAATGGATTGTACTGGCTATTTTGCTCATTTAAGAGACTCCCTCCTCAGTGCACAAAGTTAGTAAATCAGCATAACATGAGTTATCAAGTTTGCACAGGTTTTAACACACAAAAACCTTCATTGGACCAGACCCTTATTGTAACAAAATAGAAACTGCACCCTCTTTTAGGGAACCTAAATTCTCTGTATAACTTGGAAACAATAAATGACAATTGGCTTCAGAACAAACTAGCTCAAAGAATGGGCAATGCAGAAGAGGAGCAAAACGAAAAGAAAATTCACAAATTAGTGGAATTAGGTGCAACATGGTTTTCAGACAGATACACACCCATGAGGGCTGATTGATGAACCAAATGAGTCGATGAAAATCAAAGGAGGTAAATAAAGGGGTACCAATTTGAAATGGACTACCCCTCTCCGGTGGCTCTGCAGCCAAGGGTCGGCCTTCTAGGGTTGCCTAGAAAGAGTCTGCTGACAGACAGTGTCACTGGGCTTTGTAATCATTGTGCTGGACCTGATAGGGTTACTGCTGGCTAATCCAGACTGACCTTGGTTTGGTGCTCTGAATGAGGATGGCTTTGTACAGTTGGGACAAGCTAACGGTGTAACAGTGATGCTGACATATAATGTCTGCGTGGGGACTTGCCGCCGCAGCTCTTTTGTTGTGGTATCGAGTTGCAAGCCTCAGCCCCAAACGCACTCACAAATGTTTTTTTTTCTTAAGCTTTGGCTGGAAGAAAGGTGTCATTTAAATTGTCACTGGGGAGAAGATAGGATGTATCTCAAGGTTCAGGAGGTCAGCTCATTCTCAAAAGGTATCCTGATGACTTCAAAACAAATCCTGTCATCGTATAATTTGATCTTGTTGCCAAGTAATGACCAATGAATGTGCGTGTGTGTGTGTGCGTTTGCAGTCGATTCAATAGAAATACCATTTCACTTCAGCAGCATGGCCCGACAAGAGAGTCCTGAAGACGGGGACAACATTTTCTCCACAAAGGAAACACTGTGTTTCTCTTGTGTTCAGAACCACTCCTGAACACCAGGGAGAAAACAATGAATTTGTTGTACAATCCAGACAACTCGTCGACAAGGCAACAGAAAGCAATATAGTGGAACCTCAATTTACAAACCCCTCATTGTACAAACTTTTCGACTTATTAAACATAGACCGAATACATCTATACTTTGTTGTACGAACCCTGTCTCCGTGTATGAACCTTCCACTCACTAATTTTGTGTCTCCCAGGGCAGCGATTTTGTGCCTGGCAACACATCCTTTGTGGGCAAGCTGACTGCTCTCCTGTGCTCATTCAGTCAGCACTGAAGTGCTGTCGTTAGTTTATGTGTTTTTCAGCCATTTCACAACATGTTTCTAGTTTCAAAAGGAGTCCAAAGAAAGCAACGGACAAGCAATGCGTGGTTTAAAACATTCAGGAAGTAGCCACAGTGTCCCCTTCCCCCTTACTTCCACTGCACCCCAGGTAAATTAACCTACATGGTAAAATAGATTTTACATTTATTATTGTGGCAACCTGGCTGTTGAAGTTAAGACATTTTGTAATTTCAAACTGTGAGTGCACCACAGGACTAGTGACAGTTTGTGTACATGGAAATGAAAACTGTTCAGATCGTTGTTGTTTTGGCTTTATTGTATAAATAGAAATCCATCACCCCTTTGTTATTTTTGTTTGATATATATTACTTTATAGTGCTTTATATTGTGTTCAAAGTGTACAAAATAATACTAAAAAAAAGGACTTTTATCAACACTGGAACCCATTATTTTATTAACACATTGTTTCTTAGGGGAAAACGTGCTTCAATATACAAACTTTTCAGTTAAAAAACAATGTTGAATAACCAACTAAGTTTGTCAATTGAGATTCCACTGTATTTGTATCTTTAAAAAAATATTCTAACCAGTAACTTCTGCAGAAATTCTTATATTAATGGAGAGAAAACACATTTTTGTCAAACATCGCACAAGTAACACACACACACCTCCAGGCAAAAACAGTGTGAAGGTAGTAGAGAGACGGCATCCACCCCTTTCTTCCTGCCAGGGAGGGCTGTAAACCGGAATGGGATTCCCATCCCCTGGAGCCTGTTACTAATCCACAACAGGCCCACTGCTGGATTACTGGGGACATCAGCTCACATGCCAGCAAGTGCACACACAAGCATGTGCACAGACAAGGGCGGAACCACATTGGTCTACACCCACCCACCTCTGCACACACATGAGCACACATTAGTGGATGCACACACGTGTGCCAGCCATAAGTATGCACATCAATGGTCATACATACTGTAAGGCACAGATGGAAACACACACAAACACAACTGTATAATCACAAAAACAGAGAAATCACACACATAATCATTGCCTGGAATGCATCTGTGGTTTAAATACATTGGCAGGCTAATTTAGAGATTGTCATATTTCTACAGTCAGGAGTTGGCAGTAATGTTTAAATCTGTCCTCTATTGTCTGTGCTCGTCTGGATGCTGGTTGATGTATACAATTGTGATGCAGTCACTCACTGCGCAATTATAGGCATTTTGCAGGCATTATGTATGATTAAGTCCATTCAAATGTTTGACACCATCATGTTTGTGTGAGGCGAAACAAGAACAAATACACAATTCAGTTCAATGTCTGCATTTTTTCCACTATATGCATTTCATTTGCAATACATGCTTTGTAAATTGTAATCAAAACCCTGTGTATTTTTTACATATGTTGAAACCAAAGGTGTGTTGAGATATTGGTGTAATGTAATGTTGTTAGCACAGTTTGACCGGATGTGATGCATAGGGCTGTTATTGTGAAAGTGTGTGACCGGTGGGAAAAATAGAGCTCTTGATGATAGCCCTGTTAAAACGATAAATATTTTTTTATGTGATGTTTTGGGGCCCCCAGTACACTGTCTGTGATTGCCTCATGGTAAGTCCACCCTGGGTTTATGTCCAAGCAAAAGCAGCCACAACTGCCATCACACAAGTGCATCATGGGCACCAAGACGCGATGGAACAGCACTTTGGATATGCTGGATCATTACCTCCAGCAACTATAAGCTTATTCACATGAATTTAGTATAATTTAATTTGTATAAGTTTTAGTTTTGATTTGTGGAACAAAGCGCAACAATTTATTAGGTCCTGAATGCAAAGCCATAAAACATTTCAAAATGCAATAGGTCTGTTTGTTCAGTCATTTATCTTGTCACTGCATTTTTTTTAAAACATAATGTCAAAATACAGTTTTGTTCTCATTCTCGTTCGCTGCGCATACAGTCATACCCCCAATTGAAACATAAGTATTTAGTTTCAGTCACATAACAAAACACTAACAGTGCTTGATTATAAATCTACGCAGCACATTATTAACATAACTAATAACAAAACTAAAACATTTATTCTGTGTATTTTTTGTCAGTGTAATGCTTGTTTTTACAAAATTCTCCCTTAGATGGTCAACGGCCAGAGTACAGTCCTAAGTGTTAACAACAACCCCCGTCAGTTTTATGCCATCCATTTCTAACTATACAATCACAATTATGAACATATTGTGAAATAAATATCTGATAGTCCCAAAGTAATTATTGTTTTAATCGTTAAATGTATTATCTGTGAATCCATTTTTAATACAGCTATTGTATTAAATACCTGGCGTGCACTTTTTACCTCATTATGTAGTAAATGACCTGTTGAGTCTTACAATTTTACCTATTGCTTTTAATAGAATGGATTGACACATACAATTTGCAAGCCAAAAAAACCCTGCTGTATTTGCAGTAAACACCGCTCCACTCTGTAGGCTAAACGTTTGTGTCAGTAAAGTATAATTACACCCTTCAATGTTGTATCTAGCATGTTAATCTTGGTCCACAAACTGCCACTTTATTTTCTTGTTTGTTTAATAGCTCACTGGCAGTTTTATTGTTTCAAAGAGCTCGATAGCAAACCTGTAAATTCCCTGTTCAACATTTGCCCTTGTGGCGTTGCGGTTCACTGGTGCTGAATGTTGAAATAAAGCAAACAGCCATTGATCTGCTATCCAAGATCCGGGACAGAAGGTCATTTACATGTAGAGAATAGAACCATTAAGAATCGGGCTGCGAGGCATATGTGGCGTTAAATTCATTCAGCAAGGGTTTCTTGACACGATTGACTCAGCTAGGATGGCTATAGTCCTCCAAAGGTAAATGGAAAAAGGTCACAATATAATATGGGGTGCAGTAATGCATGTTTTTGTCTGTTACTTGGAAATGGATGTGCATGTGTGCTAGCCCAAACAAAGCCAAATCAGACCAACGGAAAAATAGCCTTTGTACACTGGGCCTTGATATGAGGAGGATGAATCAGATGTGAGGCAAATGGCTCTTAAAAATTAGGCACAGACTCTTATTGGCAGTTAGTCAAGTTTGCAACTGTCCCAAGAGGCCCAAGTGCTTAGGAAATGTGTTGCAGCTTCTGTTAAAATTTGATGATTAAATGGGCAAATACTTCTTAGATTTGTTGACTGAGAGTGGGGCCTGTTTACTTTATTTATTCATAACGTGAATATGAATAATTTAACGGTCAGCAGTTTTTGTCAGAGAAAATTATTGTTGTGTGTGTGTGTGTTCTTTTTTTTTTTTTTTTACATTTGGCACTTTCCAAGTGTATTGACAGAGGCCAGACTGATTCCCTCCATCTGCTTGAAAAACATCAGCCTCTATGGATGCTGATATAAACAATCATTGAGGATATTTTCAGTTAACTGGTTGTGATATTAAAATATATATTTGTATTGCTAATATGTTTCACTAATTTATATGTGACAATCTGTGTAAAAAATATTCAAAAATAATTATATCTAGTTAAATTGGATCAGTTTTACCACACAGTAATATTATTTAATCACACAATATTTACAAAAAAAATTAAAATTGTTCTGATCAAATTCAACAAAACTGCATACAAAAAAACACTCCCTAATTCAGCTAAAATGCCTATAATTGTTACGGTACGATGACATTTGAATGATTAATTTAGTTTAGAGTGTGTATTATTTTTTCTCGTCAGTTTGTTTAATTATTTCTGCAGATAATCTGTTGGATAAAAGGAGGGAGTGGACAATCACAGCATTTGCAAATACAGAAAGAAAATGTTACACACATTTTCATTTTATTTAGCCGAAATCAAGAAATACTGATTTCAAAATAGAGGAAACAAAATAAGTATGTTATACTCTTCCCCAATCCCTACAAGTGTCTTCATCAGACACTCAGTCAAGGTCAACTGAGTTTTCTCTGTTATCACATGCTTTCTGAAGGAAAAGTACAGATAACAGGCAGGAAAAGATGAAAGGAAGCAAGAGATCAAGATCTGCCCTTAGCTGAGATAATTACTGCAGTTTCCAAATGTTAAAGCATACACAGAATTTGATCATTGTTCACCGAACTGGTTTTAAAGTACAAGATGAACCATATTATTGACCACTGAATTTAAAAAAAAAAATGTTGTTATCAAATATTACTGTAACTACAGACTTACCTCTACGTGAAACAAAGGAAGTGAGGCATGTTTAAATAATGGTAAATATCATGTGTCAGACACTTTAATTCTCAAAAACGACTGTTTTGCAACTCTTAGTCTTATTACGTTTGTACAACAATTTTAGCAGGTTAAATTAGGATGGAGGACAAAATGTCCACATTCTCACATGGCTCTGCAGGTTTTATTAATAGAGAACTATTTTAAATTAATCACTTTGCACAAATTCCCTAACTCTCTAATGTGGCGTAATTTTAGAGCATTCTAAAAAATATATAAAATATATGCTGCACATAAATGCAACGTTTAATCATAAAAAAATATTTTGTCATAATTTCAAACTGGTTTGGGTAATAAAAAAATAGCAATAACTTAGCAAATTTGGTCCTTTTATAGACACCAACAGAAGTATGTCGGTACTACTGGTCATCGATTCACGTACAATCAAATGGTGCCATATTTTGATACCTTTCTTGCATGTGACATCAGGTCTGGTTGCAGACTCGACCGGCTCACAACACTTGGCGAGCAAACAAGCACCAAGCAACACTCATAGCGGACTCAGTAGGAGTGTCTCTGGGTAATGTTGCAATGTTTAATGCCAATGATGCAAGTATACCTCATAAAATACACTTAAACATACACTAAGGCTCCACTTTTTAAAATGCGCCAGCTCGATGTTAATTTTTATTGGATAATTCCATAGACATGCTACTTATTAGCATTAGCAATTTTACATGGTAAGTTCAACACCTCCAAATTTGGTAATGGAAACTACAACTATGATGCAAGGTACAATCAACCAGCTGGTTTGTAATTGGTACAATACTTAAAGTCTACTCCACAATACTTGCAAATGGGACTCAGAAGTGTAATAATAAAATGTGTCAAAAATGTGGAAAAATAAATCACCCTGTATGTTATCACCTCTCTCCTTCAGTGGACACGATCATCACTAAAACCTACCAACAACACTTTGACGGAGCTCAATCTAACCAGACCTTTTCCCATCAAGGCACGATTACGTGACTTGCCCCGAGTTACAAGCAATAAAAGAAATGTCTTTTTTTATTACAGCTCCCAGTCAAGAACAATGGAACGTTTGCCTCTGAGCCATTTATTCAGCTCTGATGTACGATTAGCACAGGGCAAATCAATACCATGTTAGATGATCTTAACAGAAAGGTATCTGGACTTCCCCTCCGTTCCTGAGCTGAGCGCTGATATTTGTCTGTCAGCAGTGACATGCTATCTCTGGCAAGGAGACCAGGGCCAAAACACAGGTATTGATCCTGTCAACATTAATGGCCCTAATGGTATGGAGGATGAAGCAAACTGCTTGCTACTGGAAATGTAATGCAGTGGATGGAATAGCCCCCCTGCACCGGTGGAAGGGACATGATGTTTATCTGGTTTTATTGTGAGTGAACATTGCACAAAGTGAATACGCTAACAAGGATAAACTCATGACTTGTGGAGAATATTTTATCTGCATTGGCAAACACATAAAATTGCAGTGTTCAATGCTACTCTGGCCCTGTTAGACCATCAACAATTAAAATTAAATGTTTCTATTATTTTCATTTGAAAAAGTGGCCCAGTAGTTCTAAAAATATATGTTATAGTCCAATAATCCATCACTCATCTGGGCTAAAACCTGGACATTGGGTAACTTGTTTATGTAAGTGAGTTGAAAAATAAAGTTAACTTAGATCCACGCTGATGTCTGTGTCTCCTTTACAGACATGATAAGATGAAGCACCCTCACAAATATATTACACTATATATATCCATTCATACATTATATTACTAACATTTATTTTGTGTAAAAAAAACATTTTTTTTTTTAAGGTGTGGTGACTTTTATTATATTTTGTAATAGTCGTTGCGACTTTCTTGTTCATTTACGAAATCGGTCAACTTCCTTTGTTTTCACTTTATCAAACTGCGCATGCAAGTGACGTCAAGACCACATTGGGGCCACATTGGGCCTGTGCGCATTTACACTGGAGTCTGATAAAGATCACATTTTACTTGCAGTGTAAGCAGTCATCTGGAAAAATCTGATTTTGAAAAAAATCTGATTTGGGCCACTTTGTCCTGCAGTATAAACAAAGTCTTAGATCAGGGGTGCCCATTAGGTCGATCGCAAGCTACCGGTCGATCACGGAGCGTGTGTCAGTCAATCGCCAGCCCAGGCATTATAAAATGTACCTAAAAATACCGTACTTGCTGTCAAGCCTAAAGACCGACCGCACAGTTCCTGTCGTCACAATAAAAGTGCTGATTTATCCTGCCTGGGCTAACAAAATAATGTATTTCTTGTGAAGTGTAAAAACACAAGTGTGGAAGATGGACAAATACGATGTCAAAAATCAACCACTTTCATAAGGTATTGGACAGATATTTGGATTTTTTTCTCCTCCACAATGTAAATTCGAAAGTTTGGAAGTTATCAATTCCAATCAATGCAAGTCATCACAAAAAATAATGCTTGGACTTAGACTTAGACTTAGACAAACTTCATTGATCCACAAGGGAACTTGTTCCACACAGTAGCTCAGTTACAAATGATGGAAAGGGTAAGGATGGAAAGGATAATGCAGGTATAAAGTAGACTAAAAATGTACCATAGTAGCAATATCAAATATAACATATAAGCAATATTTACATATTGTATATACATTATATAATATACACTGATATATTATATTATATAATATTTGTATATAATATATACAATATATAACAAATCCCAATTACCATGTGCAATATTACAGTATATGTAACTGCTGCAGCAAAAAAAAAAAAAAAAAAAGCATAAAATAGAGAGTACATCCAGCAGAAAATATACATTATAAACAAAGATAGGTAGCTAACATAGAAGCGGTGAGGTAATAGACAGATATCATCTACTGCTGTATGGCGAGTGATTATACAGCTGGATGGAGTGCGGAATTAAGGAGTTTTTTAATCGAACACTGTGGGAACGAAGCTGAAGGAGCCTGTTGGAGTATGAGCTCCGATGTATCCTCAATTGTCTGGTAGAGTGGGTGGGCAGGATTGTCCATGATGGCGAACATATGATACACAAACATATATTCTTGTCTTCATGGAAGAAAGGAATCTATATGTGTTAAACATGCTTGTATTTTTATTGAACATCTTTAACATCCATCCATCCACCCATTTTCTACCGATTGTCCCTCTCGAAGTGGCAGGGGTGCTGGAGCCTATCCCAGCTGCATTTGGGCGGAAGGCAGGTTACACCCTGGACAAGTCGCAATAGATACAATCCACTTTGCACACATTTAGTAGATCAGCTTTGCCTGTGCTATCAGATTTACACATGTTTTAGGACAGGCAAACCTTAAGTAAATCAGGCCCTATATGTTCCCTGAAAGTGACAGACAACCATTCTTGGATATAACCCCGCCTCTCACCCAAAGTCAGCTGGTATAGGCTCCAACTCAGCCCTAATCCTGATAATGATGAAAAAAAAATGGATAAATTCATCCCACCACCCCATGTAAATACCTTGTATTTAAAGGACATACAGAATCAGTCAGATTAAGCATTTTAACGGAAACAAATACAAATAAAATTCCAATCATGTTAATTTAAAATAATCTTAAATTCAATTTTGTAATTCTTCTTCTTCAGCTAAACTCAGACAAAACATAAATCATTGTCTTTGGCCCACAGAAACAATGAGAAACTATTATTAGTCACCTTAAGAAACTGAAACCTAATAATCATGTTAGAAATGGAGGGCTAATAATAGACTCAGACTTGAACTTTAACTGTCACATTAAGTCAATAATGTCAGCAGCTTTTTACCACCTAAAAAACATGACCAAAATCAGAAAAATATTGTCTAAATCAGACTTATAAAGATAAATCCATGCATTTGTCTCCAGCAGGTTAGACTACTGTAATGGCCTTCTTACTGGTCTCTCTAAACAAGCTGTAAAGCAGCTGCATTTCACCCATATTGCTGCTGCTCGAGTCCTGACTAGAACCAGGAAATACAACCATATTAATCCAGTGCTTAGGTCACTTCACTGGCGTCCTGTTGCTCAGACAATAGACTTTAAAACGGCTCTGCTTGTATAAAAGTATTTTCATGGTCTTGTGCTAAAGTACATCTCTGACATGTTAGAGCCATATGAACCATCTCCAGCTCTCAGAACCTCAGGAAGTGGTCTCCTGGAGCTCAGGAAGTGGTCTCCTGCTGGTGCCAAAAGTTAGGACCAAACATGGTGAAACTGCATTTCAGTTTCATGCACTTAAAATCTGGAATCGTTTTCCTGAAGATGTGAGACGGGGCTCAACGTTGTCAGTGTTCAAATCCAGCACACTTTTATTCAATTGTGCATATGACAACTGAAAGTATTTTAGCCACAGTATTTCATTGATTTTCATTTTAATTAATTATGATTATTTTCATGAAGATTGTATTTTCTGATTTTAATTTGAAATATTATTTTATATTTTTATTTTTGCCTTCTTTGTTGTCTGTCTGTGTTGGCCCTGCGATGAGGTGGCGACTTGTCCAGGGTGTACACCGCCTTCCGCCCGAATGCATCTGAGATAGGCTCCAGCACCGCCCGCGACCCCAAAAGGGACAAGCGGTAGAAAATGAATGGATGGATGATTGTTTTCATGAAGATTGTATTTTCTGATTTTAATTTGAAACATGATTTTATATTTTTATTTTTGCCTTCTTTGTTGTCTGTCTGTGTTGGCCCTGCGATGACGTGGCGACTTGTTCAGGGTGTACCCCGCTTTCCGCCCAAATGCAGCTGAGATAGGCTCCATCACCCCCCGCGACCCCAAAAGGGACAAGCGGTAGAAAATTGATGGATGGATGGATGAATTGCCTTGTGTACGAATTGTGGTCCATAAATAAACGTTCCTAGCCTTGCCTTGTGTAAGCGTGTGCGCATGCTTAAAGATTAGGAAGTATGAACTATATCTTGGAACTATGGAATTTGTGTGTGTAGTGGTCAGCTGCCCCTGACTAAGTCTCTCTTTTTCAAAATCTATTAGTTATGTATTTCCCCTTTGCCCAAGGGCTTGGGAATATGCTGGCGGCTAAAAGCCAGTGAAAAGTAAAGGGGGACTTGAGTGTTATTTTCCAATAATGATCAATGGTCAACACACTGATACAGCAACACAATTAAAAAAGAAAATATGGAGCAGAGTACACATAGAAGTCCATAGAAATGAGGATTGTTTAAAAATGTATTTGTAGTACTGTTTGTCAGACCTCAAAAACCAAAACAAAACAAAAAATAACTTCCTAGATCACAGTCATGTAAGCATAAGCTCAGTTGACAAACTGAGCAAGATAGACTGAGGCTGGAGTGGCATCACAGTGGTACCAATAATGTAGAATGCATAAGTGAAACGGTTAACATCCAGGGTAGAGATTGACAATTGACACACAAAAAATTAAACACTGTGTGTGAGTGTGTTACTCATGGCCAAAGAGCAGCTGTTGAAATTACAATGACAGACTTGCTTGACCTGCTAATATATTGTAGTATGCTGAAATCGAACTCTGATCTTACTTTCTTAGGTCTAACTGTGCAATCTAATAAGATCCAATGTGTTCAAAAAACAATGTTGCCTTACTTTTGAAGCAGTCAGTTTTGAATGACACATGACATGTATTATTGTGTCAAATAAACCTGATTACTTCTACTTTTGATGTGTCGCAAGTTTTGCATTGGAACTGATGAGATGTATTTGTACCTAATGTTGTGGCCAATGAGTGTTGTTATCCCTCACATTTTGCTACCCAGCCAGCACCCGAGTTCAAAACCATACTTTTGATTTCCATAAATCTATTTTCAACGGTACCACATCCTTATAAGTGGTCACACCTGCTATTCTCACCTATCACATTTTTAAAGAAACTACATAAACAGACTTTAAGCTTCGATCTGCAACACGCCAGCACAATTGCATCAACTATCTTGTCAGTCATGGAGAGCTGGAAAAAGCACACTAAATCACACGTGTGCCAGCATATCCTTGCAGCGCTTCGGGATAGAAACAGAGAGTGACAGTGATAGAATTTACTGCGATCCTATCAGCAAAGCAGTCATCACAGCTTTGGCAGATTGCAAGGCCATCAGCAACCATCTCCCCAGCTCTGATCAGTGTTTGCATCCTGACATCAGCTTGCGATGTTAACTCCAGGGCCTGAAAGGAGGCTATGAACCATGATCAGCGATATCTGGCCACCAGAAATAGAAATCCATTTCTCTGCCTTGAGGAAGATGGGGGCGAATGACTATCAGTGGCCTCCTAGTCTGGTTAAGGTCTTAGTTGGACGTCTGCCTCTCTGTCTCGGTGTCACCATGCAGAGCCCTCTGGCTGGTTTTCCATCCCCTCTTGTTCTGAAGGTTAAAGGATTAGGAGCTGTGTTTTCAGACCAAAATGCTGTCCTGGCATGGATTAAGACTTTGGCCACACACAACTACAAAAGTAGTGCCACAACATGTGTTGCTGTGCAACACACACTTGCAGCACCATCGCTCAGCAGGAGTTTTTAGGGATTATCAGGAAATACCACATGATGATGGCCAAGGCATTTCTTTCCTTTTTTTATGGAGCTAAATAATGAAAAAAGAACAAACCAGAGGTACTTGTATACAAAGTTGTTTTCACTCTCTACTTCCCTCCTACTCCAGCCTTCCATCCTCTTTCCTTCCCCTGGTCATGTCAAAACATGCTGATGTAGTGCATTGTGGCATTTCCACACATACAAACAGGTGAGTTTTTGCCTTAATCTTTCATCTTTCATTTGCCTCTTTTCTTGAACCGATTGAGAAGCCCGTATAGTTGAGCAAATGTGTGATGAATTATTGATAGATGACGGCTTTGTCAAAGCGCTGAGTTGCACAGGCTTTCCTTAACAGTGAATTTACGTATAACTGACACTAATGCGCTCATGTCATCCAAACTTGTTTACAAATTGGGGCAAGTGCATGGACCTTGTAACGTTCAGGTGCTGACTGGCCTGAGAGCATCAACGGGTGAACTTGTTGTGTGCGGGTTTGCATAAGGCAACACAACACCCGGCTATAAAAAATGTATGAAGAGCATTGTTTTTGTCTCAAATAGAGCAAACCATTCCCAGAAATCCAGTGTTTAGAGGTAACATTGCTAACAATACAAGGACAAATGAAGCAGATCTATGAGAATGCCGTGTGCACTGTGACAATTTATCCCCTGACTCTTAGATGAAGGATCTTAAAGATGAATAAACCCTAAGCTGGTACCATTTTTAACTTACAGGATCTTCAACATGTGTGAGAGTCACTGAGTTTCTGTGATCAGGGATGGCAAATTATTTAAGATTAGTTGGGGCCTAGGGCAGCACGGTAGGACAGGGGTTAGTGCATGTGCCTCACAATATGAAGGTCCTGAGTTCAATCCCGGGCTTGGGATCTATCTGTGTGGAGTTTGCATGTTCTCCCTGTGACTGTGTGGGTTCCCTCCGGGTACTCCGGCTTCCTCCCACCTCCAAAGACATGCACCTGGGGATATGTTGATTGGCAACACCAAATTGGCCCTAGTGTGTGAATGTGAGTGTGAATGTTGTCTGTCTATCGGTGTTGGCCCTGCGATGAGGTAGCGACTTGTCCAGGGTGTACCCCGCCTTCCGCCCATGTGCAGCTGAGATAGGCTCCAGCACCCCCTGCGACCCCAAAAAGGAACAAGCGGTAGAAAAATGGATGGATGGATAGTTGGGGCCTGATTAGAGGTGGGGAAAAAAATACCAATTTGGGAATACGTCTCGATACTTTTTCAAACAAAAAAATATAGATTTTTAATATCTTAATATCGATTTTAAAAAGTCATGCTTTGAGCTTATCGTAATTCAAGAACAACTTCCACACTTCCACTCTATAAATTCACCATGCGGTAGAGATGCGCGGATAGGCAATTATTTCATCCGCAACCGCATCATAAAGTCGTCAACCATCCGCAATCCACCCGATCTAACATTTGATCAGAACTGCATCCGCCCGCCATCCGCCCGCACCCGCCCGTTGTTATATATCTAATATAGACGATGCAAGGCATTAGTGAGGTTATAAAGCTTTTGCCTGTTAAAGAAAGGAGACTGATCCAACGCAGCACAGACATTCGCGTGCCACGCTGTCACGACCCAGACGCACACCAGTGCGCAATCATATGGGAGCCGCGCTGAGCGCACCTCCAAGCGCGTCTCACTGCCGGCGACGGCCGGGTATATGGGCCCGACGCTCCAGCGCCATCCATTTTCAGGGATAGTTGATTCGGCAGGTGGGTTGTTACACACTCCTTAGCGGGTTCCAACTTCCATGGCCACCGTCCTAGCTGCTGTCTATATCAACCAGGGTGAGCCCCACCCCTTTCGTGAGCGCACTGCGCGCGGAGTGACCCCTGTTACGCGCCCCCGGCAACAGGGGTGGCGGGCAGGTAAGCTGCGCGGGCGGAGCGCGCGGAGTGACCCCTGTTACGAGCCCCCGGCCACGGGGGTGGCGGGCAGGTAAGCTGCTTACCTGCTGCGCGTGACGCCGGCCGCGGCGAAGGCGGACGAGGCGGGGTGTCGGTGCGGTGGGCGCGGTGGTGACCCTGGACGTGCGTCGGGCCCTTCTCGCGGATCGCCTCAGCTACGGCTCCCGGTGGGGCCCTCTCGGGGGAAGGGGCCTCGGTCCCGGACCCCGGCGAGGCGTCGGGGGCCTTCTCCGCTCCGTAAAAGTGTCCATCTCTTTTTTTTTTTTCTTCTGTTGTGGCATATGCAGCAGGTGCCTGCTCGTTTTTCGTATGTGGGTAACAACATTTAACTACCGTATTTTCCGCACTATAAGGCGCACCTAAAAACCACACATTTTCTCAAAAGCTAACAGTGCGCCTTATAACCCGGTGCGCTTTATTACGATTAATTTTCATAAAGTTTCGATCTCGCAACTTTGGTAAACAGCCGCCATCTTTTTTCCCGGTAGAACAGGAAGCGCTTCTTCTTCTACGCAAGCAACCGCCAAGGAAAGCACCCGCCCCCATAGAACAGGAAGCGCTTCACCCGCCCCCATAGAACAGGAAGCGCTTCACCCGCCCCCGGAAGAAGAAGAAAAAACGCGCGGATATCACCGTACGTTTCATTTCCTGTTTACATCTGTAAAGACCACAAAATGGCTCCTACTAAACGATCCGGTTCATAAAAAGACGCAATCTCTCCATCCGCACACGGATTACTACCGTATTTCACAGCAACTGAACCGCACTGTGGAACGGGAGCACGTACGGTGAATATTCGCTCCACAGGGAATGAGAAGTCATCCTTCACTGTGGTTCTAGCTTGCCATGCTAACTTCCACTCATGGTGATATTCAAAAGGAAGACCTTGCCAAAAGAGACCTTTCCAGCCGGCGTCATCATAAAAGCTAACTCGAAGGGATGGATGGATGAAGAAAAGATGAGCGAGTGGTTAAGGGAAGTTTACGCGAAGAGGCCGGGTGGCTTTTTTCACACAGCTCCGAAGGCGAACACACCTTCACTAAGACGGGCAGACAGCCTCGGACGACATACGCCAACATCTGCCAGTGGATCGTAAATGCTTGGGCAGATATTTCGGTCACAACTGTGGTCCGAGCTTTCCGGAAGGCAGGATTCACAGAACAACAGCGACACTGACTCCCGATGACTTCTACGAGACGGAACCGGCCATTTTGGATCCCACGCTTGCACAACTTTTCAATTCGGACACCGAAGACGAAGAATTCGAAGGATTTACGAATGAAGAATAACTTCAGAAGGTGAGCGCTATGTTTATTTTGTGTGTTGTGACATTAACGTTCGAGCAACATTATGTTGCTATTTATTGCTCTACACCATTTTGAATTTTACTATGTTTGTGATTGCACATTTGCGTACATTTTGGGACAGAGTTGTTAGAACGCTGGTTTTCAATATATTATTAAAGTTTGACTGAACTATCTGACTGTCTTTTTGACATTCACTTTAGCGCAGCGTTTTTTTGACATTCACTTTAGCGCAGCGTAGGCGCGGCTTTTAGTCCGGGGCGGCTTATTGGTGGACAAAATTATGAAATATGTAATTCATAGAAGGTGCGGCTAATAATCCGGTGCGCCTTATAGTGCGGAAAATACGGTATGTATATATATTTCCGAATTGGTTTAACTGCCACCCGCCTGAATCTATTTAAAATCTAATTTTTTTTAATTTCAATCGCCCGACCCGACCCGACCCGACCCGCTGATAAAATCTAATTTTTTTAAATTTCATCCGCCCGATACGCGGATAATCCGTGGACTCCGCGGTTGTGCCCGCAAACCGCGCATCTCTACCATGCGGGGTTGTTTGTGAGCAAGACAGTGAAAGGAGTAGGATTTTATTTTTTTTTTTACATTTACTTGGCAAGAAACTTGCTTCACTTTTTCTACAGTATATGGAAATGCATCATTTGAATGACATAGTTTTTAGACAGCGTTTGTACAATTAACTCTTGCAGTCATCTAGTGTACATATGCTGTATACAAATTTGTATTAAAGCTATTTTAAAATATGTCGACGTATCACAGTAATAATATAATGTACCATTTTGTGACTCCAACTATTGTGATACCTACGTATAGGGCTTTAAAGTGTGAGGTGCAACACTAAATTGACCCTACTGTGTGAATGTGAGTGTGAATGTTGTCTGATTATCTGTGTTGGCCCTGCGATGAACTGGCGACTTGTCCAGGGTGTACCCCGCCTTCTCCCCGAATGCATCTGGATAGGCTACAGCACCCCCCGCGACCCAGAGAGAGACAGGCAGTTGAAAATGGATGGATAGAAATGTGATGTGGAAAACACATTATATTGTGGGTCTTGCTGGACTTTGAATCGCTTATTTACATGGCAGAACGCCAGACTGTACTTTGTTTTTGTTTTTCTTCAAAACATGGCGCGAGAATGCGGCATCATTAACTGCCACAATCGTTTATTTTGTGTAGTGCGCCTTAAATAATTTCGATCATATCTAGAAATTGATATGGTGTGGAACTTCAGATTGTTTGCTTGGTGCTGCAATAGATTGAATCATTTGCCACCTCACTAGAATGCATGATCCCCTCTGGCACAGTCACTACAGGAAAAACATTATGTGAAATGTGTATTATTCTACGAGAAATGCTATGTGTGCAGGAATTTTCCAGCCTGCCGCTGGTTCGTTCTAGCTTAAAATGACTCCTCACCTGTACTAACAGACACTGTAATTGCCTGTGTCCAGGCTAAACACCGACATTTATTTGATAATACCACCTTAACATTTGACAACCAAACAATTACACAAAGCGACTCAGTAAAGAATCTGGGTATTATCTTCGACCCAACTCTCTCCTTTGAGTCACACATTAAGAGTGTTACTAAAACGGCCTTCTTTCATCTCCGTAATATCGCTAAAATTTGTTCCATTTTGTCCACTAGCGACGCTGAGATCATTATTCATGCGTTCGTTACGTCTCGTCTCGATTACTGTAACGTATTACTTCCGGGTCTCCCTATGTCTAGCATTAAAAGATTACAGTTGGTACAAAATGCGGCTGCTAGACTTTTGACAAGAACAAGAAAGTTTGATCATATTACGCCTATACTGGCTCACCTGCACTGGCTTCCTGTGCACTTAAGATGCGACTTTAAGGTTTTACTACTTACGTATAAAATACTACACGGTCTAGCTCCAGCCTATCTTGCCGATTGTATTGTACCATATGTCCCGGCAAGAAATCTGCGTTCAAAGAACTCCGGCTTATTAGTGATTCCCAGAGCCCAAAAAAAGTCTGCGGGCTGTAGAGCGTTTTCTATTCGGGCTCCAGCACTATGGAATGCCCTCCCGGTAACAGTTAGAGATGCTACCTCAGTAGAAACATTTAAGTCCCATCTCAAAACTCATTTGTATACTCTAGCCTTTGAATAGCCCCCCTTTTTTTAGACCAGTTGATCTGCCGTTTCTTTTCTTGTGATTTAGGGCTATATAAATAAACATTGATTGATTGATTGATTGTTCTAGTGTAGTTAGTCAAGTGTGACTTAACCAGTAATCTATGTTTGCCCCAGAAAGAGGGCCAATTATCAATAAACATTCATCCCTGTTCTCTACAAAATCTAGCCAGCCACTTGTTAAGCGAGACCAATCTGCTATACGTTTCATCATTGCCTCTCACGGGCAGGGGGCCAGAGACAAGTACTCGATGCCTGGACATCCTTCTAGTGAGGTTACAAGTCCTAGCTATGTTCCTCTTTGTAATCCCTGACTGTCTCATCCTAGTGCCATTGGAGCCAACGTTTGCAACTATGTTTGCGTAGCTAGTGGTGCTCTTAGCATGTAGTCCGTGTTTACTAGGCCTGTTGCGAGTTAGTTCCCTAAGATTAGCTTCAATGTCATGTGCTCTGGCCCCGGGAATACACTTAATTTTGGCTGGTTTGCTAAACTATATATTTCGGGTGATGGAGTCCCCTATGACTAAGGTGTGGTGCCCGGTAGAATAGGGTGTAGGAGTAGCTAACAGAGGTGGGACCAAGTCATTGCTTTGCAAGTCATAAGTAAGTCTCAAGTCTTTGCCCTCAAGTCTCGAGTCAAGTCCCGAGTCAAGACAGGCAAGTCCGAGTCAAGTCCAAAGTCAAGACTGCAAAGTCTCAAGTCAAGACCCAAGTCCTGCATTTTGAGTTTTGAGTCCTTTCAAGTCGTTTTAACCACAGAGTAATGTATTTACACAGATTGTGTATGCTTTTAAAACGCTGTATTTATTTATTAAAACAAGTGCATTTGAAATTGCAGGGAAAAAGATAGTGCTGACATTGCACTTCAAAATAGCACTATTAACCAGTCATTTTAAACATGTAACTCATTCCTTCATAGAATAAACACATTTGAAAAAACAAGTGCAACTGTACTTATTTGCACAAAAGTGTTAACATTGTATTTCCATGGCATATTGCATTGTAACTAGTTCCACAGCAGTTTCTATCCTGTTCTTACCTTATCTCATTGATCTCATCTCATACTGTATGTGTGTTGATGTGTGCGTACACATGAAAAACATAACAAATATATGAACATAACAATGAACAGAGTTGTACTTTTTAGATATCAGGGCCCTATGCAATATGTACACATATTCTTAATATAGTATACATTTTAACTGACCTTTATTTGACTATGTTTGTCTTTTTGTAGGTGGCTAAAATATGCGGTGCTGCTGACCGCCGTCTAACGTTACGTTACTGTGTGTGATACATTGACTAACGTAATGTTACTGTGTGTGATACATTGACTAACGTTACGTTACTGTGTGTGATACATTGACTAACGTAACGTTATGTGTAGGTACCTCATGCAACCCTGCTTAAAAAAAATCACTTGACAAAAAGTATGAATAAGGTAGCGAACTGCAGTGGACGCAACAGATTGCCGTGTTTGCAATGACGTTATAACCATAGACATCTTATAAGTACTGGTAGACGCAGCATTGGTTGCTGTGATGTGAGCAATTTGGCCGCCATATTGAAGTGGTGATGAGGAGCCGGCGAGCAGCCTAAACTGACAGTTGACAGGTAGAAAACAAAGGTTGGTGTTCAGCGTTTTCCTGCTCAAATGAGCGGACTGTTGGAAATAGGAATCGGGGGATTATTTTTCACAAGTAAGATTTAACATTAACGCACTATTGGTTGTATTTTATGAAAATAATATTACCACAGAGTTGAGAATGAGCAAAGATCTTCAATATTTGTATGTGAAAATCACAAAGAAATCTTCTGGGTGAGGACGACCCCCCTACAGGGGTTTGGTTTACAAACTTTCAGCCCGACCTAAAACAAAATTCACCAGCCGCCACTGATTATGATGCATTCTCATTTTAGGCAAAGTATAAGACAATACTTTCTTAACAGTATAATTGTAACCAGGAATAAGTCTTCAAGTAACAATATTCAAATACTAACATTGTTGGGTAAAACAGAATTTGGTTTTATTCTGAATCCAGTGAAACAGATTGGTGGTTTTAGCTAATATAAAGACTTTCAGGTGTTTTATATATGTTTAAGTATTTGGCAAACGCTTTTATCCAAAGCGACTTACATAAAAAAATACATATAAAACAATCACTGCAAACATTTTCATTTAAGGGAATAATGTAATAGAAAATATCAATACAATGTGTCAAGACAGAATAAACTCTCTGCTGCTGAAGCAACAGAGATACAGTCTATAGGTCCCTAAGATGTATAGATATCTAATGTATTCATACATTGTTTATGTAGGATATACGCATGTATATATAACCTAATCATATTGTTTCTTCAATTTAAAAATAGCTTACCGTTTTTCCCCCCCCTCTCTGGGATTATATTCCCAGTTTTGATCTCGGACGTCTGGTCACTTATAGCGTATAACAATATTATATTACTGTTAAGCAAACTATGAATAATAAAACACGCCAAAACATGTGTCTGTTATCATAGCTACACATATGACAAAAAAGCGGGTGAAAATCAGTGGTATTCAGTGAGGTAAGATGAATTAAATGCGCTGACAGTTCATTGCTCCTGCCAAATGAATTGCACTGAGTGGAGAGGATCACCACTCCAAGATGGCGGCCCCGCGTCTCGTCTGCGCCAGTAGGCAGTAGCGCTCCAAACTGCGTTTACTTATAAGATGTCTATGGTTATAACGTTAGCAGTGAGTTTACAACCTCACTGATTTAACTACACAGCAAATAAAAGTCACGTTACTTAGCCAATAAACATTATTTTACATTCAAAACTTACCCTTCTTTGTGCAACTTCAAATGTCGAACGAAGTTGGAAGTTGTTGCGTCTCCGTCTGTAATATTCGAACTGCGTGATTTGCATAAGGCAATTTGTTTTTTGTTGACCAAGTCGTAGTTTTTATACCCGAACAAAACCAACTTTGGCATAATTGTTTCTCACTGGCACGTTGTTTGACAACTCTTGTTCATTGGTTGTACTGCAATTTGATTGGATGAATGCTGTGTGATGAAAACAACGTAGATCTAATTTGATTGGCTATTGTACTGAGAGCACACCAGCTGACAGGAACAACACGCTGACCGACACAGACGAAGAAAATTAAAAATACGGAGCGCTCCCAAATAACTTTTTAAGCTTTGGATTTTGGGGAAAGTGGCAAGTCATGTCAAGTCAAAAGGCTCAAGTCCAAGTGAAGTCACAAGTCATTGATGTTAAAGTCTAAGTCGAGTTGCAAGTCTCTTCACATTTTGTCAAGTCGAGTCTAAAGTCATCAAATTCATGACTCGAGTCTGACTCGAGTCCAAGTCATGTGACTTGAGTCCACACCTCTGGTAGCTAAAGGGCTATATCTATTATGCGTTTCAACAGGTTCAGCGTTGCGTGCTCCATAATTCATTGCTGTCATGATCCGTGGTCCGGATCATGTTTTGTTTAGTTATGTTCTGTTAGTTTTGGACTCCTATGGTTCCTGTTTGTGCACCTCCTGGATGTACTTATGGATACACGTTTTACTGCACACCTATTACATCAAATGATCCAACATGTGGTGTTTTGTTATGTTGTGGCACACAAATATAAAATGCAGTCTACCACCTTTGTTTGGGCTATATAAAAGAGTGATTTAGACACATTAACCTATTTTTTTTGACACCAAAGGTTTCTGATATGAAGTATCCATCCATATTAATATTATATATCCTATTTGAAAAAAAACTACAATTCCAGAAGACATCCAAACAACTCAATTAAATTAATAAGCCCCTTATGTTAAGCACATAAACGGATAATGCACAAGCTTAGTACATCAGCTTTGCATGCACTATCAAGTTTGTACATTTTTTAGTACGTGCAAACCTATTAGCTCAAACCTTTGATGGTAATGCAAGGTGAAAATGTAAACGTATTTATACATTATTCAACCATCATAATGCAGTTGGCTAATTTTGGACAGGGACTGATAAAATATATCAGTAGGACTCATTTAACTAAAGGAAAAATGGTCTACTGTATACTAGTTCAATTATGGGTTACTAACAAAAGCTCTCAATTTACCGGTCGATCTACGTTCCCATCCTCACCTATGGTCATGAGCTTTGGGTTATGACCGAAAGGACAAGATCACGGGTACAAGCGGCCGAAATGAGTTTCCTCCGCCGGGTGGCGGGGCTCTCCCTTAGAGATAGGGTGAGAAGCTCTGTCATCCGGGGGGAGCTCAAAGTAAAGCCGCTGCTCCTCCACATCGAGAGGAGCCAGATGAGGTGGTTCGGGCATCTGGTCAGGATGCCACCCGAGCGCCTCCCTAAGGAGGTGTTTAGGGCATGTCCGACCGGTAGGAGGCCACGAGGAAGACCCAGGACACGTTGGGAAGACTATGTCTCCCGGCTGGCCTGGGAACGCCTCGGGATCCCCCGGGAGGAGCTGGACGAAGTGGCTGGGGAGAGGGAAGTCTGGGCTTCCTTGCTTAGGCTGCTGCCCCCGCGACCCGACCTCGGATAAGCGGAAGAAGATGGATGGATGGATGGATGGAACAAAAGACATCCTGTGGCAGATATTAAGCAATGTCAGAAATGATGGTGACTGTCAGCAAACTAAGCAATAAGAACACCATAAAGAAGGTGAAGTAATGTCCACAACTCTCTGTATAGCCTGCTTGGTAATCTCTTTTGCACATTTTAATGTATTAAAGGGGCTGTTTACAACATTTACAGAGATGCCTAGTGGACACTAACTTTCCAATGTATTTTAATGTATTAAAGGGGCTGTTTACAACATTTACAGAGATGCCTAGTGGACACTAACTTTCCAATGTATTTTACACAGTATATCCCACCCTCTTTAGGCTTCTACAATGTAACGACGTACACTTAGGGTACGTACGTACATAACACATTCACTTTGGGTGTTATCAGCTAATAATAACAACGATTTGGATAGCTAGCGTTAGCTATCATTGAATGTACCGGTATAATCTGTCATAACAACAACATGACTGCAAATTGTCGGTTGCTTCTCTTGGACTGCTTTGGTATGTGTGCACACACTCCCTGCATGAAAGTGTGGATGAGGCAGGCTGAGTGGCCGCCATAAACAGCAATCATTTTATTTGGGCCGGTAAAAATGTATTACATAAACTTAGTAATTGTGCAAAACATAGACAATTCCAAAAAAATGTGTTCTGTTAAACCACTAATGGTAACATAAGCTAGCCGGTGATGTTTTCGATATATTATTCGCTTTAAAAAAATTAACTGTGAGCAAGTTGTAACAGCACCTTTCATTGTCAGTCTTGCATTCAGAATGTATACATTTTTATCAGCGTAAATTGAACTTCAGATGCTTTAAAAAAAAAAATAATAATAATGTATTCTGTATTAATTTTCTTTAAACAATAATTTCAGGAAATATTTATTATACATGGCATGCTTTATTTCAATAATCTGATGCTGATTTATGTAAGGTAAAGGAAGTAGATAACTTTTGCATTTTTATTTTCAGTAAATACAAAACACAGACTACATTAACACTGTAGGCCAAAGTGGCCCAAATTGTTTTTTTTAATCTGATTGTTTCCTGACTGTTTACACTGTGTCATGTCTGTGATCATGTTTTGTTAAGTTATGTGCTGTTTGGGTTTTTGACTTTTTTTAGTTTCTGTTTACGCTCCATTGTTTTTGTTTCCATGGTTACCCATTAGTTTCACCTGTTGCACATTTGGACTCAAGCACCTGTCACTAATCATGTCACTGTTATTTAAGCCTGTCTTTTTCTGTTGGTCGTCCTGGCAACATTACCGCTGTTACCCTTGTCATTCATGCTTGTATTCCATGCCATAGTTTTCATGCTTTTTCACGTCACAGTAAGTGTTTTCGTTTTTATGTCCATAGTTCTGCCTTTGTGCTAGTTTTTTTTCATAGTCAAGTTTGCATTTCCGCCTTGTGCACGCTTTTTGTTTGTTCATTGTGTTAGTGTTAAAATAAATCATGTCCCTACCTTCACGCCATGTCCGATCCAGCTTTTCTTGCATCTCGGGAAAAGAAACCCCCAAAGTCCACGTCGTGACACACTGCAGGTAAAATGTAAATTTTATCGGACTCCAGTGTAAACGCGCACTGGCCCCAATGTGGGCACTTCGATAAAGTGAAAACAAAGGAAGTTGACTGGGAGGAAGTCACTACTACAACAAAATAAAATAAAAGTTGTAATACATTAAAAATGAGTGTTTTGTTTACGTGAAAGTAAATTAATATAGCGTACGAATAAATGTATATAGTGTAATATATTTTTTATGGCTGTCAAGTAGAGGAGATACGGACATCAGCATGAATCTACGTGAGCTTTTTTTTTCAACTCACATGTAAGCAAATGAGCCACAGTGTCAATTCTGGTCTTTCAACAATCTGTATTTTTTTCGGAATCAAAATATATATTCATATATTACATACAGTTTATTATGTGCGCACTACTGACAAGTGATGCACCGAAAATGTGGTCGTCTTAAATAGAAGCCGAAATTGGATGTTGTGATGAAATATCAATTTTTGCTGGCAACTGCATTTTTCCGGCACACACAAATGACGGAGCTCGCCCTAAGCTGACGAAAAAGCCGCAATCAGGTCTCTTTCAGGTCGCATTGTGTTTAGACTGAAGTGACATTTGAAAAGATCAGATTCCAATCTGATTCAGGACTACCTCCTTATGTGGCCTGAATCTGATGCCAAAATATTATATTTGAAGCACTTTGGAGCGTTTAGACTGGCAAAAAAATCTGGTCTGTGTCACTTGAGGGCAACAAAGCCCTATGCATGTTTAAATAATTGCAGCAATGAATATTCCAATGCTGAGATAACGCACAGCATTTCTTCAAAACCAGCAGACCAAGAGGTTTTCATCTCAATACCGGGAATAACAAAAAACAACATCAATGTACATTGCAGAACACCTTGTCTATCTATATGCCTTGCTAACCAATGAAATTATTCCTCACCACCTCTGAAGTTGTATTCTAAGATACAACCAATTGATTTGCCATGATCTCTTAAATCAGGGGTGCCAAACTCATTTTAAATCGGGGGCCACATGGAGAAAAATCTACTCCCAAGTGGGCCGGTAAAATTGCGGCACGATAACTTAAAAATAAAGACAACTTCATATTGTTTTCTTTGTCTAAAAATAGAAGAAGCACATTCTGAAAATGTACAAATCATAAAGGTGTTGAGGTTTTTTTACACTTACATGTTGCAGTTCATAGTATTCTATCTTTATTTGTCATTATTTATACTTACTGAATAAATGATGTGATAATGTTCATCAGTCAACTCATTGGTGTTAATTTCCAATCTATTAAGATAAAAAAATGATACATCAAAATCAAATTACAGGATGTTATTCATGTAGTTTGTTCATTTTCCTCGACTGGTGCACAAACATCATGTGGTTTATTTGTTTTACATCCTCTACAACGATACAAATAATTTTTATTGCACTATCTAGTAGACACATTTAGAACAGCAGTTTATTTCTGTCATGATCTGTGGTTTGGATCATGTTTTATGTTATTTTCTGTTTAAAGACTCCATAATTCCTGGTTGCACTTCCTTGTTTGTTTGTTACCTTGACAACCATTAGTGTCACCTGTTTTACGTTGTGGACTCATGCACCTGTTGCTAATTATGTTCACCTGTCTCTGATTAGTGTTCGGCCGCTCACCTGCTTCCCGAGCACTAATCAGAGGCATTATTTAAGTTTGCCTTTGCCAGTCAGTCAGCCTGGCGTCATTGTTTGTTTCATGCAATGCCTCTGTTCTTTCTGCACGTTCCATGCCTTGACAATCTGTCTGCATTTCTGGGAGAACGACCCCGCAGCAAGCTGCGACCCCCCCATCGTGACAATTTAATTCAAAAATTTTGGCTCATTTTTAAACTTTTTATACTTAGCAAACTCGGGCCGTACGTTTGACACCCCTGTCTTAAATCAACAATTATTAACGGTAAAGCCAGAAAAGAGAATGATGGCATGATGACTTTGTATTCCTCAATCTTCATTTGAAATAAAGTTGGCTCTCTTTTTGTTAGACGAAAGGAACGAGTCTCATGGAAGTTCTTGCTGATTTACAAACGCTCACCTATTTGAAAGTCATTCCATGTTTTTTTTTTTTTTGCAGACAGTTGCCATCACACTGTGTGCATATTTATAGATCAGTGTTATTCCAAATAAATAGCATATTTTAGTAAAATTCTGTCTTTATTTAGAGAGAGTGCAGCACACAAAATGTGGACATAAGGTCTTTATTGGTTGGTGGCAAGCCAGCTCCGATGCGAATATATTCATACTGTATTGAATTTTATGATTGAGTGCAGATCGTAAAAGGAAGAGGGTGGAGGGAAGGCAGATAAATAGTAGTGAATTAGAAAGAAAGTGGGTGAATGCCTCAGAGAGTCCAAATATACAATTCAGATGGATAGTAACAGATGGAAAACCAAGCAGAAATGAAAAAAAAGTCTTCGTTTTTCTTTGATTTTGTGACGGTAATATGAAATGCAAATGATGCCCATGCTTCACAGTGGACGATCTCAAAGACAAAGATATACAGCGTTTGAAGTTTCCCCCGACACTTTTTTGTGAAAAGGAGTTTTGCAGATTGTTTCACCTGTTTGTGTTAAACACATCCATTTCCTGGAGCGAGCAACTAAAAAGACATGCATACTCCAAACAATCATCTGTCAATTGTAGAAAAGGTTTGGGAAAAGCCATCATTGTTTACGCTTGGCCATCATTAACCAAAGCCTGGTGTATGTAAGAAAAAAAAAACAATCTGTGTCTGCAAAGCAAGTATCACTCGAACATATAAGTTCTCTGTTGTTTGATTGTAATTGCAATACATCTCCAAAGCCAGGTACCGGCAGAACAACATCCTTGTTTTCACACCTAGAGGAATTAATTCACATAGTGCAGCCCTTGTAATGTCACAGATGAGGACCGCCCTGACCTGGGAGTGAACTCATCAGTCGGAATGAAGTTGTTCATTCAGCTGTAGAAGACAAACCATAGATGCAGTAGATTAATCAACCCCATCAGGCTGCGTAGAATCGAGAGGCCTTTCCCACTTTGACCCCGGGAGATGTTCGGTTTCCAAAAGCCATGTGTATGAGTAAAGAGCTGAGCGGTGATGTATGGATGATACAGTAAATTACATATAACATGCCTTCTTGAATGTGAGTTGGGGATTGGAAGTCCATCAAAGTACAGAAGGTGCACCGTATTTCGTACCATTTAAATGTTTTGCCATATGAAGCACAGCTGTCAAGGTAATGCACCCATTAAAAAGGTGCTGTAATTTATGCGGTGCATCTCGCCAGATGTCCTAGAAAACTTTCAACAATTCGAAGTAAGAGCACACTCACTTGATTTTTTTTCCGAGTTTAGATCGTATCATATTACATTCCCACTGAATTGTAAAACGAGTAAAGCCACATGATAGCATTTAAAATGGATGTAACAACACAATTGAAAATATTTGGACGCCACTCAGCAGTTTTAAATGAGCTACACAAACAACTGTGCTTTCCAACTTTTAGCTGTTATTTGTTTTCAGACGACACAATTTTGAATTGTCAGGAGTTGTTCTTGTTTTTGCACTCAAGAACAAAGTGTCTCTAGTTGTGTCATCTACAAAGTCTATCAAAGCTTGCAAAACAGATGTCTTCGGCTAAATGTGTATCTTATCTCCAGCGAGCACTTTTGTACACTTTAAACTAAACCCCAGTCATTTAGTTTGTGCCCAATGTGGCTGGCAGTGCATGTAGGTAAGTCGTTGTAGCTATCATAGGCTGGGACTGAGATTTAGAGGCTCGACGTTTAAATATACATTGTGTTGCCGTCAAAGGGAAGTTGATTTGTCTTTAGAAGTCTGTAGAATTTCCTGGGTATTGAAACTGGAAGCTTTTGTGTAAAACTTTGATAGGCGGAAGAGAATGGAATATGATCCCATTATTTTCTGGCTTTGCACAAGCCTGACCATATGATTTTCTACCCGCCTTCTGAATACAACAGAGAGGAAGGAAACGTGAGAGAGAAAAAAAAAGGAAACAAGAGTGAGAGCCTGCTTGTTGCATTGCATTTGCACGCATTAGAGTTTGCAAGACGAATGTTTTGGAAAACCAAAATAGGGAAGAGTAGAATCCTTCAAATTGCTATTTATGGCTGGATTTAGTTTGAAAAGGATATACATGCTGTTGCTGCTGGGAAAAGGTTGCCCGCAATTGGAAACATTTAATCTCAAGCAGAAAACATCAACCACAAAGGCTGCTCCCTAGGTTCTCTTCTTCCTAGATTCACAATTGTCGTATTCTTTAGTCCCAAAATGGATTATAACTCTCTGCCAAACAATTTATATCAGAGCCTGTGTAAACTTTTACCAAAATTGTCTTAAGTGTAGTAAAGATAGGATATAATTATTCCAAAAGAGAAGCTGAGCTTGATTCTGTTATGGTTACATAATATAATATCTGGGACTCTATGCGATAGCAGCTCTTGTATTGGTGTACTACACGATGTAGTGAATATATATTTATTAGAATAGTTCTCTTTCTTTTCATCCCATGTTGTTTTTTCCATAATAGCAGGCAATGTGACAGGGAGCACTTCACATCCCCATCCAGCAGCCAATCTCTCGCAGTGTTTGTCATACACACCATTGTTGAGAGATTATCTCCTCCTCACTGGGCAATGCATGTTGTAGCACAGTCTCACATGTATAATTCATTGGGAAAATAACTTGTCAAGACTTAAAACAACGCAATACATTTTGTACCGGGCAACACTTTGCTTTTTACGCCGCAAATTATTTATTGTTCCTCTACTCCCTCAGGCCTTGACTTGACCTCAAGCAGCTTCTAATTGGCTCCGCTGCCACATCAGACTGTGTTTACTCAGCCCTCTGGTGTTTAGTGTTACAATAAAATTGAAGTGCAGGAGCCTGCTCTTCATTGAGTGTGCATTGCTGAATAACATTAGCAGCCTGGCTTTTATGAAATACCATTGGTGATGACTGCAAACACCAAAATCCGATGCTTTAATGCTTGATTATTTTATTTCATTGTACTGGCCAAAGCTTACCACCTAGATCCAAAAACAGACCTCAATCTGACCAAAGCAATGTATATGTTTAAATGTATGAAACTTGTATTTTTATAATGTAATATGTCATTATTGTTGCAATTAGGCATCATGGAGGGAAGCAGGCAGCGTGCAGGTAAGATGAGTTTTTAATTCCAAAATCACAACAAAATAAAAATGAAAAAAAGTACATATAAGTTAAAAGTTAAAGTTGTGTGGCGAAATTATTCTCTGCATTTGACCCATGTTCACCCCCTGGGAGGTGAGGGGAGCAGTGGGCAGCAGCGGTGCCGCGCCCGGGAATCATTTTTGGTGATTTAACCCCCAATTCCAACCCTTGATGCTACATAGTATTATTGTGCAGTATATGTTGTAAGGGTATACACCAGGGCTGTCAAACGTACTGCCCACGAACAGGTTTAATCTACACCGCAAAATCAGTTCGCTAAATATAAAAATAAACTGCATTTGTTTTTAATGAAATAACTGCTGTTTTAAATGTGAAAAAAAAAAAAAAAAAAAAAAAAATGGTGCATGCTGCTGAGAAGTGCATGCGAAGCATAGCAAACATAAAGCTCTTAGCATAACATGAACAATGTAGGTAGTAGAGTAAAGCCAACAATAAACAGTAGTCAATGGTGAACAAGAACTGACAGGGTGAGACAGGTGTATAAAAGGGTGTGATAAGTGGCAGCAGCAGATCGGGACACTAATCAATAAACAGAAACTGGTGTGTACACCTAAAAACCAGAACGTAAACAAAGGAAGAAGCGCTGGAACAGAAATACATTCAAAACCAAAGAGAATAACAACAAAAGCATGACAAAAATGACCTGAGACACAGGTCATGACAATTATACCGCTTCTTGACTGTATTTATGAATCAAGTAAAATTACATTACCTTTTGATTGCAGCTTGTCCTCATTATGGTCGCAGGTGAGCAGTCGCTTAGCCCACCTGACTTTGGGTAAGAGTCGGTGTACACTCTGGACCAGTCAGTGACGTGTGTTGATGCTCACATGCGCCTCCCTTTTCAGTGACTCAGAGTACTGCAGTGCCTTTCAGTAAGATGTGTCTGTGTTTTATAGTCCAATTCGCAAGAATAATGATGTCACACTTACAATAAATACATTACACAGACTGCATATTCTATATTAAAAAAAGTCATGTAGCAAACATGTTTCTGCAAACATTGCAGGCCTATTGGCAACATGCGGACAAACAGAAATAGCCATGCTGAGTGTTGACTGCTAAAGGCACTTAGACACTAAAGCAGAGAGGAAACACTCGCTACTGCCTCACCTGGTTTCTACCTTGTATTCATTCAGTACACTTAAGACTTGGCACAATGCAGACAAACGTGTAAGTTTGCTTGTGCACTTAAGACGAGGCACAAACTCATAAGTTTGCTTGCACACAAAGCCAAGCAGCAGACTCAAATCAGGTGTATGCCCTGTATATGACAAGCATGTGCAAATTAGTGATTTTTATTTTAAAATGATCATAATCATACATAAAATAAATTTACAACAGTTTAATGGACAGATATGAATACTTTTTTTAATGTTAGTTTTTTAAATGTTTTTATTAAAGTTTCGACTCTGACCTTAGTTTTATACCACATGTAAAAATTATAACAGAAATATCATCTTAAGAATATAGCCAGAGTTCGCCCAATTCTCTCTCAGGGCTACACAGTGACGCTAATGCATGCTTTTATTACAAGTCGTATAGATTATTGTAACGCCCTGCTTTCTGGTCTCACTAAAAAGGTTATCACACCTTTAAAATTACTCCAAAATTCAGCGGCACGTGTCATGTCGAAGACCAGAAGACGGGCTCACATTACACAAGTTTTAAAATCTCTGCATTGGCTCCCCGTGTGTTTCAGGATCAATTTTTAAGGTTCTTCTTATGGTTTATAAATGTTTTTATGGTATTGGGCCTTCTTATCTTTCAGATTTGCTTTTACCCTATGAACCTTCCCGGGCCCTGAGATCCTCCGGCACTCATCTCCTAAATATTCCAAAAGTCAGGACACAAAGTCACGGGATGGCATCTTTCCTCAGGGCTGCGGAGAATATTCATGTTTTTAATAGCAGGCTTAAATGATAAATAAATGATAAATGGGTTGTACTTGTATAGCGCTTTTCTACCTTCAAGGTACTCAAAGCGCTTTGACACTACTTCCACATTTACCCATTCACACACACATTCACACACTGATGGAGGGAGCTGCCATGCAAGGCGCTAACCAGCACCCATCAGGAGCAAGGGTGAAGTGTCTTGCTCAGGACACAACGGACATGACGAGGTTGGTACTAGGTGGGGATTGAACCAGGGACCCTCGGGTCGCGCACGGCCACTCTGCCACTGCGCCACGCCGTCCCACCTTTTTGATTTCGCTTTTACCTGATAATTATTTTTTTGAAGTCATTTCTATATTACTTTTTATCCTATTAGTTATGCAAGATTGTATTTGGTTATACTTCTTTATTGTTTATTTACTGTACATATACAGTAATATACAGTATATGTATATATATATATATATATATATATATATATATATATATATATATATATATATATACTGTATATATATATATATATATATATATATATATATATATATATATATATATATATATATATATATATATATACATCCATCCATTTTCTACCGCTTATTCCCTTTGGGGTCGCGGGGGGCGCTGGAGCCTATCTCAGCTACAATATATATTTATTTTGTCTATACATTTTCATATGTCTTACTTGTATTTTATTCTTTAAAATGGTCTCACTATTTTACAAATGTTATTATTTTTATTTTCCAACATTCCTCAGATGAGCCATCTGCCTCAGGGGTTATCAACCGTGCTTGTGGGGGCGCTTTTGTGTCAGCGTCCTAGTGGCCATGGTCTGATGACCTCCTGTTGCAGATGGCTCCTGTGATAGTGTTTACTCACATGTCTCTTCTGTACTCAGCCATGCCATTATTGGTCCATATGTGTATGTTGCAGAGGTGGGACCAAGTCATTTGCATGTCACAAGTAAGTCTCAAGTCTTTACCCTCAAGTCTCGAGTCAAGTCCCGAGTCAAGACAGGGCAAGTCCGAGTCAAGTCCAAAGTCAAGACTGGAAAGTCTCAAGTCAAGTCCCAAGTCCTGCATTTTGAGTTTCGAGTCCTTTCAAGTCGTTTAACCACAGACTAATATATTTACACAGACTGTGTATGCTTTTAAAACGCTGTATTTATTTATTAAAACAAGTGCATTTGAAATTGCAGGGAAAAAGATAGTGCTGACATTGCACTTCAAAATAGCACTATTAACGAGTCATTTTAAACATGTAACTCATTCCTTTACAGAATAAACACATTTGAAAAAAACAAGTGCAACTGTACTTATTTGCACCAAAGTGTTAACATTGTATTTCCATGGCATATTGCATTGTAACTAGTTCCACAGCAGTTTCTATCCTGCTCTTACCTTATCTCATTGATCTCATCTCATACTGTATGTGTGTTTATGTGTGCGTACACATGAAAAACATAACAAATATATGAACATAACAATGAACAGAGTTGTACTTTTTAGATGTCAGGACCCTATGTAATATGTACACATATTCTTAATATAGTATACATTTTAACTGACCTTTATTTGACTATGTTTGTCTTTTTGTAGGTGGCTAAAATACGCGGTGCTGCTGACCGCCGTCTAACGTTACGTTACTGTGTGTGATACATTGACTAACATAATGTTACTGTGTGTGATACATTGACTAACGTAATGTTACTGTGTGTGATACATTGACTAACATAATGTTACTGTGTGTGATACATTGACTAACATAATGTTACTGTGTGTGATACATTGACTAACGTAATGTTACTGTGTGTGATACATTGACTAACGTAACGTTATGTATAGGTACCTCATGCAACCCTGCTTAAAAAAAAATCACTTGACAAAACGTATGAATAAGGTAGCGAACTGCAGTGGATGCAACAGATTGCCGTGTTTGCAATGACTTTATAACCATAGACGTCTTATAAGTAGACGCAGCATTGGTTGCTGTGACGTGAGCAATTTGGCCGCCATCTTGAAGTGCTGATGAGGAGCCGGCGAGCAGCCTAAACTGACAGTTGAAAGGTAGAAAACAAAGATGCTAAACTGACAGTTGACAGGTAGAAAACAAAGATGGTGTTCAGCGTTTTCCTGCTCAAATGAGCGGACTGTTGAAAATAGGAATCGGGGGACTACTTTTCACAAGTAAGATTTAACATTAACGTACTATTGGTTGTATTTTGTGAAAAGAATATTAGCACAGAGTTGAGAAGGATCAAAGATCTTCAATATTTGTATGTGAAAATCACAAAGAAATCTTCTGGGGGAGGATGACGCCCCTACCGGGGTTTGGTTTACAAACTTTCAGCCCCACCAAGAACAAAATTCACCAGCCGCCACTGATTATGATGCATTCTCATTTTAGGCAAAGTATAAGACAATACTTTCTTAACAGTATAATTGTAACCAGGAATAAGTCTTCAAGTAACAATATTCAAATACTAACATTGTTGGGTTAAACAGAATTTGGTTTTATTCCGAATCCAGTGAAACAGATTGGTGGTTTTAGCTGATATGAAGACTTTCAGGTGTTTATATATGTTTAAGTATTTGGCAGACACTTTTATCCAAAGCGACTTACATAAAATAATACATATAAAACAATCACTGCAAGCATGATCATTTAAGGGAAGAATGTAATAGAAAATATCAATACAAAGTGTCAAGACAGAATAAACTCTCTGCTGCTGCAGCAACAGAGATACAGTCTATAGGTCCCTAAGATATATAGATATCTAATGTATTCACACATTGTTTATGTAGGATATACGCATGTATATATAACCTAATCATATTGTTTCTTCAACTTAAAAATAGTTTACCGTTTTTTTCCCCCTTCTCTGGGATTATATTCCCAGTTTTGATCTCGGACGTCTGGTCACTTATAGCGTATAAGAATATTATATTACTGTTAAGCAAACTATGAATAATAAAACACGCCAAAACATGTGTCTGTTATCATAGCTACACGTATGACAAAAAAGCCCGTGAAAATCAGTGGTATTCAGTGAGGTAAGATGAATTAAATGCGCTGACAGTTCATCGCTCCTGCCAAATGAATTGCACTGAGTGGAGCGGATCACCACTCCAAGATGGCGGCTCCGCGTCTCGTCTGCGCCAGTAGGCAGTAGCGCTCTATGCTGCGTCTACTTATAAGATGTCTATGGTTATAACGTTAGCAGTGAGTTTGCAGCCTCACTGATTTAACTACACAGCAAATAAAAGTCACGTTACTTAGCTAATAAACGTTATCTTATATTCAAAACTTACCCTTCTTTGTGCAACTTCAAATGTCGAACGAAGTTGGAAGTTGTTGCGTCTCCGTCTGTAATATTCGAACTGCGTGATTTGCATACGGCAATTCGTTTTTTGTTGACAAGTCGTAGTTTTTATACCCGAACGAAACCAACTTTAACATAATTGTTTCTCACTGGCACGTTGTTGGACAACTCTTCCTCATTGGTTCTCCTGCAATTTGATTGGATGAATGCTGTGTGATGAAAACAACGTAGATCTAATTTGATTGGCTGTTGTACTGACAGCACACCAGCTGACGGGAACAACACGCTGATAGACGGACGAAGAAAATGAAAAATACGGAGCGCTCCCAAATAACTTTTTAAGCTTTGGATTTTGGGGAAAGTGGCAAGTCATGTCAAGTCATGTCAAGTCAAAAGGCTCAAGTCCAAGTGAAGTCACAAGTCATTGATGTTAAAGTCTAAGTCGAGTTGCAAGTCTCTTTACATTTTGTCAAGTCGAGTCTAAAGTCATCAAATTCATGACTCGAGTCTGACTCGAGTCCAAGTCATGTGACTCGAGTCCACACCTCTGGTATGTTGTGTGTGTGTGTGTGTGTGTGTGTCAGTGACGTGCGGTGAGGTTGATGGCTGGTGAGGCACTGACTTCATCACAGTCAGATTTACAAACATATGAACCCTAAAGAGTATCTAATTCACTATTTGATTGGCAGCAGTTAACGGGTTATGTTTAAAAGCTCATACCAGCATTCTTTACACATACAAACTGTAGCACACAAAAAAGCACATTTAATAAAAAAAAAACTTTATGGTCTTACCTTTCTTGCTGGACATCCACACAGCCAGCCTTTGCGTGTGTACCATGCCGTTTGAAAAGAAAAGGGTCTTCTGTCCCGAAGTCTGAAGCAAACCTTTTAGCTCCGGCGTTGGTCTACCTTTGATTATTACCTCCTGCTTCGATTTAAAGTCCAGTTTAGAAAACTGTTTTATTTTACATATGTAATCCTCCATGTTTTTAATAAAAGTTCAGGCGAGAGGAAATAATAAACGACCGCTGCACTTGACTTGCTAACTGTTGCTTGTTCTCACTTCTTCTGCGGCCATGGAATGATCTCTGGGATCACTACCGCCCTCTACCACCAGGAGGCCGGATTACTGCGAGCCTCCGCCAGTACGTCTTTTGCAGCCGTTTTATGAATGCTCAGCACAAAAAATGCGTTACACACATACAGTTGTTGACAAAATACACTGTACATTATATACCTCAGCTAACTAAACTATGGAAATGTATAATATAATTCATATAGCAATACGGTCTCACTGCACAGCAGACCAGCAGTTAGCCGAGTCTGTCCATGTTGAGGCACTGAGTGACGTGCCTCGACTGGCTGCTGTTCACCGCACCGTCTCTTCTCAGTATTTGAACGGCAAATGTGAAAATTCAGCGATTTTTAATAAAAATAATCTAAAACTGGTGAAGGTAAATGGAAAATAACTTTAGTATAATCACTGGATACATATAAAAATTTAATTAATTTGTTTTTCTTTTTACATTTTTTTTCTTTCCATGATGGCAGGTGAGGGCCTCACCTGCCTCTACTGACTGCACGTCACTGGTGTGTGTGTGTGTATTTGTGTTTGGTATCTGTATCCGTGCGTACGTATGTGATAATGGGGGATATGGGTCACCGGGGTATTGTTTTCAACTTTGTAAAGCACTTTGCGTTGCATTTCTTTTATATATGAAAAGCGCTTTATAAATAAAGTTTGATTTGATATAATGAAATGAGGCTCCATCCCCCTACCTCCCCTGACCACACGTCCCTGTCACCTGTCATTTTATGGACAATTTAGAATCCCGACTAACCAAAAGTGCATGTTTTTTTTACATGAGAGAAAGCCATAGTTCCTGGAGAGAATCCACACAATTTGTCTATGGGAAGAACATACAAACTACACACAGATATTCACGAACGGAGATTCGAACCATTGATCTTGTGACTGAGACTGGCATGGTAACTTGGCCACTGTGCAGACGTTTGACTGACATTTAAAGAAAAACAAATCTTAAATGTCGCACATATTGAAAGAATATTGTGATATAATGTAAGTTTTTTGCCAACAAATGCCAATGTTTACCCACAATCCACAATAGACCCGATTAGAAAACTCAGCAGGCCAATAGAATTGTCTGCGCTATTCTAAATCTATTGTTTGATACACTAACTCATCAGTCACACTGCCTTTGTGGTGTGGCAAGAATAGCATGGGGATATGGGATGGGGCGTAAAGTGTAATTATATAAACAATAGTATATAATGTGTTATTAGGAGCGAATAGGGTATTTGAGCAAATGGGGTTGGGGAGACTCCACTGAGGCCTTTGTAATTCCCTCAATGACAGTAAAGCTTACAGCAATTAAGATGTTTAATTTAAGGATTTGTACACTGAAGAAACGGACGAAGGGAAAAAAAGAATGGTGGCTGAAAGTTTGGGGAGGATCATGACCACATTTGAATATTGATCATTCTTTTCATGTTTCCTATTTGGTTGTCACCACCCCCAACACACACACACACACACACACACACACACACACACACACACACCTTCATCATCTCGTTTCTCCAGTGCCTCTTGAAGTCTCCTCAAGTCTCCATGAGACTGGGAGGATGTGAGGAGAGTTGATTGTTGCATTGCACTGATAAGCAAAAATGCTGCCAGAGCGTAAAAGAACTCTGTGGTGTGTGAGAGGGATAAACTATAATCTGCCACCGCACACTGAACTTGACTGCTAATATTTGCATTGGAAATCAGACGGAAGTTATGCTAAGCTTTCCCCATTATAGCCTGACGTGCATGTGAAAGGTCTTCCCCTCCTTCATTTGAATATGGCCTCTCATGCATTAGAAAAATACACATTTGGACGAGTGGAGGATGGGATGACAATTTATGAGGATGCATTTTTGAAATGATCTCCTTACAAGGGGCAACCCCCCATACTTCTCCCCCTCCAGACTATCGCTCACTCTGGTTTTTAGAGAGTATAAAAGCCTATTTGAGAGGCTAAGTGAAATGTTTTTCTCAACTAAATAACTAATCTCCTCTCCCTTGTTTACATGCATGATATATTTAAGTAAACCTCTCTCGTTATACAAATCCTTTACTCTGATTTTAAGTTGGCTCAGTGGGAATAATGCCTTTTGTTGCTGTTATTGAACTTATTTGAACATTCTTTTATTTCTTTAACTTTCATACTCTCATATACATTTTTAATTAATCCGCTGAAATGTGTTCATTTAATCAACTCTGTGTTGTGTAGGATTGATAAGAAAAGCAATCAAAAGAGTTACTGATTCAAAGTGTTACCATTCATGTTCCTGTTATTAAAAATCAGTGAAATGAAGGGTGTTTGTCAAGGGGAAATCACACTGCTACCAACATGCATAGCTGGTAACATTATGAACCCCACAGCTGAACGTGAAATATGTGATATGTAAATATTTGTTTTATTATCAATTTACGGCAATATAACTCAAACTATTCTCGTGTTCTTCATTACTGGCTTGATCCTCGTGTTATGAACATTTAATTACTGTTTATAGCAAGTCTGCACAGTGGCATCGTGATTCTTTGTTTTAATGACCAAATGGAGACGTAGGAGTCAGTGGATATGGACCACACAGTCAGCTTCCTCAAACACTTACTGTTGACTTACATATCCTGTCTGGCAAACCTTTTTATTAATTTTAAATATGTGTCTGCAGGGTGTCCTTAATGTGTTGATGTAATTATATACACTGTATCTAACTATACTGTGTGAAAAGAACTGCTGTATTTCGGCTAACGCAGCTGTCCTTTTGAATTTTGCAACTCTATGTTCAGTTTTCAGGTGTAAAAGTAACAGTGAATAACATCGGGCTAAATCAGGGTCCCCAAACTACGGCCCACGGGAAGTCCCAAGTTTGAAAAAATATATATATATATATTTCAAAATGTTTTTTTAATGATTATTTTTTTAAATCTATCCTTTCTAATCCATTGTCTACCGCTTGTTACTCTCAGTGTCTCCTAGTCGCTCAGGCAAATCATATTGTCTAAAAATGCATTTTTCCAAGTGCGCGCTCTTTCACTCTTTCAGTCAATTAGTGCGTGAGGAATATATATATATATATATATATATATATATATATATATATATATATATATATATATATATATATATATATATTAGAGATGCGCGGTTTGCGGGCACAACCGCGGAGTCCGCGGATGAAATTAAAGAAAATTTGATTTTATCCGCGGGTCGGGTCGGGTCGGGTGGTTGAAATAAAAAAAAATAGATTTTAAATAGATTCAGGCGGGTGGCAGTTAAACCAATTGGGAAATATATATACATAGTTAAATGTTGTTACCCACATACGAAAAACGAGCAGGCACCTGTAGCATATGCCACAACAGAAGAAAAAAAAAGAGATGGACACTTTTACGGAGCGGAGAAGGGACGCCTCGCCGGGGTCCGGGACCGAGGCCCCTTCCCCCGAGAGGGCCCCACCGGGAGCCGTAGCTGAGGCGATCCGCGAGAAGGGCCCGACGCACGTCCAGGGTCACCACCGCGCCCACCGCACCGACACCCCGCCTCGTCCGCCTTCGCCGCGGCCGGCGTCACGCGCAGCAGATAAGCAGCTTACCTGCCCGCCACCCCCGTGGCCGGGGGCTCGTAACAGGGGTCACTCCGCGCGCTCCGCCCGCGCAGCTTACCTGCCCGCCACCCCTGTTGCCGGGGGCGCGTAACAGGGGTCACTCCGCGCGCAGTGCGCTCACGAAAGGGGTGGGGCTCACCCTTGTTGATATAGACAGCAGCTAGGACGGTGGCCATGGAAGTTGGAACCCGCTAAGGAGTGTGTAACAACCCACCTGCCGAATCAACTAGCCCTGAAAATGGATGGCGCTGGAGCGTCGGGCCCATATACCCGGCCGTCGCCGGCAGCGAGACGCGCTTGGAGGTGCGCTCAGCGCGGCTCCCATATGATTGCGCACTGGTGTGCGTCTGGGTCGTGACAGCGTGGCACGCGAATATCTGTGCTGCATTGGATCAGTCTCCTTTCTTTAACAGGCAAAAGCTTTATAATCTCACTAATGCCTTGCATCGTCTATATTAGATATATAACAACGGGCGGGTGCGGGCGGATGCGGTTCTGATCAAATGTTAGATCGGGTGGATTGCGGATGGTTGACGACTTTCTGATGCGGTTGCGGATGAAATAATTGCCTATCCGCGCATCTCTAATATATATATATATATATATATATATATATATATATATATACATATATATATATATTGGCCAAATTGTTTTAAACCAATGCGGCCCACGGGTCAAAAAGTTTGGGGAGCCCTGGGCTAAATGATCTTTTTTACACAATTAAGAGTACTATATATTTAATCTACTATACTTTCAACTTATGTAAGAGGTGTAGAAGTTTACTGAATGTGTCTTCTTTATGTCTTGTAGGCAATGGGGATTTGTTTTCATTTCTAATTTGCATGTTTATATTGTTTTAATGTGTGCTCATATGTATACTAATAAGACTAGATGGCCAATGAAGAGACGTATTGTTTTGGGCCAAAATAACTACATTTCCCATGATCCTGCAGGAACGGAAGCAGGAAGTTGATGTAAAAAAGAGCGCTAATATTGTTCGAGAACACGGGAGCCATTGTAAGCTTAGACATTGATTATAAATGGTACAGCTCTGGCTGCAGAACTACTGTAAGTCGCACCCACTCTAAGTTGTGCCCACAAGAGTGACAACAACAGTATTGAACTGTGTTTTATAGACATGGCCACAGTGGCGCTAACAACACAACAGTGGACACTTGATTTGTAACGTGATTCAAGATGGCTAATGCAACAAACCATTGGTTGGTATGAGTTCGGTTGTTGAATGTATTGCTTTTTCGGCTGATTATATACAACGCTACCCCCAGCCTTAACCCTAACCCTTAACATAAATTTTCGTCAAAAATCTATGACTTAAACTAAATTAAAAACTGCTGTCAAAATGAACACTTTAAAAAAACAATCAATCGACATCCTGTTTCCCCTTTGAAGTGCGATCAAATGTAGAAATGACTACAGGATTTGGAACAAACAACTAAAATTTGGTCTGACATAATACGGCAGAGGTAGCTGTGGTCAAAGTCAAAATTGGTACTTTTTCCTTGTCATCTTTCTATTATCTCAATTTCGTAAAACGTAGCTTTATTCCATCGACCCTTAAAACTATGGAAATCGCATATGACATTATTATCTCGTTGACTGATGGCTGGAAGCTGCCCCACACAGAGTACAAGCAATAACGGGCCAATATGCAAATGAACACCTTGCATGAGCTTTTTATACAATATAGTAGCTGACTGTTCCATCAGCCTTTGACTTTGGATCTATGTTTAAAAATGTGTTGTCATTAATCATGTACTGTAAGTCTTTGAAACAATTGTTGCTGTTAGGAAAAATACACAGTGTAATGTGTAAGTGGTTTGCAAGGGTGGAATGTACAATTACTAATCACAACAGACGTCTAATCTATGACAGGGGTATCCAAACTTGTTTTTTTTCACCAAAGCCACATACATAATTGAACATCTAAGCTTTGTGTAATGATATCTCAGTAGTAAGTAATTTCATTTTCAGAATATACAAAAATGGCGCCAGGACTGCACTTTAGACACCCTCGATCTATGAAATTCAAGACAAGATAGATATCAAAAGTCATTTTACAAAGATAACCAAATTTTTGGATTGGCACTATGATATGTAAAAAACATATCAATGTTTTTTAGGTCTGCAGTTGTATAGAACTGTTTTTCTTTGTTATGACGGGGGGGTCGCAGCTTACTGCGAGGTTTGTTCTCCCGGGAAGCAATCGGACTATTCCGGACAAGGCGTGAAGGTAGGAACATATTTAATTATTCAACTAACACTCAACGAAGTACAAAAAAACAGAAAACAACCCGTAGGCAAGCATGCCTATCGCACGCGGAAGCTAAGGCAAAAAACTTAGGACATGAAACATGAAACTATAGACATGAAAACAACTAACCAAACAATGGAATGGAGCAACTAGCATAACTGTGGAATCAGACATGGAACAAGCAGCATGAACTAAGCAAAGACGCCAGGACGACTGACTGACAAAGACAGGCTTAAATAATGGTCTTCTTGATTAGACCAGGTGCGTGTCCCGAACACCAGAGGCAGGTGAAACTAATAAGTCGCCATGGTAACTAAACAAACAAGGGAGCGCAAACAGGAACTAAAAGAGTCCAAAACTAACAAAAAAATCACAAAAACATAATCCAGACCACAGATCATGACATTCTTATATGTTGCCCTTATTTGAATCTCAAAGAGGTTTTATTGGATGCACTTTGTTACAGTCTTGTTGTTGGATTGGACGCTACGATGCAGAGACAGCAGGCCAAGTGCAGGTAAAACAACATTTTATTAGGGAAAGAATAAAACAAATAGTGCCGCAGGGAAGTGCACGAAAAGGGAAACGTTATGCATGTTTTAGTTACAAAACAAAGCAACACGTTGAGCAACAAAGCAAAACACAATGAAGCAAAGCAGAATTGATGCGCTAAAGTCCAGCCTTGATGAGAGTACAGGGCTGGCTTATAAAGCAACCTGATTGACAACCAAGAACAGGTGTTTCCTGATTTCCGATCAGGCACAGGCAAGGAAGCCAGCTCCCAGACAGAAGAAATGATGCCAAAAGAAGGCAAACAGGAAATGAAAACAAAAATAAGAGCGTTGGACAAGAAATATAACAAAATATAACAAACCAATAATTATTGTCATAAAAGATCACGACAGAGGGTTAGGGATGTAATCGGAGTACCAGTAATTGTTTTTTGTACTGATTTCTAATTGGGTCGGTCCTCTAGGACCGTGAAGAATCTGGACTAATGATACTGCTTTCTGTTTTTTTTTTTACAACCAGCTGACCGTCAAAATTATGATACAGTGCCACATGCATTTAAGCTGCCATTGCTACACATAACAACGTGGCTTGGTTGATAGAGCAGCCGTGCCACTCCCACTGGTTTAAATGTAGCTTAAAGATGTAGATAATGGGTCTCACTATGGAAAGCGAGCCTCTAGAGAAAAAGCGCAATACAAATGTCATTCATTTCACTTCACATTATGTAGTAGTCACAAATAAGGAAGCAACACCACACAACAATTTTTTCACAAAAGCCCCTCAGAGTCAGTCTGAAATGAACACCACATAGCTCACAATTGCCGCGACAGTGCTTCATCAACCTTACTCATAGCCAACCACCAGTCCACAGGCCAATATTAATAACCTCAAATAAGTAAAAAATTCAAGCAATACAATAATCCATAAAGTTGCTTTGAAGCAATATATCATCCGCTGACAGGTCTCTGTAGTTGCTATCTGACGTCACTCCATCGCACCGCATTTGCGTAGCATCAAAACTTGCCCTTCTTAATTGTGATTCAGTTTGTTCTGTCTCTTAAATCTACAAACTGGACGATTGAGCATTACACCTGTTCACTGAGTCTTTTCATTTATATAGCACACACTACACAGACACATACATCTGTCGGTAGCTGTCAACACTCAATATAGCCTCTGGTCCGTCACTCAAACACGTCCGTGTGTAACATAAACACATACAACAAATCCTCCATCCATCCATCCACCCAGCCATTTTCTACCGCTATTGTTGCAAAATGGTCCCTGAGACCCCATTTTGAAAATTCCTAGCGCCAACACTGCTGTCAACAGAGGAGAAAAAATGCTTTATTTAAATAAATATATAATTTTTAAAGCAAGTTCGAGTATAATTGGCAAATGTTCACCTCGTCTCGGCCTTGGCGTGCTGCCCGCTTTGGCACGCATATATGTGTCTTCTTTTTGGGATTTCAGAATATGGTCAGCCTAACGTAATAGATATGATCAGGATCATCCACAGGATCCGATGAACTGTTTATTTTCACATTTTGGACATTTCCTGTAAGTTTCATCAACAATACCCACACCTTTTTGAGTTATGTTGCTAACTAATTAACTAACTGACAAACCTTAGCTATCACAAAACCTCCTAGCTCACGTAAACATACATTTTCAATTGTAAACAGTGTGGGAAGTAAATATTTCATGCACTGCTTATTGAGTAAGTTAATTCTCTTACAAATGTTTTTTTATAAAAAGAGTTAAACAATCAACGCAAAATCAAAAAGATAAACTTTAAATGAAATGCCATAAAAGGCCAGGCTTCACAGCCTGAACGTCAGCCATCTAATTTGGATTGAATAGGGATTTATACAAGGTTGTCGCTTGACATTGTGAGAAAGTAGATAATTATCTGTAGTTCCTTTAAAATTAGTATTGGTGTTCTTATATTTTTTGGTTTAATAAAACATTTAATTTTGAGCCAATGACCTATATGGCATCTTTAATAACTTTTTTTTTTTATTATTCTTGATTTTATATTGATATTATGTCTCTGTTAAAATAAATAAATACATAAATCATGGACTGTCTTTGTAAGGGGATGGACTTAGAAAATCGAGAGTGAATCAAATAATAATTTAGCCACTGTATTATGGAATTTATGAAATGAAGTACTACTGTTGTTTATGTGACCGTGGTAACTACACTTGTTAACGCCATGTGATGGACCTGTTTCGCTAATGACTCTTGCTCATGATGAAAAAAAAAAGACTTTTCATAATGTTCAGTCATTTCGACTCACACAGGGGGGGAAAGCTGTGTGAAATTGTGCAGATAATCAGCTAAATCTCTCAACATGAAAATATAATTGCTCCAGAAATTAGCTGTACCTGAGGTCCATTTGTTTGGTCATGGCTAGTTTCATATATGGCAATGATCAGATATTACCACTAATTAGAACCGGGTCAGAGTTCTTGAAGGTCACACGTTAATGTGTAGGATCATTGAAATGGTAATTATAAACAGATTAGAAAGTTACGGTGCTTTATGGGAGGCCATTCAGTAATTTAACCACAGGTTTTGGTGTAATAAAGGATTATTCACGAGCAAAAGTAATTTAGCTCTCTTTCTTTTTACTCCATTTCCTTTTTTAATTGATTTATTTATTTATTTTCTTGTACAGCCTGCAGTTGGACACATGAATGGATGATCTTTTTTATTGATAGGATACATTGTAATGTATGTTTACCTTTCTGGGGGAGGAAGGTTTGTGTTGGTTTTCTTGTTAAATATGCATCAACATAGAGTAGTGTGTTTAACTGACACCAAAGTGCAAAACCACAGTTGCTACCTCATCTGCCAACCCCTTAGCACACGAGCCCCCCTTATCTCAGTACAGAAACTTCCTTTTGGGGCAAACGGAAAACCGTTAATTCACTGCTTCATCCAAGCCTTGCTTTCACAGCAGAGAAAACCACATATTATGTCAGAGGCCTTTTGCCGAGCACACGACCCACACATGCTTTGCCACGCACGCCTAACCGCACAGTTGTAATTACAATATATACAAATATATACTGCTGGTCTCTTTGGAATCTTATGCTCAAAACATTGTGACGTTTTTATACGCACTAAAAATTTGTCCTGGAGGGATGGTTTATCTTCAATTTGTTTGGATTTTGAACTTTTTTCTCCCCTAGGAAATAATGGATAAAGAACTAAATAATTTTCAGGACCATCAAAGATTTGTAATAGGGATGTCCGATAATGGCTTTTTGCCGATATCCGATATTCCGATATTGTCCAACTCTTTAATTACCGATACCGATATCAACCGATACCGATATCAACCGATACTGATATATACAGTCGTGGAATTAACACAATATTATGCCTAATTTGGACAACCAGGTATGGTGAAGATAAGGTCCTTTTTTAAAATATTAATAAAATAAAATAAGATAAATAATTTAAAAACATTTTCTTGAATAAAAAAGAAAGTACACAATATAAAAACAGTTACATAGAAACTAGTAATTCATGAAAATGAGTAAAATTAACTGTTAAAGGTTAGTACTATTAGTGAACCAGCAGCACGCACAACCATGTGTGCTTACGGACTGTATCCCTTGCAGACTGTATTGATATATATTGATATATAATGTAGGAACCAGAATATTAATAACAGAAAGAAGCAACCCTTTTGTGTGAATGAGTGTGAATGAGTGTAAATGGGGGAGGAATGTTTTTTGGGTTGGTGCACTAATTGTAAGTGTATCTTGTTTTTTTATGTTGATTTAATAAAAATAAAAAAAATAAATAAAAAACGATACCGATAATTTCCAATATTACATTTTAAAGCATTTATCGGCTGATAATATCGACATCTCTAATTTGTAATAAATTTAGAGTGGATTTTTAAAGTAACATTTCAAATTATTATTAGCAGTGCTGGCTATTGGGTTGATAGCTTGGGCTTTTAGCCCGGTAGCTATTACGCTTGTCTCTTGCCAGTGACCATGGTTTGAGTCCTGGGCGGAACAGGAAAAGCAGAGACGGAAGCAGGCGTGTTGAAGTGGTGCCGTGACCCAGATGAGAGTGAGGTTTAGGGGGTAAGTGTAACGTGGGCCAGCCAGTGTGACTAGACCATGTGCATGGCCGTAACTACCATTGAGGACACTGAGGTCATGTCCATATATATATATATATATATATATATATATATATATATATATATATATATATATATATATATATATATATACAGGTAAAAGCCAGTAAATTAGAATATTTTGAAAAACTTGATTTATTTCAGTAATTGCATTCAAAAGGTGTAACTTGTACATTATATTTATTCATTGCACACAGACTGATGCATTCAAATGTTTATTTCATTTAATTTTGATGATTTGAAGTGGCAACAAATGAAAATCCAAAATTCCGTGTGTCACAAAATTAGAATATTACTTAAGGCTAATACAAAAAAGGGATTTTTAGAAATGTTGGCCAACTGAAAAGTATGAAAATGAAAAATATGAGCATGTACAATACTCAATACTTGGTTGGAGCTCCTTTTGCCTCAATTACTGCGTTAATGCGGCTTGGCATGGAGTCGATGAGTTTCTGGCACTGCTCAGGTGTTATGAGAGCCCAGGTTGCTCTGATAGTGGCCTTCAACTCTTCTGCGTTTTTGGGTCTGGCATTCTGCATCTTCCTTTTCACAATACCCCACAGATTTTCTATGGGGCTAAGGTCAGGGGAGTTGGCGGGCCAATTTAGAACAGAAATACCATGGTCCGTAAACCAGGCACGGGTAGATTTTGCGCTGTGTGCAGGCGCCAAGTCCTGTTGGAACTTGAAATCTCCATCTCCATAGAGCAGGTCAGCAGCAGGAAGCATGAAGTGCTTGGTAAAAACACCAGCAGATGACATGGCACCCCAAACCATCACTGATGGTGGAAACTTTACACTAGACTTCAGGCAACGTGGATCCTGTGCCTCTCCTGTCTTCCTCCAGACTCTGGGACCTCGATTTCCAAAGGAAATGCAAAATTTGCATGGTTGGGTGATGGTTTGGGGTGCCATGTCATCTGCTGGTGTCGGTCCACTCTGTTTCCTGAGATCCAGGGTCAACGCAGCCGTCTACCAGCAAGTTTTAGAGCACTTCATGCTTCCTGCTGCTGACCTGCTCTATGGAGATGGAGATTTCAAGTTCCAACAGGACTTGGCGCCTGCACACAGCGCAAAATCTACCCGTGCCTGGTTTACGGACCATGGTATTTCTGTTCTAAATTGGCCCGCCAACTCCCCTGACCTTAGCCCCATAGAAAATCTGTGGGGTATTGTGAAAAGGAAGATGCAGAATGCCAGACCCAAAAACGCAGAAGAGTTGAAGGCCACTATCAGAGCAACCTGGGCTCTCATAACACCTGAGCAGTGCCAGAAACTCATCGACTCCATGCCAAGCCGCATTAACGCAGTAATTGAGGCAAAAGGAGCTCCAACCAAGTATTGAGTATTGTACATGCTCATATTTTTCATTTTCATACTTTTCAGTTGGCCAACATTTCTAAAAATCCCTTTTTTGTATTAGCCTTAAGTAATATTCTAATTTTGTGACACACGGAATTTTGGATTTTCATTTGTTGCCACTTCAAATCATCAAAATTAAATGAAATAAACATTTGAATGCATCAGTCTGTGTGCAATGAATAAATATAATGTACAAGTTACACCTTTTGAATGCAATTACTGAAATAAATCACGTTTTTCAAAATATTCAAATTTACTGGCTTTTACCTGTATATATATATATATATATCCATCCATCCATCCATCCATTTTCTACCGCTTATTCCCGTCGGGGTTGCGGGAGCCTATCTCAGCTACAATCGGGCGGAAGGCGGGGTACACCCTGGACAAGTCGCCACCTCATCGCAGGGCCAACACAGATAGACAGACAACATTCACACTCACATTCACACACTAGGGCCAATTTAGTGTTACCAATCAACCTATCCCCAGGTGCATGTCTTTGGAGGTGGGAGGAAGCCGGAGTACCCGGAGAGAACCCACGCAGTCACGGGGAGAACATGCAAACTCCACACAGAAAGATCCCGAGCCTGGGATTGAACCCCAGACTACTCAGCACCTTCGTATTGTGAGGCAGACGCACTAACCCCTCTTCCACCGTGCTGCCCACACATATATATATATATATATATATATATATATATATATATATATATATATATATATATATATATATATATATATACATACATAGGTTAGGACAGGAAAAAGGAAAAAACACAGAGGCTATTTCATCCCTAAAAGCCTGTTTTGCAGGTTTTCACTAGGTTTCTCTAGTGATAGTTCTACCTCAATGAATGCTTTTATTATATATATATATATATATATATATATGTGTATATATATATATATATATATATATATATATATATATATATATATATATATATATATATATATATATATATATATATGTGTATATAATAAAAGCACTCATTGAGGTAGAACTATCACTTTATATTATCTAACATCTTTGACAATCAACATGCTTTTGTAACAGTCCACTTTTTTTTTATTACTGGTAATATGGTGCTGGGATACCCATGATTTCAGCCTTTCAAATCTTCTCTGACCTCGGTATTTGTCAAATCCTAGTTTTGGTCCTGGCCATGTGTATGTTGGTTCGAGTCCTGGGCGGAACAGAAAAAGCAGCCACACCCACTAAATCTTAGGGTAAAAATATATTTTTCCTTATATTGATCGCACCGGACTTTTAGCCGCAGATATTTTGGTGAGTTTACTGAAGAACTTGTGAAATTGAAACAATACAAAAAGAATGCTGTTGCAAGTTAATAATACTAACCCAGGCGCCTGTAAATGTGTTAGCATATTAGCTATTGCTAACGACGCTAGCGTCATTACATTACAATAGCACGTACAAATATGCATGAAAACACTCCTACAGACATCACACATGGGACAGTTTAGTAATTATAAACAGTTTTAGTTATACCGGAAAACGTACAAACGTTGCTTGGAGTGATGAATAAAGAATCCATACGAGTAGAAACGCTAAGGATGGCTAGAACACTGAACTGCACTCTGGTTGAATACAAAAAAAAAACATTACCAGTAAATGGAGGGTCATTATGATGGCGCCTTATCACAAACAATAAAACACCTTCCCAGCGTATTTGCTTGTTTTTTTGTTTAGTTTTTTTTGGTTACTTTTTTTTACTTTTTTTAGGCTGTCATTGAAGAAACACCCATAAATTATCTGCACCGTCTTATAGCCCGGAATGTAAGGTAAATAGGTGTAAAAATACATAGTAATTAGGGCAGTAAAAAATAACAAGTTATTTCATTAATCATGTGGTGTAAATGCTCAGATTAGTCACGCAATTTGTTTTGACCGCAAAGGCTCCTTTACCGTAACCGTAGATGGTACCTGAATAGGGACGTGGATTGTTATATGGTCAGTGATCAGGTCAATGCAAAAATTAGGGAGCAGACTCCGACTCGTGTGTTCGCTTCAAATTACACACAGATAGGACCTAAGATATCACCATGTTTTGAGCAAATATATGACATGCATTCAAGGAAAATAGTTGTTTTGTTTTTTTTACTCTTTGACATTCTGACAAAACAATTGTATTTGTGTCCAAATATTGGGCTTTTTTGCAAGCTCAACTTTTTTCAATGCAGAAAGAAATGTATACATAACATAAATCATATGATACAATTTGTTTATTCTTAACAGGCAGCAGTACAATTTATTGCACAAATAAAGTATCATGAACATTTATCCAAAACGTAGAAAAGGTTTGGAGTCATCTTGATGGATTTAATGCTTTGGAATTTTGTAATAACGTCCATCATTTATTTTCCAATAAACTATGTGAGTAGGCTTCACTTTTTTTCCCCTCGTCCTGCCAATCATTTTACTCTTACTCTATCTCTCTCTGATATCTAGGCCAGAAGTCTTAAGGGGTTTGGGCTGACTCAGCAGATCAGAGGGGAGGAAAAACACTGTTGGTGGTTGGAAGACTGACTGTGTTTCATGTGTGTGCAGCCATGTGGTGTGTTTGTGTATTTGTGTGTGCGTGTATATGTGTGTGAGTTGTTTTACAGAAGCAAAATGGATTTCTTTGTTGTGTGTGTTGTACCCGGGATGTTCAAACCATGCCGCCTCCCTCTTCTTGACAAAATTGTCATCAGAACATGAAAGGGCCACAACATCAAAAGTGACGTTTAATTGTGCTTGTGTGCTTCTGGTGGGGGTGTCATATACACGTGTTGGTTCGTTGGCTGGTATTTGTTGTTTTTTTGCACCCTTTAACCTGTTTTATTTGTGTGCCTCTTTAGAATGTATCTTTTTAACGTCAAAAGGTAACAGACTTTCCATACAAAAAAGTACAAACGAGACAGTTATTTTTCAGTTTTTTTTATTCTGACAGTGTGAGCTATATGTAAACATGTGCAAAAAAAAAGGTAAATGGAAAAGGACAAGCGGAAGAAAATGGATGGATGGATGATTTTACTTGTATAGCACTTTTCTACAATCAAGGTACGCTTTGACACTATTACCACATTTACATACTGATGATGCAGCATCAGCAGCCCTTTGAGACACTCGTGAACTTTGATTGATTGATTGATTGATTGATTGATTGATTGATTGATTGATTGATCAGGAGCAACTGGAGCTTCAGTATCTTGCTCATGGATACTCTAACTTGGTCACAAGGGACTGAGGATAAAACCCGCAATCTTTTATGTTGGAATACAATCGCTCTACCATAATATTAGAAATTAGAAAAAAAAAACAAGTTAACTTGAGTGATCTCTCACAAAATATTGTATTAATCATGTACAAATGTAATTGATTTTCACTGTACATGCTCTTCCTTTACCTTAACTACAAATGGTAATCTGAATGGCGACAATGCATATGTCACTGCAAAAATGAGTCTGACTGTTGTACTTGGTGGCAAATTTCACTCCAAAATACACCATGACAGGACTTAAGATAAAGCTGTCAACAGGTTTTGAGCAAATAAATGACATTCATTCAGTTAAATCATTTAAAACAATGGATGTCATTGTGACAATTAAATATTGGGGTTCCTAAGTTCTTTAAATATTCAAACGAGTAATAAGTAAAAAAATAAGTAACAAGTTAATTAATGTGATTAAAGAAAATATTAATAATTGAGCACCACTAATAATTGAGCATCACTAATATAAATACGCTAAATATGTTCCAAGCAACACAATATAAAAATGTACTGCACACAGATGGCATTATAATGTTAAACTAGTTTTGAAGGAAAATCCTGTACATTATTCTTAGGATTTGGGCCTGACCGACAGTATGTCCACTGCATAACGTTCCAGCTCTCTCCAGTTTGCAATTATTACACAACCCTTCTTTAGACTTGGAAATTAGTGTCCTTTTGTCCAATAAAGAACCTTGTACATTTGACAGACCAAGACTAAGTTGCTCTTTATTAGCACTCTGCCATGCTCAAATTCCAAATGATTTTCTTTGAATATCGGAGGGAGAAAAATCTGATCCAAAAAAAAGTAGCTTCGGTCAAATGTCTTAACTGTCATCCATCCATTTTCTACCGCTTGTCCCTTTCGGGATTGCGGGGGGTCATGAGCCTATCTCAGCTGCATTCGGACAGAAGGTGGGATACACCGTGGACAAGTCGTCACCTCATCGCAGGTCCAACACAGATAGACAGACAACATTCACACTCACATTCACACACTCAGCCAAATTTTGTGTTGCCAATCAACCTATCCCCAGGTGCATGTTTTTGGAGGTGGGATGAAGCCGGAGTACCCGGAGAGAACCCACGCAGTCACGGAGAGAACATGCAAACTCCACACAGAAAGATCCCGAGCCCGGGATTGAACTCAGGACCTTCGTATTGTTAGGCACATGCATTAACCTTTGTGCCACCGTTATTTTGACCTTAACTGCCAATTTGTCTTAATTGGCAATATGTAGTCACTAGGAATTGCATTGTTATTGCTTTTTTAAATATTGTTTTCAGTGATTTTAATTGTCAAAGTTGTAAACGTTTCTCTGTTATCTCTGTCGCCCAGTTTTAAGTTGCCCCAACTCTACTGCTTGCCTTCTTCGTGGCATCTTTGTGATCATTTGAACCCTCACCCTCTTTTGCCCATGCGTGGATTTGTCCGCTTGTCAGTCGGTCTGTCCACAACAAAGACATACAAGCCTGTGCATCTCTGATCACACCCCTCCTCTGACCGTCCACCCACCCACCGGTTCTGCCGAGGCGAGATTAAACAACAAAGTGGCTCGATTAATCCATTTGAAGTGGTGTGGCATTAGGGCTCATGAGGAGATGGGCTAACAAACACGACGGCACAGCTGTGTGGGCTGCAGATAGAAATAGGGGGAGGGAAATTAATTGACCTCCATGGTAGCAATTAAAAACAAAGAGAGCAGAAAACAAAACAAAACACGGACTTGTGCCTGTGAAACAACACACTGCTGCTTGGATGAAGAAGTGGTAAAAAGGACTGAGCATGAATTTGAAGTGTGGTTGATTGGCTGAGAACGGACACACATTCTGTTTGATAAATGCTGTGTTGATAAACAAGTAATGCAAACTGCAGGAGCCCACAACAACAAAATGGGACCGTCTTTTCCAGATTTACAAAAAATTCTGGATGGAGTTGTCCAAGAGCTGTTTTTTCCACGGTCATCCAAACATCAAAAAAACATTCTATCGTCGTAGAGCACATGTTTAACGAGACTTGAAACCAGCCTTGATTCAAATGTGTGTCAACCAATGTACAACAGGCGAGAAACAGGCTTATTTTGCACATTGTTTGCAAATTTGAGTGAACTCTTCTCTTATGATTTATGCAATGTTGAGACTTACGCGTTACTTTGTTACTGTAACGCCGTTATTTTCGGCGGTAACTAGTAGTCTAACGCGTTATTTTTTTATATTCAGTAACTCAGTTACCGTTACTACATGATGCGTTACTGCGTTATTTTACGTTATTTTTTTTTATATAGTATCGGCTAGAAACTGAGGAGATCTGAGTGTGTTTTATTGCTGCGGTGTCATGCTTCTGATTCTTCCTGTGTCACAAGGAAGAGGAGCGCTGTGTGGGTGTGTGTGGGGCGGGGGGGGGGGGGGGAGGGGTGAGTCTGTGATTACTAACAAAACATCATTGCGGAGCCGAAGCCGAGTTTCTTAACATGGATAAATTCTCACTACTTTTATTTTGTCGAGCACAAAAAAAAACAACATTTTAGTTAAATGTAAGTTGTGTCTTGGATCAAAGATCCTATCTACTGCCCAAAACAGCAATTCAAATCTGCTGAAACAGCTACAAAAGCAACATACTTCGATGAAGCTAGTAAAGAGAGACACAGACTCCGATGCCACTTCACCTCCACCAACACCACCAAAGGATTTTAACGGAGGCCAAGATAACATTGATAGAGCCATTGCAGCGTATGTGCTAGAAGGTATGCAGGCTATTTCTACTGTGGAGTCACCCGCTTTCAGGCAGCTAATTAGCATGATACCGGCGTCAAACAGCAAATGGCACGGAAAACATTTTGCACGTACCTGGACACAGTGGACAGTGAGCATATAAAATGGAAAGCAAGCTAAAGAAGACACTCCAAACTCTGCCTCTGCTCATCATTCAGCACTGTAGGTACACACACACTGTCAATGCTCTTATATACTCTTTCATTCTAGACTTCTAGATTGTTTGATTATCACATCACTCTAAATGTATAGACTATAATGTTCACAAACAGAAAGAGGGATCCTAGTGGGCCAAGCCAATCTTTAATTTTCTCTAAACTAAAACTGGGGAAAGGTGTAGAGTGTTCTGGGCTTCAGTACAGTGTTGATCTCATGAAGACATGATTTTATTTCACAATTCCTAGAAAGAAAAAAAAACGCCTGGTTAGGTGTGTGTATAGCAGTATGTGTACTGCATATAGTGACATGACATATAAGTCATGTCATGTGTGCCTTCCTTGGGTGAAGCAAGGTTTACAGCTATGTTGTGACATGTTGTTTTTATGCGCTTTGTTACTTATGTATGTTATGTTGCAGCTATTTAAAATCCATCCATCCATCCATCCATTTTCTACCGCTTATTCCCTTCGGGGTCGCGGGGGGCGATGGAGCCTATCTCAATAGTTTTGTCAATTTGTTCTGGCCCAAAATAAATTGGCCCTTTGAAACATATCTTTGTCTTTGTGTGTTGTATGTAGACCACATTGCTTAGCAGAGTTCAGTGATGCAAATGCATGTCAAGTTGATCAACAGATTGTATTATTCTCCAGTGCAGTAACAGTACTGAAATGAAGGCTAAAAGGGCATTAATGGGAGCCTTAAACTTAAAAAAAAAAAAAAAAAAGGAGTAACTAAATAGTTACTTTTCACAGTAACACATTACTTTTTGGTGTAAGTAACTGAGTTAGTAACTGAGTTACTTTTGAAATAAAGTAACTAGTAACTGTAACTAGTTACTGGTTTTCAGTAACCAACCCAACACTGATTTTAAGGCATGCTGTAATTTAAAACAGTGAACTTCCTTCACTACCAAGGAATTGTTCAATGAGGTATGTTGTCACTTAAAAAGTGATATACAATTATACCAAATATTCAGCTTGTTTCTTGTATAAATAATGTCTGTTCAAAAAATAATTCACTCTTAATCTCACTTTATTCTCTCTGATACAAACGGACTTAGGACATTCGAGCTGAAGTGGCACAGGCGAGCTTTGATTTGTCTTCTCAACTGCACACCTGAGTGATGATGGTGCTGCTTGTAGAGTTATTCGCCAGCGAGCCAAGTCTTTCATTGCGTAGCATCCCCAAGAATCCTGTCATTGATAGGTAGTGTTTAATGTGCTTAGAGGCATTTAGCGGGGATCATTGCTCGAGCTGATGAGGTGTCCTTCATAGTTGAGCAATGATGGATCACAAGAGGGATTTTGACATTTCTGTTTAATGAAATGTGTTTATTTTAAGGGTGCAAAGAAATGCATTCAGCCTTTCATATTTCATATATAGGAAAATATTTTTAAAGTAAATGGAAATTATATTTATTGTGTGCAACGTACCCGTTAGTTGACACCATGGCATAATGTTACTTTTTGCCCTGATTCCTGTGGGGGTGCACTGATAGAATCCTCTGCAAGTGCATCTCGACAGTCATCTGGAGGCGCACTAACATCTGTATGACAACATAGTTGTATTTAGTTTTGTCCAAAGCGAAACTCAGCCCGTACCATCCAGAGTAAATCCTTATAAGCTACTGCCACGCTAAAAGAGGATGATGGTTTGCACTTTGTCAATAATAATTTCAACCATGACCAAAAAACTTGATTGTTAGCCCAAGAACTCTCTTGATTGTAGATGTTGTTCTTTTACAGGGGGGGCTGCACTTTTTGGGGATTTTTACCTAACATGCACAATCCTTATGGAAGACAAGAACACATTTGTTTTTCTTTTTTTTTTGCATTCTAAATTGTAAATAAAATTGATCAAACGTCAGCTTACAATGAAGCCTATGTCGATCTGTTTAGCCAACATAGCTCTTAAAAAACACCCATTTAAGTTTGATATACATGCTGTAAGTATACAGTATATGTAATGTAGTAACGGGGACATTTATAACATTTAATATTTGAGAGGCGTGATTTATGGCACACACGATAGTGATCACGGCGCCGCTATAAATAGTCTGTCTGTGTTAGCCCTTATAATAACAATACCACTAACAGTTGAATAATAATCAAGTCACAAGATGTGAATGGAGAATTGTTGGCGCTTTTTGAATGTTTTTTATTGTGTTTTACGGGCGGAATAGATTACTTTAACCTGCTCGGTGGCCTTGTGGTTAGAGTGTCCGCCCTGAGATCGGTAGGTCGTGAGTTCAAACTCTGGCCGAGTAATATCAAAGACTTACCTCCTTCACTCAGCATCAAGGGTTGGAATTGGGGGTTAAATCACCAAAATGATTCCCGAGCGCGGCCACAGCTGCTGCTCACTGCTCCCCTCACCTCCCAGGGGATGGAACAAGGAGATGGGTCAAATGCAGAGGGTCATTTCACCACACCTAGTGTGTGTGTGACTATCAGTGGTACTTTAACTTTCCATTGGTTATGCTGTAAGTGGACTTTTCTACATTTATATACGAGTTAGAATGCATTAAAAAAATAGATTTGTTGTCATAATGATTGTGAACGAGAAGCAGAATTCCAAAGTGCAATTCCCCTTTATGGTTGCTGTGGACTAAGATCAAGTCACATGTTTTGTTTGCACTTTACTTATTACTTGGCTCACTGAAGCATTTGAAAACGACAGAGCCAGACATTATCTTTTTGCAGATATATCAATGTTATATTTATAGCCTACATTGTTTCATCTACATGACAGGAAATAAAAAAGCAGTTGTGAAATGTATAAAGTCATTTATCAAAAACAGCTGTGTGACTTACTATAAGCATTGTTTCCACCAAGTGCTATAGTTCAGTTTACTTCACAATGGAATGGTGACAACACTTATCACTTTGTCTGCCATGTCTCTGTTTTCTTTGTATTCATGTTTTATTTTTAACCAGGCACATGCTATATGTGTTTCTATATGGAGCTCTCAAATATCTCACAAGTACCCCATTTTTTTTACTTTGCTTCTATTGCAATTGTATCACATGGGATGGATATTGAAAATTGAAAGACTGATATTTACTATGTAGTATTTATTATTAGTAATTTGTTCGGAAAGTTTTCATTGACAAAAGTGTATCATGCCTGAAAAAAAGATGCTGCCTATAGTACATATGTTAGGTATATCAAATCAAATCAAATCAACTTTATTTATATGAAGAAATTGGGACAACCCCTGTAAGCAGAACTTGTGGTTAGGGATGGACACCATTTAAATTTGAACACATTTTACACCAATTCCCAGTATCTGGGAATAGATACCGGTAGTCAACCGTTTCAATTTTTCAGTACGTTTTGTGTCTTTGTGGTAATAAATACTAATCGTCTAAGAATAAAATGTCGGTCTTTTTAATGTAACATTTAATACTGAGTTGATAATGCTAACTGTTCTGTCCAGCTTATATACTATATCTTTTTCTCTTACATTCCAGAGTCTCATTTACAAATATTATATAGTAGACTATGCATGCAGTTGCAATTCTAAGACGTTGAATGGCGATAGTGTATAGGTTAAGGTGTGTTGCCGTTTAATCAATCAATCAATTAAAGTTTATTTATATAGCCCTCAATCACAAATGCCTCAAAGGGTTGCAGAACCCCCTTGGGTGGCCGGTGCATTGGATGCCAATTGTTTTGCATGTAGACTAGTCGGAGCGCCGAGACGTCACCGACTGATGAATAGAGGAGTGGTCCACTCAAGGTCCTGACTTCATAACGAATCCAATCCAAAAGGTGGCCAGCATGTGATCCCCTTGTATGTCGACAAGTCAGAAGTTGCCAGGAAGTTGCCTTTGCCTTTACCATCACGCACCCCTTAATCCTGGGAACTAATTGGGCGGGGTTTCATGACTTAGTGAAACAGTGTGCATGGGTGCGTTCAAGACCGGTAGGGAAATGTGATATCTGCGCTGTTCTTAGCGGCCACGCCAGGTCATCCGACGCTGCCGGAGGGGGAACCGGCGGGGGCTTTGCGGGAATCCCCCCTGCCCCCCCAATGGCACCCCATGGAAGACTCCCCCCTTGAGCAGTCTCGAGATGACATATCATTTGATGGTCAGCTGGTGTGCCCGGGAATAGCGCGGGTATTCCCTCACTTTGCATTAATCAGGGACAGATTGTACAGAGTGAGTCATGACACTCAAACAGGAGAGGAAATCACCCAGTTATTGATGCCAGAACGCCATCGGGAAATGGTTTTCCAGGTGGCGCACTTTAACCCCATGGCTGGCCACATGGAGTATGATAAGATACTCAACCGGGTAATGGTCCGGTTCTATTGGCCGGGCATCTGGGCAGACGTGCGCCGGACTGCCAGCTAGTCAATCCTGCGGCCACCCCCCGGGCGCCCTTGTGCCCATTACCACTCATGGAGGTCCCGTTTGAAAGGATTGGCATGGACCTCATCGGACCATTCCACCCGAGCACCTGGGGATATCGTTTTGTGTTAGTTCTGGTGAATTGCGCAACTCGATATCCCAAAGCAGTGCCGCTGTGGTCCATCTCTGCAACGAGTGTGGCGCAAGCACTGTTCCAGGTCATCTCCCGAGTCGGAGATTCTGACTTACCAGGGCACGTCCTTTATGTCACGCACGATAAAGGAACTATACGGACTATTGGGGATTAAGGCTATTCGGACCAGCGTCTTTATGCACAAGGACAAACCTAATTGGGATTAATGGTTGGATCCCCTGCTGTTTGCAGTGCAGGAGGTACCTCAGTCCTCCACGGGGTTTTCCCCCTTTGAATTGTTGTTCTGCAGGAAGCCGTGCTGGGTTTTGGACATAGTTAAGGAAAGCTGGGAGGAAGGTCCAAGCCCCAGCAAAAGCAAAATATAATACGTTATGGACCTCAGAGCAAAACTACACACGTTGGATCACCTATTACGTGAGAATTTACTCCGGGCACAGAACGTCAACAGCGCCTCTATAACAGGGGGACGCAGCTAAGAAAACTTTCACCGGGAGAGAAAGTGCTTGTATTACTCCCGACGTCCAGCTCTAAATTACTCGCCAAGTGGCAAGGACCCTTTGTGGTCACACAACGAGTGAATGATGTGGATTACGAGGTCCGGCGTTTGGACCGGGGCGCAGACACCCAAATTTACCATCTCAACCTCCTGAAAGCATGGAAGGAGGCGGAGCCTGTTTCCATGGTGACGGTGGTCGAGGAGGGGGAGGAGTTTGGTGCGATCTCGGCCCTACAGGCTGTCCGAACACAAATGCAAAGTGGTTCGGGAAGAATTAAAATCCATGCTGGAGTTAGGGATAATAGAAGAATCCCACAGTGCGTGGTGCAGCCCCATCGTTCTGGTAGGGAAGAAGGATGGGTCTGTGCGGTTCTGTGTGGATTACCGCAAGGTGAATGAAGTGTCACGTTTTGACGCCTACCCGATGCCCCGGGTCGACGAGCTCCTGGATTGGCTAGGCACTGCTCGTTTTTTCACGACACTGGATTTGACCAAGGGTTACTGGCAGATTCTCTTGTCACCAGAGTCCAAGGAAAAAATGGCATTCTCCACTCCGGAAGGATTGTACCAATTTGTGACTCTTCCGTTCGGCTTGTTCGGTGCACCCGCCACGTTCCAGCCCCTCACGCTGTCTATGCGGCCGCCTATCTGGGTGACGTCATCATCCAGAGTGGCGGCTGGGAAAAACACATGCGGCGGGTGGGGGCAGTGCTTGAGTACCTGAGGCAGGCGGGGCTCACCGCAGACCGGCGAAGTGTGCAGTTGGCCGGAGGGAGGTACAGTATTTGGGGTACCACTTGGGAGGAGGGCAGGTACGCCCGCAGGTAGATAAAACAGCAGCAATTGCGGCCTGCCCGACTCCCAAGACGAAAAAAGAAGTGAGGCATTTTTTGGGACTGGCGGGTTACTACCGGAGGTTTATCCCCCGGTTTGCAGACCTGACCAGCCCACTAACTGACCTCACCCGAAAAGGTGCTCCAGATCTGGTCCAGTAGACGGAGCAGTGCCAGCAGGTGTTCGAGAGGGTGAAAACGGCCCTCTGCGAGGAGCCGGTCCTTCTCATGCCTAACTTTTCCATCCCCTTCTGCTTGCAGGCGGACGCGCCGGGCAGAGGGTTCGGAGCTGTTTTGTCCCAGCAGGTGGGTGGCGTCGACCGCCCCGTACTGTACATCAGCCGGAAGCTCTCGGACCGGGAGGCGAGGTACAGCACGGTGGAGAGGGAGTGCCTCGCCATCCGGTGGGCGGTCGGGGCCCTCCGGTATTACCTGCTGGGGTGCTCTTTCAGCCTCTGCTCGCACCACAAACCCCTCCAGTGGCTCCACCGCATGAAGGATGCCAACGCGCGGATCACCCATTGGTATCTCGCTTTACAACCCTACAACTTCCGAGTGATCCACAGACCGAGGGGGCAAATGGCTGTGGCCGACTTCCTCTCCCGCTCTCATACGGAGGGGGAGTAGGCGCGGCCGGCTTTCCGGCCTGAGTCTGGCGGTGGAGGTATGTGGAGGGGGGCGTGTTCGGCGCGCCTCCTGCGGGAAGGGAGTGTGTATGTCCCGGCTTCGAAGCCCAGCTGACAGGTGAGTAGATGGCCCAGCTGGGGCTGGTTATCTAATCACCTGTCACCTTTATCAGCAGCGTCCGACGCCATGAGGGGGAGAGAGGAGCAGACACACCCGAGCGAGCAGGAGTCCGCGAGCGAGACAAACCAAGAACATTGCACAACATAAAAAGGAAAATAAAAGACTTGTTGAACCCTGGACTTGGGCTCACGAGTTTGTTGGTCCCAGGCGAATCCACACATAAAGAATTCCACAATATGGAAAAATGAAACATTACCAAGACGCAGTCCACTACAAATACGCCAGTTTGCCTACCAAGTGCTTGAGCCATGCTACTGGACGTGACGTCACAAGCAACAAAAGCTATCAAAATTTGGTATTGTTTGAATTTACGTGAAAAGTATCAAATTTAGTACACATCTCTACTTGTGGTGCCCCATGTTACTAGACAGTAATATATTTTATACATGTTTTATAATTATTCGTTGTTAGACAAATGGTCAATGGCATGGGCAATTAGTTGCCAGATCTCACCCATGCAAAGAGAACAATTTGTGGTGACTTGGCTAAACACCCTAAAACAATTTTATATTTTTGCATTGGGCTGTGTGAGAGACAGTTCAAGTAAAGCAGACTTATGTGGTCAACCTTTTGGGTTAAATAAACTTAAACAAATATACACATAGTGTATACTGTGCTGTCTATATTTTTTAATGAGTGTATATGATATAAACATACTAATAAAACATTTTTTTTAATTGTACATTGAGCAAACATATACAAAAGTGCATTATTTCACATTTCTACCTTTGTATATAAAAGCCATATTTATGATTTATGTTCTGAGCATACATACAGTATATTCACCTCAACAATACACAGCGTCAGATTTTTTTACTTGCTTTTAGGTGGATAATTAATAAAAAAATTAAAAAAACATATACTACTTAAATTGTGCCATTACCCTGTAACTGCCTAGGAATTCTGACACTGTGCTTTTTCAAAAAAAAACAAAAAAAAAAACAACCTTTTTAGCTTTCATATATGCTTCTCTGTTAGCATACAGCAAATCAGCTGTGTAAGCATTTATTATTTCAACGCTTAAAAAACAGACAACCATAATAGGTCCCCAGTGAGAGCATATTTTTGTGTGTCCATATGTGCAAGTAGGTGGGCGGGCACATGAAATGGGTAACCAACAATAGTAAAAGAGGGGAGAAAAATAAAAAGGGGTTAATTTGGTTTGGCTCAGGTGAGGTAATTATTCCTTTCCCACAGTTCATTGCACACCCATAATGATTATTAACAAGCTTAAAGTACTTGAGGAGCACTGGGAGCTGGTGGCTAACAACACCAAGCCCAGTGAAGGAGGGAAAGAGGAAGGGGTATAGGGATAGGATGGCAGGATGGAGGGAGAGAAAATGCAGGATGGGAAATCATTATGCAAATGAGGCTGGCCTTAATCACACGGTGCCCATGATAATCTGTTGGGAGGCACCCAGGTTACGTGGGTCACCGGTTTGTTCAACAAAGGCAGGAATTTTTGTGGGTTTTGTTTGCTCTGTCTCATCATATACAGCAATCTTCTTGATTAATCATTCGTGAAGTAGATTCTAGCTCAAAGGAACATAAAGAGAACTGTATTATATGTCTCCATCGTGGGTGAAATGTGATCAATTGTTTGTTTCTTTTATATGTAGGACTGAAAAACAGCTTTTAAGATATTAAACATGCATTTTCGAAAAGTTCTATGAAAAACACACCTCTAACCATTACCAGACCCCTTAACAAACTGTTGATAGAAAAAAAAAGAAAAATGTTTGCTTGATCCTGCACACAAACAAATTCATAAATAGGGCCTGGGTTACTAAAATGCTACCATACACCAAATAGCATGTGCAAATTATACAATTGTATGTACTAATAGTAGGTGTCGTGATCTACTATGTGCAGAAGTGGTGCAGACCGCCCTATTTAAAGGAAGACGCATACTAAATACTAAGTGTATATTACCGTGGAGACAATAATTTCCATCCACATTCATATCACATTCACACAGTTAAAAAAATGCCTGCAGACACCAACATGCACAATTTGAATGTGTTTTAATTAGCCTTTTAAGTCAACAGCTATACAATTTGAACATGATGTTTCTGAATAGGTTTATATTTTTTCATTTATGCCAGTCCAAATATGTTGACACACACAAGTTGGACGGAAGATTCTCTGTCCACCGTCTGTCTTTGCCCCGCCATTGCCTCCTAGTTCACAGCCATTTGTGCGTAACTGTGCCAGTTTTGCACATATTAAATGTGCTAAATATAGACACAAAACAGTTGCCACAGAACAGTTTTAGCATTGATGAATGACATTGCGAGTGCTGATTGATTTGCATTTCCTTCTTCCAAAGTTGATATATATGTATGTATACATATGTTTATGCATATATATATATATATATACATATATAAATATATATATATATATATATATATATATAAACAGACACATTTAAGAGCCGCAATCCCACATGCTCGTAGATCAGCTGAGTGTGCGCTATCAAGTCTGCACATGTTTAATACATGCAAACTTTTAGTAGATCAGGCCCATTACATGTACATGCTATTAAGACATAAACATTTAGAACAATGTATATATATATATATATATATATATATATATATATATATACACATTAATTAGACGCGCGCATTTGCTACGCAGTCTGTGATCACGATGAGAGGCGTCCAATTTCACTTAAAAACAGCAAGCTAAGGTAACTTGTTGGTATTGCTGTTTACAATACCATCTGAAAGCGAACATGTACTCGAGGAGTGTTGTCAATTTTCTTGGCGACTTTTTTGTAAACAGCTCCTAACGACAAATCGAATATTTTTCTCCGGGGATATTGGAGACTTTTTTTGTGTCTTGGAGACTTTGTTTGTGTCTTGGAGACACAAGCAAAGCAGCAGTCCCTGTCTCAGCGAGCAGTGACGGCTACTGCCGGTCAGTTGGTGGTGCTGGAGAAGCAGAGGAGAACGCTACGCTGGCAAAGTTTACTGATTCATTGTTGTCAACAAAAGTAGCACAGTTAAGTTAAACATATGTCTTTGCTAAACTGGCAGCCACCGCATGCATGCAGGACATCCAACATCTGTGAAGACCAAGTCCTGCAAGAAAATGTCATTCATATCATCACAGCTGATCAATCGTACAATACCTTGAAGAGGCACAACTACAGGAAGGATAAACCAACTTGCAACTACGGACTAAATGCAAATGTATTTTGCTTCCTGGAGAACATTAGACATCTGTAAGTGATCACAACGAGCTGAGGTCGCATTGTACAAAAAAATGATCAGCATTGTCATCTGAAAAAGGTAAACCACCTTGTTTGTTTCAACAAATGTTTAAACTAAAGAAGAGTAAATTGTGCAATATGTTAAGCTGTTTATAAGTGTGTTTACTACATTATCAATTAGTAACTTTATCTTGTTTGCAAGATAATTGCAAACTGCAAAGACTTTCAAATTGTGCAATTTGAAATGTGGACTCGTCAGACCACAGAACACTTTTCCACTTTGTATCAGTCCATCTTAGATGAGCTCAGATCCAGCGAAGCCGACGGCATTTCTGGGTGTTGTTGATAAATGGTTTTCGCCTTGCATAGGAGAGTTTTAACATGCACTTACAGATATGCATAAACATATGTAAACATACATATATATATATCAACTTTGGAAGAAGGAAATGCAAAATATAATCAATCAGCACACGCAATGTCATTCATCAATACTAAAATTGTTCCGTGGCAATTGTTTAGTGTTTTAATTTAGCACATTTAATATGTGCAAAACTGTGTGTGTATATACAAATATATATATATATATATATATATATATATATATATATATATATATATATATATATGTATATGTATTTATACACCACTCTATTTTGCTCATTTAAGAGACGCAATCTTCAGCACACAAGCTCATAGATCAGCTGTGTGTGCGCTATCAAGTCTGTAGATCAGACCCATTATGTGCATTCTATAAACAACTAAACATTTAGGATAACGTTATTTCTTTGTGATTACCACATTATACCCAGAATGTTGTAGGAACACAAAAACCTAAGCTTAGCAACACACTTTTACAAATCTCTCAATGGAATCCCACCCTTCCAGACTGCACCAGCAGGTTTTACAGTTCACCTAATCTGTCTCCATGTGCTTCTTTTTCTTCCTCTCTCACACTCTCTTTTACCAGGTTCCCCACACTGGGCTGGCATTTCTTGGACATCTGTTCTTGGCAAGAACAGAGGCAACACAACTAATGCGCCTGCTCTCTGGAGGAAGAGGGGAATGAAGGCGTGGAGGTTTGAGGGAAGGATAAACATTGGGTAGCAAAATACAAGGGAGTACAAAGACGCTCACCCAAGAAAAAAAAGAAAAAAACATGATGGACATGCGTAAAGGAGAGGCACAGAAAAGTTAAGTAGATTGCAGAATGGAATAAGTGGTTTGTTTTGAGTAAGTGTCTTAGTTTAAGTATGGGTACATAATTTGGTACTTTTATAGGTACCGACCAAAGTCCGCCGGTACTACCATGCACCGAGTTACGTAATATCAAACGGTGCCATATTTCGTTATCATTGTTGCAGGTGACGCTGTGTCCGGTTGCCGTTTCAGCACCAGCTCAAACACTTGGCCGGGAAACAAGCAGTCATGCACTCGGAGCGGACTCATTCGGACTGCCTTTAGGTAATGTTACACATTTCCATGACAAAAAAGCAAGAAGAAGGCGCTTAACAGTACAGTGAGGCTCCTCTTTTCAAAATGTGCTAGCTTGATGCTAATTTACATTGGATTTGCCATAGACATGCTACTGATCAGCATTAGCGATTAGTATTAGCGATATAACATTGCAATTTCAATACCTACAAATTTGGTAATCAAAACTACAACTAAGATACAAGTTACATTTAAACGCTGGTGTGTAAGAAACACAATACTTGCAGTTTGAACACGTTTTAGGTCTCAACAAAAGACTAGACACAGGCACATAGACACAGTTCACTTAATGGCAAAGACTACATCCTGGCTATGGCAACACACCGTAGTCAATACACTACTGCCATCTAACTTCTTGGAATTGCAACTGCATGCAAAATCTACCATGCAATACAGTACAACACAGTACTTACAAATGACACACATCAACTGTTAGAAAAGATAATTGGAATGCTCAGTTTTAAATGTTAGATAGAAAAAAAATAGAGTTTCTCTTTTAAACGATTAGCATTTATTCAGACGTCTGAACAAACTTAAAAGTAGCGTTGAGTACCGGTATCAATTCAAATGTGAAAGGTACCCTTCCCTGCTTAGCATTATGTAGGACACCACAGGTAGGGGATTAAATGTAGTGCAGAGCTCAGTGAAAGTTTGGAGAAAATATAATACTTGTAACAAATTAGCAATGCATCCTGTAAAACATACAGTATATCAATAAAAGTATTAATACATTTAAGACTGTAATTTGCTGTTGTGCATTGTTCCTAAAAATAATTGCCTTCACGCACGCCCATCTGAAACGAACAAGCCTGGCCGATAATGTTCAACTGTGCACCGTTAAAAGTCTTAAACAATTACAGATGGGAGAGCCCAAACGAAAGAGTGAGAGGTTGCAGAATTTTCTGGACATCTAATTGACAGGGAAATCAGCACTGGGAGGCAGACAGAGTGAGTCATGTCCTGACAGGCTTCAGGTTCAAATGATTAATTACCTCCAAGCCTTCTGCGGGCCTGGCAACTTCCTCTGGTTGATGCTGTGTTTTGTGCTATGGGGGCCCGGGATCCCCAAGTGAAGCTTGTCAGAGTAACTTTTCATTTGCCAATTGTTGTGTAAAATTAGTTCATTCCATCAAGTTTGTTTGCTTTTATTCTCCCTCGGGGGTCCTGTCCTCACCTTTCTATTTATAATCTCCAGTGCTGTAACTCAAACCATACTCTTTTTTGTTTTCGGTAAATGTTAAATGAAATATGTGTCTTGCATTGTAAGGCAATCGTTGTATCTGCTGGGGATATAATGGTAGAATTAAGGTAATAGTTTGAGTAAAACATTTATGTTTTTGTATTTTACTTGTGGGGCATTTTGCATTACTGAAAACTACACACCTATACAACACCAGTTCCATCCTCCTTTCATATTTTACACATTGCTTTACAGACAGACAGACATAAACACATGCAGAGGTACTTGAGACATCCGGGGCAGTTCCTGTGGGTCTACAAGACCCAGATATCTTCATAACTGTCTCTCACATAAACACAGTCATACAAATATTGCACTGTAACCAGACATACTTACTTTATTGTTATGCAATGTAATCAAAACAATATGTTTCCTTACCAGGAGAGATAATATGAATTAATACAATGTAAACAATTTGCAATGGGATGTTTGAATACAACAAACATAATGACAGGTTTGTGCAAACTAAAAAATGCTCTAGTGTGCGAATTACCAGATGTTTCTACCAGGGACAATAGGTCAGGGAAGGCAGGCAAAGCAAAATAAATAAATAACATGAAATGCATGTTAATAGTTCTCCATTAAAATGTGTTATGAATGTAGTTCTTGTATGAATCCAATTGTTTGGAACTTTTCCCAATTAAAAATCCCTAAACTTGCAAATGTTCTGATAAGGACAGAAACCTGACATGAGGCTGCCACTGCCCTGCCTTTACTATGCAGCCTGTGTAATGTATTTAATGTAAGTGTGACAATGTTATTCATGTGAATTGGACAACAAAAGAAGATAAATCATAAACAGAAGGGCGCAGTAGTACTCTGATCCACCATGAAAAGGTGGGGGCGTACGAGAGCCGGTAGGTACTTATCCCTGTGGTCTTTCTTGAAAGGAAAAACCAGCGGCAGGATTTTTATTTATTTTTTACTTGCTTGAAATACACAAACAGCAGCACCAGCGCCATGTGTCAAGTCAAAATCAAAGGACATATATTTTATTACTCTATTGTATAAAACTAACTGCCATAATGGAGCATTATATATCCAAGCTCAAACAAACAGATGGTGATGATACAGTTACAACAAAGTATGTTTTTGTGGCGACGGATAAGTGCATATACTTCAGCTTTTTTTTTAAATAATTAATGAAATTAAATAAATGTAAAGTATTTGAAAACGTTGTAGATTCAAAGAGGGCACTAACTTTCCAGAGTATTTTAAGCATTATACCCGGCCCTCTTCCAACTTTTCGAACGTAATGACGTAAACTTTGTTCGTACGTAACACACACACACGCATTCACACCACACACATAGTTTGTGTGTATTCAGCTAATAGCGATTTAGCACAGTTTAGATACTTGTTTGTCACAAAAAAACATTCAAGAAGTTTGGTTATTTTATGAATTTATTATGGGTCTACTGAAAATGTGACCAAATCTGCTGGGTCAAAAGAATACATACAGCAATGTTAATATTTGGTTACATTTCCCTTGGCAAGTTTTGGTAGCCATCCACGAGCTTCTAGTTGAATTTTTGACCACTCCTCTTGACAAAATTGGTGAAGTTCAGCTAAATTTTATGGTTTTCTCACATGGACTTGTCAATGATTCGTTTTTTTCAGATCTGTGCTGAGTTCCTCTGAGTTTCCCATTGTCGCGTTTGTAACCGAGTCTAATGACCGCATCACATGAGCCCTATTTAAATGGGCTCAGAGAAGTCAACATAATGACTCGCATTAAGTTAAGAGGCCATGCCATGAAGTTAATTTGATTTGTTTGTAACTTTTCTACATCACTAAAATTGATAATGTATGTTGCTGTATGTATACTTTTGACCACCCGGCAGATTTGGTCACATTTTCAGTAGACCCATAATAAATTCATAAAAGAACCAAACTTCATGAATGTTTTTTGATTGGAGCACAAGTATGTGCTCCAATCACTCGATCACAAAAAATAAGAGTTGTAGAAATTATTGGAAACTCAAGACAGCCATGACATTGTGTCCTTCACAAGTGTATGTACACTTTTGACCACGACTGTATATATATATATATATATATATATATATATATACATATATATATATATATATATATATATATATATATATATATGTATATATATGCTCCATGAAACTACAAATGGTATTGGTCTTGTTACCTTTTTTGGTTTAAAAAATATAACTTTCAGCCAGTTGCAAACAGCACCTTTAACATTAAAAAGAGCACAATCATTTTAAGTTTGTTAGAGCTTTACCATCCATGAACCTCACCACACATCACTGGTTTCTACAGTATGTGCTTGTATTGTATCGGCCTTTTTAACTCGTAACGTTCCTGAATATGCTTTCACCCCCAAATCATCAAATATGATATCTCCCTGGAAGCACAATAAAATGTCACAAATACAATTTGTCAGTAAAACCTGTTTGCATTCCTAATATACCATATTTGACTTCAAATATGAACTGCTCATATTTTATGATGTGTAATTGCATTGTTTGAGGCCTTGCTGGTTGTTCAACCAGAATGAGACTTTTTCAAAAAGTTATGTTCCATGAGGGGAAATGCAGGTGTGACTGGGTGTAAAAAGGATTCCCCTGAGCTGATAACTCAAACGGGGAAGACAAATGGTAGATTGCGATCCTAAATCACAGAAGAGTTTGTTTTTTGTTGGACGTGATGCTTCTAAAGCTAAATAATTCATGATTGACAAGTACTGATAAGGGAAAAATCAGCCTAAAATGAGAGAGAGTGTTAAAAAGGGGACCTATGATTATTTCAATCTACATTTAAAACACTTATTTGTGGTCTAATTAATATATTTTTGATATGCACTTGTGTAAACTTGTCTCTCTCTGGCTGATAGCCTTGCTTAATGTCCAAATATGTATGTCCACCTTGCTGCGACATCACACCATAGCCAGACTGCAAAATATGTGTGCAGGTTCACACCCAAATGCATGAACCTTATGAGTTGATGCTTTGGAATTGTTTGACGCAGGTGTTCAACATTGTAACAACATTTACAAGTCAGAAGAGATGAAAACAATAAGTCCCCTTTAATGAAGTACCTTTAATGTCCACTCTCAAGTGTGTGATACTGCAAGATTGTGATCCTTAATGCAATCATTTAAAAAATTGTTCCGAAAACGGCAATGCCTTTAAATGGAATTTCATGTTTCACAAATTAAGCCCTGTAATTGTTTGTTTACATCAACCAACTTGTGCTGTATGTTGGGCAGAACAAGCAGTGGCAAATGTGAATGCTGAAAAGTAATGTTAAAAGAAGCCCCCCTTTCTTTACCTCTTCTGTTACCCTTGGTGACTTTATTCATTATTTACCTATATTAACCATGTTTCAACAACAGGGTCTTCCTCCCCATTTTCTATCTCCTTTTATTGACCCCCACAATGCTCTTTAATCACCTTAAAACATCCCTCTTCCTCCCATTTTCACCCTCTAATACGCTCCATGGGAAGTCTCATACCACCAAGCAAGATTTTTTTTTTTAAGAGTTGTAATTTATTATTTGCAAGAGAAACCGTTATCAGAGTCAGTTTGCTATCGTGGGCCACTTCATTAATCACAGGGCCCTCTCTCTTCATTTGTTCAAGATAGGCTGTGGTTCGGTGGGTTCCAGGCACTGATATAAATATGGAGGAACACTCCCCTCCCCTGTTTATCACCCCATAAAAAAGTTTGCGCTATACAAAAGATATATAGTGGAAAAACTATACGCACACTATTATCTATTTTATTTCATATTGAATAGTTTGCACCAACACATTCCTGAACTAAAGCATCGACAATTTAACATGTTTATTCTTGCATTTGCTTTTTATTTGTCCAACATGCACTCTAATGTGTTAACAAGGCACCACTAGGTTGGGGCACAGCCTGTTTAGGGTTGACCCCAGCATATGGGTCCAATCAGGATCCCTGTGGGTGTTCAAAGAGATACAACTGGAATAGAGATTCAAAAGAAAAACGATTTGTTGTTTTTTTTCAGAGTAATGGACTTTTTTATACATGACATTGTAATCTAGCAAGTAAATTGGATGATATTATTGTTACTGGTCATACCAGGCTTCAGTTGTTATTTCGGTTCAAGGGAAATGATAGAACAATAAATCATGTAGTACCTACCCACTGTGGGAAATTCCTGGATTTTACCTTTTTTTTTTTTTTTTTTTTTTGTATAGTTGTGGTTGAAAAATACTTAGAGAGCACCATTGGTACTACACATCTGCATATGCTCAAGCAACACAACATTCCATTTAACCATGATCTGAACACTCAACTGTTCCAGTCTAGCTGATGTAGTTCTATGTTTGTGTGTATGCAGTGACCCACAAGGGATTACGGGACAGCAAGTGAAAGGTGGCCTTGAACTGTAAAAGGATAATCCTATTCTGATACTCTACAAAGAACCCAAACCCAATTTAACCAATTTACCATTTCATCCACCAGCTGTATCTGTTCAGTCAAGATGTTTAAACGTGTATTGTGACTTGTTTCTTTCTTTCACTCTCTGATTGATGTTTATTCTCTTTATTTAGCTTTTGTCCATTTTTTTTTTTGCTTTGAATTCTCTTTACTTTTTTGTCTGTGTGCATGATGTGGCCATATTGGAAATGTGGATAGGTAGCAGTTATCATAGCAACAGCAAGTCAACTGAAAAATTAGGCTTCACAATTTTCATTGTATCTTGTTTTATACTCGATTTTATCTCGCTGCAGTGAAGTAGGAAGTTATCAAAAGTTACAAAGCTTAAAGCCACCAGTTTCTGATGCAACTATGCAGCTTGGAGCTTGAAGAAGGTATCTATCTAGAATTATTTAGATATGTAAGTCTCACTTCCAGAAGCCTATCAGTTGAATTGAAGCTGTGAGTGGGTGATGTGTAAATGTTCTCACAATGATTAAGCTCAATTTGATTAAGTGTTTTTTTTTTTTATTTTAAGAGGTATCAAGGAATAAAAACAAAATTATGTCATTATCTCACATTGTGTTCATTAACACATACAGTAGTACCTCAATTTACAAGCTTAATTGTTTCTGTGACGGAGCTCTTAACTCAAAACACCTCAACGTCTCCCATTAAAATTGATGGTGCTAGTCCTGCCAAAAACAGGACCATTTTAACATGTAACATGCCTTTATAGAAAGAAAAGCAACTTTTTCGATAAAAAACATTGTATAAACACAATACAAAAAAAAAAAAAACACACAACAACCACACTAGTTTTATGAAATATTATAATAATAATGTACATCTCTTACCTTGGAGAGTGGATTTCTATTGTATGGCCTTTCAGCTAATTCTCCGTCAAACACACCATCAATGGCTTTTCAATATTTTTCTGAATGAAAGTCTGCCGTTTAGATATTATTTCAGCATTCTTTGCTGACGTTACACTCATTTTGCTTCAGTGTGGTGCAGACTAGCAGTGATACGCTCAAATTGCTTTGCAAACTTGGTGAAACACTTGGTCATGTTTTTGATTGTTTATTTTTTTTGATTCATTGAATAGCATCCACATACCCAGCAATATGTTTGGAGGAGAAAAGGTGAGGTGTTTAATCCCAGGAACACCATGTCTACCGTCAAGCATGGTGGTGGTAGTATTATTATCTGTTTTGCTGCCAATGGAACTGGTGCTTTACAGAGAGTAAATGGGACAATGAAAAAGGAGGATTACCTCCAAACTCTTCAGGACAACCTAAAATCATCAGCCCGGAGGTTGGGTCTTGGGCGCAGTTGGGTGTTCCAACAGGACAATGGTCCCAAACACACGTCAAAAGTGGTAAATGAATGGCTAAATCAGGCTAGAATTAAGGTTTTAGAATGGCCTTTACAAAGTCCTGACTTAAACGTGTGGATAATGCTGAAGAAATAAGTCCATGTCAGAAAACCAACAAATTTAGCTGAACTGCACCAATTTTGTCAAGAGGAGTGGTCAACAATTCAACCAGAAGCTTGCCAGAAGCTTGTGGAAGGCGTCCAAAAGTTCCTTATTGCAGTGAAACTTGCCAATGGACATGCAATCAAATATTAACATTGCTGTATGTATACTTTTGACCCATCCGATTTGGTCACATTTTCAGTAGACCCATAATAAATTCATAAAAGAACCAAACTACATGAATGTTTTTTTTGTGACAAACAAGTATGTGCTCCAATCACTCTATCACAAAAAAAATAAGAGTTGTAGAAATTGTTAGAAACTCCATGACATTATGTTCTTTACAAGTGTGTGTGTAAACTTTTGACCACGACTGTATGTGGTTTATCTTTTCTGCACATAGAGAATTACACACGTTTTTAAGTGCACTTGCATAATAACATGATGTGCAATAATGAACTGGTTAAAAATTCAGAATGTTTAGATTACTAAGGAAAGTAGAAAAAAACTTCGGAGGCAATGCCAAGTAAAAATCCCTGCAAACTACAACCTATCGTAGAGTCGCTATTAATGTTTTATAGTAGTTATATTGGCGATGCACTACTTCTATTCTCAACACATGTTCTTGCCATTATGTAACCATTCATTTCATTTTTTCATTTATTTATTTGTTTCAGGCAATGACATAAACAAGTACAAAGTTGATAACACATAATAATATAAATTAATATAGTGCAAAAAGTAATGTATAGTATGTAATGCATGATTGTCCAGTTTTGCCTGAAAGGGAGTGGGAAGAAGATATTTTTTTTAGTCCCACCCCCAGTTCTCCATTCAGTGATTATTCACATGAGTTCACTGTTACTTTGTTCAAGGATTATAATACAGATGTGTATCATAGTGGCATTACCACAGGTAACAATAATTATTACACTGTAACAATAATTTGTATCAACAATGTAGGAATAATGAATATACCAACAAATTGTAATAGACAAAATGCCAACAATGGTAATAGACAACATAGCAATAACGGTAAGGAAACATTGAGCACATGTTAAACATGACAGAGTACAATAGCAGGTCAAATTAAATACCCTCATCTCTATATTAGAACCAGACCCCATGTTTGTATAATAGTTTAAATCGATTAATAAATATATCACTATATAGTTAGCACTAGTAAAGTCGGGGCATATAACAAAAATTGTATTTTGTCCGTCAGCATTTAAAGAGAACACACAAGGGGAGACCACATAAAAGAGTAAATACATCACTTCATCTTTAATACCTGCATTGGGACCACTTTAGCTCTCGAGCTGCGGGGTTTTGTCAACTAAACCTGCTTCTGCATTCATGTGAAGCTGCCTTCTGTCATGGTGGTGTGTTACTAAATATGGTAGTTTTTTTCCACTGTAATACCTTTTACTTAGATTTAAAATCGAATTGACTCCCCTAAAATGCACTGACGTGCTTGCATATTGCACTACCACCAAGACAAAAACGAACAAAAAAAGTACCAATTAAATTTCTCAAATCCTTTTATTTTATGGCTTTATCAGTGATGAGCGTTTGTAATGACTGATTTCCCCTGGGTGTTTGTACTTATGGAGATGTGCTGTTTTTTCAGTGCATTGTTTTGAAAATGTGATAATGCACTTAGCATCAACAGTGGCTTTGTGTTGACGAGCAGCGCCGTGTATTAAGATGATGGGGAGGGGAAGGTGTTGTTGGGGAATTGAGGTGGGGGTGGTAGAAGGGGGGGGCCTCTCATGAGAGTTCAAGCACACACTTAAACAGAGGATAGAGTGGCTCCCTTGGGTGCATTTGCATGGATAAGTTGACATGCAGAGATTTACAACCAGAGGTGTCAACAATAACCATACAACAACAAACTGGGAATCATAATGACAAAAACAATTAAAAAATAGCTGTTAAAGGCCTACTGAAATGCGATTTTCTTATTTAAACGGGGATAGCAAGTCCATACTATGTGTCATACTTGATCATTTCGCGATATTGCCATATTTTTGCTGAAAGGATTTAGTAGAGAACATCGACGATAAAGTTTGCAACTTTTCGTCGCTAATAAAATAAGCCTTGCTTCTACCGGAAGTAGCAGAGGAGTTGCGTGAGGTCACAGGTTGTGGAGCTCCTCACATCTGCACATTGTTTACAATCATGGCCACCAGCAGCGAGAGCGATTCGGACCGAGAAAGCGACGATTTCCCCATTAATTTGAGTGAGGATGAAAGATTTGTGGATGAGGAAAGTGAGAGTGAAGGACTAGAGGGCAGTGGGAGCGATTCAGATAGGGAAGATGCTGTGAGAGGCGAGTGGGACCTGATATTCAGCTGGGAATGACTAAAATAGTAAATAAACACAAGAGATATATATACTCTATTAGCCACAACACAACCAGGCTTATATTTAATATGCCACAAATGAATACCGCATAACAAACACCTCCCCCCTCCCGTCCATATAACCCGCCAATACAACTCAAACACCTGCACAACACACTCAATCCCACAGCCCAAAGTACCGTTCACCTCCCCAAAGTTCATACAGCACATATATTTCCCCAAAGTCCCCAAAGTTACGTACGTGACATGCACATAGCGGCACGCACGTACGGGCAAGCGATCAAATGTTTGGAAGCGTACTCACGGTACCGTGTCTGCGTATCCAACTCAAAGTCCTCCTGGTAAGAGTCTCTGTTGTCCCAGTTCTCCACAGGCCAATGGTAAAGATTGACTGTCATCTTTCCGGGAATGTAAACAATGAAACACCGGCTGTGTTTGTGTTGCTGAAGTCGGCCGCAGTACACCGCTTCCCACCTACAGCTTTCTTCTTTGCTGTCTCCATTGTTCATTGAACAAATTGCAAACGATTCACCAACACACATGTCCAGAATACTGTGGAATTTTGCGATGAAAACAGACGACTTAATAGCTGGCCACCATGCTGTCTCAAAATGTCCTCTACAATCCGCGACGTCACGCGCTGACGTCATCATACCGAGACGTTTTCAGCAGGATATGTCGCGCGGAATTTAAAATTGCACTTTAGTAAACTAACCCGGCCATATTGGCATGTGTTGCAATGTTAAGATTTCATCATTGATATATAAACTATCAGACTGCGTGGTCGGTAGTCGTGGGTTTCAGTAGGCCTTTAAGTTGCTAAGGTGATGTGCAATGAAAGGGGTCATTTTTTGGAATGATTAACATTTTTGCCTTGTTTTAATTGAAATCAATCTTTAATTCTCAGAGCTAGGCCAATCAGGATGCATTGCAAAGCACTTGTTTAAAAGAAGAGAGATGTTGAGAGAGAGGCAAAAAGTGTGAAAAGGGACAATAAAGGGAAAAATAATCTTGCGTTCAGTTTGCAAAAGTAATGAGAATCTAATGAGGCTTGCCACCCCCCTCCCTCAGCGTTTAGAGCTATTGGATGCGACTCCACACCAACTTCCCTGAGGAGAAGCTTACAGGATAGGAAAAATGGTTCTACACAGGGTGCATTGATGGATCGCTAGAAGGGGAAATACGTGAAGGGTGCAAGAGGAAAGAAGGCAGAGGGGAGGGTAGGAGTGATGTCAGGATGGGGTATGAGAGAGGAGGAGAAGCAAAAAGAAAGACTTGAAGAAGGGGGGGGGGGGGGGGGGGGGGTTGTGGATTGAAGAAGACGTGGGCTGGAGCCAGGTTGACAAAAGTGTGGATAAACACTTTTCACAGCATGGAGGAATGGGAGGTTTATGGAGGCGTGGTGAGTGTGTTTAAATGTTGTGGTTGGGGAGCAGCAATGATGGTAAAGAGGCTGGAACCAAACACACATGCATCAGCCTGTCACTGTGTAGAAAAATGTCTGCAGTACACATGATATTTGTATAAATATTTGTATTTTTGTAAAAGGATTGATTTATATACAGACTCTTATATTGGATACCAGATTCAGCAGTTTGTACAATGTTGCCAATGATAATATACAGTATACATCACTCTAAATTATATTTTATATAACTTTCAATGGCCCTGTGATGAGGTGGCGACTTGTTCAGGGTGTACCCTGCCTTCCGCCCAAATGCAGCTGAGATAGGCTCCAGCACCCCACGCGACCCCAAAAGGGACAAGCGGTAGAAAATGGATGGATGGATAACTTTCAATGGTATTTTTTATTGAATGTTAGGGCTTTCAAAATTATTGGGATTGATTTAGTTAATCCATCATTGTTATTATTTAGAGTTTTGCCTCAATAAATTGACTCAAAATCCCTAAAAAGCTTTTGGCAACGCATTTCGGTCAGTTTGTCAAGTAGTGTTACTGTTTGCAGTAGCAAAAAAGTTAATATGGAAGACCTCGAACAATATGTTAGCCCTCTCGATTAGAAATGTTCATACAAAAAGAACATGGAACAATCGACTGACAAAGTATAGTGCACACTCGGCAGGAAGGCCTTTTTTTTTTTAAAGAAAACACATCCCTCTTAAAACTTCACATTTATAACACAAAATGAGTAACAGGTCCACACAAATGTGGATAAATGTTTAGAAATATGTTACGCTACGAGTATAGTCGTCCCTTCTTTCTTGAGTGCGATATTTAATCGCAATTAATCAAAATTATTCGACAACAACCCTGTGATTAATCTGATTACACATTTTAATTGTTTGACAGTAATACCACACACACCCACACCCACACCCACACACACATACACACACACTGGCATTGTTAACATTGAAATATTTATAAAGAGTTTGGAGTAATGCTCTTCTCCGTATCGCCAAAATAAACATTCGCAATATTGTTCAAACTAACAAATTATGATGTTCCTCTAAATAGTATCCAATGAAGCCAGACAAGCAGAACACCGACCTCTCTCAAGGTCAAGTATGTAAAGTCATCACCAAAAATTTAACACAATCATTTGCCATATCTTGTCCTTCCTTCACTGAGAAGATAAAAAAAAGTTATGTCTCTGGCCAAAAGTTAGAAATAAATGTTATTTGGGGCGGATCTTACGGGATACACTGTGGCATTTGTCACACCAACTAATGGTGGCGATGCTTGTAACTCAAATTTGTGCATGCCACTTAAAGCAAAACAGCTATTTTCTTAAAAACACTCTAAAGTTGCGGAATACTATGCTAACTTGTACTATGAGTCCTTTTTTTCCACTTAAAACACATTTTAAAACGGGTTCTTCCTTTCAAATAACCCTTGTAAAAAAGGTCAATAAAAAGCCAAATTATAAGTATTGTTATGCTCATTAATAAGGTATTGCGTGATATGCTGATGTCAATGTAAAAGTGTATTTTTCTGGAAAAAACATTGGTCTGACTTCATTCCATCCATCAGACCATAGAGGATTTATTGTAGTTTAGCAGCTAAATCACATTGACGAGTGACAATATCACTTTTATCACATTGTTTTAATAAGTTTAGCAAAACAAAACTGAAATATCTAGTCTTTTAAAATGAGTTAGATAAGTCAAACTGCTCAAGTACATAAAAGGTGCTCTTAACCCTCCTACATCACCAACCTTTCTACCCCCGTTTAAGCCGTGTTGATGTTAGATTGTGACTTTATCTCAAAATTTACCCTGATGAAAAGATCCAACGACTGACTTTTTCCTACCGTTGACCTTGTGTTACAATGCCAGGCCAGGATGACTCTTCATCACTTACAGTACCCCCCATCCCCACCCCCCAGCAGCAACACCACCACCTGCTCCTCCTCTACTTTGACTTTTCAAGTCAGAGGTTCAGTCATGCTTTCAGGCTGCCTTAATGAGGCTTACAGTGCTCCACTGGTCATAGGACTGGTAATGAGCGAGACATCTGAAAGAGAGGAGACATTGGGAAGCGGTAGAGCAACAAGGGAGGGATATGGAGCTTGGTTCTGTACCAGGTAAGTGTGCACACTGCTTGAGTAGTATACGTGAGTTCACAAAGTCTATGACTAGTGTGTGTATTTCAGCATGTGTCGGTCAAAAAGACCTTCAAGAACAATTTGCTGGTGTCCCTCGTCAAGTATTGCTTGTCTTTGTTGTGGTAACCTGAAATTAATTTGCACTTGAACTCCCGTTTCTTCTAGGCTCAATTCGAAAACCCTTTTAATGATGTGCCCCCCACAGACAGGAGCACCAAGAACTAAGACATTGGTATGATGAGCCGGAATATTTAAATTCCCCAGGTACTCAAAGCTCCCTTTCTCTTTTTTTCCCAGACAATACACCCCCTCTCTTCACTCACAACTTATCCTGGAAGGTAATAAAACAAAATGCTCTCAGGCGTGGAGCTTAAGCAAAAGGTATTTGCCTAAGGGCGTAACATTAATAGGTGCTGTATTGCTACACATTTACTCATGTACGCTTCTCAGTAGGTCACCGCAAGCTCTTGAATGATGTTCAACTGAGTCCTGTCAGTGACAAACCACTCTGTGATGTTGAAGCTTTACTGAACAATGTGAACCGTTTAAATCAATGCACTGCGACGACTTCCAATACAAACAGCAAAATACAAATTATGCCTTTACGAATACAATTTTTGAACAATACATTATAAATGAATATTTATGCGAGTTGTCAAAAATAATGATCTAACTCATGTGAATAATCACAACAATATCACATTATTCATGTATGTACGAGGCTATAATCACCCCATTCAATTTGACTGTACATGCCCCTTTACTGAACCTTAACAGCAATTGGTTACCAGGTTGCTGCAGGGTGAGTGATCAGATCAATTTATATGACGTCAGTGTAAAGATGAGTGAGGACACTGCGACCCATGTGCTCACTGGTAAATAAATAAACTGTTACCAAGTTTTAAACAAATAAATGACATGCATTCGATTAAAACTTGTTCCCGTATGGGCCCTGACAAAATTGCATCCATCCATCCATCCATTTTCTACCGCTTGTCCCTCTTGGGGACGCGGGGAGTCGCTGGAGCCAATCTCAGCTGCATTCCGGCGGAAGGCGGGGTACACCCTGGGCAAGTCGCCACCTCATCGCAGGGCCAACACAGATAGACAGACAACATTCACACTCACATTCACACACTAGGGCCAATTTAGTGTTGCCAATCAACCTATCCCCAGGTGCATGTCTTTAGAGGTGGGAGGAAGTCGTAGTACCCGGAGGGAACCCATGCACGCAGTCACGGGGAGAACATGCAAACTCTACACAGAAAGATCCCGAGCCCGGTATTGAACTCAGGACTACTCAGGACCTTCGTAATGTGAGGCAGATGCACTAACCCCTCTTCCACCGTGCTGCCCAAAATTGCATTTGTGTCCAAATATTGGGGTCTATTTTTAAGATCATTTTAATAATGCAAGCGAACAATAACCTGTGATTAATCCTGATTAATCCAAATTCAAAATTTTTAAAATAGCATTTGACAGCATTAATATTTAATTGTGACATGCTTTAAAATCGTGCACCAATAATCCTGAAGCTGTGCTTAGCTTTTGGCATGTTGGTGGTTCTGTGTAGAAACATGCGAGAAAATACATTTCCGGACCCTAGGCTTTTTTTTTTTTTGCCCCAAACAAGATTTGTTCATGGCCCCATTTAGGTCTTCAATATTACTCGAGTAACACGCTAGAGGCTTCAAAGCTGACTTGACATTAGTGAGTATTGTAAAACATTCATCCCTCAAAGTTTGGGGCTTGTAAACGTGACTATGTGGTTGCTATTTAATGTCTAGAGGGCTTTTTTAATGTTAAAAACTGTATTTTGAAAGCCGGAACCATGCTATTTTATGCTCGAGCTATGAACATTTTCCATGTATAATAATTCCTATTTCGCAGAAATGAATCTAACACGGCCAGGCCTGGAACCAATTCATATAAACGGGGGTTTAGTGCAGGGGTCTGCAACCCGCGGCACAGGAGCCACATGCAGCTCTTCTGCCTCCTTGTTGTGGCCCCCTTAGATATTTTCAACCCTGGCGTGAGAAAAGTTTGCATGTTTAAAAATAGTTCTATAATTTCCGACTGTCTGTGAGGCTGTGAAAGTGCACAGGCTGAGTTCTGAGGTGCAAGACAGGCAAGTAAAATAGACTGGAAGCCATTGTGTTCAGTTCAGCTTCTCGAGTGTGCAAGCCCTTGGATAAACTAACCATGTATACTTTCCAAAAAAATAAAATAAAAAATAGTTACATTTCACATGCTTTTCCTGTAAAATAAAAAATAAAAAAGATGAAAACTTTTTAAAGTTTAGAAGCTGTGTTACGTTTTGTGGCTCTGTACTATTTTTCTTTAGTGAAAAAGGCGGCAAAATGTCTCTTTTGATAATCTTTTGATGGAGACCCCTGGTTTAGTGTATTACTATTGGTGACCAGAAGTAATTTGACAGTGTGTGTGTAAGACAAAAAAATGCTGTTCAAGTACTAAACGTTTCTAATTAGATATTAAGAAATAATGTAATAATATTTTCAAGGTACGTAAAGATTTGCATTTACTATGAATAATCACGTATGACCAATAAACAAAAAGACTACATTGACTACAACATTTCAGATCAATCCGATATGTTTGATAGTACTGTGTATATTTTCCAGATAATGTCCAAAGTCTAAAAAAAAACAACTTAAACTTAAACAAATAGGTTGATCGGAACAAAAGGAAAAAAAAGTATTTGCTGTCTCCATGTCGCAGTGAAGCAAATTCAAATAACACAACACAAAACATGTGCAAACTATGAAAGAGAAAATGCTTTTTAAACTCTATATCTTTAAGGAAAAAGATCTAGCCAAAATGAAAACTTAAATGGTGCGGTCGTTTCAGAAATACGGTCGTAACTCTGCCACAACGATGACAATAAAGTAGCAAATATCTCTATGGGCTTATAAATGGACACAGCAACAATGCTGCTGGACCAAACTAAAACAATTACAAAGTACATGATGACTCATGAGGTAAGTCAGTCCATCAAGGCAGAACAAGCAAACACCTGCAGAGCACGACAACCACATTGATGATCAGCTACTTAGGTGACAGGTCACCATTATAATGTGGCCCTAAGCAACTGCTGTCATGATCCGTGGTCGGATCATGTTTTGTTTAGTTATGTTTGGTTGGTTTTGGACTCCTTTAGTTATTGCTTGTGCACCTGTGAGTTTGTTTCGTCACCATGGTTACTTATTATTTTCACCTGCCGCTTGTGTTCCCGACGCGCACCTGTTTTCCATCACTGACACTATTTAAGCCTGCCTTTCTGTTCACTCGTCCTGTGCTCCTTGTTTGCGGTAAGCTACATAACGTTGGTTTGTTTTTCATGTTCCTGAGTCCTGTGCTAAGTTTAACTTTAGCTTCCCATGCGTTCAGCACGCTTTTCTTTTGCTTGTTTTCTGTTTGCCATGATTTATGTAAATAAATCAAATCTGACCCTCACGTCTTTGTCCGGAGTGTCCGTGTTGCACGGAAGGAACGATCCCGCATAAATATGCGACCCCCACGTGACAGAAGGAGCACAGCTTACAGTTCTTTCGCCCCGGACTTTGAGGAGCTGGATTTGGAGGCAATGGAGGCGGAGACGCTGCGCTATTCCCCCTTGGAGCGCCAGGACCTGATGTGGGGTCCGAATGGGAAGTTGATCCCACTCAACTCCGAATGGCCCGAGGACATTGCCACACCTCCACAGTATCGGACGCGTCAGCGAAGACGGAAGCAGTCAAAAAGAGCTTCACCTTGCTGCAAAGACGCGTCACTCCCGAAAACTCCTCCTCCGGACAGCAAGACTCCACGGGCAACCCAGTCTTCCTCGCCGCCATTGTATGGTAATCCTCTAGCACACTTCGCTAAGCAGTTCACCGATTGGGCTGTCAGTCAGCTGGAGACCCGCGCGGATGACGTCACCCCGCCCACAGGTGATGACGTCAGAGACGAAGATTTTTTTTTCCAATCTAGCTCTTTTTGCCAGCCACCTCCTAAAGACTTCATTCCTAAAATAAAATATTGTCAGGACAATTTTTCAAAAGTTAGATTTTGTCAACTTCAATCACCTCCGCCCCCAGTGACTCTGACTCCGCCCCTAAGGACTCTAGCCCCGCCCACGTCAAGGACTTTTTCCCTCTGTCCTCCCACACAATCTCAGGTGGGGAAGGAAAAAAGATTTTCTGGACAATTTAAAGGGGAGAATTCTACCCCCCTCCTTACCTCCCGCCACCCACGCTTAAAGACTGTTCTGGAGCGCGTCTGGTATCCGCCCCTTGAGGGGGGGGCTGGGGCCGGGAGCTGTGCTGGTGGGGCTGCTCAGCTGCGCCCAGCCAGGCAGCAACCTCCATCCCGGCCGCCACCACCAGTCTTTCGACCTGCCAAGCCGCAACCCCCAGCTCGTCCTCCACCACCAGTCCGTCGGCATGTCAAGCCGCAACCCCCAGCTAGACCGCCTCCACCATGTTCATGACTAACCATAGCCCGGGTGGGCCTGCAGACGCCACCATCATCTCCGGTGGGCTTGCAGACGGCACCATCATCTCCGGTGGGCTTGCAAACGCCACCATCATCTCCGGAGGGCTTGCAAACGCCACCATCATCTCCGGTGGGCTTGCAAACGCCACCATCATCTCCGGTGGGCTTGCAAACGCCACCATCATCTCCGGTGGGCTTGCAGACGCCACCATCATCTCCGGTGGGCTTGCAGACGCCACCATCTCCAGTTCCTGTTCCTCGGCTGGCACCTGCTCCAGATCCTGCTCCTCGGCTGGCACCTGCTCCAGTTCCTGCTCCTCGGCTGGCACCTGCTCCAGTTCCTGCTCCTCGGCTGGCACGTGCTCCAGTTCCTGCTCCTCGGCTGGCACCTGCTCCAGTTCCTGCTCCTCGGCTAGCACCTGCTCCAGTTCCTGCTCCTCGGCTAGCACCAGCTCCTGATCCTGCTCCTCGGCTAGCACCAGCTCCTGTTCCTGCTTCTTGGCTAGCACCAGCTCCTGTTCCTGCTCCTCGGCTAGCACCAGCTCCTGTTCCTGCTCCTCGGCTAGCACCAGCTCCTGTTCCTGCTCCTCGGCTAGCACCAGCTCCTGTTCCTGCTCCTCGGCTAGCACCAGCTCCTGTTCCTGCTCATCGGCTAGCTCCAGTTCCTGCTCCTCGGCTAGCACCAGCTCCAGTTCCTGCTCCTCGGCTAGCACCAGCTCCAGTTCCTGCTCCTCGGCTAGCACCAGCTCCAGTTCCTGCTCCTCGGCTAGCTCCAGCTCCTGTGCCTGCTCCTCGGCTAGCTCAAGCTCCTGTGCCTGCACCACGCCTGGCTTCGCCGCCTGTGCCTGCACCACGCCAGCCTTCGTCGCCTGTGCCTGCACCCACGCCTGACTCGTCTGCTGCTGCGTCCACGCCTGTCTCCTCTGCTGCTGCGTCCAAGCCTGCCATGACGGCGCCGACGCGCCCACCTCCCCCTCGACCACGGGTGTGGCCGCTCCCTGGTCGTCCGCCTCGCCAAGTGCGCCCACCTCCCAGTCGGCCACGGATGTGGCCGCTCCCTGGTCGTCCGCCTCGTCAAGTGCGGCCACCTCCCAGTCGGCCACGAATGTGGCCATTCCCTGGGCGCCCGCCTCGCCTGCTGCAGCGGCGCTCCACTCGCCGCCACCACTTGACTTTGCCTCGATGGATTCGGGGACACTTGGCCTGGCGACCCACCGCCAAGTCCTCCCTCCGCCCTCCCGTGACTTTTGACCCTGCATGTGTTTTGTTTTTTAGGACATCTGGAATCTGTCCTTAAGGGGGAACTCTGTCATGATCCGTGGTCGGATCATGTTTTGTTTAGTTATGTTTGGTTAGTTTTGGACTCCTTTAGTTATTGCTTGTGCACCTGTGAGTTTGTTTCGTCACCATGGTTACTTATTATTTTCACCTGCCGCTTGTGCACCTGTTTTCCATCACTGACACTATTTAAGCCTGCCTTTCTGTTCACTAGCCCTGTGCTCCTTGTTTGCGGTAAGCTACATCACGTTGGTTTATTTTTCATGTTCCAGAGTCCTGTGCTAAGTTTAACTTTAGCTTCCCGTGCGTTCAGCACGCTTTTCTTTTGCTTGTTTTCTGTTTGCCATGATTTATGTAAATAAATCAAATCTTACCCTCACGTCTTTGTCCGGAGTGTCCGTGTTGCACGGAAGGAACGATCCCGCATAAATATGCGACCCCCACGTGACAACTGCATAGTGTTTATACCATGATCTTTAGATAGCGTGATGGGTGAAGAAACTGGGTGAGAGGGTGATGTTACAGTATGTCACAGTCCACAAGTTGCCTGAAATACGCAGCTTACGTGGAAAATAAAACATTATTGAGCGTGTGACTCCAAGCACCTCATTGTGGGCAGTGGACATAATTCTGAAGAAACAAGTCCATCTAAAAAAAACAACAAATTTAGCTGAACTGCACCAATTTTGTCAAGAGGAGTGGTCAAAACTTCAACCAGAAGCTTGCCAGTAGCTTGTAGATGGCTACCAAAAGTGCCTTATTGCAGCGAAACTTGCCAAGGGACATGTAACCAAATATTAACATTGCTGTATGTATACTTTTGACGCAGCAGATTTGGTCACATTTTCAGTAGACCCATAATAAATTCATAAAAGAACCAAACTTCATGAATGTTTTTTGTGACCAACAAGTATGTGCTCCAATCACTCTATCACAAAAAAATCTGAGTTGTAGAAATGATTGGAAATGTTGTTCTTGTTCTTTACAAGTGTATGTAAACTTTTGACCACAACTGTATATATATATATATATATATATATATATATATATATATATATATATATATATATATATATATATTTGAGTTCAACTCATGAATAATGGGAGGAAAAACAAATATGTTGCGTTTATATTTTTGTTTAGAATAATTAAAAAGAACATTGTCAATAAAATGTCTCATTTGTTAGGCCAACCCAAATACTTTGTTTGAAACTGTCTCCAGTGCAAAAATTCAGGGACAGAAAATAACAATCTAAAAGCCTCTGTATATTGCATATTGAGCGGTGGCAAACAAAACTGACAAAAAACTAATTTGATTTTCCAAACTACTCCCGTAGTGGACCTGGCGAGTGTTAATGTACCTATTAAAGTGTACACAAAGTGGAAACGTAATGTAATATTCTTCTAGTTTTTCATTTATTGTCTTTAATTTGCTGAAGTTATGAACACCATGATAACAAGCCATGGGCTCAAATATATAAGCAAGCAGACACACACAAAGGCTGCTAGCAATATTAGTTTTGCATTCTGACCGAGGCTTTTTGTAACATAAAACTATTTAAGCGTACCTGCTAACATCTGCTACTGATCTTCGCTCTATGCCTCCCCCTTTTTTCCCAGCGTGAGCTGCTAATAACCTGATCAGCTTCTTTTTAAAGTTTTAGCTCAGTCTGCCGTTTGTTTTTGTGGATTTTGTTTTGTGCTTTTTTCAAAGCGTGAGAGGGAGGAGTATTGTCTGTCTACATGAAGCCATCTTCAGTGATTTCCTGCAGAGTTGGTTTTTGCTTAACAGGCCTCCGAGGTCACTGGCCCTGGGCAGAAATTCTTTCATTGTGACACCTCATGTGGACTCTCAGAGATAAGCAAACACAGAGCTCACCCCACTGCTGAACATAATTAGTAAGAACAAACATGTATCATATAGCTCCACTGACTATGCTGCAATTAAATACAGCTTTATTATATTTACCTAGTTTTTTGTACTAAAAAAATGTATATATATATAATTAATATATATCAACGTGACATTTTGAAGTGTACTCTTTGGGAATTATTTTTATTTGTGTCTGTATTGTGTAGTTATATTTGTATGCTTTTACTTGTAATTGTATTGAGTTTGTGGACCCCAGGAAGACTTGTGGGTTGTTGTGGCAACCAGCTAATGGGGATCCTTAACACAAATAAAAATCTAATCTTTGGGAAAAATAACTCAAATGAATCACTTTCTGTAACCATCAACACGTTTGTATGTCTTTTTTTTTTAAGTATACATTTGCTGGAATGTTGGCCCAGCTTTCTTTTGGCAGTGCATTGCATGCTTGCAATACAGATATTCCTTATAATTTTGACAAGGTGCCAACAATTTACATTAGTCCACTTTTTTCTGTGTGGCACGATCAGATGTGGCTTTTTTTCCTGTTGTGCATGCCCATGATATGGGCATCTAGACAGACACTTCACCCTTGCTCCTGATGGGTGCTGGTTAGCGCCTTGCATGGCAGCTCCCTCCATCAGTGTGTGAATGTGTGTGTGAATGGGTAAATGTGGAAGTAGTGTCAAAGCGCTTTGAGTACCTTGAAGGTAGAAAAGCGCTATACAAGTACAACCCAACCCATCTACATCAACAACAATATACTTTGCCTGAGTGGCAAAAAGAAAGAAAAACCTAACCCTAACTCTGAGAAAACTTAAATAAATAAAAATATAAAAAAATAGATGGTTGATTATTTTTTAATCGAATAAGTATGGATACAAATAAGAAATGCGGTTAATCTGAAAATAGATTTTTTTTACACCCCTCATATTCAGTGTATATGTAAAAATGTATTAAAATGTATATATTATATTGTGATTTGTGTTTTGCTATACAAGTTGTGTAGTCTCCTGAGTCATCATCCCTTTTCTTCCCAAATCCCTGTTCTAATCTTACAACGCAAAAAAAGAAAAATATGTAAAACTCATTTTTCTCCTGTTACTTGTCTTCCCTGTTGATTGAAGACTCGATTTGTGTGCAAGGCGTATATCCCGACAGCGTTGGCTGTCTGTCAGACGTGGCCTGCTGCTAAAACCATCTCAATAATCATAAAGATTAGGTTAACAGTGGGAACCGGCTGGAGAAGACAAGTACTCACAGTGGGCTGTTATTTTTGGAGTAGTCTTTCTGCTACGTGTGTGTGAGTGGTCACTCTCACACTCACACACACGCACACACACACACACACACACGCACACACACACACACACACGCACACACAAACATACATACATACCGTATGTATATTTATGTTTTCAGATGATTCATTTTTAAACCAGATTAATCACACGTTTGAATTGTGATTAATCATAATTACTCACAGCAAATTACTTGCTTGCATAATTTAAACTCACTTTTAAGAACACCCCAATATTTTCACACAAATACAATTTTAAAATGCCAGACACAAATATTTGTTCAAATGTTTTACAAAATATAAGTAATATGTTTTGCTTAAAACTTGGTAACAGTATTATCTAAAGTGCCACAAGGGGTGTAGTTTGAAGCTAAATTTGCCACGGAACAAACCAGTTGGAGTCTCTTCATTCATCCTATGCATTGACCTGATCACTGACCGTATAACAAATCATACCTTTTAGGTAACCATCCGCAGTTTTAGTAAAGAAGCATATGCAGTCAAAATACATTTGGTAATTAATATGCAATAATGAATGATTAATGCAATAAATTGTTTGTGATTAATCACATGTCGTTAAATTGTACATATATTAGGCCTGTCAAAGTTAACGCGTTGCGCATGCGATTAATCATAAACAATAATGCATTGATTATGTATAAACACAGATTAATCATTCAAGTTATTTTGACTGCACATGCTTCTTTCCCAAAATTGTGGATAGTTAGCGCAAGTTGCTGTATGGTCAGTGATTACTTAGGTAGAGCGAAATATGCATTAGGTCAGGAAAAAACACAGAGGCTATTTCATCCCTACAAGCCTGTTTCGCAGGTTTCTCTGCTCTTCAGGGGATTTTATTCTATAAATTCTATAAATCACAAAAAATAATGCATTGATTATGTATAAACACAGATTAATCATTCAAATTATTTTGACTGCACATGCTTCTTTCCCTATATTGTGGATAGTTAGCGCAAGTTGCTGTATGGTCAGTGATTACTTAGGTAGTGCAAAAATTAATGATGAGACTCCAACTGGTTTGTTTGGTGGCAAATTTGGCTTCAAAATAAACACAGACGATAATTTAGAGAAAACTGTTACAGTTTTCTTTAGCAAATTAATAATGTGCATACAGGTATATATATATGCATGCCGCCACAGACGGAAACACCTCCTAGGTAACACATGAGCCAATCACCATGCCCCTACGCCAGCCTGTACCCACCCACTCTGTGCCCTATATAAACCATGGTATGTGAATGCTCCCATTAAAATCTCCTGATGATTGAGGGAACCCCCTCATGAAACAGGCCTGTAGAGATGAAGTAGTCTTGTGATTTTTTTCCCACACATACATATATTGCGCTCTACTACGGTATCGAGCACTATTTTTTGGATAACCTTATTAAGACATATATATATATATATATATATATATATATATATATATATTAGGGCTGTGAATCTTTGGGTGTCCCACGACTCGATTCAATATTGATTCTTGGGGTCACGATTCGATTCAAAATCGATTATTGTTCAATTCAACACGATTCTCGATTCAAAAACGATTTTTTTCCCGATTCAAAACGATTCTCTATTCATTCAATACATAGGATTTCAGCAGTATCGACCCCAGTCTGCTGACATGCAAGCAGAGGAGTATGTTTGTAGATTTTTGAAAAAAGCTTTTATAATTGTAAAAGGACAATGTTTTATCAACTGATTGCAATAATGTAAATTTGTTTTAACTATTAAATGAACCAAAAATATGACTTATTTTATCTTTGTGAAAATATTAGACATAGTGTGTTATCAAGCTTATGAGATGTGATGCAAGTGTAAGCCACTGTGACACTATTGTTCTTTTTTTTTTATTTATAAATGTCTAATGATAATGTCAATGAGGGATTTTTAGTCACTGCTATGTTCAAATTGTAACTAATAGTGATGCTTTTGTTGATAATATTCATTTTTGTTTCACTACTTTTGGTTTGTTCTGTGTCGTGTTTGTGTCTCCTCTCAGTTGCTCTGTTTATTGCAGTTCTGAGTGTTGCTGGGTCGGGTTTGGTTTTGGAATTGGATTGCGTTGTTATGGTATTGCTGTGTATTGTTTTGTTGGATTTTTTAAAAATGAGAATCGATTCTGAATCCCACAACGTGAGAATCGCGATTCGAGTTCAAATCAATTTTTTCCCACACCACTAATACGGTATATATATATATATATATATATATATATATATATAGTCAAGGTTTCTGTGGTTTATCCGTTATACAGTGCTTAATACCGGTGTAGAGCGGAATATACGTTAGGTCAGGAAAAAACACTGAGGCTCTATGATCCCTACAAGCCTGTTTCGCAGGTTTCTCTGCTCTTCAGGGGATGTTATTCTATAAATTATTTAAATAAAATTCCCTGAAAAGCAGAGAAACCTGCGAAACAGGCTTGTAGGGATGAAATAGCCTCTTTGTTTTTTCATGACCTAACATATATATTATGTGTGCATTTATATGACCTATTATTAAGGTTTATACACAGGCAAATATGCCAGAGCGCCGAATCTGTTTTTAAAACCCTGAAATTGTCTGTGATTCGGATATGGCAGTCTGAGATGTCATTACATGTCTCAAAAGTTTTCAGAATATTTGCTATTTTCTTTTAATACAGGAATTGTGTGTGCATGTAAACATAGCTTGTGGCACTGCACGCAAAATCAAGAAAAAAAGAAAATGTTTCACCAGAATGTTCTCTAAAGAACACACTTGTCATGCAAATGCACACGACTGATCTCTTTATACAAACAAACAAACAAGACCCGAAATAAAACTTGTGAAGATGACATGCAGTGGCTAATTGAATTTGATGGCAGCACAAAAATAGTGAAATAGTGTTCATTTGTTATACAAAACTTAATTGTACTACATTCCATTCGACAATTCACATCATGCACATTTTGTTATTGCAATTCTCAGTGTGTTTATTTCGTTTGGAATCATCACTCTGAATATGCAAGAGTCTTTAATAATTTAGCATGTCAGTGTTTATTTTCAACATTGCTCAGTTGAAAGGAATTTGTTTGAATTTTGTCTCAGTTTTGTTTATTTCCTCTTTTGATATGACATGTTTTTCTTCACCCTCTTGAAAGTGTGTCATTGGACGAAACAGCTTTTGGATCCTCAAACAGATCAACATTCCTTACCAGTTAGAATCAGAGTTACTGAGCATCTTTCTCTATTATTAACAAATACACTTAAAGCCGCTCTCTTATCGTTACATTAGCAAGAATATATTTGCTTCATGCACTTCAACAAACCAAGATGTTACTGCTTCTTCCAAGAATCTGCTAATATCTTTTACAATCATGCCATACACATTTTTACCTCATTGTTGGGTTTTGACATGATTTGACATTTTGGTGTATGTATCTGAATGAGGTTTATGAAGCCGTATTATTCCTCCACTTTATACTGCCTGCTTTTAGAGATAATATCTAGCCTCACTGACGTTGACTTACAGGTACCGGTATATGTTACTGACACCAACCTCAAAAGGGGTTTGCCACATTTTGCTCGTATATTTATTGTCTTTAATTTCCATCACTCTTTTTTCTCTTGAATGGAAAATAAAACAGATAGCATCTAGACCAACCACAACTGGGCTTTGCTCACATTAACAAAAGGCCACATTTGTTTCCTGAGAAATGTGAAACAGAAATCAACAGGTTCTCAGTTGTATATGTACTGTATATCAAAGTCCATATTAAGTGAATTTTGTTGCTAACACTTCAGACCTTATTAGTGCAAACAGCAAATTTACTCCTGAATTGCCTGGAAAACATACCCTATTTTCTACACACAGGTATATAAGCCATACCCATTAAATTCGAAAGGACAATCATATTTTTCCATTTATTAGCCGCAGTGAAACTATAAGCTGCATATATTTATATTGCGAAATAAGTTATTTTCACATAAATATATTGTAAATATTTATTCAAATACCTTAATTGTTTCCAAACAATGTCTGTAACATGGCAGTAAAACGGCTGATCAAACAAAACAAAAATCATCCTCATTGACCCAGTAGCTGCAGAAGCTAGCTCTCCAATCAGTTAAACAGACTCAATAACTCCACGGTACGGTTATGGTGTCTTTACTGAGGAATTTGTGAAACTGAAACAATATAAAAAAGAATGCCATTGCGTGTTGATAATACTAACACAGACAGTCGCATTAGCTAATGCTAATGACGCTAGCTTCATTACATTATGATAGCATGTATAAAAATGCGTAAAAACACTCCTACAGACATCACACATGGGACTGTTTAGTAAGTATGAATTGTTTTGATTATACTGTAAAACTTACAAACGTTGCTTGGAGTGATGAACAAATAATCCTTTCCAGCAGGAACGCTATGGACGGTTTTACTTCCGTTTGAAGGCATTAAAACAAGAAGTACATTTTCAACCAGCAACACCTGCAGTGAGCAAACACATGCCAACAACAAACCATTTTCAGTGTTTCTGCTTGTGTTTAATGAAAACTATTGAACGCAAAACATTAATGGTGTCAGCGAAAAATAATTCATGAATTAGCCGCCGCAGGATTCAATGCATAGAAAAAAGTAGTGGTTTATAGTCCGGAATTTAAGGTAATTTACACTCAAATGTGGTCATTATATATATATTTTTCACAATAGTTAATGTATTGCTCTTTGAAAGAAACAAAGAAAGTCATGAAACACTCGAGTACAGTTTCATTGCAGTATGTGGAGGTCTTCTCTTTGATAGGCGGGTATGGCTCAAGGATTCAAATCCCCTTTTGGGTATTTCTTTTAAATAGCTCAAAAGGTACATTTTAATCAATGTTATGGTATAAACTCTTTAAAGTAAATTTGATATTCTATTTCTGATGTATTGAAATGACCAGAAACAGAAATCCCCTCTTGGTAGTTTAGCCTGTTAGTAGAGTTGACGTGTGTGTGTGTGTGTGTGTGTGTGTGTGTGTGTGTGTGTGTGTGTGTGTGTGTGTGTGTGTGTGTGTGTGTGTGTGTGTGTGTGTGTGTGTGTGTGTGTGTGTGTGTGTGTGTGTGTGTGTGTGTGTGTGTGTGTAATGTGTTGTATACAATATATTTCTGCACTGGTGCTGCACAATATCGATAGGCAGGATTTTTTTTGTTTAAAAAAAAAAGAAAAAAGAAAAGCTAAACAAAGAAGCAACATGCTTAATCTTTGCTCTTATCTCTGTTCATGAGGTCTCGGATGCAATTTTTCCATTCCAACCGTAGATCTTTATCTGCCACCAAGACTAAATAATAGATTGCTTTCTCCAAACTAAAGCTACTCGCTCTGTCTTGCAGCATCTATAATGTTCTAATTTGCAGAAGACACTCGGCCTATTAAAGCCACATTAAAAAAGAGACATTGAATATATGTTTATGAGTTAATTCTCTATCTCCAAACAGGATAAACAGTGACAAATAAGGGTTTTACTAACCAGAATTTCTTTTTGGCTTTTTATAATTTTACATGACATTACGTCTTTAACCAATCAGTCAAAATTAGCCTGAAAGAATGTACAATCACACAATGTCTGTTTATGTTCCATTTTCCTTGTGTGCATGCCAAGATTATTAGCAGTAGAAACTTTTTTTTACTTTGCTATTGCCAAGGGCAAGGGGAAAACAACTTAATCAGTATTCAAATGCATGTTGATCTATTATTTTATAATGAAGAGGCTTTTTTGTCATTTGTTGCGGTATGTCAAGCCAGTTTTTTTTTTTTTTATTGAAATGAATTTACAACATAAGCGTATTACTCCTCAAAATATATGAATTGTAAGTAAACATTAAATGAAGTCCTTGGCGAAATTAGTCCATGAGACAAATACCCATTTACTACTACTGCACTACATAACATACACCTTTCAATAGTGTATGCAAAGTGTGTTTCCCAAAATCTAGCCTTGATGATAGAATTTAGACAGTTTAAAAGTGTTTTTAGTCAACCCTACTGGAAACACACTCTTTGTCTGTCTGGAACCTTAATGTCGGATATAAAAAAACACATTATGGAATAAGGATGGTATCGTTCACATTTTAACCAATATGAGCACAAAATGTGTACTTTAAAAATGGAAAACATGGTATTCATTTTTTGAAAAACAGTGGCTTTATTATTTTAATGGGATTTTTTATTATTTAAGTTTTATTAGTAAGTAAGCAAACAAAGGCTCCTAATTCAGCTGTTGACATATGCTGAAACATATTGTGTCATTTTTCTTTCTATTATTTTGTCAAAATGATTAAGGACAAGCGGTAGAAAAGGAATTATTAATCTACTTGTTCATTTAGTGCTGTTAATATCTGGTTATTTTCTGTTTGAACATGTTATATCTACACTTCTGTTAAAATGTAATAATCACTTATTCTTCTGTTCTTTGGATGCTTTACATTAGTTTTGGATGATTCATACCACAAATTTGGGTATCAATCCGATACCAACTAGTTACAGGATCATACATTGGTCATATTCAAAGTCCTCATGTGTCCAGGGACATATTTCCTGAGTTTATAAACATAATATACATTTTTTTTTAAAGAAAGAGGATGTTGTGATGCCAACAAAATATTGACGTAATCATAGTAGTATCAACTAGATACACTATTGTACTTAGTATCATTACAGTGGATATCAGGTATAGATCCACCAATGGTGTTTGTTTACATTTTGATGCCGGTGAGCTTCGGTGTGTGGTGAAGCATGTTTAGCTATTCCTCGTCCTGCAGGGATGATACTTGTAAGAAACGTACTTTATTTGTCGCCATGGAGGCAAGGATTAGTGATTTAGAAGTAGCTAAAACACTGCCGACTGCGGCTGGACTTTAGCCGCTAGCTAGCTAGCCATGCCTTAAAGCACCTCTTCCTGAGGGCATTTCAGTGTTATAACTTCACCTTTATCATTAGTTTTTAAGCCAAAATGCTTCCGTTCTCCCTTTTCTGTCTACACACTGTGTCTGCTTGTAAGTACTCCATGATTGTGCGCTGCCGAACATGCTCCTCTGCTTGTAAACCACGACGTGACGACGGCGGGGGCGTGGGCGGGTGGGTGGCGAACTGGTACTTTTCAGAGGCGGTATAGTACCAAATATGATTCATTAGTATCGTGGTACTATACTAATACCGGTATACCGTACAACCCTAGTACATTGTTTGATTTATTTGCGTAATTCATTACATAATTGTATTCCACATACTGATATACTAAAGGTCTTAAGTGTTGTTCGTGCGTACGCATGTTTTAAATTACATTTTTCTCTTAGATTATATTTCCCCTCTAGTTTTTTGAGAACAATTATTGCATATTCTTGGGTAGCAGACTATAGTTTTCTTTTTGCATAATTTTAGCTGTTTGTAAATTCACTAGTATTTTTGATTCAATGAATAAAGGGTTTGAATGTTCTCTATATCCAACATGATGTATTATTCTAACTGATCTTTTTTGTAACACGGTTAATGAATGAAATGGGAGAAGATGTAAAATAACACTCATGCCAAAACCCACACATACACACACTGTGACATGGACACTTCAGCGGGGGATGTTGACATGATGGATGGTTTGTGTCAGTGTCAGAACGTTCAGAACCAGCCTGGTGCAGATAACATATAGACCTACCCAACCTGCAAACAATTCAACCTAATGGCTCTCTCGCTCTCTTTTTTTTTCTAAATCATGAACACAACCTCAGAGAATGTGTGATTATTATTGTTTGTGTGGTTTCCAAAGTAAAAACCCCATTTCCATATGAGTTGGGAAATTGTGTTAGATGTAAATATACATGGAATACAATGATTTGCAAATACTTTTCAACCCATATTCAATTAAATGCACTACAAAGACAAGATATTTGATGTTTAAACTCATAAACTTCACCACTGTGTTACATGGCCTTTCCTTTTAACAACACTCAGCAAACGTTTGGGAACTCAGGAGACACATTTTTTAAGCTTCTCAGGTGGAATTCTTTCCCATTCTTGCTTGATGTAAAGCTTAAGTTGTTCAACAGTCCGGGGTCTCCGTTGTGGTATTTTAGGCTTCATAATGCGCCACACATTTTCAATGGGAGACAGGTCTGGACTACACGCAGGCCAGTCTAGTACCCGCACTCTTTTACTATGAAGCCACACTGTTGTAACACGTGGCTTTGGTATTGTCTTGCTGAAATAAGCAGGGGTCCATTGTAACAATGCTTGGATGGCAACATATGTTGCTCCAAAACCTGTATGTACCTTTCAGCATTAATGGCGCCTTAACAGATGTGTAAGTTACCCATGCCTTGGGCACTAATACACCATCACACATGCTGGCTTTTCAACTTTGCGCCTATAACAATCCGGATGGTTCTTTTCCTCTTTGGTCCGGAGGACACAACGTCCACAGTTTCCAAAAACAATTTGAAATGTGGACTCGTCAGACCACAGAACACGTTTCCACTTTGTATCAGTCCATCTTAGATGAGCTCAGGCCCAGCGAGGCCGACTGCGTTTCTGGGTGTTGTTGATCAACGGTTTTCGCCTTGCATAGGAGAGTTTTAACTTGCACTTACAGATGTAGCGACCAACTGTAGTTACTGACAGTGGGTTTCTGAAGTGTTCCTGAGCCCATGTGGTGATATCCTTTAAACACTGATGTCGCTTGTTGATGCAGTACAGCCTGAGGGATCGAAGGTCACGGGCTTAGCTGCTTACGTGCAGTAATTTCTCCAGATTCTCTGAACCCTTTGATGATATTACGGACCGTAGATGGTGAAATCCCTAAATTCATTGCAATAGCTGGTTGAACAAGGTTTTTCTTTAACTGTTCAACAATTTGCTCACGCATTTGTTGACAAAGTGGTGACCCACGCCCCATCCTTGTTTGTGAATGACTGAGCATTTCATGGAATCTACTTTTATACCCAATCATGGCACCCACCTGTTCCCAATTTGCCTGTTCACCTTTGGGATGTTCCAAATAAGTGTTGAGCATTCCTCAACTTTATCAGTATTTATTGCCACCTTTCCCAACTTCTTTGTCACGTGTTGCTGGCATCAATTTCTAAAGTTAATGATTATTTGCAAAAAAAAAAAGTTTATCAGTTTGAACATCAGATATGTTGTCTTTGTAGCATATTCAACTGAATATGGGTTGAAAATGATTTGCAAATCATTGTATTCCGTTTATATTTACATCTAACACAATTTCCCAACTCATATGGAAACGGGGTTTGTACTTGGAATGGGTTGAGTTTTTGATGAGTTTTTTTGGGACGTATATGTTCAGGATATACAGAATGAATGTTTCTGATATTAGTTGCATGTGTCGTGCAGGTTTGTTTGCATTTCCTTTAAAAAGAACAGTTTGGCAAAGCAGAAGGTTGAATTGTCGACAAGTGACATCTCGCCACCTGTCGTTTGCTATCCATCACATGAAGCGTCACCCCCACTTTAGTTATTGATGGTGCTTATGGTAATTCCACTTTTATCAATTTAGTGATGGGTGAATGATATGGCGAATGAAAAAATGTGGATGGCTGCTAAATCTGTGGGGCTGCTTTTATGAATAGTTTCTTCAAACTATCATGAACTGAGCATTTATCTCTCCTGATAGCCATGACAAAGTAGTCATATCAAGCCTGCGGCAGTGTTGTCAATCATTCAATTTGAAGTGGCAGCCTTTCGAAATACATTATGTGGGCGTATAATGTGTTTGGGCTCTCCGGGACTCAGAGTAGGTACATACTATTTTAGGAGTGTGAGGTTCTTTAAGGACTTTGCTTGTGTCAGACGAGTCCAAACAGGGACACGTGTCTAAACAAACTGAGCGTGTTTGTTATTGTGTTCTCATTTGCTCAATTAGACCAGCATCATTGTGCTTTCCCTAGGTGGTAACTCACTAACTCGCTAAATGGGAAATTACACCATAAAGATAAGGGAGTGTCAGAGAATGTTTAGAGTTTCAGAGTAGGGCTTTCAGCACGACTGCTCAGCACAGCCTGGGTTGAATTAATAAACCCTCTGTGGCGGGTTCCTGATGCATTTTTAAACAGCTCCTTTTCATTCCTGAAATGACATTTTGATTGCATTTGTTTCAGCAATAACTGCATGGGAGGTAGCGAGGAAGATTGACAAAGAGAGAGTGCAAAACCTCTAAAAATAAATACATCTCTGTTCTGTTGACGTGACATGACTTGTACGGATTGATGTGATAGCTAATACAATGCCAGAAATAATTACTTTTGCAGCAAAGTGTAATTTGATGGTAACTTGTTAATACAGTGTGGTGTAAATTCTGAAAATGTATGAATTAATTTATGATGGTGGAATGATTCATACAGGTATCCATGTATAATGTATAAAATGTCAATAAACTTTTCAATAGATCAATCAAAAAACCATGCATTTCAAATAGATTTTAATTCAATAATAATAATAATTATTATTGTTATTATTATTATTATTATTATTGTTATTATTATTATTATCATATAATAATGATTATTAATATATATACTACTAATAATAATAATATTAATACAAATAATAATAATAATAATAATACTAATAATAATAATAATAATAATAATAATAATGATAATACAGGAGTTCCTTGGCTTCTGTACTCCCTGGTTTCAGTTTGATTTGGTTTTAGTGCAACATTTTCACCAACAATATCTCGGTTTTAGTATGATTAAACATACACACAGTCTGCACTATAGAATTAAATTAGTTACCCTGACTCCAAAAAAAACAGGCAAATCTTAAAAAAAATAAATAAATAAAAATTGTATGACCATAGTTGACCAAAATATATGTTTGCATTGTATGTACAAAGGACTTATGAGTAAAGTAACATTTCATTTGAGTTCATGTAACTAAAATACTGTATTTTCCGGACAATAGAGTGCGCATCCATTAAATTTTAGAAGAAAAAAAAACATTGTTTCATTCATTACCCGCACCGGACTATATATATATAGGTTGTAAAATGAGTTATTTACACCAAAATATATTTTAAATGTTTATTTAAATACCTTACTTGTTTCCAATTGCTGCCTGTAAGATGGCAGTACAACAGCTGATCAAACAAAACTGAAGTCATCGTAATGGATCCACTAGCTGCAGCAGCTAGCTCTCCAATCAGCTAAACAGACTTGATAACTCCACGGTGCCGTCTTGGTGAATTTGTGAGCTTGTGAAACCTAAACAATAAAAAAATATTGCCATTGGGAGGTCATAATACTAACAAAGACGTAAACCTGTTAGCATCCATAAACCTATTCAGTTGAGGCTTTAAAAGTCATTTGACTAGTTATTTTAGCCAGATGTTATCAATATAATGAACATATCCTCAAAAGTGACACATACAAACAATAATGGTAGCATTTACAATAAATCACTATTATATTATTTATTAGGTTAGTCAGAAAGACAATAGATGTTTGAAAGGTCTCAAATTTCTGTCAGTTTGGATAACTTCCAATTGTGAATGTGCTACACCAACCATTGATGTCAGGGTAGGCCTGCACGATATATCGATTTTATCGATAAATTCTAGTTTTTTGTTGCAGACGATTTAAAAAGAAAATATTGTTTTTTGCTCCGGAATACGTTTTGCCCCCAAGAGCTTCCGTAGGCCTCTCCAGCCCCCTTATGTCTTTGCCAAAACATGGCCAGTGCTAACACTAACGAGAGCGAGATGTGTGTTTCAAAGAAAAGAAAAGTGCTGTTAGTACTTTGGTTTTGTGGCAACAGGCATGGAAAAATGACTGCATGGTACAAAGTTTGTTTAAAAAAGATAGCAGAACAACAAACTTATTCCAGCATCAGAAAGCTTAACACACTAGAATAAAGACAATAACCACATTTTCATTCATGTGCCGCTGCAAAGCATAAAAAAGACACGGCAAAACAGCCAATCGGAGTCAACCTTTTGTTGCCCAAATTTCAGTTACACGTTACACGGAAATAAACAGAATCATAGATGTATGTGTCATCAGAATTGCGGATTTGCTAAAAACATAATCTAAATGCCGTAAATTGCCAAAATTGGCGTAGTGTGACTGAGATGCTGTCATTGAGAGGAAAAGGGGAATGTATATTTACCGTGCACTTGACAAACACTCACCTCCATGAAGCCGTGCCAGGGGCCAGCAATTTATACACGGCAGCCCTGCAGGGTGCACCCTTATGGGGTCATTCCTCTGCCTGCTTCCGGGACAAACACCCACCTCTAACTACCAAATTAACTCCAAAATGCAGATCCGAACATTTCCCAAATGGCTTCTAGTTATGTGTGTTTCTTTTGCAAATAAGATGACTACTTGTCGCCATAAAGCTGTGTGATAAACACTTGCTACTGACCACTGATTAAACACCTTCATTGGTAAATGAATGATAACTTGACAGCTTCTAGTACTATAGTTGGAGCACCAGTGTTAAAATAATAACTGAGGCAATGTTGTGTGTTCTTTCTTTTACTTGGAAACACATAAGCTCAAATTGATTACTGCATTGTTATTATAATTTTTCTCATTTAATTAATTGTTTATTGAGTTAGAATTTACTAAAATGTTGAACTAATCTCTAGTTTGTTTGCTTTCTTGTACAAATGCTATGATATATCATAAGTATAGTATAGAGTATATATGTATGATATACATTATGATATGATATACAGTACCTTGTAAAAGATTTGTGCTACCTACATAAATATTATTTCCAGCTGAGTGTAATTGTAATGAATAGAAACACAGTGAAGGATCTGTGTGGTGTTTTCAAGATGATGACACAACAACTGCACTTTACCTTGCACTGCAAACATATTTGACTTGTTTAACTCTTAAAAATCAGGTGTCGATAAAAGACTTTCCTGCTGTGAGATGTTTTATGATGTTAACCTCTGTGCCAGTTCAAATTGCAAAAAAATGGCATTTTTTAACATCTTTATTTACACCAATTACATATAGCACCGATAAGAGTACCGATAAATACAGGTATTGATAAGGAATATCGGTAAGGGTATCGTTTTGATAAAATACCAACAATCTACATCCCTATTGCTAAGTGCTTAACAAGAAATACAAACTACAAACTTAGTAAAAGAATTCCATCCATCCATCCATTTTCTACCGCTTGTCCTTTTCAGGGTGGCGGGGTGTGCTGGAGCCTATCTCAGCTGCATTCGGGCGGAAGGCGGGGTACACCCTGGACAAGTCGCCACCTCATCGCAGGGCCAACACAGATAGACAGACAACATTCACACTCACATACACACACTCGGGCCAATTTAGTGTTGCCAATCAACCTATCCCCAGGTGCATGTCTTTGGAGGTAGGAGGAAGCCTGAGTACCCGGAGGGAACCCACACAGTCACGGGGAGAACATGCAAACTCCACACAGAAAGATCCCAAGCCCGGGATTGAACTCAGGACTACTCAGGACCTTCACTTACAGTAAAATGTCTGCTCTCACTGGGATGCCGACTGATTGGATATTCATATATTCCCATTTAGATGAGAAATTATTTATAATCCATACAAAAGGGTTAAAAAAAAAAGGTTGCCACATATGAGCGTCTTTTGCATGTCTTTCTCGCCGTCTCCAAAAGTTGGTGGTCAGAGCTTACCAACTTATGGGTTTATGGTCACATCCTTCAACTATCCAGGTGAGAGGCATGATTTATAATCAATAATTAACTTTCCTCAACTCAGTGACGATGTAGGAGCTTAGCAGCTCAATATATCATTATCAATCAATAAATCAATCAATCAATGTTTATTTATATAGCCCTAAATCACAAGCTAGTCAGCGCTCTGTGAGCAATGCGCCGCTAAAAACAGACCGTCTGCGTTAGCGCGTATAATAACAATACCGCTAATACTTGGTCAATATTCAAGTCACAAGATGTAAATAAAGGGCATTGTTAAAGGTTTTTGGGTGTTTTTTTGACGGATTGGTGGGTGGAATAGAATACTCTATAGTTACATGTCTCTTTGTAAAAATTAGTGTGTTCACATGAGTTCACTTTCTACAATTTCTCTCCTCCTCAGGTGGAAGGTCTGGTCCATTTTCAAAGCAACACAGCAATTGTAGTCCATTTGGATTCCCTTTGCTCATGTCTTCAAGTCTCATGTCTGAGCACCAACTCTGCGGGAGCAGCGCCCAGATCATCTTTTGTGGCCGAGTGCACCAAGAGTATGATCCGAGGCAAATAGTCAACAGTCAACCAAGGGACCAGCTGAGGTTATATTAGATGGTGTGCAAAATTGCGCAACTCAAACCGACAGAAACGCAAGGGCTATGTCTAAAGCGGTTCAGGCCATCTGGTGGTCCAATCCACCATGGTTAGTTTGTGCGTAAAACCCTGTGACAGAGGGAGGTGCCCTACCAAGTCCCAAGTCCCTGTTCACGTGTGAAACTGCTGGGCTGGGACACCCTTCCGTAGGCCAGGCAAAACACAATTACCAAAAATAGCTTGACTGACACAGAGACATCTGTGTGTAAGAGGAAGTGAATTGTGTCAAAAACCCTGCACTGCCAGTCCACCTCCTCAAGCTTAAGGGCCAAACGGTCCTAAGGGTGTGGATGTCAGGGTTGTCAAGGGTCATCCCATGAACATCCATTTCGAGCTTCACTGGACAGTCACAGTGTTAGACTTGGCGGCCACATGCTGACTGTCTGTCCCGAACTCAGAAATAGCTGGCAAGTGATGCTGCAGGCACGGCGACCCTATACCAGGAAGTGAAAATTGTCCGTTACAAGACACGATGCCAACAACTTTTGGTCAAAAACACAGTGCTCCTGTTTGTTATCCTGCAGTTTATGGCTAAAGAACGCAAAGGGCTGCAAGACATTCTCCGCCCACTGATCGACTACCACCCCCACAGCAACATCGGACACTTCAGTAGTCAAGGAGACAGGGTGGGCAAACAGGGCAGCGTCTCGAAGGGCGGACTTATCCAATTGAAAAACCTGGACCCACCGATTTCAATTTGTTTCAATGAGAGAGGCTGATTTGAGATACGAGTGTTTGAGTTACAAGCTCGGCCGTAGAACACATTGCGATCATAAATTAAGGTACCTTTGTATTATCAAATACAACATTTTATGAATTAAGCTCGATAAATTATGCGCTATTGTGTTTACTTTAATTACTCACTAAGAACATTTTTAGTTTGATAATCTATAGTCTAAGTCCTTGAAATCGGATCGGATCTGAGGCCAAAAATGCTGATCAGGACATCCCTAATAATAATAATAATACATTATAGCCTTACTTTTCTAAACCTTTGTTGAGCGTAATATTAATTATTTTTTTGATAAGGAAATTAAATAATTTAATCATATTCACTGTGCTTGTATTAAGCATTCCCTTGTATAGTATACAGTTAGTATGTTTAAAAGAAAAGGAAGTAAAATATACGCTAATGGTTTAATTAATAATTTTGAGATTACTCTACACAGTATTTTTCATGAATTGCATTTGGCAAAAATTGAAAGAACTGACCGAAAAAACATATCTACTGCAGCCAAGTTTGCCATATTTATGGAGTATTTTACAACAGGTAAAGGGGAACTGAGTTTGTTTAGTTGTTTTTTTTATTTTTCACACTCATTATGAGAGACAAGAACACATGTCTTTTTTTAGGATCCTTTAGATTATCAAAAAAACGTTTGCAAAATGCGGCTCATGAGAGTCACAATTGTAGCCTATAAAGCCCTCTAAAACTTCAAAACCCTCCATGAATGTTTTATTTACACACTACAAGTTTATATATAATGTTGTAAAAGAGATTGTCATAAGAAAATGTAATATGTGCAATATTTATTGTATTTTGGTAATTTTATGCTTTACCGGAACTTCTTTCTTTGGCACATTTATTTCTGTTTCCATAGCAGACTTCCGGCACGAAATGTGTGTTTGTACTTACGGAAACAAAGGCGAGTGTTTTTTCTAATCAGGGCAGACTTACTAATAGAAAACGATGTCAAGTTTTATTTGGACAAGTAAGAATTCTCAATTTTATCTATTTGAAACTTAAAGGGGAACTGCACTTTTCGAGGAATTTGGCCTATCTTTCACAATCATTATGAAAGACATGACGATGGATGTTTTATTTGTTTGTATTCTAAATATCAAATAAATGCGATCAGAAGTCGGCTTACAATGGAGCCTACGGGAGCCGCCTACAAAGCCCTTAAAAAAACATAAAAACACCTCCATTGATGTTTTATATACATGCTGTAAGTATACTGTATATGTAATGTTAACGTTTAATATTTACGTATTTTGCTAATTTTAAGCACATTTAAGCATGGCACCTTAATTTCAAAAAAGCATCACAGCGTTTGCTTTTTTTTCTTCTTCATAACTGCTTATTACTCACTGCAGACTTTATGAGAGCCAATAAACATGATATAACATCACTTACTGTACAATGTCTGCTGTCATTAGGATGAGGACTGCTAGGATGTTCATATATTACCATTTAGGTGAAGAATGTCTCATAATCCTCACGTAGCAACGTGCTGGGGGGGACCAACTGTATTTTTGTGGCATTCTGGCCATCTGCAGGTTCTAAATGGCTGTCAAAGTGTACCAACTTGTTGAAATACCTACTCAGACTTCTTCTGTCCAGGAAAGATGTATGATTTATGATCTAGAATAAACTAACAGGAAGCGAGGAAGCAGCAGACCACTCGATGATGTACACATAGAGACACACTGGAGCGATCACAGCGTTGCTATAAATAGTTTGTCTGTGTTAGCGCTTATAATAACATCACTAATACCTGGTTAACATACAAATCACAAAATGTAAATATTATTGTTGAGTATTGTTGGCTGTTTTTAGATGGTTATTTTTGGCGGGCCGTGTGTTTCTCACCTATGCCTTCAGTGATGTCCGACTTCAGTAAATACCCCTCAAAATACCATAATTTATGTCACCACATGACCATTGCTGGAGAAACACTATACAGAAACACACTTGCGCACTACTGGCCATTGAAACCTCTCAACAGTGTACAAAACAGGCTATATTTCAGCACATTTGAAAATCAATAAACCCGCATCAGCAATTACAACATATCTTACGTGATACTGTCAAAATTTAAATGGCAAAAAACATATTAAACTTGAAAAGATTAAGAAATTAAATATTTAAACTCATGTTTTGCTCTCCTTTGTGAGTTACAAAAAGTGAGTACCGATGATTTCTCTGCTGGCCAGGTATGGCCTCAGCGCCACTTCCTGCTTTTCGCAAATTAAAACCTGTGATTGTTTGATTGGATACTCACTTGGGAGTGACAAGTGAAAATCCAATGACAGTCATATTTAACGTAAGGCTACCTAGATGGGCTACTGTCAACAACTTGCCATCTGATTGGTTATTGCAACTGTCCATCAACCGGCAGAATTCAAACAGCGCTGGCAACAAGATAGCTGAATTCTGATTGGACAAAAGCTCTAACGTAAAAACAAGCAACACTGGAGCCTAATAAGGCATGAAGAGAATAAAATTAATACTTTACGGAAAGTAGGTTAAAATTAACTTTTATTAGTTTATGATCATGATCATGATTTATGTTAGGGCAGCACGGTAGTCTGCCTCCCAATACGAAGGTCCTGAGTAGTCCTGAGTTCAATCCCGGGCTCGGGATCTTTCTGTGTGGAGTTTGCATGTCCTCTCCGTGACTGCATGGGTTCCCTCCGGGTACTCAGGCTTCCTCCTACCTCCAAGGACATGCACCTGGGGATAGGTTGATTGGCAACACTAAATTGGCCCTAGTGTGTGAATGTGAGTATGAATGTTGTCTGTCTATCTGTGTTGGCCCTGCGATGAGGTGGCGACTTGTCCAGGGTGTGCCCCGCCTTCCGCCCGATTGTAACTGAGATAGGCTCCAGCGCCCCCCGCGACCCCAAAGGGAATGAGCGGTAGAAAATGGATGGACGGATGGATGGTTTTATGTTAGGCCAGCAGAGAATGCCTTGCTGGCCCTGACGTCACACCACTGATTACAAATTGCTGACGCAAAAGTTAGCGTAACTCTTTATGTAGCAAGTTTACGACTAATGCCATAGCATGCCGTCCCAAGACGATGTCTTACTACACTAGAAAAATACTTCCTGAGTGTTCGTTCTTACAATAACAATGTCGCTACAGCAGAACAAAAAGGAAGTATTTTTGGCAGTTTTTGGATGCATTTTATTTTGCAAAATTATTTAGAACAAATTGCTTACAAATTGCTGCATTGCCAGCCATCAAGAATGAGCCATTTTTTACAAATTCAAATGCAAAAAAACCCAAAAACTTTTGTCTTCTTGTCTCTTGTTAGGATTGTGAACAATAGGCTATTTTTTAAGTGCTGTTCCCCATTAAAAATGTATATATAATTATGAGCATTAAGTAAGATGACAAACATTTGAAGGGGATCACGAGACAGCTGAACACTGTAATGACTTAAACAATTAGTAGCCATTGCAAAATGACATCCTCAGAATTGTAATGAACCCTTGTGAAGCGGTGATATTTGAATAGATAAGTGTCTTGCAGGGGTGAGACAGTGAGAGTATGGAGAGGGAAGAAAAAGCTAAGGTCACAAATGTTGGGAGGCCCCATTGGATAATAAGCAGCACAATCTGTGGTTACACATTGTTTTTAAATTCTTTTAATTGCATCTTCTCAGCTCTCATCCGGGGCAGCAACCCGAGAAGTAGGGTACGAGGTCATTCTCTTGCAGCCGTCTTTTGAAGGCCAGGCACCTACCTCTCTCCCCCTCTCCACAGCACTTTGTGTGGTCTTGAATTGCAAATTGTTTTAAAATAGGCATAATGAGCACCATGGCCAAACGTTGAGGCTTTGTCTGTGCCTGACTGAATCTTTATCACAACTAAATGAGTTACGATAGCTCTATTGAATTACAAACGATTATTTGACTAACTCTTCCCCAGCGCATGCATAATAAAAGTGAGAAGACCGAATGGAAGCAGTAATGATTAAGATTTTGCAGATTTTGACACAATGAATATGACTGTTTTTCAAGATGCTTCCTCGGCTGAGTAAAATGTAGATGATTGTGTAACCATTAGCATTTTATCTCCTCCCACTTACATAAATGAATTTTTAAATCCCATATTAAAATTGAACCATGTCAGTTATCAAGAGTTCCATATGAGTTGACAAAATACAGTTTTTCAAAAACAAGTTTATATTATTCATATTTCAGGGCATAGGTGTATCTTGACTTTGGGACTAGAGTGTCCTATTCAAGTTCCACTACAAATCAAAGGTGTGGAAAGTTGACGCTTTAATTTAAGGGTGCTGTTAAACCAAGAGTAGAGTACAGTTGAGTAATTATGGTATGTGTTCTCTAGTGTCCATAGGCTATGGATCATTCAGTTGTGTATTTCTGGTTAGGTGTAACCAGACTAGAGGCTTGAGCCTCCTCAAGTGACACATATTTATGTAGAGGAGTATGCATGAATTATGTACAGTCTGTATGCAGAATGTTCCATTACAAAATGAAAAATGTGTTTAGAAATATGTCGATAGCCCCTTGATGACCTTTACCATTTCCACCTTTGGGGAACCATTTACAGAACATGCATGGACATAAAAATTTAAAGTACAACATAAAATAAGCCTTTAACCATAGCACATGGTTGTCAAATCATACAGGGGGCCAACATTCAAAGCACACTCATACAGGATTAATTTACAACCCCCCATTAAAAACATGCACGGGCGATCACATTTATGTTGTTTCCTCGACTTTTGGTAAATGTGCACTGATTTTAAAGAAATAGGTGTTGTTTTGTGCTAGTAATTTGTGGATGTTGTTTTCTGTCTTGGACAAAATGTGTATGGCAGTATTTTTTTGTGTTAATTTACTTTTTTATAACACTGCCATGCAGTAAATTTGATGTTTAAAATATTCTGTTTTAGTATTTGTTTGTCCATGCTTGAATGGTTCTATTTTTCGACAGTCTGAGAGTCCGTAAATGTGTCGTGATTGGTGAGCATGGGCAAAAAAAGAGGGGGAGATAATATTGGAGAGAGCATCCTTGTGTGTACGCTAAAACAGCTATGGATGTTAGTTTGGCTCGTTTTAATAAAGTGATTGTTGATCAACTATCTCCATATTATCCTTTTAAAATATTTTGTACGCACACAAAAACAGCATAATCTGACTGAGACCAATTTCCGTGAGTCCTCCGCAGAATCCAAAAGAGTTGGCATGTCTACGCATGAGTCTGAGTAGCAAGCTTTTCCCAGCATGCCTGTTTGACGTTATGATAATTACTTTTGCCTGTAATATTGTGCATCGTTGATATGTTATTTTGTACGGATAGGCTTTAATAGTTACAACGCTCCCCATCCCAGCGGGCACAAGACATTAAAACAACGTTGAGAACTTGTTGAATTAGGTCCTGACATTGAGCAACTCAAACCTAACGCTGGATTAACGCTTTTTGACAACGTTTAATCAATGTTGGGTTCTGAAGTTGATTTGACCATTGAATTTTGGTCATTTTCCAACCAATACGTAACACTACAAATACAACGTTGAAACAACATGCTTTTTGACAACGTTTATTCAATGTCAGGTTGTGACGTTGATTTGACTATTGACATTTAGTAATTTCCGAACCATCAACGTGGCTCCGACGTTAGACACAACTATTTTGCAACAATGTTTCAAAGTCAGTTTTAAAGGACATGTATGTATGATCAACAATGTATCAATTTATTGTGACCCCCCCCCACCCCCCACCCCCCCCTTACGATGAACGCTCTTGTTTTTTTTTGCAACGGGAAGCTAACAAACCAGAGTGTTCAGGAACATTGCTACGAAGGACTACTTTTTGTATTTATCGTGGATACAAAACAAAACATTCACTTTGGAAAGGCAGTGAAAGTTGATAAAAACATAGGAATTAAAGATTTCCCCATTCAAGCCTTTTCAATCAAACACAAAAAACAAGATACCAGCTGATTTGAAAACTTCCGGTGATGACGTACCACCTCTATGTCTTATGCATCCCCATATGTGACCATGCGGTGAACAAATATACTACAGTACTGGGACTTTAGTGGCCACAAAGAACAGGGCCTTTACAGCAGTGGTGCCCAAAGTGCGGCACACGGGCCATCTGTGGCCCATGACTTGTTCGTCATGGGCCCTTAAACACTGCAGAAAGAAAATTAAACCAAAAAAAAAATAACATGACAAACAGCCAAAATGTTGACACCGGCCAATAATAAAATTAGCAAAAAGTGTTTTGCTCCCATTTTTTATGAGTTGAACTCAAAGATCTGAAACGTTTACTTTATACACAAAATACCTATTCCACTCAAATATTGTTCACAAATCTATCTAAATCTGTGTTAGGGAACATTTATTGTTTGCCAAGATAACCCATCCTACCTCACAGGTGTGGCATATCAAGATGCTGATTAAACAGCAATATTATTGCAGGAGTGCCTTAGGCTGCCGACAATAAAAGGCCTCGCTGAAATGTTGGATGAATGTGGGAGCAAAAACAAAAGTGTTGCGTGTATATTTTTGTTCAGTGGGGACTTGTCCAGGGTGTACTCCACCTTCCGCCTGAATGCAGCTGGGATAGGCTCCAGCACTCCCACGACCCCGACAGGGACAAGCGGTATAACATGGATGGATAGATAGACTAGGGATCTTCGGCTCGAAAAGTTTGGTGCCTACAGACTACTGACACATTTCAGAAGGATCACTGGTCTTGATCTCTTTCTCTCTGTCTCTAGCTCTCTCTTTTTCTCTCCCTCTCCCTATGTGTGTGTGTGTATAACTATATACATATGTGTGAATTTGTATACATGTATATATGTATACAAAGCACTTAATCCCTCTCTCAATGTGTGTGTAAATATATATCTACAGTATATATGTGTATATATGTATACATATATATATATATATTTTTGTATATGTACTAGTGTTGTCCCGATACCAATATTTTGTACCGGTAGCAAACATTCTTCGATACTTTTCGGTACTTTTCGATACTTTTCTAAATAAAGGGGACCACTAAAAATTGCATTATTGGCTTTATTTTAACAAAAAATCTTACGGAACATATGTTTCTTATTACTGGTACTTTTCAGAGGCGGTATAGTACCGAATATAATTTATTAGTATTGTGGTACTATACTAATACCGATATACCGTACAACCCTAAAATGTACATAGATGTATATATGTATTTATGTTTGTATATATGCACAAATATGTGTGTGTGTGTGTGTGTGTTTATATATATTTATATATATATATATATATATATATATATATATATATATATATATATATATATATATATATATACACCAGTGATGTGCAGTCACTAGAATGGAAAGAAAAAAAATGTAATAAGAAAAAAAAAAAAGAAAAATTGTTATATGTATCCAGTGATTATACTATAAAGTTATTTTCCATTTAACTTCACCAGTTTTAGATTATTTTTATTCAAAATCGCTGAATTTTCACATTTGCCGTTCAAATACTGAGAAGAGACGGTGACAGCAGCCAGTTGAGGCACGTCACTCAGTTGTGCCTCTACATGGATTGCGGACTCGACTAACTGCTGGTTTGCTGTGCAGTGAGACTGTATTGCTATATGAATTATATTATACATTTCCATAGTTTAGTTAGCTGAGGTACATAATGTACAGTGTATTTTGTCAACAACTGTATGTGTGTAACGTATTTATTGTGCTGAGCGATCATAAAACGGCTGCAAAAGACGCACTGGCTGAGGCTCTCAGTAATCCCGCCTCCTGCAACCCCGCCGTAGAATGCACCCCCTGACGGGAGTGTTATATCAACTAAGGCCCACACTTAAACTTTCCACGTGTAAGATTGAATCTATTTAAAAAAGTTATTTCATAAGAAGACAAAAAGTGCAGAAACAATAATGTTCGTGTTGGAGGAGTTGTGAATGACTGCAGGGCCACAACATTAGGTACACCTGCAGACTGCAGGTGTATCTAATTCACAACTCCTCCAACACGAACATTATTGTTTTTGCACTTTTTGGCTTCTTATGAAATAACTTTTTTTTAAATAGATTCAATCTTGCACGTGGAAAGTTTAAGTGAGGGCTATAGTTGCGGCGCATGGACTTAATTTATAAGTAAAAGTAAGACCATAATAACGTTTTTTTTATTAAATGTGCTTTTTTTGTGTGCTACAGTTTGTATGTGTAAAGTTAAAGTTAAGTTAAAGTACCAATGATTGTCACACACACACTAGGTGTAATGGAATTTGTCGTCTGCATTTGACCCATCCCCTTGTTCACCCCCTGGGAGGTGAGGGGAGCAGTGGGCAGCAGCGGCGCCACGCCCGGGAATCATTTTTGGTTATTTAACCCCCAATTCCAACCCTTGATGCTGAGTGCCAAGCAGGGAAGAATGCTGGTATGAGCTTTTAAACATAACCGGTTAACTGCTGCCAATCAAATGGTGAATAAGATACTCTTTAGGGTTCATATGTTTGTAAATCTGACTGTGATGAAGTCAGTGCCTCACCAGCCATCAACCTCACCGCACGTTACTGATATACACATATATTCATGATTCCCGGGCGCTGCTGCCCACTGCTCCCCTCACCTCCCAGGGGGTGAACAAGGGGATGGGTCAAATGCAGAGGACAAATTTCACCACACCTAGTGTGTGTGTGACAATCATTGGTACTTTAACTTTAACTTCATACATATATACATTTCAGAAGGATCGATGGTCTTAATCTATCCAGCTCATTTTAAGGTTAGAACATTAATTTGGTTACGAAAAAACCCTGGAGAGTTCCTGCAAATATAGTTTGTACACACATATTCATACACTCAAAGTAACATTTTGTCACAGTTCATTGCTAGTGCTGTATCCTAAGTAATGACAGAGTCAACGTTCAGGTTTAATGTAACACAAAGGCATATTTAACCTGGTTAAAATACAGGCGGAACAAAAAAAATTGAATTTCCCACTTCTTCTGATGAAATTGCTGCTGTTTCACAACAAACCTAAACTCCAAGATGTTTTTCCATTTTTTTTACGCAAGATGAATTTGCAATGTTACACATGTTCTTAAGAATGTAGCTGCTTGCATGGTGGTTAAATGTGAGGGACTGGACTCAATATACAGTGCATCCGGAAAGTATTCTGTGTGCTTCACTTTTTCCATATTTAGTTATATTACTTGCTTATTACAAAATTGAATAAATTAATTTTTGTCCTCAAAATTCCACAGACAATGCCCCATTTAGGCAACATTGCTGCATTCATCTTCCCCTTTCTCCTTACAAGCCTCTCAGTCCCTGTCACTAAAAAACATCCTCACAGCATGATGATTCCATCACCATGCTTCACTGTAGAGATGGTATTGGCCTGGTGAGGAGCGGTGCCTGGTTTCATCCAAATATGATGCCTGGCAATCAGGCCAAAGAGTTAAATCTTAGTCTCATCAGACCAGATAATTTTGTTTTTCATGGTCTGAGAGTCTTTCAGGTGCATTTTGGCAACCTTTCTACGAAGAAATGGCTTCTGTCTGGCCACTATACCATACAGGCCTTATTGGTGGATTGCTGCAGAGAGAGTTGTCCCTTCACAGAGTAATGCTGTACAAACGTTTGTAGATCTGATAGAGTGACCATCTGGTTCTCGGTCACCTCCCTGACTAGACAAAGATGAATGCAGCAATGCACAGAAACATCTTGGATGAAAACCAACGCTTCCCGCCCATTCTGATGGAGCTTGAGAAGTGTTGCAAAGACGAATGGTCGAAACTGGCCAAAGATAGGTGTGTGGCATTGTATACAAAAATACTTGAGGCTGTAATTGCTGCATCCACAAATGATTGAATACTTATCTACATGTGTTTTTTTTTATTTTTAATAAATTACATTAAAAAAAATATTAAAAAATCCACAATGTCATTATGGGGTATAGTCGGTAGAATTCTGTGAACAAAAATAAATGTATTCCATTTTGGAATAAGGCTCTTACATAACAAAATATGGAAAAAGTGAAGTGCTGTAAATACTTTGCGGGTGCACTGTAATTAGCTCCGCATAGGTTACACTTTTCAGAGGTATTTTGGGGGATTAAGTATTAATACAAGCAGCCTTGCTATGCACTATGAAAATTCAATAATTGACACTTTTAGTGCTAAACCTAACATTTCAATTCACCCCAAAATCTGTCAAGCAATCACCCGATTACAATGCTTGCAGGTTTATCAATAACAGCCAAAAAAATACGTTCACACGCAGAGAGTTCAAACCTCTGACACTGCAAGCTTATTGTCTCCTGTTCGTTTTTCTAAATCTAGAGTCACATTGTCCCGTCGTTATCACTAACTGACTCAACACTCCCTTTGACGTCGACACGGTGGACAAGATGGCTACACGCCTTTCTGAGGAGCGATTAAGCTCTTCTTTGCAAGGACCGTGGTGACATCATTGGTGGTTGCAAATCCGCCTGGAAACTCAAAAAGGGCATTAGAATGCATTTCATGCTTGACTCACTGAAAAGTGCAGAGCTGAAATTTACACCTTATTTGATGTCCGTCTTCCTGCTGTTAATTGGTAAAAGGATCCCTGACCCTTTTGATCTTCCGCACAATCCCCTAAATGCCCAAGTCTGCTAAACTGTTCAGCAGGAGATATACCCTGCAGTTGCCCCGCAATGTAAAGCCTCACTCTCTCTCACACTGCCCCTCTTTGCTTTTTTTTTTTTTTTTTTTTTTTTTTAACGCCATCCTTTCAGCTTTTTTGCCTTTGGTTTACGTCCAGGCTGTGGAGAAATAAGAGATGACAGTTGTTACAGATATGCCGGTTTAATTACTTGTCAGCTTATAGCCCATATCTCTGCTGCCCAACGCTGAAGCTTAACTTTTTCTAGTAGCTTAAAGCATGACCAGCCTCCAGTGCTTTAGTATTTAGCCATAAAACCCAGGAAATCTGAAAGATAAAAAAAAAAAAACATGAACAGCTTTTCTAATTTTATGTGGGAAGAAGTGGGCAGTTTTCTGTCACTGTTGGAATTGGCTTTCTCTCGCTGGCCCCGGCTGTGCAATAGTGTCAGAAGAAGAGGGGCAAAAAGAGCGAATCTTGTAGAGAATGAAATTACATTACATCAAAGGTTGCATTGGTGTAGGATAAGCAAAACGTTCTGTAAGGCTTGTTCGCTGCTGTTGACACTTTTAAGTCTGTTTGCAAATTGATAGATGAGTTCAAGCGTCTGTTTCTTTTCCTCTTTTTTTGGAGGAGGGCCATCCCAGACTCTTAAATCCAGTTAAGGGTATTTGGTAAACACATACACATAAGCTTCCTTTCAATATGTAGAAATGTACACCTTATGGATCATTGAATTCAAGGATTTATCCTTGCTGCAATGGCACTGATAGATTTGACCGCAGTGCCATCAATCCATTTTCTACCGCGTGTCCCTTTTTCTGGGTCGCGGGGGGTGCTGGAGCCTATCACAGCTGCATTCGGCAGAAGACGAGGTACACCCTGGACAAGTCGCCACCTCATCGCAGGGCCAACACAGATAGACAGACAACATTCACACTCACATTCACACACTAGGGCCAATTTAGTGTTGCCAATCAACCTATCCCCAGCATGTCTTTGGAGGTGGGAGGAACCCACGCAGTCACGGAAAGAACATGCAAACTCCACACAGAAAGATCCCGAGCCCAGGATTGAACTCAGGACTACTCAGGACCTTCGTATTGTGAGGCACATGCACTAACCCCTGTTTCACCGTGCTGCCCTACACCGCAGTGTTCAGGTGCAATTTAAATGTTTTACTACACTACATTAAGTCGAAGTAGAAATTGAATTTTGATGCAATGTACTGAGACTCTTGGGAGAATCTTGATAGTTACATTGCCATCTTTCCACATACACCATATAATGAAAAGACACACATTCTTACAGTATCTAATTAGCTTTGTTAATGGTAAAGTTCCATACTAAGTAAGCATTATAAAATGTGGTATGACTGTGTAGAATTGTCATGATGCAGTTATACATTTGGTTATAGCTGTCATCTTGATACACATTAAGGTTATACAGCTTTTTTTGAAGTATAATACAATAAAAAGGTAGCCACGAGGGGATGGAGATGGATGGCAATGAGTAAAGAGAGCACCAGCGTTTTGGACTGGTGTCTGTATGGGCCTTTTGTTCTGGTTTCCCTCTGTGTTTATCCCTGCCTTTGTCACCCACCACGATACATACCTCTCATTGAAGCTAAAGAGATTATTTGTTGCCATAGTGTCGCTATTGCTGAATTTTACAGCAAATCATATTATGTTTGAACTTAAGGTGGTATAACCCACTTGATATTGCAAGACAATGAAAATGACAAAATAAATACTTTTCCATGCCATTTATTTTATAACATTGGCTGGTTAGCAATCAAACTATTGACATTTTTCGAAACAGGTGTCTATTTCTGACATTGAATTAACATTACTTATATGTTAAAAACAAACATTGTCCCAATATGAAGTCATAAGACTCCTTGCCCAATTAAGTACAAAAGTGGTGCAAACCGCCTTATATATATATATTAAGTACAATTAAGTACAAAAGTGGTGCAAACCGCCTTATATATATATATATATATATATATATATATATATATATATATATATATACATATATATATAAGACTCCTTGCCCAATTAAGTACAAAAGTGGTGCAAACCGCCTTATATATATATATATATATATATATATATATATATATATATATATATATATATATATATATATATATATATATATATATATATATATATTTAAACCGCCTTATATGTATATATATATATATATATATATATATATATATAAATATATATATATATATATATATATATATACATATATATAAATATATATATATATATATATATATATATAAATATATATATATATATATATATATATATATATATATATATATATATATATATATATATATATATATATATAAATATATATATATATATATATATATATATATATATATATATATATATATATATATATATATGAGGCGGTTTGCACCACTTTTGTACTTAATTGGGCAAGGAGTCTTATATATATATATATATATATATATATATATATATATATATATATATATATATATATATATATATATATATATATATATATATTAGGAGTGTGGGAAAAAATCGATTCGAATTCGAATCACGATTCTCACGTTGTGCGATTCAGAATCGATTCTCATTTAAAAAAAATCAATTTATTTTAAATTTATTTATTTTAAAAAACAATTATTTTTTATTTTGTTTTAATTAATCAATCCAACGAAACAATACACAGCAATACCATAACAATGCAATCCAATTCCAAAACCAAACCCTATGTATTGAATGAACAGAGAATTGTTTTGAATCAGGAAAAAAATTGTTTTTGAATCGGGACGGCGTGGCGCAGTGGGAGAGTGGCCGTGCGCAACCCGAGGGTCCCTGGTTCAATCCCCACCTAGTACCAACCTCGTCATGTCCGTTGTGTCCTGAGTAAGGCACTTCACCCTTGCTCCTGATGGGTGCTGGTTAGCGCCTTGCATGGCAGCTCCCTCCATCAGTGTGTGAATGTGTGTGTGAATGGGTAAATGTGGAAGTAGTGTCAAAGCGCTTTGAGTACCTTGAAGGTAGAAAAGCGCTATACAAGTACAACCCATTTATCATTTATTTATAATCGAGAATCGTGTTGAATTGAAAAAAAAAAATCGATTTTGAATCGAATCGTGACCCCAAGAATCGATATTGAATCGAATTGTGGGACACCCAAAGATTCACATCCCTAATATATATATATATATATATATATATATATATATATATATATATATATATATATATATATATATATATATTTATATATATATATATATTATAAATCTCCTGATGATTGAGAGAACCCCTCATGAAACAGGCCTGTAGAGATGAAGTAGTCTTGTGATTTTTTCCACACATACATATATATATATATATATATATATATATATATATATATATATATATATATATATATATATATATATGTGTATATATATATATATATATATATATATATATATATATATATATATACGGTGATGAGGTGGCGACTTGTCCAGGGTGTACACCGCCTTCCGCCCGATTGTAGCTGAGATAGGCTCCAGCGCCCCCCGCGACCCCAAAAGGGAATAAGCGGTAGAAAATGGATGGATGGATGGATATATTTTTTTTTTTTTTTATTATTTTTTTTTATTGTTATTATTATTATTTATTTTTTTTTATTTTTTTTTTTTCATCGACTGTGCCAATGAAAACACTCATTTCCCACCACATTCCCTTTACACTGCCAGATGTACAGAAAATCAAACAACAAAAGAGATGCTTTTGGAAGTACTTAGTGGCTGCAGTGAGCCCCTCTGGTTGTTTGGTTGTCCTTGCCATTGAGGACTCCTCTTTTTTTCTTTACGTTCCTGTCACACATTTCTCTATCTCTTTGTTAGAACATGTGTTCTTACTACCTCTACTGGGTGGAAGAGGAATCCTGTAGATTGAACCCTGGTGCATACTAGAAAGTGGACACAAACATTGAAAATCTCCTTTGATGTTCACGACCCCCCCAGTTGGTACCGACCAGAAATTTCACAAAAAAAAACCGATATTAACGCTGCAACATTTTACCACTGACATTTTTTGCAAATGTAGCATTACATTAAATGACAGGATATTGCATTGCAACTCTTACTCTGAGTGCCCCTGACTGTCCTCTAAGCACACTATGATGCTGCATGTATGACATAGTAGCACATAAGCACATTGTCACACAACCCGAATGCCTCATTCTGCCTTCACTGCACAGTAGCTACCTTTGTGTTCCTCTACAAATCGTGCTGATGATCACCCTGCATGGTTGAGCAGTAAGATTTTATACATAGAAGTAATGATATTATTTTATAACCGTCATTTCAATAGATTCTACAATGGCTCATAAAGCAAAACAGTTTGCACTTCTCTCACACCCCCTCCGCCTGATAATAAAACGCCAAGATCAGCTGACTACTAACTCTATTTACAAGCGCACATAATTCCATTGTGGCAGCACTATCAGAGTAAATACACTTAGCCCAGCGATGCATACGCTGTAGAAAATGAAAGTAAGATGAGATAGAGGTCACATGACTGCAGAAACACCTTTTAAAACACCTAATGTGGCTTAGCTGATGTCCAAAGCATGTAGGTTATTGCTTCAGTTGTGTGAGAGCTAATTAATTGATAATTTGAATGATATCAAAGACTTCTCTCAAGCCCGGTCGGTGGCTGTGACCTTCATGAACCTGAACATTTCTCACACTGAGATTTTTTTTTTCTTTGACACACCATCATCAGCGTGATGTCTGCTTATTTTCTGCAATCAGACCTCAATTGAAATTGTGCCTTGAAGGACAATATCATAAGAGGAAGTCAACTGTGAGCATTTGTCAACCATGGATGTCAAATTGCAATCAAGTGATAAAGTTTATAATCCAGCATTAGCTTGGTATAATGTATACAAATGTAAAGATAACATGGATATACATTTAACAACAGGTTTATTATTGTAATTTAGTCATATAGCATAGCATGTAAGTAACCATGCTCCATCGTACTGTTAGAAAGGTTTTGGCGATCTTAGTTACTGTAATAAGGCCAAAGTATTAAAAAACAAAAAAACAAAAAACAAATAAATAATATTTCTAAATGAATACCTTTTAGAATAGAATAGAATAGAATAGGAAGTACTTTATTGATCCCTGGAGGAAATTCAGCACCACAGTTCGCTCACAATAGACAGTAATAATAATAAATAATATAATATATTATATATATATAATATATAAATAATATAAATATATTCTACATATACTCTACATTCAAGTGCAGCCAAGGAACATATGCATTATACATTCTGATGGCTGTCGGTATGAAGGACCTCCTTTTTCGTTCCGTGTTGCATTTTGGGAGTCTGAGCCTTCCACTTAACGTGCTCATTCTCCCCGCAAGGTCCGAGTGTAGTGGGTGGGAGGTGGTGTCCATAATGGCTAGGAGTTTTGCTAGACTTCTCCTCTCTGACACCACCGCCAGAGAGTCTAGCTCCACTCCCACCACGTTACTTGCCTTGTCTACCAAATTAAATTGAGATGTGAATTCAGTTTACAGTTTTTTTCCATTTGCTTACACACAATTTTACTAACTCTGTGTCTTTGTTCAAAAGGATTTACACACTTTTCACAACATTCAATTTTCTTAATTCCTAAATTATTTGCAAAATGACACACTTCGGTCAAAACATATGCCCATTCATCAAAATATAGCAAGCATTTGTAAAAATGCAGTTTTATTGTATTCTCACTCACACAGACTTCAAATGATAAGACACTATTGGAGTGAGTTACCCAGAACAGTGATAAATACAAAACACATTTGTAAAAACCCCTATTTTACGATAAGAAATCACATGTTTGGGGCATTTTGCTCGACCTTTTTAGCATATGTGATGAATGATTACTGTAACTTGACAAAATATATTGGCAAATCCATAGCAATCATCATTGTTTACTTTGAAGTGGGCCATACGTAAGGACCTAAAGAGAAAGTAAAAATAAAAGTTAAAAAAGTTAAAGTTCCAATGACTGTCACACGCACACTAGGTGTGGTGAGATTATCTTCTGAATTTGACCCATCACCCTCACTAACCAGGGAGGTGAGGGGAGCAGTGAGCAGCAGGGTGGCCATTTTGGTGATTCAACCCTCAATTCCAACTATTGATGCTGAGTGCCAAGCAGGGAGGTAATGGGTCCCATTTTTATAGTCTTTGGTATGACTCGGCCGGGGTTTGAACTCACGACCTACCGATCTCAGGGCGGACACTCTAACCAAAATATCCTGTAATCTTTTCAAGAACTGCCCAACAATGATGCTGCAAACTAAAAATATGTATTTTTACCAAAGTCAGGTAAAGTAACATATCACAGGAGTCAACAACGACATGCAGTACTAATTACAATCTGAGACAAATAAAAAGGTTTGAAAAAAAAAAATCTGGAGATAAATAAAAATGACAGCATAGAGTATAGGCTACATGTGCAGACTTAGGCAACATCAAATCTATGAAAGAACATACTCAAAAAACTCAGTTACTGATTCTATTCATCACCTGCCCGTCTAGCTGGATCAGGCCATACTATCTCATCCACATCACATGCGCAAGGTGTGTGCAAAGCATTGTGTGTAATATTTTGCAAAAACTGTCTAGCATAGTCTATGCCTAATATTAGGCAAATCTGCACAGTGGTTTTGTTTGATGTGTGTAGACTTTGTTAACTGTGTGAAAATGTGAAAACTAATTTAGTGTGTATGCAATTGGAAAAAACTGTATTGGATCTTATTGTACTGAACTAAGTAAGTGAGCCTAAGCAGCATTAGAAATGTGCTGGATTATGTCCATCTGGTTAAAACATAAGACAAAACTTTATAGTCCTGTTCCAATTTAGAGTGGACATTTCAGCTTTTATTCTTCTTTCTCTGGAGTGAGCCAGTGAAGTGGGGGCAGGCGAATGAATATCGTTTAATATAGCTCGCAGCAAAGATATCCCATTTAGACATCGTTCAAACCGTTATTAACAGTATTGATTTATGTATGAGTGATCGGAGGCCAGGGGAGGGAGATGAAGTCAACCGTCATGACCTTCCGCCTCGGGGACGGAAAACGTTTGACACAGATCACAGCTGTCTCACATGTGACATCTTAGATTACTGGATACATGCTACAGCGTGATACCTCCCCATGTATGATTGCCAACTGGTCTTTGCAATGATTCTTCTCAAAACATATCACTTTTTGTAGTTATTATGGTTCTACCTTGAAATATGTCCTCACCAAGCAAAGCCTCAACACACACGCACAAACACACACACACACACACATACACACACACACACACGCACACGCACACACACAGAGACACACACACACACACACACACACACTCACACACAGGTGCTTCTAGCACGATATTTAGATATATTTAATTTTATTTTGGGGGGCTACTGATTCCTGCACCTGTAATCAGTCTTTTAGTCTAAATTAAACCCCCCCAAATTTAAATTAAATATGTCTAAATATTGTGCTAGAAACACCTGTGTGTGTGTGTGTGTGTGTGTGTGTGTGTGTGTGTGTGTGTGTGTGTGTGTGTGTGTGTGTGTGTGTGTGTGTGTGTGTGTGTGTGTTGCAATTCATTTACACAAACTACCACTTGGACAAGTTTACAATATAACATAGTACATTTGTGGATTTTGCTAGCAGTAAGCTATAACATATTCTTGACATATTTAACTTGGTGTGGAGCAAATATATAGAACATAAAAGTTACCCTTTTTTTTTATTAAACTACTGAAACAAGTACTTTTTTCAAACAAATTCTATATAGTTTTTGGATGCACTTGTGTAGATTTAATAGTCCGACTCCATATCATTCAGATAAATAGAAGTTGTACATGCATTGATAACATTGGCCTGCATATGCAGGGGTGTATACAGAAAAGATAACTACATTGAAATAGTATAGCCCAACCATCTAAAAGTATGGCAAATAATAACTATTTATTAATAATATTTTACCGTATTTAATGGGCCATTTGGCGCACCGGATTACTTGACATGTAATGGTGGTTCTTTGGTCAAAATGTTGCATAGATGTTGTTTTATAAACCATCTTGAAGTCGCTTTCTGACCCTCGCTTCAGGATGCGCCATTTTGTGGGTGGTCTTATTTACGTGGCTCCACTTCAACAGCGTCTTCTCCCCGCCATCTTTGTTGGACTGGTGTAGCGTGCAAGGACGGGAGTGGAAGAAGTGTCAAAAGATGGAGTTAACTGATTTAATGACATTCGGACTGTACTTAAATCAATAACGGAGCAGCATCTCCTCATCCACAGCTCACTAGTGCAACAACAACACCAGAAATGTGTCCCGTGAAAACCCGTCTGACCGGAACTCTTTAATAACTAAAGTTTTGTGGGTAAATAATGTTAACGCACTACACCGGTAGTTTTTAGCGCTTCCATAGCAAGTTTAATGGAAGATATAAGTTAGAACTGTACGCTGTTTTCCAAAGTCGTACTAAAACATTTTGACACATTTTTGAGCGCTGCGTGTAATGTACTGCAATCTCAATGGAACATTTGGAGTTTTAGCGTTGTTTACTGGCGTCATCTTGCAGTCCCCACGTATCTCTTAAATGTGACTGCCATCTACTGGTCACACTTATCATTACACTATGTCCCAAATAAAATAGCTTGGAGGTCGGTAAGCACAACCAGAATGATTCCGTACATTAGGCGCACCGGGTTATAAGGCGCACTGTCGATTTTTGAGAAAGTGAAAGGATTTTAAGTGTGCCTTATAGTCCGGAAAATACGGTATAAAAAAATTGTTTATCCACTTCTGCATGCAGGCCGTCATTATATTTGTGTGGAGTGTGTTTTCCGCAGAACTGTCCATTGTGCATTTCCAATAGACTATAAAATAAAAACCGAGCATTTCCCAGTTGTTTTTTTAATGTTTATTTTCTGTGTGAACAGCACAGACAGGGGCTATTTAGCCATATTGCTGGATATAAAAATATTAAACTACTCAAGATGGTGCATGCAAAACAATACCATTAAAAAAACCTAATATAAATGTTATAAACATAAATGTTTTAACTTACTGGAATGCCCAAACTCTTGGTTTAGGTCAACTTTATATTCAATCAAGTGAGCATACAAAGTCTGTTTGCAATCATATCTCATACAGTGTACTGTAGTCCTTGTACTTCTTCCTAACCAGAACATGTGTGTGGGTTACAAAATGAGCAAAGAATAACTTTTATTTAAAAAACCAAATTGAGCAGTTGGATATAATAAAACATTAGTCAGGCATGTCATTAGGTCATTACAGGCTTATCCAGTAATTATATTAAGTCCATTGCCTTGCAACCAAGAAGAAGAAGCAGTTTCCCAAAATAAGATTTTACAGCCCTCCCATGACTTGCTCATGCAGCCACAGGACAAAATGTCAATTAGAGGCTGCAAAGCTGGAGGAGGTCTGTGACCAATAAATTGCCCCTCCCAAAAAAACATGTTACATCTCTAGGAACAAGACACCTGGAATGTATACAGATTCAAAGGTTATATTTATTCATATCAAGATGCGACTTTAAGGTTTTACTACTTACGTATAAAATACTTAACGGTCTAGCTCCATCCTATCTTGCTGATTGTATTGTAGCATATGTCCCGGCAAGAAATCTGCGTTCAAAGAACTCTGGCTTATTAGTGATTCCCAGAGCCCAAAACAAGTCTGCGGGCTATAGAGTGTTTTCTATGCGGACTCCAGTACTATGGAATGCCCTCCCGGTAATAGTTAGAGATGCTACCTCAATAGAAGCATTTAAGTCCCATCTTAAAACTAATTTGTATACACTAGCCTTTAAATAGACCCCCTTTTAGAGCAGATGATCTGCAATCTCTTTTCTGCTCTGCCCCCCTCTCCTGCGTGGAGAGGTTATTAGGTGACCACAGATGAAGCGCTAGCTGTTCAAAGTCGGGACCTGTGCATCAGTTGGGGACATCGCTGCGCTGCTGACTTGTCTCCACTCAAGCTGATCCCCTGCTGGCCCCACTATGGACTAAACTCTCACACTATTAACTAGATCCACTTGATGCCCATTGCACCGGTCGCCCTCCAAGGTTTCTCATTGTAGCCCATTGGGTTGAGTTTCTTCTTGCCCTGATGTGGGATCTGAGCCGAGGATGTCGTTGTGGCTTGTGCAGCCCTTTGAGAGACTTGTGATTTAGGGCTATATAAATACACTTTGATTGATGATTGATATCTGTTTGACATATTCAAAATCAATAATTGTGGCAGCAAATACTTCATTTTGGCAAAATTTGACATCAAAGCATTTGACCGTTCAGAAGCACAAAGGCAAGATCAATGTTATTCAGTAATATCTGGTAAGCTAATGCATTGTTGTTGAGATTCGGAAAAATAAATACTTGCATCCTATACAAAAAAGACCATTTGTATTACAGTAGAGAATCTCTGTGTGAAGTTTACATGTTCTCCTTTGTGAATGGTTTGTCTATACGTGCCCTGTGATTGCCTGGTGGTCAGGGTGAAAATCAGCTGGGATTGGCTCCAATTTACATGTGACCCTGATGAAGAAAACTGGTGTAGAACAGTATTTTCAACCATAAATCCAGGGCCTATTGTTGGCCCCCTAGAAGGCCGCCGAAAATGATATTTCTCAGCTGTGGTCCATATGGGCTGCAGCAATACACAGTTGTAATACACTTTTTCACCACTTGTGGCAGTAATAGCAATATCAAACAAACATTTTGCAGCTAATGTCATACAGAACATTATTAGGCGCAAAGTATGACTAAAGTGGTGAATCTGTATTTTCATTTGTATTTAAATTTTAGTGACAGACATGTATAATATTCATTAAGTTAGAATGAGTTTATTTTAGCACTGCGTCATTGTATGTAAATGTACATCTCATTTTTTTTCATGAGTCCCTTGTTTAGCAGTATATTACATTAGTATTTATTTTGCTGTCCATCCTAAAGCCTTAATCATGATCTTTGAGATTGAAAAATGGTTTTATATCATTTGACAAGATGTATCCTGTTCAACTTTAAGTAGGTTAGATATATCTATGAACGCTGTCATACATCCAGGTCATTGTAATCTCAGGGCATCCAATCAATCACAACTGGACTGTTCAGTTTGTCTTAGAAGTTGTTTCGCCTCTCATCCGAGTAGACTTACTCAGTTCATGCTCATAGACCTTCTGACCAACGGAAGTCTATGACCATGAACTGAGGAATTCTACTCAGTTCATGGTCATAGACCTTCTGACCAATGGAAATCTATGACCATGAACTGAGGAAGCCTACACAGATGAGAGGTGAAACGTTTTCTAAGACAAATCAAACAGTCCAGTTGCGATCGAGTCAATGCCCTGATAATAGGTTAGATATAATTATTGAATATGATTAAAATTAAGAGTAAAATTACTAATCCAGTGTTAATACAGTATTTGAGTGGGTCCCGGGCCCCACTGTAGTCAAAAGTTTGGCTGGGAGATCAAAAAGGTAAAAACCTCTGGTATAGAACATGGATGGATTTTATAAAGGCTGCATGTGGAGAAGAAAAAGCATCCGTATTGCCGATCACAGCTGTGGGAAATATATTTCTTACTATTGTCGTTGAAGATAATATTGATGGTTGAGTTTTTTTCTGAATTTTTTTGTCAATGTGAACGGGACAATTCCCATGTTTTCAAATCTTACCCAAGCTTATTTTGTATGTGGATATATATCTAATTTGTATACAATACAACTACAGTCTGAACAATAGGATCGTGTTCATCCGGCCTGAGCGTCATCCAAAAGCGACAAACGTCACAATTCTTCGCAGAAATAGACGGTCACGAAAAATAAATAGTGGACAAATGAGCAGAAAACAAGCGAAAAGAAGATTTTTTTCAAACTCACATTAATTTCCCAACACTTGTGGCTCCGATTGCTTGCCTACATACGTCATAGCAAATCTCCCACAGGCTGCGAGAGCCAAAATTGTTGCCCTCTTCATTCTCAACGCCAAATGATAATTCAGTTAGGAAAATGTTGATTCCGGTTACAGAAAATCCCTGAAATTGCCAGAAATGCACCGGGACTAAGAACTACTAGAATTGTAGCCATGTTTACTTCCATAAACACACTGCAGCATTTGTGACGTCATGACGTCATGTGCACATGCGATCACTTCAGGGACCCATTCCGTTCACATCAGAGATCACATTTTTTATTGTTATGTGAATGACTAAATAAAAATGATCCGATTTAACAAAAAATCTTAATTAACCATCATATTCTGCAGTTTGAAGGTAGCCAAACCCCCAAATTCCACAGGAAGCGTCATGGCTGTGGTGCGTAAATGCCACCGTCAACGCCATCTGTCGTCCGACAAGCCCCACCGGCGTTATGTTACAGCTCCGCCGTGCAGCAAAATAGCGCTGACTTTCACGAGATCTCAGGAATCAGTGTTTGATCATGTGATATAGTAAACACGTCTCAAGAGCTTAGTAGCAGCTTTTTAATAAAACATCTCGAGCTTTGCCTCCATCAATAACAACAGGTGGGTGCGCCTGTGACGGCATTGACTTGACTTGACTTGTATAAAAGAAAACAGTTTTGTCTTGCAAAACGACCTTTTTTTTTTTTTTATAGCAAGCAACAACACAAAAAATAACATCATCCCTGCAAGCGTTGTAGACACACATGAATCCCACAAACTACCAGTGGTGGGCTGTCAGGGCCAGCAAGGCCTTCTCTGCTGGCCTAACATAACCAGAAATCATGATCATAATAAAGACAAAAGTATTTTTTTCTTTATTTTTCCTATATATCTAAAAGTATTTATATTATCTTCATGCCATATTATGCTCCTTCCAGCACGGTTGTTTTTAGTTTATAGAGTTTTTATCCAATCATAATTCAGATAGCTTATATTGCCATGCTGTACCAAATCTGCAACAGGCCTTCAGATTCAGCAATGCGGGTCTCCGTGCACTGTAAGTGAACGGGGACATACAGTGATAGACAGTTGCAATAGCCAATCAGATCACGCGTTGTTGTCAGTAAGGCCTTCTCGATGGCCTAAGGCAGATATATAGCGATGTTATGAGTCAGGTAACATAAGAACTCCATTACCCAGCATGCCACAGTAGTGAAGAGCATGTGCCGTAGCCCCGTTTAGGTTGTTGAACGTAGACATGCCGGCAGGGATGTTTTGGATAAACACCTGTGGAGTAAACTTTAAAAAGTCAGCCAACAAGCCGCGACTGCATCTTTTATGATTAGACAAGACAACACATATATTTGCAAGGCCGTTTTCAAGAAGGATATTTAAAGAGAAACTACATCTTGTGAGACCATCTCGGCCAACACCGGAAGCTAGCTCAGCTGTCGATAAAATGTGAGTTCAGATATTTTATTTCTTAATTTTTTCACATTTAAAATGTTTTTTACAATTTTAGTTTTGACAGTACCACATAAGATATGTTTTAATTGCTGTTGCGGGTTTATTGATTTTTAAATGCGCCACAAAATAACACATTTTGTACAATGCCCAGTAGGGTGTAAATGTGTTCCTGTATAGTATTTCTCCAGCAATGGTCATGTGGGGACATAAATGATGATATTTTGAGAGGTCATCTTTGAAGTCGGACATCACTGAAGGCCAAGGTGGGAAACGCACAACCCGCCACTGCAAACTACGCAGTTGCTTCCAAGGCCTCCGTATCAGCTGGCATTTGACACTAGACCACATATGCGCACAAAGCTGCCCGGGATATGCCTGTATATGATCATTTAATTTTGGAGCTCCAGAATCAGCATTTGGGTCAACAAAGTGAAATTACATCTGAAAACCTTTGACCAATTGACTTCATTTCCGTCCCCACCCATTAGAATGTAAAATATAATCCGCCTTAAAAACAGACCATTTTATTTTAAAAGAAAACCGGATTAATACATGTGTGGTTGTGTATGACTTACTGTCAAACACAAGCAGATTTTTGCTGAATTCATTTGCCGCGCTGCGGCAAAACAGGCAAAAATCGAAGCTCTGCTTATATTTAGCGCATGGATCTGGAAGGGCAACGCCATTGCAGTTCCATACCGCAGGTTGTGGAAACAAACACAACCCTTCTCTGTGAAAATCAGGGGCTAGTGTGTGATGATATCAGTACCAATACTACGCAGTGCTCTTTAATGTATTAAATAAGAAAATAGTAATTTAAAGAGATGGCTTGATAAAAAGAGACTATCCTTGAACCACAGTAAAACTAAAAGAATGCTATTTGGTAACAGCAGAAGAGAAAGTAAAACACTAATACATTAAAATAAAATAAATCAATATTTTGGGTGAAATAATAGATGATAAAATGAACTGGAAATGTTATATAAAAATATAAAACATAAAACATAAATATTCATATAATGAATAAGGCAAAATATGTAATGGCCAAAAAAATCACTCCGTATGTTCTACTGTTCAGTTATTATGTAGAAATTTGGGGAAACAACTGCAACACCTAATGTGTGTGACAATCATTGGTACTTTAACGTTTAAAAAGTATGCTGCATTTACTAATCGTGTTGCGAAAGGGGATATAGAGAACATACAAATCCTTTATTTATTGAATCACAAATATTGAAATTCCACGATATAGTGAATTTGCAAACAGCTAAAATTATGAACAAAGCAAACTATAACCTGTCACCCAAGAATGTACATTAATTCTTCTCAACAAAAGAGGAGAAAAGTAACCTAAGAGAAAAATGTAAATTAAAACAATCATATGTAGGTTCAACACTTAAGACCTTTTGTATATCCATCCATCCCATCCATTTTCTACCGCTTATTCCCTTTGGGGTCGCGGGGGGCGCTGGAGCCTATCTCAGCTACAATCGTATATCAGTATGTGGAATTAAATAATGGAATGGATTTAGCAAAAAAGTCAAACAATATACTAATATGATCGACTTTAAGAAACTGTTGAAACTTTTCAAAAAGTGTTTACAAAGTACAAAAAAAAAAATCATGATAAACATTTTGAACTTATTGAAAATGAGATACAGTAATTCATCTCATATGAACTACAACTTACTTTAATACTTATTTATCTATTTTAAATTGTATCATTTTTGGAGTACATTTTGTACAAATTGAGAACAGGAAGTGAATAAAAGTGTTATTTAATTGCTACTCAGTGGCCTAGTGGTTAGAGTGTCCGCCCTGAGATCGGTAGGTTGTGGGTTCAAACCCCGGCCGAGTCATACCAAAGACTATAAAAATGGGACCCATTACCTCCCTGCTTGGCACTCAGTATCAAGGGTTGGAATTGGGGGTTAAATCACCAAAAATGATTCCCGGGCGCGGCCACCGCTGCTGCCCACTGCTCCTCTCACCTCCCAGGGGGTGATCAAGGGTGATGGGTCAAATGCAGAGAATAATTTCGCCACACCTAGTGTGTGTGTGACAATCATTGGTACTTTAACTTTAACTTTAACTTTATGAAATGAGGTAGGATTAAATAAGCTCTGCTTCTCCCTATTCCTTTTCGAACATGTTGGAAAGAGAAACTGGACATTGTGATGTATAATGTTGTAACTGTATGGGTTTTCGAAATACTCTTAAACAATATCTGGTATGAAACATGTCAATCACAGTATTTGCATCTGTCAAAGAGAGAAAAAAGAGAACCACAAATTGGACGTTTACTGGGATCACAACACAAGTTTGTTAGTCGGTCGCCCTGCTAAGTTCCTGAGCTCCAGAAATCAAAATAGCAATGGAATTCTCTATGGTCAAAAGGTTAAGCTTTAGATCTGAGCAAAGAGAGGCTTTGAGGGCAGGAAAAAACATAAATAGAGTTAAATGAATACTTGTTGGCATTCAATCATACCTTTCTGCAGTGTATACAACCTTTGAAGTTGCGTTTGTTCGGAAACACTCCCATCCCATTGACTCCATAAAAGCCCACTCTGTACTAGTGCCTAGATTAGAGGAAGTGATCTCAACTAACCCCTTGAATTCAAGAACAGACTTAAAACTAATATTTGAGCACATGTACCACAAGCAAGTCCATTATTAGTTTGTGACTCACAAGATGTGTGCTGTCATCTTGCATCTGCTTATGATAGATCACAAGATTAAGCACTTAATGCTAGTCTTTGACAAACATGCCAAACCGTGCCTGCAGATATTGCCATATAATGTTTAACAAGATTTGGGCTTTGTGTTTTTAAAGGTGGAGAGCTTAGTAGCAGCGTTTTAATAAAGTGTGCATATGAACAACAGACACAAGTTCAGACCATACAGTTTTTCCTGTGTATGGGTCTTTTCCTTTGTAGTCACAGAGTTGGTTGGCCTGTTTATGGTTGGGGAGGAGAAGCAACAGGGAACTCACTCGTCTAGAGGTGATTTCAGATGATTCCTTGGCATACTGTCATAAAGAGAAGGCCATGGTGAATGAAAGACCTCTCGTGGGCCTAACCATTGATTTAGACCTCATGCTTCTGACAGTTTCCTTACAAAGAGCGAGCACTAAAGTATCTTAGTATTAAAACATAACCTGAGCTGACAACAAGCAACCTCCTGGGGCTTACACCTCCATTTATTCTCCACCCAACAGGAAATACATGATTGTTCTCCAGTGAGCAACTAAGGGCCGAGATATTTCCAGAACCTGCATTGATGGCAGCCAACTGTGGAAGGATTTCCACTACATTAAAAGTATATGAAAGAGCAAGTGAGCAGGCTTGGATTGATATGACTGTCTAAAAAGCATATGGGAAAGCAGTAACCATTTCTGTCCTGGAACTGTTTTTCTTAGAGATGAGAGTACTGGACAGACTCATATGGATTGCCCCTCAACAGCAGAAATGGTGTAGACAGCTGTTGGTATACCTCATGGGTGTGTCTCTTGATTAAACACGGTATGTCATATCTGTTATGCCCTGTTTTTATTGTACATATTACTTCCAAGATCGGGGGTCAGCAACCGCATGCGGCTCTTAGTGCCTCCCCTGGAGCATTTTTAAAAAATGATTGAAAATGGGAAAAGATGCGGGGAAAATTATGTTTTTGTTTGAGTTAGTTTTTTGCTTGTAGGTATATTTTAGCTCATTTCATATCCTTTACTTGTATCCTCTTTGTATATAATTTAATTGTGCTTGACTCCCGAATGCAGCTGAGATAGGCTCCAGCACGCCCCGCAAACCCTCGCAAACCCCAAAAGGGACAAGCGGTAGAAAATGGATGGATGGATGTCTCATGACACATTATCTGTATGTAATATTGGCTGCATTTCTGATTGAGTTGTTTGTGTTCCATGTTGTTCCAGACCACAGCAAACATTACCTAGCTTGCCAAAGATTGTAATAAATCTATTTAAAAAAGACAGCCTGCCGTTTCCTTTAACTTGGACACATACATCTATACCTGTTGCATTAAAAGCCAGTAATTTCCAGGAGTTATCTCACCTTCTGAGTAGCCTCTGATTTACTAATGGTTACTAATGTTGTAAAAATGTATCAAATGAATATTACATTTCAACATTTCTGTCAACAAAGATTTGTTTTCAGCCTGCGACACAGTCATTTTGATAATAGGCTATAATAGCTAATATAGGCACTTATATCATGTGTTGCCTTCATTATTAGACTTATATACGGTTTTTAATTTTTTGCGGCTCCAGACAGATTTGTTTTTTGTATTTTTTGTCCAACATGGCTCTTTCAACATTTTGGGTCGCCGACCCGTGTCCTAGATGAAAACAGTGTGAAAAATCATTTGTTTCAAATACAGTGCCGCTGCTGCTTTGACTCCAGCATACATTCCAAAATAACCGCTTCTACTACATACGGTGTATACAGTAGGTGTTGACAAAAAGTCACTCACAGGTTTTGCAGTTGGAAATGTAGAGTGTATCGTGTCTCGTCATGGCATCTTCAAAGCATATGTTGAAGCTTACATGTTTTTTGGCTGTTGCGCCCATGGAAAATCACCATTTACGAGGCGCACGAGCATTATCTGCAAGACAAACCTATTCAAAATCATCACAATGTTGAAACCCATTTACCATGTGATACACGCCAAGCTTCATATTAGCAGAATGTTGCTTTTTTCCCACGCCAAAATCCCGAATGATGCAGATTGATGAGGAAAAAACAGGATCCACTGTGTTTTCAACACGTCAGATATGCATTTCATTGAAAACGCTTTGTTGACAAGCTCTGCTGCCTTGTATGATAAATATGAAATATAGCTAAAAATGAGCTAAACTATGAATATGCTTATTCAAACAGCGAGAATGAACTCTAAATCTCTTTTCATGGGGGATAATGTGCCCATTTATTAATCCCAAAACCTATTCACGGCAGAAGAATGGAGGTGAGTATAATTGTGTATTTAGTCAAAAGTGTTGAAGTTAAACAGAAAGCAGAATACATTGAGCGTATTTGTAGGCTAGTTTTTCACAAGTGGTGTCCTGGTTTTGAATCCCCAATTCTCAAGTGGGGCACATCACAAAACCAACACAGTTTGGCAGCATACTGGCAGTCTTGCTTGTTTGAGGCCCTGAATTTAATGAGCATGAATAATGAATATTACTTAACATGCTGGTGACTGAGAAGACAGCTAGTTATTAGGTCATTAAAGGACCCTTGAATGAAGGCTGGAAACATTTGAAATATGACATATCAATTGATTCTGACAATTGCACATGATGTTAAATGTGTTTTGAAATCCTCTAAGTATTTAGCTAGACCACTTGGAGAGAAGCCTCCTAGCCAAAATAAAAAGTTATATTTGGATAACCCTCTCTGTGTTGTCTAGTTAGCATGATAAAACATTAATATCCAATTTCGTATAAGGGTTGTGCAAAAAGAACCCACTAATTGGTTTGCTATTTACATGTTCGGTATTACAATGTTGGATATTCTTGTTAAAAATGCCAAAGCATCAAATCATAAGGTTCATGCATTTTGGCGTAAGCATGCACACAATTTTGACTGGCTCTGTTCACGGGGTTTGGCAGTCAGGCTACGTCGTGACGTCACAGCGTGGTGACGTACTTATTTGGATATTAAGTAAAGCTATCAGTCAGGGGGAGCTCCTCCCCTTTTCTTCAGGCTACGCAGAAACACAAACAAGGTAGGATCAAGTATTGATAATTTCATATAATCTGTGCATGTGCATCATAGTATCGATGTGCAACATGCAGTGACATAAATGCTGCTAAAAACAGCTTTTTTCATGCACCGTCTGAGATAATCAGAGTGCAGGTGTACCTAATGTTGTGGCCGGGTTGATCTATTTAAAGCAGCGCTATGTAACTTTTCAACCTTCATAAAATAGTTTCATAACTTTTGGGATGGTCTGTGTACTTACAACTGTCAATAAATCAATCAATCATATGTATATAGCCCTAAATCACAAGTGTCTTAAAGGGCTGCACAAGCCACAACGACATCCTCAGCTCAGATCCCACATCAAGGCATGAAAAAACTCAACCCAATGGGATACAATGAGAAATCTTGGAGAGGACCCCCCTTGGCGACCAGTGCAATGGACGTCGAGTGGTTCTTGTTAATAAATCCACTGTATAGCTTTTACTGGCACTTAGCGATAAAAAAAATACAAATTTGCTGACTTGCTTTATGGCATATGTCACTCCCCCTTTCCCCATTCGCTAAAAAGACGGAAGTTGATTTGAACGCCTATATGCCGCCAGAAAACTAAAAGAAGAAGAAGAACGCCTACGTATAACTACTGCTATCATGGCTGAAGCTCCGAAACAACCAAAGAAACGGAATTTTTTGTCTTAGGAGACAAAAAAAGAAAAACGCAGCTTACTTGCATAAAAGGACAGTCAAGGATTAACATTGGCTTTCACTCGCTGGCGTAAGCTCAAAGATGAGGAATTTCCGACCGATGCTGCCTTTTGTGACTTTTGATGCTCAAATCAAAATGCTAATGCTAATGATAGCTATCGGAAATATGTGTGGTAGCAATTAAAAGCCACCAGCATGATAGTTTCACTACTACTTCCTTATTTATTGATAGTGTCTGCTTTTCAACAACAGCATTGACATTAGAGACGAAATATTGTATCATGTCAGTATGACGCTATATGCGCTAGTCATAGGAAATGTGGTCATCTTCTGGCAAAACACTACCGATTTGGACCACTCGCATCGCCAAAATCGACCAAAACTGAAAGTCCGTAAGTGGGGCTTTAATGTTTCTGGACTTTAATTTTGACAGTGTCTGGAAAACAATAGCAGTGACACCTTCAACATATATATTTAAACAGTGTACATTTTCAAAAGATATACTATGATACTTTTGGAGAGGGTGAGGTGTGGTTTCATTTGCAATCTGGGAACGCCTCCACTGTCTCCTCTCTTGCAGACAGACTCAAAAAGCAGGTTATACATGTGACTGTGGAGCAAAATTTACACCAAAGCGTAACCAATACTTATTCTCTAGAGCACACTGAGGTGTTTTAAATGTCAATTAAAATCATCATAGTTCCCCTTTAAGGGATAAATGCATCATTTGAGTTGTTGAATACACATGACCTGGAGCAAGCTAGTAAATATCAAGTTTCAATGCAGAGTGAAGGTTTTTTGCCCTGCAGCTACAACTCCCCTAGCTGTAGATGCCAGGTTACTTGCAGGGGATTTAAAGGATAAAAAAAAGTCGGGTGGGAGCAAAAGAAAAACACAGGAGAGCAGCCAGTTATGGCAGGGAAGCAAAAGCCACAGCATGCAGATCAAATGCTCTAGATCCGTCAATCAAAACAGCTGTCATGTCAGCAGCCACTGCATTGAACAGTACCGTGATTAATTATTGACCATCATTGTCTTTGTCACTTTGTCACACCTCTCTCTCCTTCCCCTGACTGAATTTTTTTCTCTCCCAATGATAAGACACAAGTTTTAACTTGAAAGCTGCCGGCCCATGTTTGGGTCCGTCACAAGTGATTTCACTTCAATGGGATATTCCATATCTCACTCCCTTCTCCTGTCTGTACTTCCTATCTTTCTCCCGACTCCGTTGCAATGCCACTTGCCAGGTTGACACAGGGACCCTCATATCTCCTCTCATCCGCCTTTTCAGCCCCGATGTCAGTTCTATCAAACCCAGCATCACGTCAGAGGAAAGCAGGAGTAAGAGCCTTCACTGTCGAACCCTTCATATGTTAACTGGGGTCTCCCTCTGTGGTGCTGCACTACAAGAAAGACACTTACATTTTCAATGAGCTGGATATACACAGAATGACACCTAATACAGTATATATACACTACATTACCAAAAGTATTTGGCCACCTACATTGACTCACATATGAACTTGTGGAAGTGCCATCCCATTCCTAACCTATAGGGTTCAATATGATGTCGGTCCACCTTTTGCAGCTATTACAGCTTAAACTCTTCTGGGAAGGCTGTCCACAAGGTTGCGGAGTGTGTTTATAGGAATTTTCGACCATTCTCCCAAAAGCACATTGGTAAGGTCACACGCTGATGTTGGTCGAGAAGGCCTGGTTCTCAGTCTCCATTCTAATTCATCCCAAAGGTGTTCTATCGGGTTCAGGTCAGGACTTTGTGCAGGCCACTCAAGTTCATCCACACCAGACTCTGTAATCCATGTCTTTATGGACCTTGCTTTGTGCACTGGTGCACAGTCATGTTGGAAGAGGAAGGGGCCCGCTCCAAACTGTTTCCACAAGGTTGGGAGCATGGAATTGTCCAAAATGTTTTGGTATCCTGGAGGATTTAAAGTTCCTTTCACTGGAACTAAGAGGACAAGCCCAACTCCTGAAAAACAACCCCACACCATAATTCTTCCTAAACCAAATTTCACACTCAGCACAATGCAGTCCGAAATGTACCGTTCTCCTGGCAACCTCCAAACCCAGACTCGTACATCAGAAATTTCACGACTGGATTTGTTGCACAAGTGGCATCCTATGACAGTTCCACGCTGGAAATCACTGAGCTATTGAGAGCGGCCCAGTTTTTCACAAATGTTTGTAGAAACAGTCTCCATGCCTAAGTGCTTGATTGTATACACCTGTGGCCGGGCCAAGTGATGTATTTATTTATTTACATTTATTGATTAGGATCAGGGGCCGAAAAGGGGGGGTAAAGGAGACGGATTCTAGGGGCCCATGATGGAGGGGGGCCCAGAGAGGCCCCTAATGATGATGAAATTATAATACAGAAAAAATAATGACACTGTTGGGGGCCCTGTAAAGATTATTTTCATGGGGCCCAAAATCCCTAGCGGCGCCCCTGATTAGGATACCTGATTCTGATCATTCGGATGGGTGGCCAAATACTTTTGGCAATATAGTGTATCATACTATTCTACCGTACACTTTCTTAGTTTTGTGTAATTGCGGCCCACACACCCTGGGCCCCTAATAATTTACAATATACTATGGCAATAATGAATACCACTATAAAAAAACAATAACGGTGCAGACGCAAAAATACAGCACAACAAACACAAATTGGGCAACACAAAGCAGCAACTTCCTAGAAGACTTAGAGAGACTTAGACTTCCTTTTATTGTCATTCAAATTTGAACTTTACAGTACAGATAAGAACAAAATGTTGTTGCATTAGCTTGTTGTAGTGCAGGATAAAAGAGCAATAAGGTGCACATATAAATAAATAGATTACTGTACAGATAAATATATTGCACTTATTGCATATGCATCCACTTTTATAGATGTATGTTATATTGTCTTTATATCCTTTATATATAGATATATAGAAGCAAACTACACTGTAAAAAGTCTGATTTGCTGTGCAAGCTCAGAAATGTGTTACCACTTTACCATTTACGATAATGCACTGTAAAAACGACCTTAGCTTTTACGGTTAAAAACTGGCAGCTCAATCACCTAGAAATGTACCGCAAAAATAACAGTGGTACGTTTTGTTTTCAATTCACAGTTATGTACCGGAAAAACGACCGTAGATTTTACAGTACAATTGTGTCATCCGAGCTGCCAGTTTTTTTACCGTAGAATCCACAGATTGTTTTCGTTTGACAAGTCTCTGACCATGTAACGGTGAACTCAACATTGTCCACATATAATTTTAAAAACATTTAATTTATTACCATACCTTAGGGTCGAATAAGTTATCAAATTTAGTCATGTGATTTTTGAAGGGAATACTTTGTGGCCAAGCCTCATCCTGACTGTACCCCCAGTGGCCCTCAGGGAACATTGAGTTTCAGACCCCTGACCTAAAAGGATCTTTGTACAAATTATTAGAATAGACCAATTACAGCAATTATGTTAAATAATATCATAAACATAGACAGGTATAACTAAATCAATGATATTCATGGGATTTCTATATTTGTGGTTTTATATATATATTTTTAGCACAAACATATAGTATGTGTTTTTGGGTTATGTTTCTATAATATAATGCTTTTCATAGTATCTTTACACATTTTTGTATCAAGTATATGAATACAACAACATTAAAAACATTTTTTTTAAAATCCAGTTCACAATTAATATGGAACGACAAATGTTTCTTATAAGAAAAATGAGCCTGCATGGTAAACAGTGGCTATAATGACTAAGTTGCCAGTACAGGTAAAATAAATAAGTCATCTAAAATACTAGGCCTGCCTTGCACTTCACTGTCAGATGACATCATCTCAAAAGCATGATGCTGTCAGCCGATGTGGACCAATGTCCCATCCAGGTATCGGCCCCTTTTTCTGTTTCAGGCCATATGTTTCTGCTCTTTCTGTCAGTAAAATCACATTTACAACAACCACTGCTGGTTGTTTACAGAAGTTTAAGCTCCTCTGATACATTCCCACTCATGTTTGCATGCTTTTTAGCCCCATAGATAATACATGAGCGTGCTTGCTTTTTTAACTAAGGAGAGATGCTGCCATATGCATGGAAGAATAAACGAAGACCCAAACTGACAGCACCATCTGCCAAACACAGTCGACGTCAAGAGAATGGCCCCCGCTCAACATTTTGCCCGGCTCTCAGGAGGATGCCACATTGTCATCAGTGCTAATACTAAATATTAATAATTTGTTGACCCCAAAGTGTTTAGAAATCACTGATGCAGACACACATTGCCCTTCTGAATGGCATATGCAGATGTCAGCAGGTGAGCACCACTGGACCAAGCTGCTCAGTCTACATGAATGTGTGTGTGTTGGGTTTTCTACAAGCTCGGAGACAAGACAACTTCCACGAGGATGTTCATGAATATTGCATCGTTCCACAAAGCCATATAGCTCCGCCTCCATATCTCCACCCCTGTAAACACACACACGCGCACATGCAAATCCACTGACATTCTGCCAGTGAACCATTTATTAAAGTTAAATTAGTAATTCCCACCCTTAGGAAACCGTTCTCTCAAAACAAAATTGGGTACTGGAAAAAGAAGTTGGCAAAATGCATATAAGGAGTAATAAAATATGTGAACAAATATGCAGTGTACTACTGTATGTTGATACAGCAGATTATATAAAAATACATAGTAGAAAGACAAAAAAGGCTTCAAATGTGCAGCAAAATAATTATATCTAAATTACAACTAGGGTTATTTTGCATGTTAATACTGTTACCATGGCAACTGAGATTTGATCAAATGTTTAACCCTTAATAATAGATGGCATTTAACCAATTGTATCATTAAAGGTTGATGTGTCAACCTTGACGTGAAGTGAAGTGAATTATATTTTTATAATGTTTTTTTCTAGTGACTCAAAGCGCTGTACATAGTGAAACCCATTATCTAAGTTACATTTACACCAGTGTCGGTGGCACTGGGAGCAGGTGGGTAAAGTGTCTTGCCCAAGGACACAACGGCAATGACCAGGATGGCGCAAACGGCGATCGAACCTGGAACCCTCAATTTGCTGGCACAGCCGCTCTACCAACTGAGCCACTTGCATATTCTGTCATTTTTATGCTGAACATTATCATTACTTGTCCAATACTCACGGATTGTAGTCAGCTGGAGGCGCGTCTTAATGAAATTAAACAATGGATGTCCGCTAACTTCTTGCAACTCAACGCCAAGAAAACGGAAATGCTGATTATCGGTCCTGCTAAACACCGACATTTATTTAATAATAACACCTTTACATTTGACAACAACAATTACACAAGGCGAATCAGTAAAGAATCTGGGTATTATCTTCGACCCAACTCTCTCGTTTGAATCACACATTAGGAGTGTTACTAAAACGGCCTTCTTTCATCTCCGTAATATCGCTAAAATGTGTTCTATTTTATCCACTAGCGACGCTGAGATCATTATTCATGCGTTCGTTACGTCTCGTCTCGACTACTGTAACGTATTATTTCCGGGTCTCCCTATGTCTAGCATTAAAAGATTACAATTGGTACAAAATGCGGCTGCTAGACTTTTGACAAGAACAAGAAAGTTTGATCATATTACGCCTATACTGGCTCACCTGCACTGGCTTCCTGTGCACTTAAGATGTGACTTTAAGGTTTTACTACTTACGTATAAAATACTACACGGTCTAGCTCCGTCCTATCTTGTCGATTGTATTGTACCATATGTCCCGGCAAGAAATCTGCGTTCAAAGAACTCCGGCTTATTAGTGATTCCCAGAGCCCAAAAAAAGTCTGCGGGCTATAGAGCGTTTTCTATTCGGGCTCCAGTACTATGGAATGCCCTCCCGGTAACAATTAGAGATGCTACCTCAGTAGAAGCATTTAAGTCCCATCTTAAAACTAATTTGTATACTCTAGCCTTTAAATAGACCCCCCTTTTAGACCAGTTGATTTGCCGTTTCTTTTCTTTTCTCCTCTGCTCCCCTCTTCCTTGTGGAAGGGGGGGCACAGGTCCGGTGGCCATGGATGAAGTGCTGGCTGTCCAGAGTCGGGACCCGGGGTGGACCGCTCGCCTGTGCATCGGCTGGGAACATCTCTGCGCTGCTGACCCGTCTCCGCTCGGGATGGTGTCCTGCTGGCCCCACTATGGACTGGACTCTCACAATATTATGTCAGACCCACTCGACATCCATTGCATTCGGTCTCCCCTAGAGGGGGGGGGTTACCCACATATGCGGTCCTCTCCAAGGTTTCTCATAGTCATTCACATCGACTTCCCACTGGGGTGAGTTTTTCCTTGCCCTTATGTGGGCTTTGTACCGAGGATGTCGTTGTGGCTTGTGCAGCCCTTTGAGACACTTGTGATTTAGGGCTATATAAATAAACATTGATTGATTGATTGATTGATATTTAATTTTACATTAATCAGTGCTTGTGCTGTTAAATTGTATTTTCTTTGATTAGATTAATCACAGGACAAAATTCACTTGCATAACTTGAATTATATATATATTATTTGAACAGAATGTCGAACAAGAAAATTTTTTAAAGATTTTACTTGAATGCACGTAATGCATTTGCTAAAAAAAAACGTTGTTAAAGTTGTATCTAATGTACCATTGGCTTGTTTTTCAAAGTGAAATTTGCCATTGAGCACACCTGTTGGAGTCTCCACACGCATCTTTGCTAATGCATTGACCTGATAATTGACCATATAACAAGCAGTGTTCTAATTAATGGCGTTATGATAACTGCATGAATAATGCTGTCACTTTTTACTAGTTATAAGTAAATTATTTACCTTATGTATGCAGTGATGGGAAAGCTACTTGGAAAATGTAGTAAGCTAATCTGCAAGTTAATCTCGATTAAATGTAGCTAAGCTACAGTGGAAGCTATCCCCAGAGAAATGTAGAAAGCTACACTCTACATACACGTATGTTTACATATATTTTAATCAGGATACAATTAAAAATAAAATAGTTAAACGTTTTTTTATGGAATAATAAATGAACATCATACCAGTAATGCAAATGATGCATGTGTTCGGCGATTTTAGAAAAAGGCATGTCATTAAATATTTGGAAAAAAATGCCAATAAGATGCATTATAAATTAGCTCAGTCAACTAAATATCTTAAAGAGATTTTATTTTACACCCGCACAGTTTTTTTTTAAATGGGTACATTAGATAGCAAATGATGCATACAGTCAGGCAACTGTAGGAACGTTTATTCATTTACTGTGGGAATGTCAGAGAATAAAGAGTTGTGGTCTGTTGTGAGAATTGCCTTGGTTGTGAGGTGCGTCACCAGACCTGCTAATTTTAGCTCATGTGTGTGGAAGTGGAGACGGCTGACATAAAGGAGCCCTGTATGAAACAAGCTCAGTTTCCACATTAACATGACATGGTGTCTGTTATGATCCATTGCCCGGATCATAGTTTGGTTACGTTTTGGTCTCTGGTAGGCTTAGTTCTGTTTCAGCACCCCTGATTTGTGTTTTCAGTTACCATGGGTGCTTATTGTTTTCACCTGTCTCTGATTAGTGTTCGGAACGCTCACCTGTTTCCAAGCACTAATCAGAGAGCTATTTAGTCCTACCATTTCCCGTCAGTCAGTCTGGCTTCCTAATTTGCTACACGCAACAGTTGACGACGGTTTTTGATTCCTGTTCTTGTATGCTAGCTTCCGCGCTAGCCTCCTTAAGCTTTGCTCATGGTGTCCTGCCTGATTTATTGGTAAAATAAATAATTTCCTACCTGCACGCTGTGTCCGTAGTCCGTCTGCATCTTGGGAGAACGTCCCCTGCATCATCATGCGCCCGAGTCGTTACAGTAGGAAAACACAAAACAGGGGTGCTGAAACAGAACTAAGCCTACGAGAGACCAAAACGTAACCAAACTATGATACGGGCAACGGATCATGACAGTGTCAGAGTTATGGACTACACGCCTACAATCACCAAAGAATGGCAAAGTTTGGGCCACCAGAGCCGTTTCATTTTGACGTATTGAGTCAGCTCTTTTCAAGCTTTCGGACCGGACCTTACAAGACCTGTTTATCCAGTTTGAAAGCCAGAGAGGATGAAAAGAAAAACACAGACAGATGTAGCAATTTATCGATGACGGCAACATTATTAGTTTAATTTTCATTCATCGTTTCATTGACATATTGACAACTGGACTAGTCGTAGAATTGTATTACATTGTATTTAATGCTTTTTAAGGCCTCAATTTTTGCAAAATCAATGTAACAGCAGAACAGAAACCCCAAGCTTGAAGTCCCTCTGTTTAAGACTCCCTCATCATGTGACATGGATGCGTGTCTGTTATTTTGCTTCCTGGCTTCGATGACCCGCATTATCTTGCCCCTGATTGGCCAGTCCATAATGTTTCCCCCTAATCTTAGTCAATTGTGACTCATCATACAAACACCAACCAATCATCATGGATTTTCACCATATGAATGGATGTTCTCATTCATCCAGGTCATTGTATTTTCTCTGTAGTTTCTGACGTAAGCTACAAGCCACAAGGGTCTAAAAATAGCTAAGTTACAGGAATCACTACTCGATCAAAAAGCAGCAAAGCTACTGCCAAGATACTGGGAAATGTAGTTAAGCTCCGTAGCTTTGCTACTTGTAACAAGCTACTGCCCAACACTGTATGTACGTTAAAACGCCGTCAGTGAGACATTTGATGTAATATGGCACACTACTTTTGATGTTTGAATGTCAACAAGACAATGTCAGAAGCACAGCAAGTTCAATTCAGGAAACATGTTTTTTTCTCATGAAATCAACAACTAGTGCCACATTAAAATTCACACAGCAGATAACACAAAACATGAAGTACACAAACAAATACACACTGCTACTTGGATAGAATAACAAACAACAGATCAATGATTGAAGTGACAAGTTTGTAATGCAACAATACCATGTTTGTGGACAAGGAAACTACAGCCATCGAAGCACAATGGATCTCAGAGCTGCCGTTACTGCCTGCAAACTGAGAGTATGAGCTAACAAACACGGCTGAACTAATGCTGCTCTGTCTGGGCGCTGACACCATACATAAATTAGCAACAGGCACCGCCTTTTATAGGCACACACACACACACACACACACACACACACACACACACACACACACACACACACACACACTCTGGTCATATGCCAGCTATTATTTTTTATTTATTTTTAAAGTAATGCAATCATTACTTCGCCTAGTAATGAATTACATGTATTAAATACAGAGTAATTCAGTTTGTACTTTAAATTCTGTTTTGGTAAAGTAACAAGTAACTATCATGAATTAATTTTTAGAAGTAAATTTCCAAACACTGACAACAACCCACACACAGTCCCACACACACTTTAAAGGACCATGTGGTCAAAATAATTTGTATCCACGCGATATTTTGTTATTAATATTGGAAAATAACATATTTTCTACACCTCCAAATCTTGTATTAATGACAAAAAAATAACATTACTAAGATACGTATATATTTTGTGTGTTGTTGTTTTTTATCACAACCACATTAATTAAAGTGCTGCAGCAGTATGTCAGGAACATAAGAAACCTCTGATTGGTGAAAATATCTTGACGTTGATTTATTACCGTATGACCATGTTGTTTACCAGTAAGAGTCTGCGATGTGACGATGCCAGATCGTTCCTGATGGATTTCCCACACATGGCATCCAGTGCTTCTCCAGACACCGGCTACATTTCACCTTGGCATCTGCCAGGATCGCTTCTGTTTCCCTCCCATACATCTTTATTAGTTCAGAACTGATGTGGACACCGCGGGATGTCACTTGATGAGAGGCACCATGTCAGTGAGACTGATTTATTCTCAGCATTTGCTGTGCGAACGTGCCAACTGACCCAGTCCATCCTGCTGCCCAGATCAACCCTGCGCACGCACATTTCCCAGCATCTTGACCAGCTCTGCTTACACTCAGAATAGGAGCCATCCAATCAAGGTGCAGTAACTTCATATGCCAAACATCCAAGTCATTTCACAGATACCTTCTGTAGCTCCAATTTCGCCTGAGACGCAAGTTGATGATGAAATGAGTGATTTCGCACGCGGTCTGCAAAACACAAGTTTCTGCTGACGTTCTGACCATGAGTTATAGCAGCACTTTTGTTGTAATCCTTGGATCACAAGCTGGTTCGCACGGACATCAAGTTTTAAATGTTTGAAAGAATGTTATGCATAGCAAGGCTACCGTCTCATAGATAATATTCAAGCATCTGACTTATATCATATTACTTAAATCTATTCGGGGGAGTGCTGTTCTTGACTTGAAACAGTTATAAAAATAGTGAACGGGGTACAAGACCCCTTCATGTTCTCTTAGATTGAGATGAGAATCAGACTAGCAACATTTTTAAATGGGTGCTTTGAATATTGTATTTTGCAAAAAATTACACCTCCCTCAAAATTGAATATAAGTACTGCGAGTTACAATTAACTAAGACATAGACAAATTGAGGTTTGCAAAGATCATAGGTATCATATGAGAGCAATCTAAACATAAATCAGTGTAAATATCTTCAGATTTCCATTATTTTCCATTCAGAATCGTGTATTTATTTGTGGAACAAATTGTAATCGTACTGAGGACAAAATATCTTGCCCATACCAATTGAGGTCACATTTTGTTCTTCGACATGAGGTTTTAATTGAGGCTATTAAATGTCATGACAAAATATTTAGCATTTTTCACAGGAAAATGTGTGAAAACTACGAGACTACTGTTGCTGAACAGCAATACCACAAAATAAATACATTAAATAATGTTATACAACTCACATGAAATACTTGGTTGCATATTGCGTCCCACCCGGCTATTAGGCGCCATTTAGCCTTTCTTGAAGAAAAACCCGGGAAAGTCTTCATACTATTTTCCGTGACTCAGCCACACACAAAGAAGTTGTAGACCTCCTTGCTTTTTCAAGTGTTCATCTGTTCTGTCGTGTAGAATGATGTATGGAGCACAATAGTTCGATATGTCTGGGTACGCGGTTGACAGATTATTCTTGATTTCACTTGACAAATATATATTTTTTAAATATAGGGAGCAATTTCATTGCATAGTTTGATTTTTTGCTCGTTTCTGCTTATTGCAAGAAAGATTTAGGCCTTTTGCGTACTCAGATAGCTTGTGTGCTGCTTGCTGCACAATAAAAATCTAGGCTAGGTTGACCACCACTGTTTTTCACTTCCGGGAAGATTAAATTAGAGTTTATCTACAGCAATAATGAAATATGTTGAGGATTTGTGCTTCATGGGGATAACATAGAAGCAACGCGATTAGACGCTTTGAAAAAAAAATGTATGCATAACTTTTTGGAACAAAACTGATACTCAAAAGTTTAGTTTTATTTAGATGTATTTAAATTATCACACTAATTATAATATTTGTTATGGGAAATTAAATGTACACTACTGTAAACATACTGTTGTACATCACGCAGAGCTAGGGATGTCTTGATCAACATTTTTGGCCTCCAATTACAATCTGATTTGTTGGCTTCAGATCTGATATTTTTTCAATTGATTATAACACTTAAATCATTTGCGGTACTGAGTTATTCATCAATATTTTTTAACAAAATAAAGTGACAAGTGCAAAATCACTAAACAGAAGCAAAAACTACTATTGGCTCCAATTTATATAATTTGTGTTTTGCTCTCAATGTCTACCTATATCGAGAAAAATAAACATATCAACATAATCACTCTAATATCGTTTACATACTGATAGTACATTAGGAATCAATAGTATCAACATCTGGATTGATCACCCGTACTGTACATTAAAGCTTTAGCTGTAAACTTCTTGTGTCGTCCTGCTCGGTGTGTGTGTGTGTAGCATACTTAGACATTTCTTTTGTTCTCCTTCTTCAGTGATAATTTGACTTGGAGGAAACATATTTTATTTTCCGCCATAGTGGTGAACATGAGTATTTTAGAAACGTCTTCACACTGTGGATAGACGGCGCTTCATTACAGCTTGCTCTCAAATTTAGGATGGTGGTCTGGCAAAACTCAAAAACCTCCTGGAATTCACTCATGCACCTGCTGCATTTCTGTAACAAGGAATCCAGAAATGCAATCATGTCTCCCCGAGTGCACATCCTCTTTGAAGGAATCTTTAATGCGAGAACAATCTTCAGCCATGTAAACACTGGTACACAGCTGCAGTAAAGATCCGCCGATCAGTTAAAAAAGGCTAATAATAACCCCGATCAAATCCAATGAATGCAACGTCTCTACACAGAGTATATTTTTGGAAAACTTAAATTTTGAGGACCTCGTAGTATTAATGCCACTACACACATATTCCAATTACCTCATTATTACATACCTGCCAACTACTCCGGTTTTCCCGTAATTAGTACGGTTTTCATCAACCTATTCAGTGTTACGGTTGCAGTGATAAAAAATACGCTTTTTCATTAATTAAAAAAAAATATTTAAAAAAAAGTTTTATTCACGAAATCGCGTAACAACAATGACAATCGACACTGCTTCCCGTAACTTCCTATCGAGCCATTCCGAATGCCATGTGTAACACGGGTGGGAAATAAGCCATATTTCCTCTCATGACATCTCCTCATATTACCTGCGCCGTTTCCACGTTTAATCTCGCGAGTTTAACACACACGCTCACGTGACCCGCTGCAGCCAATCACGCTCTATAAAATCCAGCATTCCGAGATGGCTGCCAGGTGCGGTGGCTAAGCCTGGGGACATATGAAGCCGGTATGTTTTAAAGTTGTCGTTTGCTTGCATATTGTAAAAACAACCGTCCAACATTTTACAACTAATTGTAAACTTGTAGGTGCCGAACATCAGGGACGTGTTGCGACGAGAGAGTGTGTCGATGATAAGATATTAAGCCGAGTTGGTAAGTGAATCTGTTTGCTAATAGTAGCGACTAGCCGTACCCATGTATTTCCTATGGGCGGTTAGCATCGGGTTTTAATCCCGTTTCCTCCAATGTTTCTAATCCGATTGAATTTATATTTATGTCGAGTCTTTATTTTGAGTATTTACATATGTTAACTGAGTGTTGTGGCGTTTTAAGGCCATTTGCACTTTTTATGCTATGGTAAAGACAATGAATGAATACTGCCGCTGGTGTGCGGTTACACCCGTCATAGTGACGTCACTGTTATTGTTAATGTTACTCCCGTCATAGTGACAACACTGTGTACTGTCGTGTTTATTTTATACATGCATGTGATTGTTTAAATATTGTTAATGTTAGCAGTATTACAGCTAGTAATGATAATAAGTGTAACTTATTTATTGAAGGTCGAACGATAGATGACTTAATGTTGATGTTATGTGCGCATATTGATTGAACTTCGGGTCCTGTGCTTACGCAGGCCAGGTCCCTAAGTCTTGGATGGCGAGCTGTAGATAGGCCTCGAGCCTGAGCCCAAGGATCTCCACCTCTCAACCCCTGAACTCACCTGCTCTGGTCGGGCCGGTAGGCGGCTTATAGCCGACCCCCTTGCCTCGCACCTCATTGCTCTGCGGCCCTTTGCACTACCTCATACACACCCTGCCCATAAACTGAACTCTCACTACAAACTGCCATACCCACAACCCCAAACCGTGTGGCTGTATGAACTCTGAATGCGCATATGGACTGCGATCAGTCTCATATGACCTTTTAAGAACTTTTGATACTACCTGTTATGAATTACCTGAACACTTGCTGTTTTTTTCTTTTGTTTTGAATGGCCATTCCTATCAATGTATGTCCACTATTTGTTGCACTGTACATATTTAAATAACACCAGTATAATTTAAAGCATTTAATTGTGTCTGTCCTACTCTCTCCGAGTCGTAATCTAGACTTCTGATTAGCCCAAATATTGAGAACGTCTACTATAATAGCTAACGTACCTGTTACACATGCGCGAGGCTATTTATAGCACCGCTGCCAAGCACGAGGCACCAGTTGCCATTGTTTCCAAACGAGCGAACGATCATGGAATCAGCCGGAGAAAAATCGCATACGAGTCTTAAACCGAAAAGAAAACTGCAGTCATTCCGTGAAGAATATTCAAAAGCCTATCCGGGAATAATTATCCGTTCCAAAAAGGGTGAAAACTACGCAAATTGCACCTTGTGCAGACAAGATTTTTCGATCGGACACGGAGGAATTAGCGATGTAAAAGACCACGTTGGGACAAAAAAACACAAGTCTAATGCCGTTGCTAGCGATACAAGTGGAAAACTTTCAACGTTTTTTGTCGCCCAAACAGATTCTTTGGATGTGATAAATGCCAAAGTTTTATTTACGGAGGCAATAATTGAGCAAACAAAAAGGTAATGACACCAATGTTATCTATTGGAATTGTTTAGTACTGTTATACTGTTAAAAGTGTTTATACTATTTATGCTTTCAAGTCCAAGTTGAAGAAATCTTGTTAAATGTTGACAGCATAACTACCAAAATACAGAAGTATGTCCTTATTATTTTTGCAGTGCTATTTCTGTTGAAAAGTTAAAATGATTACATTAGAGATGTGATGTGCCACTTTTCAAGTGTCTGATGGCTTAAATTAATTTTCATTAATTGTTCATATTTTGAATTCTTTTGAAAGGCTTACAAAAAAACTACATTTGAATTGTAATTCCATGCTATTGACAGGACTATTAATTTTAATGAAGTTAGCTTACCATGTTTACAGTATGATAATTGTGATAGAAATGTGAATTTTAGGCACATAATATTTTTTACAATTGAACAAGGCAGTAGATTATACAAGCTTGGACAGAAAGTTAATAATGACACCAATTTTTTTTTTAATGGAATTGTTTAGTACTGTTTTACCATTTGTTTACTGTAAAAAGTGTTTATACTGTTTATACTTTCAATTAACAAATTGAAGTCTTGTGAAAGGTTGACAGGATAACTGGCATTAACTGTCAAAATAATTTCAAACTATTGAAGTTAGCTTACAGAATAAACATGTCAATCAACCCATATGATTTTTGCTGTAATATTTTTGTTTTGAAAAGTCACTGTGACTGATAGAAAAGTGATGGTTTTAGCAACATTTTAACCTGTCTGAATGCTAATAATCATTTTGCGTCGGGGGGGGCGAAGGAACCCCCCACCAGGACTTTGTCCTGGACCTACCGGGGCCTGCGGCCCTTGGACCCTGGCTACTAGGTTTTTCTGATTTCAAAAGTTGGCAGGTATGTTATTACATGTATTGTGCAATAAAAGCTTGCAAAGGGGAGTAGAGATAGGCAGACACATGTACATGTACTGTCCTGGCTCCATTATACCGATGTTATAAGCTCTCAGGATGTTTAAACAGTCAGCCCATTGATTTCAGCAACTCACAGAACCGAAATGCAATTTGTTGGCAGCTTGCGATGGCGGATACAAAAGCATGGCTGGGTGTCAGCTTTTAATTGTAACTGTCTTGCAGAATGGGTGTTGTTTTAATATCCTGTATAGATTTTTATGTAATACACTTACTTGTGCAAGTCAGCCCCGAGCAAGAATCAATTCACCCCAAAGGATCCCGTACTCCTCCCCTTTTGTTAAAAGCCAATCTTGTTTTAATGATGCATGAAGAAATATTCAAGCATTGACATTTCACTGTCAGGTTTCTTTAGAAAAATCAATTAAGATAATACAGCTTTGACCCAGTTATCCAGTTAATGCTTATTAGGGATGTAATATGATTTACTGTCAGCATTTATAATTCTTTGCATCTCATCCCATTAGCCCTGTGACTGTTTCATAGAGCGCTGTACAACAGTCACTTCTAGGAAGCTAAAGTTGCTGATAAAATGGAGTGGAAAGGAGTAATGACATTGATTGGGAATGGTGGGCAGGTTAAATGTGAGCCCCTAAGGCATTTGCTCTCACTTTCCCTGTCGCTCTAGCTTTTACATTTTCTTCTTGGACTAAGAGTAACATGATTGAGTACAAACATTGCCCAGCAGCCAAATGACAAATTGGTCAACATCACAAGAATCCATCAGGGACTCTCATTGTCATTTATCCAAGCTATCTAAATGAGTTGTGTCGTACATATGCGCTGCCCTTGACTATACAGGTCACTAAAGTTTCAGCTTTGCGTTTCAAAAAGAACATGCTGTTCTATCTGAGATTGGTCTTGACCTGCGTATGCAAATACATTTGATTTTAGCTGTCCAGGTATTTCCAGTGATGATGACTCCATTCCCAAAATGAACTACAGAAGATCACAGATGTCTCATATTACAGAAAATGTTAACAACCCCACCCACACATTCTTATTTTTTTCCCCCCTTTACCTGAAGTACCAACGGTCTAATTGCCGTGTTGGGGGGAGAGAAGTCAGGTTTTGAGTCACTGATTCGGAACACTGTTCAGCTTTTTGACATTTCAAAACTGACAAAAGCGAGATAGCAAGAGCTCCAACTATGCTGCACTATAACATTAAAGGAATGCCACTTCTCTGACATTACATACCATGGGAAGATGAATGTTATGGAATGGTTTGGTGTGCTTTGTTCTAGGCATGCTTAATAACTTACATTAAAAGGACCCAAAGCGTCCAGATGACTGAAATGTATTTTTGTGTATTGTTTGTTCTAGAAAATCGGTAGATAACTGTTGTTTTTAAAAATTATTTTGATTACTTGATTATATGTTTTTGTTGCCCTGGTCCATATTTACTTAACACTGATATACAGGTAGATAACATTATGAGAAAAAAATAAATATGAAATACTTACCATTTCCTGACTTCCTTGCTCTTTCATCTCCTTTTCCATGGACACCTCTGCTTCCTCATGCTCTTTCAGCATTTCCTCAAACACCTTGAGGACAACATGGAATTAAATTACGGAGTGGTTTAAGCAAAGCAATTAAACAATGTACTAATATGATCCACTTCAAGAAACTCTTCAAACTTAAAGTGTTTACAAAGTATAAAGAAGAAGAACCATGATAAACATTCTGAATTTATTTAACTCATCCATTCTTTCATTCTTTCACTCACAAAATAATCTTACTTATCTCAACATATGAAATGTAACTTACTTCACCAATTATTTATTTACTTATTTTTATTGTGATTACTTATGGAGTATATTGTGAATAAATTGAGAACAGGAAGTGAACAAAAGTTTTAGCAACTGTTATGTAAAAGAAAAGGGGTAGGATTAAATAAGCTCTGCTTCTTTGTACTCCTTTTCAAACATGTTGAAAAGAGAAACTGGAGATTGTGATGTATCATGTTGTATGATTGCATGTTCGAAATAAACTCCAACTCAACTCAACATCAGCAGAAGAGGACACAGAATAGACTACTTGCGTTTTTGAGCGCTAGGTCTGCTCTTCTTTCTCAGTCTTCCTCTTTCTCACCTTAAGGATATTTTAGAATGCATTTGGCTTGTGTCTTTAAAAAAATGCCATCTGAACTTTAACCAAAACCTTTCTTCTTTGAAGGTAAAATCATAAAAATGATAGCTTAAAATTACCCTTCTCTCGCTTGGTCTGTCCCATTTTGGGTGAGTACATTTGACTGGAAAGATCAATACTTTGCTGGTATTTCCATCATTTGGAAGTATATGCAGGCCAACCACTTCTTCAGTTTATTACTAAAACCTGCAAAAATCCATTTGGCAGCCATATTTGCCAAAATGTTGTGCAGTGTTTTGTGTGCAGAGAAAGGTTCAAGCGGTCGTAAACATTTGAGCTTTTACAAAAGTACAAGTGATATAAAATATATAATTAAAATGACTAAATGATTAGTATCAAGTAAAACATAAATAGGTGAGAATAAGTTAAGACATTACAATAAAGACACTCGCTACCAATTAAATAATGATTAAATCAAGGCTAAATGCAGTACTGTTGTAATTACTTTACAATCTGTGCAAACATGATTTTGCACATGTGAAGACCAACATTTTGGTGGATGAATTTTCCGGAATCCTCTCCTAATGCTTCCCAGTACCTTGGCATTCTTCTAGCTTCACAAATTACATTGTTTCTCCTGTACAATAACTGGTTAGCAGGAAGCACCAATAAACAATAGCTGATTAATGTCATCTTGAAATTAAAAAGCGCTCTATGATAAACACTGTAAAAGTATTCTCCTAAAACAATAGGCTTTGTAGAACTCAACATAAACAGTAGGTAATTGTATAGTTGACAAAGTCAGAACAAAACACAGTTGAACCAAACAAAGAAAGCAGTGCCAAGTGTACAAACGATGCCTGTTGTTTTCAGTTAAATCAATTATAATGTTTACAAGTAAGGCAAAGCAAACTATTTCATTCAACCTGTACGAGCAAATCCCAAAACACTTGTGTTTCCCTGCTGCTTTGTCTTTATGCTTTCCTCTTGCACACATATTCCAAACAAACCCTCATCTCTCCCCTACCTAACTAAATCCAATGACACAAAGGCATCATCTGCCTGTGTATACTGAACAGCAGCAGCCACTTTGGATCCTGAATCTCAATGGGCTCATAGTGCCTCCGACGTCCATCTGTTCCGAGCCAGCCAGAGAGTCACTAAGCAGCATACTTTGATCCCCATGTAGATTTTTTCTCAAACCTATCTGGATTTGCCTGCCCCCTAAGAGTCATTGTGAAGCTGCCCTGGAGTACAAACTCTACATTCATTAAGAGTGTGGGCGGCAACCTTTGTATTCCCCAAAGCACAGATGTATGCAGACAACATATTGCTATTTGGTAGCATAAAAGCCTTGAGCCCATTGTTCATTGTTGGTTCACATATCACAAGTATTCTGTTTATTGCAGATCACTTGCAATGACACACTTGTGGTTCAAAATTCAGTCACGTTGAAGCTATTTTTTTTTTATTTTCAACATTACTCATATTTGACCTAAAAAACAAATTTTATTCATGTTGGAGAAAGCTGCAATTAGGCTTCTGTTTTATTCACGGATTGATCATTTGGTGTCTTTAATTTTTTATTGCCCTCACACATGCTCCACTTATACAAATACATTGTAACTTCAATTTATGCACTTAATTGGTTTTTGAACAGTAACCGTAAATAAAAAAGTTTGTATTTCAAAGCAAATTTCTTCATAAAAAAACTACGAAACATCAATAAAGAGTTTCAGCCTCATTTTTTTTAGTAAATGTTTGGACACTTTGAGCACAAAATAAAGAGCTATACAATACTGTATATCAAAACAAACATAAGGGGGTTATGGATCCGCTACAGTATCTATTTAAGAACAAAGTCAAAGCAACAACAACAAACTGAATTGTCCCCATTTCAGCCACCCTGCCAACATGCACACACTGTCAGTAGCCCTGTAGTGCACTTACTGTTTGGAATAAAAACAACTCCTTAACAGTAACAGCCAGATTAATATAATGGTAAGAAGAAAAAAAAATCCACTTGTTGGTTAATCTTTGCATGCACCAGAATCGAGGGAAGGAAGGCGGTGTCGGCGACACTGTGTATACCATTGCTTTCTTAGGACTTATCTTGAGCTAGCAAAACTAGAAACCTTTTGTAAAATGGTTAGTAGTTGGTTAGTAGCACAGTAACTAACAGCAGCACTCTGCAGACTGAATGAGCAGTGACCACCGGAACTTAATCAGCCCGTCCACAATGGATGTGCTGCCGGACACAAAATGCCTGCGCTGCAACATACAATGTTTGTACACTAAGACTAGATTTGAACACCAAAGCATACATGTATTCTGTCTGTGGTTTATAAATTGAAACGTTTGTACAATGAGGGGTTTCATAAATCGAAGTTGTATTGTATTGTTTAAATACAACAATATTGGACTCCATTTTTGTTTTGCGGTTATGTTACTCTCCAAATTTACAAACACAAATGTCAGTTATAGTAAAGCAATATTTGTTAGACGATAGGTCGCAGACATTCATTAATGCTAAAGACACATAATCATGTCGAAAAATGTTGACGGACGGGGGAAAAAAGCTGCATATGTTGACACCTCCACCTTTTTCTCCCCTCTCTATTCATTTTTAGAGACATGGCATCGACATTAGCATTGGTCATTAGTGGCAGACACATCCGCAGAGTGTCGGATACAGAGGCTCGTACGCACACCCTATTTGGTTACCTGTGTGACAGGCTTGTTCAGGACACCAGAAACAGCTGTCCTGGCCTGTGTGAGCCGAAATAATTAGGCCTGTCATCTCAGTGCTCTGATTTCCCCTTCAGCCCGCTCAACAAAATGCTAATATTTTGCTTTCATTGTCACATTCACCTTGACACGGATATTGCCTTGGTGCATAACTGGATGAGATGACTCGAAATTTGCATTGTTCGTTCTAATAAATTTGCTTCCTCTGTACCTTGTGGCAGGGCCCATCAGATAAAGTCTCCCAGAGTGTCATCAATCACGGCCGAGGCTGACAGACGACTTTTGCCTTCATTTGTTACATCGAGGAACATGCTTAATTATTTGTACTGTAATTAGTTGGGAAAATGTCAGGAAATGTCAACTCTCTGTTCGTCGTGGAAGGGCTCCGCTTGAAAGCCACAATGACTGAAGTGTCATTAATGCCACGTAACAAGACGAGGATCAGCTTGGGGAGGACAGAGAGGTAGAGGGGGAGGTGGCTTCTTAGAATGTAATCATGGGGGGAGTTAGGGGGAGACACAAATCGAGCTTGCATGATAGGCATCTTATTAGCCCAGACGTCAGCCGGCTGCATTTTTCAACCACATCATGTACGTCTGCACTTTTCCCACAGTGGCACGAAATAAAAGCAGCAAGTGAGAAAAAGAATTGGAGTCAAGTAAACAATTCCTGCATCCCGCTTGCTGTCAAACCGGCCATATTTTGCTGTTATATTGCCTGTCATGAGCAGGCATTGTGCCAAACAATAAGGGCCGGACCTATCTTCCCAAATGCAGAGCTTTTACAGTGCAATTAATAGCAACTCAAACTGTGGCGCAGAGATGCTATCACTAACCAGTGTGTCTGTCAGCTGACACTATAATAGCTAACATCCTTTATCCTTAAACCAAGTCCATAATTGCACCCCTCTCCCTTCCTTTGATTATACAAAACACAGTTTTATTGCTAAAATTAACAAGTCAAAGTCATTAAATAACCTTCACAGCACATTATTCAGCTGGTAATTATTGCATTGAGATGCACATGGCTTTTAGCGATGATTGGTTAAATGTGTGGACGAGGGTGTCACACCGCGGTGGGGGATGTCTTGTCTGGGTTTCTTCTGTCTTGTGAATTGCATGTTTTACTTTGAAAAGTAACTCCTCTCGTGTGAGATCACTTGCTCTTCCTTTTGTGTCATCAGTCTGACGTCATCCCTGACCCCTGATTGTTTCTACCTGTTCCCCATTACCCTCATGTGTTTTATAAGCCCACGCCTCCCCTTGTTCTGTGCCAGATTGTCTCGATTATTCGTGCTGCTCTAACAACCATGTCCATGCCTTGCCTTGTCTCACGTTTGTATACCTTGATCCTGAATTCCGTTGTTGCTATTTTGAGTTTTCTTTTTCTCCTCCTCAGCAGAGTGATTTTTTGTTATTTAGATATACAACCAAAGTGGTTAGATTTCAGTTGTTCTTATAGTTCTTTCTTCCTCAAATTTTTGAGTGACATTTTTTGTTAACATGTATTAGATTAGAGAAAGTGTAGAATTTTCATGGTCATCGTTTCTTCCTCCTGTTGGAGCGTTTTGTGCTTATATAAATTTCATAGAATATAAGTCGCCTATTATAGTTTGTCATTGTTTTTTTTGTGTTTTCCTCCTGTCAGAGTGATTTTCGGTTGTTCTTTTTTTTTTGGAACCTTTTTCCGTCGATTAGTTAAGTTATTGTAGATTTTGAATTGCCCTGATTCTGGAGGTGAAAGGAAGCTTTCAAAATAAAAGCCTGCTGATATATTCCCTACTCTGCATCTGAGTCCTATCCTTTTGACCAAGCCTGACAGAGGGATGCAACGAATATAGATTTTGCTTGTGTGATTGTAGTAAGAGTAATAATCACCGTTTCGCAATTTTAATGCATTGACTAATTGAACAACAAAAAATTTATAAAGTCAAAGATATTCCTTAGAGATTTTCACAGACATAGCCTTAGAGATGTATTACTTCAAGAAATCACATTAATCAAATAATAACATGATAATAACATACAAAATACTACAAATCTACACAATAATTAACAATAAATGTATTAATTAATTACCAGTATTGATATAAGACTAAGGTTGACTTTATTGCCCCAAGGGGGAATGCCACTTATAAGCTTGTGTTACTGTCATCAACTGTCATCCATGCCCATTTATTCATTTTCATCTATTTTATGCTGTGTTGATTTTAACTGCAATGCACATCATTTGATCTCATGGTATAATGCAGGTTAAAGTACCACTGATAGTCTCACACACACACTAGGTGTGGTGAAATTACTCTCTGCATTCGACCCATCCCCTTGGCCCACCCCCTGGGAGGTGAGGGGAGCAATGAGCAGCAGTGGTGGCCGCGCTCGGGAATAATTTTGGTGATTTTGCCCCCAATTCCAACCCTTGATGCTGAGTGCCAAGCCTGGAGGTAATTGGTCCCATTTGCATAGTCTTTGGTATGACTCGGCCGTGGTTTGAACTCACGACCTACCGATTTCAGGGTGGACACTCTAACCACAAGGTATTCTACAAGCTACTAATGTTATGTTAGTGTTTTAAACGTGTTGTATTAACTTACAAGGCCTATAGTTTATTCAACACAGATCGGGGGATTACATTTCTAACGTTTAATAGTCACTGAATGACAGAAGTACCTGTTGCTGTTTGTTTACACTGAACTGACTCAAAGCTAAAACTTAGACTTAGAGACTTAGACTTCCTTTTATTGTCATTCAAATTTGAACTCTACAGTACAGATAAGAACGAAATTCCGTTGCATTAGCTCGTTGTAGTGCAGGATAAAAGAGCAATAAGGTGCAGATATAAATAAATAGATTACTGTACAGATAAATATATTGCACTTTTGCATATGCATCCACGTTTATGGATGTATGTTATATTGTCTTTATATTCCAGCGAGTTAATCCGGTTTTGAGGGGAATTGAGGGATTATTATGATAAATTCAAGAGTCTTATGACCTGAGGGAAGAAGCTGTTACAGAGCCTCTTTCTAAAGTCCAGCAGTGAAAACAGTCCTTAGTGGGGGTGGGAGGAGTCTCTACTGATTTTCTGAGTACTGGTCAGGCAGCGGCTTTTTGCGATTTCCCGGCTAGGAGGAAGAGGAGTCCTGATGATCTTTTCCGCCGTCCCCACCACTCTCTGCAGAGACTTCCAGTCCGAGGCGCTGCAGGCTCCAGTCCAGACAGAGATGCAGTTGGTACTGTAAGCCACTGATTGTAAGTGACACCTCTTTATTTAACTCTTTTTTCATAAAGTAACTTTCCACTAACATAATTTAACTCAATTATGTCTTACCTTCACTTTGGCGTGTAAAGCTGGGTGTTGATCCCGCAAATGCTACACCACACTGGACGTATTTGACCCCTGAGCCACAACTTTCTTTTTGCAGGTTTTGTAATTCGTTTTCAATGACTCCCTGGTCTTTTTTGAAGTACCCAAAATATAACCAAACACTGCAAACTTCAGCTTTATTTTGGGTGATAACTATTCGCTGCTTTGTCCTGCTGCCATTTTTAAGTTAATGTAGCATAATAACATGTCTCTGGATAGGTGCATATAAGCGTGTGATCCGCTGGTTTGTTTTACGCCGAAAATAGCATACCAGCCCAATGTTCGTTTATAGTGAGTGAAGATAACTGAAACAAACAGTATAGAGGAGCCATTTGAGATTCAATAATTGTAATGTTTTAAATCACAGTTGATAGTAAAACCACTTAACCGTTGCATCCCTAGTGTGGACATGAGCACTGGAGCAGTTATCCAAAAAGACAAGGTAATTTACACTTGTTTGAAAAAGGGAGAATGAGACAAAGAAAAATAGGAATCCCAATAGAGGCAGTGTTTGTTTTGAATACAACTATGTAGCATTATGGGGTCCCAAAGGGGTTTCAATGGCCATTCGTCTTTTCAGGGCCTCGCAGTGGGAGCATGGCAGAACAAGGCTCAGTCCGCTACCTTGCCCACTGACTGGCACTGATGGTCATCCAAGAAGCTCCTTAATTAGCCAGCAATCTGGCAACGACCCGTGTTCCTGAGATGTGACAGCCCTGTTTAAATATGATGCCAGATGCAGTCCCACCTTCAGCATGTCATCTCATTGTCCTCCAAAGCCAGAGGGAGAGAGAGCAACATCCACAACACAGCATGTGTTATGGGATGTTGAGCTTATTGTTTTGGGCTCATTTGCTTTTTTTTTGTTTGCTTTCGTTTCTATTTCACTTCATGTCTTTCACTTAGTTCCCTAGTTAGTGCCCTCACACGTCCAGCTGTGAGGTAGATATCACACAGGAGACCTGAGACAACCTCATAGTTAAGTGATATGATTGTGTTTAGTGAGGCTATTGTGTATAAAATGTGTCAGATTATGATTTTTTTTTTCCATACATTTCTTGTGGTCTACATAACATGTAATGGTGGTTCTTTGGTCAAAGTTTTGCATAGATTATGCTTTAAAGACCATCTTCAAGCTGCTTTCTGACCGTCTCTACAGGATGTGCCGTTTTGTTGGCGGTCCTATTTATGTTCCTCCACTTTGACTGCGTCTTCTCCCCGTCAGCCATGTTGTAGTTTTTAGCACTTCCATATCGAGTCTACTGAAGAATATAAGTTAAAACTATGCGGTACTTTGCATTAGAAAAGGCAACAGTGGAGGATGTGCGAGGGCTGTGAATCTTTGGGCACGACACGATTCGATTTGATTCAATTCTTGGGGGTAATTAAAATCAGAATCGATTCTCGATTCAAACCGATTCTCGATTCAAGATCAATTCTGTTTCAATAACATTTGGTGCCAGTTCTATGACTAAATAAATTTCTCCATAAAATAAATAAACAGCTCTGAAAAACCTTTGTATTACTTATAAGACAACTGTTTTTTGTTGTTGTTTTAATTCTACCCAGACAGTTAATAAAGTCAAGTACAAATAAGGCAACAAGAGAAATGTCCCACAATTCTGTTTTTTACAGCAGATATGGGCATCTACATCAACATAATGATTTTCCTGACTGGTTGTACAGGAAAGATGAAAAAAAAAAAATCCATCCATCCATCCTACCGTGTTGTCCCTTCCGGGGTCGCAGGTGGTGCTGGAGCCTATCTCAGTATATGTATATATTTTTTTTTAAATCGATTTTTGATTTTTTTAAATTGATTAAAACATTTTTATTAATAAGACCGCAATTCATTCGAAAATATATATTTTTTACACCCCGAGCATGTACAAGCCAAGAGGATGGAGAAAAGGTAGGTGCTTATTGACTACATCGACAAACTACAGCTACTAAAGCTTTCCTGGTAAGCCTCTAACATATATGGAGATATCGGCTGACGTCACATGTGGGAAAAAGGACAAATTGGGCGAATTCCAAACTGCTTGTTTGGAGGAAGTATGAAGCAAGGCAAGATTGTTTGATAAATATCTCTGCCATGCCTCCATGAATTGATTTCACATTTTTGAGACTTACACAAATCCCAAATACACAAAAACAGGTACCAAAAGGTAAGAAAAGCTAGTTTTGCATAATCGATCTCCTTAAAAACTACTGCAAAACATTTTGATTGTTTCCTCGATCAAACATAGGGAAAATTATTGATCAATTTAAAGGCATTTATCTATTGAGGGAAAGCCTTTTATAAGGACTTATTTTTTATAATAATATTATTTAAATAAAGGATATATGTAAAGGACCCAGCGTCCAGATTACCTAAATTTCCCTAAAAAGTTCTCCTTAAGTATTTTTTGTACCTGAAAATGAATCTGGCAGTCATTTATCATATTAGTTTTTGAGTAATCAGTAGATAACTAACTGTACTTGGAACACACTCCTTTCTATCGCTAGACTCAATATGGGCCCCCATCTTGGTGTGATATCATCTACAGAAGTTGAGCCAATTTTCCCGCACATAAAGTGTGGATAAAGACATATACAAATAATATTTTTATCACTTAAGTGCATTTTTTTGTCGCTCTGGTCCATAATTACTTCAAAAACTAATATGGCTAACATTATGAGCAAAAAATTCTATAAAATAATTATGACTTCCCTTCTCTTCCTTGTCCTCTTCCGTGGACACCAAAGTATGTGTTTTCTCAAGCTCGTTCAGCATTTCCTCCAGAATCTTGAGGAAAACATCAGTAGAAGAGGACGCACAATAGAATACTAGTGGTCTAACTTATTTTTCTATCATTTTTGAGAAGTGGGTCTGCTCTTCTTTCCCTGTTATAACGCAGGTTCTGACTCAGCTTTTCGCACATCTTCTTTCTCTAAGTCAGAATCTTTAAAATGATTGTTGCAAATTACACTACTCTCGTATGTGGGCTTTGTACCGAGGATGTCGTTGTGGCTTGTGCAGCCCTTTGAGACACTTGTGATTTAGGGCTATATAAATAAAGATTGATTGATTGATTGATCTTGTTTGGTCCATCCCATTTTGGCGAAGTAAATTTGACTGTAGAAGTGCATACACTATATTGCCAAAAGTATTTGGACACCCATCCAAATTATCAGAATCAGGTGTCCTAATCACTTGGTCCAGCCACAGGTGTATAAAATCAAGCATGTATGCATGGAGACTGTTTCTACAAAGATTTGTGAAAGAATGGGCCGCTCTCAGGAGCTCAGTGATTTCCAGCGTGGAACTGTCATAGGATGCCACCTGTGGAACAAATCCAGTCGTGAAATGTCCTTGCTCCTAAATATTCCAAAGTCAACTGTCTGCTTTATTATAAGACAATGGAAGAGTTGGGAACAACAGCAACTCAGCCACGAAGTGGTAGGCCATGTAAACGGACAGAAAGGGGTCAGTGGATGTACTATGGCGCATAGTGCAAAGAGGTCGCTGACTCCCTGCACAGTCAGTTGCTGAAGAGCTCCAAACTTCAAGTGACCTTCCAATTAGCCCACGTACAGTACGCAGAGAGCTTCATAGAGTGGGTTTCCATGGCCGAGCAGTTGCATCTAAGCCATACATCACCAAGTCCAATGCAAAGCGCTGGATGCAGTGGTGTAAAGTACGTCGCCACTGGACTCTAGAGCAGTGGAGACGCCTTCTCTGGAGTGATGAATCACGCTTTTCCATCTGGCAATCTGATGGACGAGACTGGGTTTGGAGGTTGCCAGGAGAACGGTACATTTCGGACTGCATTGTGCCGAGTGTGAAATTTGGTGGAGGAGAAATTATGGTGTGGGGTTGGTCCCTTAGTTCCAGTGAAAGGAACTTTGAATGCTTCAGGATACCAAAACATTTTGGACAATTCCATGCTCCTAACCTTGTGGGAACAGTTCGGAGCAGGCCCCTTCCTCTTCCAATATGACTTTGCACCACTGCACAAAGCAAGGTCCATAAAGACATGGATGACAGAGTCTGGTGTTGATGAACTTGACTGACCTGCCCAGAGTCCTGACCTGAACCCGATAGAACACCTTTAGGATGAATTGGAACAGAGACTGAGAGCCAGGCCTTCTCAACCAACATCAGTGTGTGACCTCACCAATGCACTTTTGGAGGAATGGTCGAAAATTCCTATAAACACACTCCACAACCTTGTTGATAGCCTTCCCAGAAGAGTTGAAGCTGTAATAGCTGCAAAAGGTTGGCCGACATCATATTGAACCCTATGGGTTAGGAATGGGATGGTACTTCATGTTCGCATGTGAGTCAAGGCAGGTGGCCAAATACTTTTGGCAATATAGTGCACTTTCGTCATATGTCCATAATTTAGAAATGTATGCAGGCTGACCCCTTCTTTAGTTGCATTGCTACAACCTGCAACAATGCATCTGGCAGACATATTTTCTAATTCTGTCGACTTTTGTCCAAAAATCACGTGATTCAGGATGAATATTCAACCGAAACACAAAATTTATTATGCAATATGAAATTGCCTCTCGTCACCTGCCGTTAATGTCTTAGTTTTAAAAGATGGATGGATGGGTGGGCAATTAAATATGCATTAGTTTTCTGAATTTGTGCTTCAATGTCAGTGGGGTATATTGAATTTAGAAAAAAATTGCTACTACATGAATCACCAGCGCCTCTGTTGGTTCTTGGAATCAAATATGAGCTTTCAAATAACACCTACATTATGTGCATAAGCCGCTGGTTACTACATGAACAAGAATATTTCCACCTTTGCAATCCAGGCACATTTCTCCGCCTCTTTGTACTTCCCTGTAGGCAAACAACCAGAGAATAATGGATCTGAAAGTGGGAAGGCATATTGAGAAAACATACTAAATCCTACCGAGTTTGACCTCCTTTTATACCGACATAGTGTAATACTTGATATTAGACTAATCTGCGATTCAATTTGTTGAGCAAGCGCGGGTATTATCTAAAATGGTGTTAACATGTCCCAGAGCCGTCTAAGATTTGCTTCTTATAACAGTCTTACTTCACAACATATAAATACTGGATATGCCGTAATACTAACAGCCGCCTCTGTTCAGCTTGCTCATATGCTTCCTTGAGGATTTACGCCGTGACTGAGGACAACTTTGAGTTGCTGTGCTCATTGCAAAGGCTGACAAGCTCAGAGGACTGGATACTTTTTATAGGCTCATCAGTAAGACTCCTTCCATGCCATGTATGTCTTTTTCATAAATCCATGGATGCATCTCTGGTGTCCGGTGACAATATAAAGTCACAAGTACATGTGTTCGAATACAAGTAATTTATTTTGGGTGTATGCATTTGAAGAAAGGAACATTACTTTAAAGTACATAACTATTACATTTTACAACAATTAATCATTTAGACAAGAGTCTCTTATTAGACTAACATGCATGTCTTTGGAATGTAGTATTATTTATTTATTGGCGAATGGCAATACATTCAGTGAGCCATAGCCTCACTTGTCATTATGAAAATAAATAATAGCATACCATAAATATTAAGGCTTGTCCATTGAACTGTTATAAATATATTTTCCCAAATCTTTAACATTTCCTTGAGTCCAAATTGCTAAATTTGCATGTAGAGACCTGAGATGAAGCTGCAGCAAGTGTTTTCTCTCGGCTTAGTGCACAAGTCAGCCTACCCTTTGATTGACGCAAACTGTATTAGTCGTGCACCAAAAAAAGAAATACCTATCAAGTAACGTCTTGTAAGTGGGTGAACAGATTCTGACCCTCTTTTTTTAAACGTTATTGCCAACAGCAGTCCTACAACACCGCTAGCAAGTGCCACAACCACAACAAGACAGACCTTCCTCATTATGCTCCAATCAACCGTCACTGCGTGCCATGCATTCACAGACCCCGAAATTATGAGCAACATTACAACATTTGCGCAAGTTCTGTGTTCTGTTTTTCTGCTGGTTTTGCTGGTATACATATGACAATTTATTGTGGATTGTATTTCTTATTTTGGAATGTTTTATTTAAATCGTTGAAGTCTTTAGTAGTCTGTTGAAATTGAATGTTAAAAAAGTCTGCAAAAACAAAAAGGTTTTTAAAAAAAAAAAAAATTGCGTTATTTCCATTTGTTTCCTGCATCTTATTAAAAGTACCGATTTGGTACTAGTACCGTTCAGATGTAAACGATACCTATCCTTACAAATGAAGGTAAGACAACTCGTATTTTCGTCCTCTTACTGGCCATGTATTAGAGCAAAATAAATACAAATTCAAAAATTAATGTCAGTGCCTTACCAGCTATTAGGGATGGGAATTGAAAACTGGTTCTTGTTCAGAACCGGTTCCGAGTGTATCAATTCCTTGAAATCGCTTGCCATTTTGTCTAGCGATTCTCTTTGATTGATTGATTGAAACTTTTATTAGTAGATTGCACAGTGAAGTACATATTCCGTACAATTGACCATTAAATGGTAACACCCGAATAAGTTTTTCAACTTGTTTAAGTCGGGGTCCACAAGTAACAGTTAACAGTTCTTCTGGGTGGAGGGTACGTTATTACTCAACTTGCGTATTGTCGGGCGGAAAAAGCGCACCAAAGTTTACAGACGTTTTACTAATAAAGACAGCAACAGCACTAATTTTAATAATTCCAAGGTTTTTATTTAATCAAAACTAGATATCCGAGCAAAATGCTGAAACATTTGAACATACAGCATGCAATGAATATTGCGTTTTTGAACCGCGCCAATCTCATCTCAGGCAGCAGCAGTCATTTGGTGTAAATACAACAGGTACTAATACCACCTATAATATCTGCACTGTTACCTGTTAAATGGAAATGAATGCCTTTTCATTTAGATGAGCATGAGGAGACATATTCTGACCGGTTTGGAGGCGGGCAGTAATAGCTCCAGTTCACGTCTGCCACTAGCTTTCACCTCGGCAGGAAAAGGGTACCACTCGGCCAAAAACGACGAAAGTCACTGAGCAGTGACTTAAAAGCTTACAACAATTTGCCGCATAGATGTTGGTTATGGTAGGTAAATGTTCAATTGTAGTCAGAGAAAAGTTGCATGATTTCCTCCAACCACATTTTCATTCCGGAGTTATATTATACAGGTGGAAATCATAAAATTTGAATATCTTGTAAAAGTCAATTTATGTCAGCAATTAACTTCAAATGTAAAAATAATATGTGATATTAACTTATTACATGCAACGTGACATGCCAAGCCTTTATTTAATGTAATTTTGATGATCATTTTAAAACACCACATTTTCTGAGATTTTCAATTTAAGATTTTCATAAGCTGTTAGCAATAAACATTAATATTATATCAAAAGAAGGTTTAAAATTTCTCATGTTGCATGTTATGAGCCTATGTCATAATGGCTTCACCTTGTAAATCTAAACAAACCTCTGCGCTGTATATTTTCTTAGTAGATGACAAATGATTTTAAAAGTTTTTTAAAAATTTAAGAAATTGTATATTCTTGTGTGATTTCCACATGATTTATTATGTTAAATTCTACAGAATTGTTTTTATTTTCAAAATGATTTTTTCTATGCTATGTTGCTCTTAAGACCTCACTGTTGGCTATGTAAGGCCATGTTAGCCCTAAACTAAACAACATTGATGCCAATCCATCTATGTGTTGTCTTTTTTCCAAATAAGAATCGATAAGAGAACTGATAAAAACAAATCGTTAAGCAGAATCGAAAGTGGATTCGGAACAGGAAAATATGTATCAATTCCCATCCCTACCAGCTATGAACTCACAAACACATGACTGAATATGGCTCTAATGTTCTTCATCTTAAATGTATGGCAATTGACATGTTTCCTATGTGAAAAAAACTGTCACGGCCCGGGCGCATGCCAATGCACACTCATCTGTGCGCTCTGCTGATTGCGCCTCCAAGAGCACATCTGCGTGTGCCACTCCGGCTGCAGCAGGCAGCTGCAATCAATCTGCAATCTGCACACCTGTCGCTGATGAGCTCCTTGGGCTTCTTAAGCCAGTGCAGACCTGTGTTCCGGGCCAGAACGTAGTCATCTATTCCTGTACCTTTGCCTTCCTTCCACGTTACGAGCTGTGTGTCTCGTCTCCCCCGCGTTCCTTCTGCTTCCCTGATTACCTCTTGGATCTCGGTCTCCCACCTGGACACGGACCTTATACGCCCCGCTATAGCCCCCAACTTCCTGCTTTTTTTCACGGATCTATGAGCCTGCCCTGCATCTTTTGGACTTGCCTCTCGCTCAACATTCACGGTATCACCCATCCATCCATCCATTTTCTACCGGTTGTCCCTTTTGGGGTCGCGGGGGGGACCCCAGCCTATCTCAGCTGCATTCGGGCGGAAGGCGGGGTACATCCTGGACAAGTCGCCACCTCATCACAGGGCCAACACAGATAGACAGACAACATTCATACTCACATTCACACACTAGGGACCATTTAGTGTTGCCAATCAACCTACAGTATCCCCAGGTGCATGTCTTTGGAGGTGGGAGGAAGCCGGAGTACCCGGAGGGAACCCACGCGGTCACGGGGAGAACATGCAAACTCCACACAGAAAGATCCCGAGCCCGGGATTGAACTCAGGACTAATCAGGACCTTCGTATTGTGAGGCACATGCACTAACCCCTGTAACACTCAGCAGTTAATTCCAACACATAGTCACACACCATACACTTTTGGATTTAGTCACATTCCATTTTCTAGTTTATTAATATTATTGTTTGTTATTATATATATATATATATATATATATATATATATATATATATATATATATATATATATGTATATATATATATATGTATATATATATATATATATATATATATATATATATAGTATATATATATATATAGTATATATATATATATATATATATATATATATATATATATATATATATATATATATAGTATATATATATGTGTATATATATATATAAAATAAAACATAGTGCTAAACTATATCCCTGTGCCGTCTACTTCCATCTGTACTCAACAAAAACAGCAATACACTCATATTCATTAAATGGGCACTCATGCAAACTTATTGTAGTTCAAAACACAAGGAGACATTGAATATAAAATTAAACAAAATTGACACATTTCCATTTGTAGACATGCTTTAAAATATCAAAGCCTCTCAGAACATTGTAAGTCTGCATTCAGTAAAACATTGTCATGCATTTTTCAACCCTGAGATGACTAAAACAGAATTGTCTGTCTTTCTCTGCGTGTTTTAATAATCACACCTTGAAGCAATAGCTGAAGCTTTTCCCTCCATAGCCATTAAAGGCAGACTTGTAATTTGATGAAGAGAAGCTTGTGTTCTCAACTTCATTCAAACGGCACAGTGGCACTGTATTAAAGTGGGCATCTGTGTTCTCACGGCATTAATCTCTTCAAGCACATTCCAGCTGCTGTGATGTGTGAGGGAGAGATAAGTCTTGAACAGTCTAAAGCTAAGCAAACCAGACAACTCTATTATTGGCTTCATAATTGCTTAATTAAACTTTTGTCACTAATCATTATGAGGGCAATAGAGCTGTTATACAGGCTTTCTGTCGAGCAGGAGAAAAAAAAATCAATAAACTACGTTGGGGAGCTGATCCACCCCCCATGTCTCTCTTTCACTCCCCCTGCCTCCGTCATTCTTTTTGTCCTCCGCAAATGAAATTCTTAGCTGCTGGTTAGTGATCTGTAGGTCTGGAGCTCGACTGATATGAGCTGCCATCACCATTTGAATTGAGGGGTATTCAGTAGCACATGAATATGAACAAATGGCAAACATAAATCTCTTGCATGAAGTACACCTTCTATCCCTTTATTATGGAACAATTGACCCATCTAAAATGAATTCTAATGCCAGGGAAAGCATTTAGATTTAAATTACACCGCGGGTCCCCTGGACCTGAGAGATGACGGCATAAAAAAGATTAATATGCTAATTATTTTTCTCCCCCTCTCTTTATTCCTCTTTTTGACATTTGCGTAGGGTTATTGTGAGCCTTGTAAATAAGGTGACTGTTTTGTCAAGGAATGACTGTGAGGGACCACTTTGAAAAACATGCTTTAGATCGCTGACATGCTTCTAGTTGTGGCATTATCTTTATTCTATACCTTATTAATATGTTATCACCTTCTTCCTTTTCTTGAAGCGCTTTTTGTGTTCAATTCGTATTTTCTCCCTGCTGACCAAGAAGCAGATTGCAGGTTTCTCACTTATCTTTTAAGACATATTTAGTAGCTCTTCAGAGAAGTGCCAATACAGGAGCCACTGTTCATTCCAAGGTTCTGCCAGACGATCACTGTTTAAATTATGCTCTGTTTCATATCCTTTAATTGGCCTGGCTTTGAAAATCCAACTTTTTGCTTTTAATGCGTTGCCATAGGCAGCCAACTGGCAAGAGCGCAAATGGGGGCAAAAGCCTCATTTCATAATTTGCAGGCACTTTAAAGTTGGCTAATCCTCTGTGGCAAACTGAATCGTGTCCAAAATGTACGAAAGAAAATACTTTTTTCACTCTGCGTTACCATGAGAATACTTGACGACATGGTGCTAAATGCCCTTATCTTAAATTTGTATTTTGAAGTCATTTTATTGTGTGCTATTTATGATATCATTTAACAGTACAGCAATATGTGCAAAATACAAGACAAAGTGTTTTGGTAAGTCAAATAAACACGATCCCATTCATTACATAATTGACGTCACCCATCTAAAATGTTGCATTTGAGCAATATTGGACTAAATTGCATCATAATTGTCTAAATATGAATATCTAAGTTAATTGGACTATGTCTGTTTCTTTGTTTGTTTTTACATAAAATGTGTCAAACTGTTAAACAATTCATCATTGCACACATTGACCACATAAAAGATGGACTGGATCCTGAGTCACAAATTAGTTGCTGAGGTCCCCTGACATTATAGTCTTTCGAGAAAAATGTCCTTTTTGATACATAACTTCAGTATACAAGTTGTTGTTTAGAAAAGTAATCGGTCGTTATTCATCACATATGGACGTGAGTACCAAATTTGATACTTTTATTGGTACCGACCAATTTCTGTTATACTACAGAGCACCAAGTCACATGAAATCCAACAATACCAATGTTCTACTCCAAGGCTGCATGTGACGTTATGTACTTACAGTATTTGGAGGGCAAACAGGTGCATTCATAGTTGACTAACTTAATGTTGCAATTTTCCATGTCACGAACAAAGCAAGCATGCATGATGTATCACGCTCAAAAGTAAGGCTACATTTTTCAAGATAGCTCAATATTAATTTGCTTTGGTAATGCTAAATACGGTACATGCTCCTGATTTGCATTGATGTTTTTTTTATGGGACTTCATCATCTCCAAATGTGGCATTCAAAACTACAACTAAGATGCACTTTACAATCAAACAGCTGGTGTGTAATATATATTAAGTATATTATACACAAATATAATATACTTTGTATATATATATATTTATAGGCAAGCAATTTGTAAGGCTAAAAAAATGACAAGACTGGCAAATTCATAGGCTAGTTCCTGACTACAGCAACACACCTAGAACCACTTGAAATAAGTACATACTAGCAAATGAGATTAGGAAGAGAAAGAAAACAATGTATAGCTATTGAAAAACAAAGTTATCATCATTAGTTGTGTTCAACTGTTAAATAAAAAAAATGTAATTGTATTATTAAACACATGAACATGTATTACCATATGAACAGACACAAACACACCAAACATTGTAACCTTTGAGTATTGATACCAATTCCCAGGTACAGCTCAAATGTGAAGGTGTACCTATCACAAATACAACATTTAGTGGTATGTATCTCTGCATTTAACCCATCCTCTGGAGGAACAATGGGCGTCAACCTTGTGGCACCCAGGGACCAAACCCTGCTAGGCATATAGGTCAGTGAAACAACCGTATGTTGGCAAAGTCCTGGGCCAGGCCAGGATACAATGTAACTTGGATTGAATAAATGGGATTTAAACCAGCAACCCTCCTACAGAACATCGCTAGCTCATGAGATATGTTGTTTTGTTTCTAAATCATGGTCCAATTTATTTTGAGTAGATTACAATGAAGGGAGTGACGATTGCAAAACAACCACTATGACTGCTTAATCTATCACATTTCTTTAGCGGTAACAGGGTTCAAATCGGGTTGTAAATACCAACAATGGCAAACATAATAAGGTTTTATCATAGAAGGCATGTGCCATTTACCTAACTCATCTATGATTGTATTATGTAAGTTTGACCAAGACAATGACAACAAGACATTGTTTACTCGGAAGAGAACAAAATAAGTAAACTAAAAAGTTGCAGTCTGTTAAGAAAACAGTACAAATGTAGCATTTGAAAACATCAAGTAGCTCTGAA